>NC_083775.1:37991166-38591166 GCF_963514075.1 Conger conger
AGCTGGGATCAGGTAAGTCCTTTTTTATCTAAAAATACACTGATGGACAGCATATGAATATATATACACACACTCTATATCACACACGTTTTAAATGTGCTCAACTCAACTTTCTCTCTTTCTCTCCTGCTTTTTATTCTTGTGTCCTCCAAAACAAATCCGTCTTTCTTCTCCTTGAATCTTCCCCCTATCTTTATTTTCACACAACTCCCGCTTAAATACCTCCTCTATCCTTCATGTTCTGGTTGCTTCTCGCTGCCTCCTCAATATCAATATCCTCATTCAAACACTTCTCTTTCCTCACACCTTTCTTCCTAAAACATTTCCCGTCTCCTTCTCTTCACCCTCGTTGCCTGTTGTCCTTTTAAAAAAATCTTTCCTGTCTGCCATTGTCCTGTTCCTGCACCTGCTCTCTCTCCTCCCCTGACCCTGCCTCCTCACATGACCCCGCCTCCTCCCCTGACCCTGCCCCGCCCCCTCCCCTGACCCTGCGTCCTCACATCACCCCGCCCCCTCCCCTGCGTCCTCACATGACCCCGCCCCCTCCCCTGACCCTGCGTCCTCACATGACCCCGCCCCCTCCCCTGCCCCTGCGTCCTCACATGACCCCGCCCCCTCCCCTGCGTCCTCACATGACCCCGCCCCCTCCCCTGCCCCTGCGTCCTCACATGACCCCGCCCCGTTTTATCCTTTTGCCCCACCGCCTCCCTATGGCCCCGCTCCACCTCACCCACTGGCCCCATCTCATCCCCTGGCCCCGCCTCCTCACATGGCCCCGCCCATTTCACCCCTTGGCCCCTTTTCCTCCATTTGGCCCCGCCCCATCTCACCCCTTGGCCCCGCCCCATCTCATCCCTTGGCCCCGCCTCCTCCCTATGGCCCCACCCCATCTCATCTCTTGGCCCCGCCCATCTCATCCCCTGGCCCCGCCTCCTGCCCTGGCCCCTCCAGATCCTGGCCTACGGCGACATGAACCATGAGTGGGTGGGGAACGAGTGGCTGCCCAGCCTGGGCCTGCCTCAGTACCGCAGCTACTTCATGGAGTCCCTGGTGGACGCCCGCATGCTGGACCACCTCACCAAGAAGGAGCTTCGCGGCCAGCTCAAGATGGTGGACAGCTTCCACAGGTCTGTCTTCCGCTGTTCTCCTCCCCTCCCTTCCCTCCTTCCTCCACCAGGAAGCTTGGCCCGGGATGGACAGCGCAGTTCTGCTGTTCGGCCGTTTCTTTGGTGTCGTCAGCTGCTTTCCAGTAGAGGCCGGTGATGTTGCTGTGCTCAGATCCTCTTGTTACCTGATGATGTGTGTGATGTTCAACAGTGAACACTGAAGCCTGTATTCTCTCTCTCTCTCTCTCAGGGTCAGTCTTCATTACGGCATTATGTGTCTGAAACGCTTAAACTACGACAGGAAAGAACTGGAGAGGAGGAGGGATGAGAGCCAGCACCAGAACAAAGGTGATTTCCCACCCTCACCCCAAAGCATGTGAGGATCACCTGACTGTGTTCATGGTAGAGATGCTGCAGGTCTCTGTGGGATGCTGTAGAGATGCTGCAAGTCTCTGTGGGATGCTGTAGAGATGCTGCAGGTCTCTGTAGAGATGCTGCCGGTCTCTGTGGGATGTTGTAGAGATGCTGCTGGTCTCTGTGGGATGCTGTAGAGATGCTTTGGGTCTCTGTGGGATGTTGTAGTGATGCTGCAGGTCTCTGACAGTGGGATGCTGTAGAGATGCTGCAGGTCTCTGTAGAGATGCTGCTGGTCTCTGTGGGATGCTGTAGAGATGCTGCTGGTCTCTGTGGGTTGCTGTAGAGGTGCTGCAGGTCTCTGGGATGTTGTAGAGGTGCTACTGGTCTCTGTGGGATGCTGTAGAGATGTTGCAGGTCTCTGTGGGATGCTGTAGAGGTGCTACTGGTCTCTGTGGGATGCTGTAGAGATGCTGCTGGTCTCTGTAGAGATGCTGCTGGTCTCTGTGGGGTGCTGTAGAGATGCTGCTGGTCTCTGCGAGATGCTGTACTGATGCTGCAGGTCTCTGACAGTGGGATGCTGTAGAGATGCTGCTGGTCTCTGCGGGATGCTGTAGAGATGCTGCTGGTCTCTGTAGAGATGCTGCTGGTCTCTGTGGGATGCTGTAGAGATGCTGCTGGTCTCTGGGATGCTGTAGAGATGCTGCAGGTCTCTGTGAGATGCTGTAGAGATGCTGCAGGTCTCTGTGGGATGCTGTAGAGATGCTGCAGGTCTCTGTGGGATGCTTTAGAGATGCTGCAGGTCTCTGTGGGATGCTGTAGAGGTGCTACTAGTCTCTGTGGGATGCTGTAGAGATGCTGCTGGTCTCTGCGGGATGCTGTAGAGATGCTGCTGGTCTCTGACAGTGGGATGCTGTAGAGATGCTGCAGTTCTCTGTGGGATGCTGTAGAGATGCTGCTGGTCTCTGTGGGGTGCTGTAGAGATGCTGCTGGTCTCTGCGGGATGCTGTAGAGATGCTGCACGTCTCTGTAGAGATGCTGCAGGTCACTGTGGGATGCTGTAGAGATGCTGCTGGTCTCTGTGGGATGCTGTAGAGATGCTGCAGGTCTCTGACAGTGGGATGCTGTAGAGATGCTGCAGGTCTCTGTGGGATGCTGTAGAGATGCTGCCGGTCTCTGGGATGCTGTAGAGATGCTGCACGTCTCTGTAGAGATGCTGACTGTGTTCATGGTAGAGATGCTGCAGGTCTCTGTGGGATGCTGTAGAGATGCTGCAAGTCTCTGTGGGATGCTGTAGAGATGCTGCAGGTCTCTGTAGAGATGCTGCCGGTCTCTGTGGGATGTTGTAGAGATGCTGCTGGTCTCTGTGGGATGCTGTAGAGATGCTTTGGGTCTCTGTGGGATGTTGTAGTGATGCTGCAGGTCTCTGACAGTGGGATGCTGTAGAGATGCTGCAGGTATCTGTAGAGATGCTGCTGGTCTCTGTGGGATGCTGTAGAGATGCTGCTGGTCTCTGTGGGGTGCTGTAGAGATGCTGCTGGTCTCTGCGAGATGCTGTACTGATGCTGCAGGTCTCTGACAGTGGGATGCTGTAGAGATGCTGCTGGTCTCTGCGGGATGCTGTAGAGATGCTGCTGGTCTCTGTAGAGATGCTGCTGGTCTCTGTGAGATGCTGTAGAGATGCTGCAGGTCTCTGTGGGATGCTGTAGAGATGCTGCAGGTCTCTGTGGGATGCTTTAGAGATGCTGCAGGTCTCTGTGGGATGCTGTAGAGGTGCTACTAGTCTCTGTGGGATGCTGTAGAGATGCTGCTGGTCTCTGCGGGATGCTGTAGAGATGCTGCTGGTCTCTGACAGTGGGATGCTGTAGAGATGCTGCAGTTCTCTGTGGGATGCTGTAGAGATGCTGCAGGTCTCTGTGAGATGCTGTAGAGATGCTGCAGGTCTCTGTGGGATGCTGTAGAGATGCTGCTGGTCTCTGCGGGATGCTGTAGAGATGCTGCTGGTCTCTGACAGTGGGATGCTGTAGAGATGCTGCAGTTCTCTGTGGGATGCTGTAGAGATGCTGCTGGTCTCTGTGGGGTGCTGTAGAGATGCTGCTGGTCTCTGCGGGATGCTGTAGAGATGCTGCACGTCTCTGTAGAGATGCTGCAGGTCACTGTGGGATGCTGTAGAGATGCTGCTGGTCTCTGTGGGATGCTGTAGAGATGCTGCAGGTCTCTGACAGTGGGATGCTGTAGAGATGCTGCAGGTCTCTGTGGGATGCTGTAGAGATGCTGCCGGTCTCTGGGATGCTGTAGAGATGCTGCACGTCTCTGTAGAGATGCTGACTGTGTTCATGGTAGAGATGCTGCAGGTCTCTGTGGGATGCTGTAGAGATGCTGCAAGTCTCTGTGGGATGCTGTAGAGATGCTGCAGGTCTCTGTAGAGATGCTGCCGGTCTCTGTGGGATGTTGTAGAGATGCTGCTGGTCTCTGTGGGATGCTGTAGAGATGCTTTGGGTCTCTGTGGGATGTTGTAGTGATGCTGCAGGTCTCTGACAGTGGGATGCTGTAGAGATGCTGCAGGTATCTGTAGAGATGCTGCTGGTCTCTGTGGGATGCTGTAGAGATGCTGCTGGTCTCTGTGGGGTGCTGTAGAGATGCTGCTGGTCTCTGCGAGATGCTGTACTGATGCTGCAGGTCTCTGACAGTGGGATGCTGTAGAGATGCTGCTGGTCTCTGCGGGATGCTGTAGAGATGCTGCTGGTCTCTGTAGAGATGCTGCTGGTCTCTGTGGGATGCTGTAGAGATGCTGCTGGTCTCTGGGATGCTGTAGAGATGCTGCAGGTCTCTGTGAGATGCTGTAGAGATGCTGCAGGTCTCTGTGGGATGCTGTAGAGATGCTGCAGGTCTCTGTGGGATCCTTTAGAGATGCTGCAGGTCTCTGTGGGATGCTGTAGAGGTGCTACTAGTCTCTGTGGGATGCTGTAGAGATGCTGCTGGTCTCTGCGGGATGCTGTAGAGATGCTGCTGGTCTCTGACAGTGGGATGCTGTAGAGATGCTGCAGTTCTCTGTGGGATGCTGTAGAGATGCTGCTGGTCTCTGTGGGATGCTGTAGATATGCTGCTGGTCTCTGTGGGATGCTGTAGAGATGCTACCGGTCTCTGGGATGCTGTAGAGATGCTGCACGTCTCTGTAGAGATGCTGACTGTGTTCATGGTAGAGATGCTGCAGGTCTCTGTGGGATGCTGTAGAGATGCTGCAAGTCTCTGTGGGATGCTGTAGAGATGCTGCAGGTCTCTGTAGAGATGCTGCCGGTCTCTGTGGGATGTTGTAGAGATGCTGCTGGTCTCTGTGGGATGCTGTAGAGATGCTTTGGGTCTCTGTGGGATGTTGTAGTGATGCTGCAGGTCTCTGACAGTGGGATGCTGTAGAGATGCTGCAGGTATCTGTAGAGATGCTGCTGGTCTCTGTGGGATGCTGTAGAGATGCTGCTGGTCTCTGTGGGGTGCTGTAGAGATGCTGCTGGTCTCTGCGAGATGCTGTACTGATGCTGCAGGTCTCTGACAGTGGGATGCTGTAGAGATGCTGCTGGTCTCTGCGGGATGCTGTAGAGATGCTGCTGGTCTCTGTAGAGATGCTGCTGGTCTCTGTGGGATGCTGTAGAGATGCTGCTGGTCTCTGGGATGCTGTAGAGATGCTGCAGGTCTCTGTGAGATGCTGTAGAGATGCTGCAGGTCTCTGTGGGATGCTGTAGAGATGCTGCAGGTCTCTGTGGGATGCTTTAGAGATGCTGCAGGTCTCTGTGGGATGCTGTAGAGGTGCTACTAGTCTCTGTGGGATGCTGTAGAGATGCTGCTGGTCTCTGCGGGATGCTGTAGAGATGCTGCTGGTCTCTGACAGTGGGATGCTGTAG
Source organism: Conger conger (assembly GCF_963514075.1). Lineage (NCBI taxonomy): Eukaryota > Metazoa > Chordata > Actinopteri > Anguilliformes > Congridae > Conger > Conger conger. The sequence continues at coordinate 37,996,523 of NC_083775.1, forward strand.
AGATGCTGCAGTTCTCTGTGGGATGCTGTAGAGATGCTGCTGGTCTCTGTGGGATGCTGTAGATATGCTGCTGGTCTCTGTGGGATGCTGTAGAGATGCTGCCGGTCTCTGGGATGCTGTAGAGATGCTGCACGTCTCTGTAGAGATGCTGACTGTGTTCATGGTAGAGATGCTGCAGGTCTCTGTGGGATGCTGTAGAGATGCTGCAAGTCTCTGTGGGATGCTGTAGAGATGCTGCAGGTCTCTGTAGAGATGCTGCCGGTCTCTGTGGGATGTTGTAGAGATGCTGCTGGTCTCTGTGGGATGCTGTAGAGATGCTTTGGGTCTCTGTGGGATGTTGTAGTGATGCTGCAGGTCTCTGACAGTGGGATGCTGTAGAGATGCTGCAGGTCTCTGTAGAGATGCTGCTGGTCTCTGTGGGATGCTGTAGAGATGCTGCTGGTCTCTGTGGGTTGCTGTAGAGGTGCTGCAGGTCTCTGGGATGTTGTAGAGGTGCTACTGGTCTCTGTGGGATGCTGTAGAGATGTTGCAGGTCTCTGTGGGATGCTGTAGAGGTGCTACTGGTCTCTGTGGGATGCTGTAGAGATGCTGCTGGTCTCTGTAGAGATGCTGCTGGTCTCTGTGGGGTGCTGTAGAGATGCTGCTGGTCTCTGCGAGATGCTGTACTGATGCTGCAGGTCTCTGACAGTGGGATGCTGTAGAGATGCTGCTGGTCTCTGCGGGATGCTGTAGAGATGCTGCTGGTCTCTGTAGAGATGCTGCTGGTCTCTGTGGGATGCTGTAGAGATGCTGCTGGTCTCTGGGATGCTGTAGAGATGCTGCAGGTCTCTGTGAGATGCTGTAGAGATGCTGCAGGTCTCTGTGGGATGCTGTAGAGATGCTGCAGGTCTCTGTGGGATGCTTTAGAGATGCTGCAGGTCTCTGTGGGATGCTGTAGAGGTGCTACTAGTCTCTGTGGGATGCTGTAGAGATGCTGCTGGTCTCTGCGGGATGCTGTAGAGATGCTGCTGGTCTCTGACAGTGGGATGCTGTAGAGATGCTGCAGTTCTCTGTGGGATGCTGTAGAGATGCTGCTGGTCTCTGTGGGGTGCTGTAGAGATGCTGCTGGTCTCTGCGGGATGCTGTAGAGATGCTGCACGTCTCTGTAGAGATGCTGCAGGTCACTGTGGGATGCTGTAGAGATGCTGCTGGTCTCTGTGGGATGCTGTAGAGATGCTGCACGTCTCTGTAGAGATGCTGCAGGTCACTGTGGGATGCTGTAGAGATGCTGCTGGTCTCTGTGGGATGCTGTAGAGATGCTGCAGGTCTCTGACAGTGGGATGCTGTAGAGATGCTGCAGGTCTCTGTGGGATGCTGTAGAGATGCTGCCGGTCTCTGGGATGCTGTAGAGATGCTGCACGTCTCTGTAGAGATGCTGACTGTGTTCATGGTAGAGATGCTGCAGGTCTCTGTGGGATGCTGTAGAGATGCTGCAAGTCTCTGTGGGATGCTGTAGAGATGCTGCAGGTCTCTGTAGAGATGCTGCCGGTCTCTGTGGGATGTTGTAGAGATGCTGCTGGTCTCTGTGGGATGCTGTAGAGATGCTTTGGGTCTCTGTGGGATGTTGTAGTGATGCTGCAGGTCTCTGACAGTGGGATGCTGTAGAGATGCTGCAGGTATCTGTAGAGATGCTGCTGGTCTCTGTGGGATGCTGTAGAGATGCTGCTGGTCTCTGTGGGGTGCTGTAGAGATGCTGCTGGTCTCTGCGAGATGCTGTACTGATGCTGCAGGTCTCTGACAGTGGGATGCTGTAGAGATGCTGCTGGTCTCTGCGGGATGCTGTAGAGATGCTGCTGGTCTCTGTAGAGATGCTGCTGGTCTCTGTGGGATGCTGTAGAGATGCTGCTGGTCTCTGGGATGCTGTAGAGATGCTGCAGGTCTCTGTGAGATGCTGTAGAGATGCTGCAGGTCTCTGTGGGATGCTGTAGAGATGCTGCAGGTCTCTGTGGGATGCTTTAGAGATGCTGCAGGTCTCTGTGGGATGCTGTAGAGGTGCTACTAGTCTCTGTGGGATGCTGTAGAGATGCTGCTGGTCTCTGCGGGATGCTGTAGAGATGCTGCTGGTCTCTGACAGTGGGATGCTGTAGAGATGCTGCAGTTCTCTGTGGGATGCTGTAGAGATGCTGCTGGTCTCTGTGGGATGCTGTAGATATGCTGCTGGTCTCTGTGGGATGCTGTAGAGATGCTGCCGGTCTCTGGGATGCTGTAGAGATGCTGCACGTCTCTATAGAGATGCTGACTGTGTTCATGGTAGAGATGCTGCAGGTCTCTGTGGGATGCTGTAGAGATGCTGCAGGTCTCTGTAGAGATGCTGCTGGTCTCTGTGGGATGCTGTAGAGATGCTGCTGGTCTCTGTGGGTTGCTGTAGAGGTGCTGCAGGTCTCTGGGATGTTGTAGAGGTGCTACTGGTCTCTGTGGGATGCTGTAGAGATGTTGCAGGTCTCTGTGGGATGCTGTAGAGGTGCTACTGGTCTCTGTGGGATGCTGTAGAGATGCTGCTGGTCTCTGTAGAGATGCTGCTGGTCTCTGTGGGGTGCTGTAGAGATGCTGCTGGTCTCTGCGAGATGCTGTACTGATGCTGCAGGTCTCTGACAGTGGGATGCTGTAGAGATGCTGCTGGTCTCTGCGGGATGCTGTAGAGATGCTGCTGGTCTCTGTAGAGATGCTGCTGGTCTCTGTGGGATGCTGTAGAGATGCTGCTGGTCTATGGGATGCTGTAGAGATGCTGCAGGTCTCTGTGAGATGCTGTAGAGATGCTGCAGGTCTCTGTGGGATGCTGTAGAGATGCTGCAGGTCTCTGTGGGATGCTTTAGAGATGCTGCAGGTCTCTGTGGGATGCTGTAGAGGTGCTACTAGTCTCTGTGGGATGCTGTAGAGATGCTGCTGGTCTCTGCGGGATGCTGTAGAGATGCTGCTGGTCTCTGACAGTGGGATGCTGTAGAGATGCTGCAGTTCTCTGTGGGATGCTGTAGAGATGCTGCTGGTCTCTGTGGGGTGCTGTAGAGATGCTGCTGGTCTCTGCGGGATGCTGTAGAGATGCTGCACGTCTCTGTAGAGATGCTGCAGGTCACTGTGGGATGCTGTAGAGATGCTGCTGGTCTCTGTGGGATGCTGTAGAGATGCTGCAGGTCTCTGACAGTGGGATGCTGTAGAGATGCTGCAGGTCTCTGTGGGATGCTGTAGAGATGCTGCAGGTCTCTGACAGTGGGATGCTGTAGAGATGCTGCAGGTCTCTGTGGGATGCTGTAGAGATGCTGCCGGTCTCTGGGATGCTGTAGAGATGCTGCAGGTCTCTGTGGGATGTTGTAGAGATGCTGCTGGTCTATGTGGGATGCTGTAGAGATGCTGCAGGTCTCTGTGGGATGCTGTAGAGATGCTGCTGGTCTCTGGGATGCTGTAGAGATGCTGCAGGTCTCTGTGAGATGCTGTAGAGATGCTGCAGGTCTCTGTGGGATGCTGTAGAGATGCTGCTGGTCTCTGGGATGCTGTAGAGATGCTGCAGGTCTCTGTGAGATGCTGTAGAGATGCTGCAGGTCTCTGTGGGATGCTGTATAGGTGCTACTAGTCTCTGTGGGATGCTGTAGAGATGCTGCTGGTCTCTGCGGGATGCTGTAGAGATGCTGCTGGTCTCTGACAGTGGGATGCTGTAGAGATGCTGCAGGTCTCTGTGGGATGCTGTAGAGATGCTGCTGGTCTCTGTGGGGTGCTGTAGAGATGCTGCTGGTCTCTGCGGGATGCTGTAGAGATGCTGCTGGTCTCTGACAGTGGGATGCTGTAGAGATGCTGCACGTCTCTGTAGAGATGCTGCAGGTCTCTGTGGGATGCTGTAGAGATGCTGCAGGTCTCTGTGGGATGCTGTAGATGCTTTGGGTCTCTGTGGGATGCTGTAGAGATGCTTTGGGTCTCTGTGGGATGCTGTAGAGATGCTGCTGGTCTCTGTGGGATGCTGTAGAGATGCTGCTGGTCTCTGACAGTGGGATGCTGTAGAGATGCTGCAGGTCTCTGTAGAGATGCTGCAGGTCTCTGTGGGTTGCTGTAGAGATGCTGCTGGTCTCTGCGGGATGCTGTAGAGATGCTGCTGGTCTCTGACAGTGGGATGCTGTAGAGATGCTGCAGGTCTCTGTAGAGATGCTGCAGGTCTCTGTGGGATGCTGTAGATGCTTTGGGTCTCTGTGGGATGCTGTAGAGATGCTTTGGGTCTCTGTGGGATGCTGTAGAGATGCTGCTGGTCTCTGTGGGATGCTGTAGAGATGCTGCTGGTCTCTGTGGGATGCTGTAGAGATGCTGCAGGTCTCTGTGGGATGCTGTAGATATGCTGCTGGTCTCTGTGGGATGCTGTAGAGATGCTGCTGGTCTCTGCGGGATGCTGTAGAGATGCTGCAGGTCTCTGTAGAGATGCTGCAGGTCTCTGTGGGATGCTGTAGATATGCTGCTGGTCTCTGTGGGATGCTGTAGAGATGCTGCTGGTCTCTGCGGGATGCTGTAGAGATGCTGCTGGTCTCTGACAGTGGGATGCTGTAGAGATGCTGCAGGTCTCTGTAGAGATGCTGCAGGTCTCTGTGGGATGCTGTAGAGATGCTGCTGGTCTCTGTGGGATGCTGTTGAGATGCTGCTGGTCTCTGTGGGATGCTGTAGATGCTGCCGGTCTCTGTGGGATGCTGTAGATGAGGCAGGTCTCTGTAAGCAGTGTGGGAGGCCTTCTTTCTACTATATTGAATAAAAGTGACAGAGGAGGATATTGCTTTTGGCTGAATAATAACTAGACTCAACAAGTAAAAACAGCAATTCGGTCCCATAGTGACAGCATCACCCCCATGCTAAAGGTGCAGGGTGGTAGAGTCCGGTGTGACCTGCTGTGTCCCTGTCTCCCCCCGCCCTGCAGACGTGATGGTGTGGTCCAACGAGCGCGTGATGTGCTGGGTGCAGACGGTGGGGCTGAAGGAGTACGCCGACAACCTGGCAGAGAGCGGAGTGCACGGGGCCCTACTGGCCCTGGACGACACCTTCGACTACACCGACCTGGCCCTCCTCCTGCAGATACCCAATCAGAACACACAGGTGACCTAGCCCCGCCCCCTGCTTATCACACCAGTCAAATGCATCCATCTTTCCATCGTTCAGATGTGACGTTAAACCAAGGCCCTGACTCGCTGCGGTCATTAAAGATCTCATGACTCTTCACAAAGTGTAGGGGGTTCCCCGGTGTCCTGGCTAAACTCCAAACCCGGCTCACTCAACCTGCCACCAAATCATTCCCAGATTTAATTGGCCAAAAAATGTTTGCTGTCTATTTGTCTATCTATGTGTCTGTCTGTATGTCTGTCTATCATCTGTTTAAGCTGGGCTACAGGTGTATCACTATAGACTACCCAGATAGTTCACTCCTGTGTTCCTCCAATCTTCCGTTTCTCTCTCTGGAGGGAGGCTCAGAGAGAGGAGCGTCTGCTGTCGAAGCTGCTTTGTCATTTTCTGGAAATGCGTCAAATTGGAATGTTTAAATCTGTAAACGGAAGGGAGGCACGGCCGCACAACCTTTGACCTTTGACCTGAAGAGTGTTGGGTTTGAGTATCTGGCTGGTGTGGAACTACAGCTGTGGTTACGCCCGGAGCTTTTAAATGTTACCTGTTTTTTTGTTTTTTTTCGTCTTTCACTCCCAGGCCAGACAGCTCCTAGAGAAGGAGTACAATGCTCTCATCGCCATGGGAACAGAGAGACGACCAGATGAGGTAAGCGCAATTAATAATAATAATAAAGAACTGTTATTCTAACAGATTTCATTTAACCCGAATGAACATTTCTCATGTGAAAGCCTGGGCACTGGATAGAGGTGCTCATGGGCTCCCCATTTTTGTTATTTACAGAGCGCTGAAAGGACAGTGTCCAATGTAGTTTAGATGTTTTGTAATCACTTTGATTAATGATGTCAGTGATGTTGGGTAGGTATTATTTAAGGCTGATGAAGAGGGAGTTTAACATGAGGTGAGGCCTTTTCAGTTCTGTGTATTTTACTGTAGTGGAGTTAAGCTCTGAACATAAACTCCAAAAGTAGAGGAATCTGACATTTGATTAACAGTGTGCATGACAGTTCTTTTCTCTCAAGGCCAGAGCTGAAGAAGGTGTGGCTTTGAGGTTTAAAGCCAGACGGTTTTTGGTCATAACTGGACTGGAGCCCAGCGTTAATACATTGCAGTCAGTTGATTACATTTTTTTGGGTTGATTTATTCCCTGCTCCTCCTGTTGACCATTTGTCTGGAGATTCATTGCCTCATTTTTGGTAAGAAAGTAACCATGGAGTTCAGCCTTCTGCTCAGTACACTGAGACACTGTTCTGCTGTTTGTCCCCTTTGAGGTCTTTGCTATCAGTTATCAGTGGCACATGCTGAGAGTCAGAAATAAACTCTTCCGAAAACACGCAACATGCTAAGCGGTGTGTGGTTTTGATCGTAACCGTGGGGACGCTCCTCTTCCTCACCAGGACGGGACGAAGACCTTCACTCGCTCGCCGTCGTGGCGGAAGATGTTCCGGGAGAAGGACCTGAGGGGGGTGACCTCCGACTCGTCCGAAACTCTGCCCGCCAACTTCCGTGCCTCCGCCATTTCCACCCCCTCCGTGACCCTGAGGAAGGTCCAGAGCGAGGGTGAGCCACTCTCCTCTCTCCTCATCCCTCTATTCTCTCCATTCATTCATCTCTCTTCCTGTTCTCCTCTCTACCCCTGCTCTACCGGTCACCCCATCTCCGTTTCTGTTCACCTTCTGCAGGTTTGGAGAAACCGCCAGGCCAAAACTGTAGTCCCACTGTTTGCCAGTAGAGGGTAGTAATGTACAAATGCCTCTGAATGAATCCAGTGAATTTTTCGTGACAGGGGATTCTTCTCATAACTTGAGAAACCATGTCCTGTTCCCCAGAGACACTCTATGAATGAATATAATGAAATCCACTTTCAGTCAAATTATGCTGCAAAGGTTGCTGGGATGTTGGGATACGTATATATTTTCCACATAAGCCTTCAGGGAAAATGCATTAGAGGACATTTGAACCCTATAAAAATGAGGTACTCAACACCATTAGCACCTTCTGTACTTCTCTGTGGCACATCCCAGCACATCTGTAATAAGTTCAGCACCCACTTCTCTTCCCAGGTTTAAGGGTACTGCACTGTACTGACCCCCATCACTGTACTGACCCCCGTCACTGTACTGACCCCCATCACTGTACTGACCCCCATCACTGTACTGACCCCGTCACTGTACTGACCCCATCACTGTACTCACCCCCATCACTGTACTCACCCCCATCACTGTACTGACCCCCGTCACTGTACTGACCTCTGTCACTGTACTGACCCCCCTCACTGTATTGACCCCCCTCAGAGGGTTTACAGGCTATAAACATATCTCTCTACCTCCCCTCCAGTGAACTCTGGATCCAGAGCAGAGTCGGGATCGGTGAGGACGTACTCCTGTTAAGACACACCGGGGTGAGGCTCCTAATTCTTTATATAGAACAAGCTCCATAATGTTTGGGGCAAAGATGTACAGTATTATTTCTTGTAGCAGCTCTGTTTGAAAATTGTAATTAAACATTTCACATGTCGTTAACGTAACAGATTTGTTAACGTAACAGCACTGTACAATTGATGCTTCTCAATCACCCATTCATACACACACTCACACGGCAATTGGCTGCCATGCAAGGCACCAACCAGCTCATCAGGAGCATTTGGGGGTTAGGTGTCTTGATCAGGGACACTTTGACACACCCAGGGCGGGATCAAACCAGCAACCCTCCGACTGCCAGACGACTGCTCTTACTGAGCCAATGTCGCCCCAAATTTTTATGTTTTGTAAAGGAGATTAGGCATACGCTTGAACCTGAGCAGATGTACACTTCAGAATTCATTCTTCTGCTGTTACATTAATGAAGACAAGTGAGCCAGTACCTCCGGCAGCCAAAACTGTAACATCCCCACCACCGTGCTTCACAGATGAGGGAAGTGCTTTGGATCTTGGGCAGTTCCTTTTGGCCTCCACACCCCGCTCCTGCCATCACCCACCCTGATACAAGTGAATCTTGGTCTCATCTGTCTCATCTGTCCACAAGACCTTTCTCCAGAACCCTGCAGGCCCATTTAGGTCATTCCTAGCATACAGTAGCCTGGCCATCCTTTTTTGTGGCTAACTACTGGTTTACATCTTGCAGTGTAGCCTCTGTAGATCAGTTTCTGAAGTCTTCTGCAGACAGTACTCATTGACACATCCACGCCTGAAGAATTGATGCTTGGTGGTTTTTCTTAATTATGGAGAGAATTCTAGAGGTCTTACTTGGCCGACCAGTGCTTTCTTTCTTCTTAATGATGTTCCAAACAATTGATTTTGGTAAGCCCAAGGTTTGGCCTATGTCTCTGACTGTTTTATTTTTATTTCTCAGCCACTTCCTTGACTTTCGTTGGGACAACTGTGGTCCTCATGTTGACAATTGCCAATAACAGACTACAAAGGCAACCAAAATAAAAAAAATTGTCCCAAACATTATAGTGACCTGAAATGAGAAAACTATGTATAAAAAGTGCTGCAAACATTGCTGCCCAAACATTATGGAGCTCACTGTGTTTGTATGTGTGTTTGGTTTGTTGTTAAGTCCCAAAATCCACCTGCCTTACCATAACCAGGAGTACACTAATTGCGGTAACAGAAACTCACTTGGACAGTAACCACAACATGAATGAAGACTCGGCTGAACCAAAAGTGATGTTTAAAAAGGACAGCAGACCTTTATTGTACAGCAAAGCAGAGCGTTATGTCTCTCCTAAAGATGTCATAAGCTAAGCATTTGTACAAGCTCTGCGTAGGTTGCAGGGTCTCACCAGGTAATCGATCGGTAGAGTGAACCCACACCAGTGTGATCTGAAGTAGCTAAGTAGTGTAGCTAAATGTAGTGCTAGGCTGCAGCAAGTGGTTTTATAGAAAGTAGATGTTAAAGCAGGTAATAGCGGATCGCATTCAGAAGACAGCGGACTGTCGTCTCTGGGCTAGAATTCGGTGGATGATGGATGATTCACATCCAGAATACGTAGTCCTGCATCTCTTTAAAAATGGCGCTCCGAAACAGGACTAACACAGGCATCCCTCAGGCGGTTGGCCTGGCGATATCGTCTTCAGCGTTCATCCGGCAATGCTGTGCGTCTCCAGTGCGTCCTCCAGTGTGGATCCCTACTGTGGGACCGTGACGTCATTATATCCACCTGTAGGGGAGTCAGAATCAACAACACAAAACACAAGCACAAACCTAACACCCCACTGCAAATAAATCCTGTCGAATAGGCTACAATTTATTTATGGTGAACTTTGCACATTCTGGATAGGGCTTTCCGACATCCTACTAGCTTCCTTTTGCAACTGAGAACATTTCTCAGGATTTAGACGATAAGCATGCTGTTTCATTGGGAGCAAATCACCCACATCGATATTGTGTTCAATAACATGATTTTGGTCTGGAGTGGCCACAAGATAGTCACAGTCGCTCACCCAGCGTTCAGTTAGATATGGTGCACTGTAGCTAGCCTACGATGTGGACCCAGGGACGGGCAAAAATGGCATGAATTTTTCACCAGGTGAGAAAGTCCTGAGCTCGGCTCCGTGATCGAACCAGCATTTCAACCTCTCTTCCGAGGCCTCCAGGTTTGTCTCTGCCAACTCACGAGCATGATGTAACTTACAGCTAAAATTACACTCGTAGTCAAGCAGCTTTGTGGTCTTATCATCGGCTAGCCTCTTCTATTTAAGCAGTCCCAAAGGCCTGCACACTGTGTCTTCAGCAGGGCAGAGTCTTCCCGCGACTTGGCGCCAATGACAAGATTTACGATGTCTCGCCAAATGTCTTTGTCATTCTTCAAACCAGGCCAAAAGAAGTGTTTTTACATTCGATCATATATTTCTTTCACTTTCAAATGACCAGCAAGGCGTTTGTCATGAGCTAGACCAAGTATCTCACGGTGGTATACAGATGGAACCACAATTTGAGAAGCATCATTCCAGTCAGAACCTCCATTTGACACCACCTTTCAGAAAGTACTCTTTCGGCACTGAAGCAATTTCCTCCTTAGAAACTGAATTTTGTAAGAGAGAAGACTTGATGTTAATGGCTGTAAACAACTGATACATTATGCAAATTGTACCTAATCCAACCTGTTCTGTAATGACCTTCGATGCACTTATTGTCTTATGGTTTAACACTTTTAGTCTGACTGAGACTAAAAGTCAGGATAATGAGGTTAAAAGCATGGTTAAAAGTAGAGGGAGACTGTAAATCAGAATCAAGCTTTGCGATGAATGAGTCACTTAAGTCATAAGTGCTACTTGACATGTGAACATAGCAAACCTTCACAGTGGCGAGTGACAAGTCCTTTGGACAGCACAAGAAATATATCTGAAATATTTCTGTGTAAGTTCATCAGGGCATTTGGCAAAGGGACAGGCGTCATCTCAGGGCTAGCCAAACTTCTGCTCCCAGCTAAGTCATTCCCCAAAATTAAGCTCAAGCTTCCTTCCCCAGGAAGACCGGATCCCACACCCATGATCATCACGCGACCCAACATGAGACTAAAGCAGAATAGCATGTAGTGGCATGTCAATGGAGCCCATCTAAAATCCCTGTACAAGGACACTGGTGCCTCAGGCAAAATATCCTCCAGAATAAAAGACAGACTTTATTTATTTAATTTTATTTAACCTTTATTTAACCAGGTTAGCCTCATTGAGATTAAGAAATCTCTTTTCCAAGAGAGACTGGGCCAAGAAAAACAGCGCAAAATTACAGACACGCATAATTACATCATAATACATCAATACAACAAGAGTACAAATAGTACAAAGAAATTAAGAGGAAAAGCAAAACCCACATCAGATTACACATTGAAGCAGACAAGATTATTTTTAACAATATTACCTATCATGGGTCAAAACACTTACAGACCTGCATTTCATTTTCCTCCATGCCTTTTACCCCAGCTTTAAAATGATTTAGCGAGATAAGCTCCTTCAGTTTCATTTTTCTTTGAAGCTAATTCCAGGCCAAAGGGGCAGACAACTGGAGGGCTTTTTTTGCCAAACTCAGTCTTTGGTACTGTCAGCAGGACACTGTTCTGAGAAGGTAGCTGGAAGTTGGTATTATGCTTCAAGGTAATGAATGAACATAGATAGGATGGGAGCATTATTTTGATTTGTTTCCGAAAACCAGGCTATTTCATCAGTGACACAAAACTATCATATGAGGAATGGTGTGTAATCCTGGAGAGGATCATCCTTTTTAGGGGACTAATTTCACAAAGCCATGTATGGACGAGAAGGATTCCTTCTCTTCAGGATGCAACAATCAGCCAGGACAGGACCAAGCTTCACACGAAAGTGTCACACTTTCCTTTTGGCTCCCAAATGTTCTGCCTTCCACCAGACTCTAGGGGGTTCCCTCCCTGGAGTGGCATCACTACGATATGGTGGCCATTTGTCCAGTGAGAGTGTATTCATCAGCCAACACCGCAGCCAGTACGACTTTCCGTTTGTTCAAATAGTTCACGACATGCTGAGGTACACAGTTTTTAAACAGAATTTTTAATTCCTTTGCCTTGACCCCTTTTGCAGCACAGCAGTGATCAAGCATGTCCTTCTCACGGGCAAAATCGGCTTTCCGTTACTGCCGAAACTACTGACGACAAGGCTTGGGTACACATTCATATGCCCTCAACAGTGTACCTTTAACCCACTCGTATTGAAGCCCTGCTCAGAGACACAAACCAACACCGTAACAGCAGCAGCCACACTTCCCTGGGCCAGGCTTCCCCTCCACCTTGGCCTCACAAAAACGGGAGAACCGAGCAAATGCTTTACCTGACGTCAAATTCCGGCGTGTTCTCTCTGCTACCAGCCCGGGTCACTTCTAACTAGCTGAGGCGCACATTCGCCCTCCCGCCCGAAGCGTTTCGTCTCCCGAGTCCGGCTGCTTTAGCCGAACCATCGTTTCAGGGTCAGGCGTGTCCCGCCAACATCTATCCCCACGACCCAACATCTATCCCCACGACCCAACATCTATCCCCACGACGGGACCTCGACGTCATCATCGGCATCTGTAGGGGAGACAGAAGCACACCAGCACACAAAGCCAAACAAAACACGTGAACGTAACGTTGTGTGTGTGTGTGTGTGTGTGTGTGTGTGTGTGTGTGTTCGCGTGTGCATTTCATATGTTTTTAGCCACTTACAGTAGATGATGGAGAAAGGAAAACATTATTAATGTCAAGCAGTATTAATGTCAACATTGTTGTTTTTGGGTGTGGTGTAATGATGATGATTATAATGGAGCCGTTTTTAATGAGGTATGATTGGAGAAGGAATGTCTAAGAGTGTACTAGCTCGACTGTTGCTATGATTGTTGGAAGCAATTTTAAATTCAAAACATATGTTGCAATCTGCCAGACAATAAAGACAAAATGTAGTGTTAAAGTAATAACTGTCTTTCTGTGTTCAACAGGGGCTGCTTGGTGACACACCTGGATTTTGGTTTCATAATGAACATAAGGGGGAAAAACTGATATATTTGTCAATTCTGCAATAACCAAGGGGTGACCAATGGGAATGGAGGAATAACAAAGGAGTGACCAATGGGAATGGAGGAATAACAAAGAAGTGACCAATGGGAATGGAGGAATAACCAAGGGGAGACCAATGGGAATGGAGACGTTTCTGTTGATGAAGAATGTGGGATAAGGGACAGATGAACGATGTACAGAACAGAGAGGGGGAAAGAATGAATGTACGGAAGAGGGGGAAGAATAGAATATCCGTTCATCAGTCCCACTTTCTCCCTCCGTCTCTCAAACTACAGTTATTCTCTGAAGCTGAGGGGCGTTTTGGAAAAGCAGTGCCACATTGTTACGCACTCAGGCTAGCGGTACTGTGCTCTGTGAATCTGAATCCTGGATGTCTGTGCTGCCATGAATGTGCCCCATGCCCTGTCTGGCAGAGTGTGAATGTGCGGTCTCTGTGTATGCTGGTAGCGATAGCGGTTTGTACTCTTGGCGCAGGGCTGCTCTAACTCGTTATGGCTCAGGCCTTAGAGCAGCTCGGAGCCAAAGCCCTCTGCAAACGCACCATTGGTCGATTGGAGAGATATCCTCCGGAAAGGAAAGAGAGGAACGATAAACGGACGGAGTCACGGAAAAAGAGGCGACCTGCGGGAGAGGAGGTGGGCTTTACTTGAGCGAGTCCCGACAGGAGCAGGGAGAAGCCCTGTAATTACCCTGAGGAGCAGGAGGGGGCAGAAACTGAGGGCCAGAGGTGGGCAGAGAGGGAGGATGGGCGGGGCCGGAGGCGGGCAGAGAGGGGGCAGAGAGAGAGAGAAGGGGGCAGATAGCGAGAGAGAAGGGTCAGAGAGAAAGAGAAGGGGGCAGATAGAGAGAGGGGGCAGATAGCGGGAGAGAGAAGGGGGCAGAGAGAGAGAGAAGGGGGCAGATAGAGAGAGGGGGCAGATAGAGACTGAATTTGAGAGACAGAGGAAGGGGGCCTGAGACGGCTGAAGTGAGGGGGTGGGGGTGGGGGTGGGATATGAGACGGCTGTAAACAGGTGTTCAAATGCATGACAAACAAAAGAGGACCACAGAGAACCCGAAAAGAAATCAGACCACTGAAGAGTGGAAAGCGAGCGGAAAAGCTTTCGGGGAACTTCTGTAAATTCTGTGTATTTTCATTTTTATTTTAGATTTTTACAATAACTATAATTATTTTCCTTATGTATGTATTAAATAACTGTATGTACATGTTCATTTATTACTTCATTCTGACTGTAATTTAATTTTATCTAGTTTAAAAAAGAAATATGACATTTTAAATTGAACAGTTAAAAAATATGCTACTTGTATGTGTACATTTTAAGAAAAAATTGTGCTATGATTCAAAGAAAATATTATAAAAGATGGCGATAAAAGTAATAAAATGAAGTCTACAAGAAAACAAATAAGGATGATAATGATTATGGAAGCTAAAATAAAGTGGTACCGTGCTACTGCAAATTAGCCTGAAGTCCCACATTTTTAACCATAACACAGAACATGTCATGTATATTAGAGGGGTTCAGTTATTTCTAGCCAAAATCTATAAAATTATGCTTTCATACACATAACCTAACCGAGATCAGAAAAGAGATCATAAATATTTCACTGCACAAATTTGGTGTGTGTATGTGTGTGTTTCTGCATGTGTGTGTGTGTGTGTGTGTGTGGGTGCGTGTGTGTGTGTGTGTGTGTGTGTGTGTGTGCGTGTGTGTGTGTGTGTGTGAGTGTGTGTGTGGATGTGTGTGCGTGTGTGGGTTTGTGTACGCATGTGAGTTCTCACCCCTTAAAGTCCACAATACATATTTAAGTATTCATAACTCATAATTCATAATTCATAACACATCACAGCCCTTTCTCATTGTGTTCCATTACATACAAACATAGACATACAAACACTGGCATTAGTACACAGGAGGGTACTTCTTGTATAAATGTTTATTTATACATATAAACATAAATACACATATGGACTTGTGACCTGCTGGTGTGGTGATAGACTACATCATACACCGAAGATATGCAGATGGTGGTCTGAATACAAATATACACTGCATGTTATTCAGGAAACACCACAGTTTATTCAAATGACTCTGTAAATATACTTACAAAGATATATAAATAGTATACAGCATACATATAATATGTACAGTGAAATATATTAATATCAAACAAATACTCATGCTTACCTGTAAACTAAACATTGTGAAACATATTTAGACAGCAATAAAAAGAGACAATCTTTTCATTTGTAAAAATCAGTCTCCATAAACGGCTATAATATTTACAACTTGTTTCACCAAGTCCCTAGAATGAGGTTTCGTGTGTTATAAGGTTAAATACGCTTTGGCACTGTGGACACACAGGAGCGGTGGACAGAGGGAGGAATGGAGAATGGAGGGATCAGTTTGTGCAGATGTACTTTAGTGGGAGAGGACGAGAAAGAAGAGGGGGAGGTGGAAAGAGGGAACAAAATGAACGCTTTTCCTGACCCGCTAACACGTGCCCGGGAGCCACAGTATAAACACTCTCTTCCCTGGGGGGGTCCCGCTCTCGTACATCATGATGTCACTGCTAAAGGAGCGACATTCCCACAGGCTCGTACATCATGATGTCACTGCTAAAGGAGCCACATTCCCACAGGCTGCGCTAGTGCCACTGCTTCTTCCATTTCCACGGCAACTGCGTTCAGACGCCTTTATCCGGGCCTCGTGGGGCTCTTTCCAATGCCCGTTTTTCACGACTTTCTTTTCCTTGCTCCTTTCCCTGCTGCTAGCCCTACCCGCCGGGAGAGGCTAGAAAAAGTGAAGACAGGGAAATCGAGAAAACGCGAATGACGCAAGTGGAATGTCCTTTTTCCCCTCAAACGTCAGTGAGTTACATACGTGGCGGATGTGGACCCACAGGTCTATCGTTCAAACGTCATCCTTTCCGGAAAAAATAGTTCCGCAAAGGATGCGCTCATGTTTCCTTGCTCAAATGAAAGTTTGGCCATTCACAACTTCCTTAAAGATGGTGGAGCAAGGAAAAGTTTAACGAGGTGACAAATCAGTGATTGGAATGAGCCCGAGTGCTTTCAGCCCTTCCCTCCCCACGGGCCTCATTGTGCGCAGGATTTCAAGTCACAGTGACACCCCTTGGGGGCCCAACTGTGGACAGGTGACTGGCCCGAGGGTTTAGACGCTAATCTGAGCTTTTGCTTGGGCCTAGCAGGTAGGAGAAGCTGAGGTAAGCCAACGGGCGGGGGCCTCTCGGAACAAATGCAGCAGTTTGCTAATGGAAAGGGCTAATATAGCTCATCTATTCAATCTTTCTGGATTGCACAATGAACTTCCCTTCACTGAGTGTGATTGGCTACAGCCGTGCTGCTCTGGGTGTGACTGGCTACAGCCGTGCTGCTCTGTGTGTGATTGTCTACAGCCGTGCTGCTCTGCGTGTGATTGGCTACAGCCGTGCTGGTCTGTGTGTGATTGGCTACAGCTGTGCTGCTCTGTGTGTGATTGGCTACAGCTGTGCTGCTCTGCGTGTGATTGGCTACAGCTGTGCTGCTCTGCGTGTGATTGGCTACAGCGTGGCGAAATGGCTTCCCTGTCCGTACATTCCTCTTTAAACGGAACACTGCCCATAAAAAATGTCTGGTCACCCTAGCCTGCAGTATCCCTCCCCCTCCCTAGCTCCGGGGCACCCTGGCCTGCAGCACGCACACGCAGGAGGAGTCGATGCGGATCCACCTCCAGCCCACACCCTTCTGGGGGTGCGTGGTGAGGGCCCTGACGTAGGACTGCTTGGCCTTGCACTCGCTGACCCAGTGCTTCTTATCCACCCCTACGCAGTCCCGCCCCGACAGGCCCGACCCCCCCGTGCCCCGGGCGTCCGGCGGCCGGCATTTGGTCTCGAAGAAGTACTGCTTGAGCGGGCCCCGGGGCGTCTGGATCTCCGGCAGCACCGTGACCGTGTTCCCCCGGATGTCGATGGCCGTCTTCTTGTCCGTGACCCACTCGTTGGCCACCTCGCACACCGATCGCTCCCCTCTGCGGTCGTAGGCCGGGCTGGCTCGCCTGGGGCGGGGTTTAGGGTCCTCCCTCCCCATCAGGGCCCCGCCGCCCTCATCCTCCTCATCCTCCCCCTGCTCCTCCTGCCGTCTGTCCCTCTCTCCGACTGCAGCCACCAGCCCCGCTTCCAGCATGAGCAGGAGAGGGGGGTGTTTTGGGGGAGAGGAGGACGGGGTGAACAGCACTCTCGGGTGAGCGTCCAAAAACAGCAGCTCCGTGTCCTTCAGCAGCTTTCCTCCATCCGCCTCCAGGCCTGCCCACCCGCCCTCTCCACCCACCTCCAGGCCCGCCCACCCTCCCTCAATTGCTGCCTCCTTGCCCTCAGTCTCCGCCTCTATCTGCTTCTCGGGATCATCATAGGGTTCGTCCGGGGCTCTGTGAACAGGTGACAGTTCTTTATTTTCTGTGCCATCCCAGTAGGGAATGTAATTCTGTCTGACAGAAATGTCTGTTAGTTGGTCTTTTTTTCCTTTCCCGGTATTGAAAGGATAACCATTGTCTACAAAGTTGTTGTTTTCCCCAGATACCAGCTTCTGGGATTTGTAGTCCTCTGGGGTGTGGTAATCCAGGGATATGTCATTTACCTGCCTGTCGTTACCCTGTGGACTGTAGTCCTCAAGGTGAGGTAGTCCCAACTGCCCTTGTGTAGGGCGTCTGTCCTCAGTTGAAATGTTTTGGGTGTTGCTACAAGGGTGTGTTGTATGCTTTTGAATGTCCTGGGATTGGTGCTCTACATGATTGATAGCTGAAGGCGTTCTGTAGTCCACATGTGTCTTTTCTTTCACTTCACCAATCTGACTGTAGTCCTCTTGAAGGGAATTATGGACAGTGTTACTCTGGGAACTGTAGTCCTCTTGAAGGGAATTATGGACAGTGTTACTCTGGGAACTGTAGTCCTTTTGAAGGGAATTATGGACAGTGTTACTCTGGGAACTGTAGTCCACGAGGCCCTCACTTTCATCCATATTGTCCGTTCTTAAACTTGTACTTGTGGTAGATCGACTGTAAGAGGCGTCGACGATGACGTTGCCGCTGCTGTTTTCGCGGTCGCTGATGCCGTTTCCGTTGTTATCCAGGTCTCCGCCAGGCTCTGTTGCTGCGGATACAAACCTGGGTATGGGGCTGTGAGGGAAGGGGAGGGCCGAGGCAATCACCATGGCAACCAGGGGAAGCCAGTGCATCACTCCCAGGATGTATCAACTAGAATAGAAAAAGAGTTTGTGTGAGAAACACCAGGAGGCTGTGAAAGAAGTGCCCACACCCATCGCAAGCATTTCCCACTTCACAGAAAGAGAGATAGAGTTCCACTTCACAGAAAGAGAGATAGGGTTCTACTTCAGACAGAAAGAGAGATAGAGTTCCACTTCAGACAGAAAGAGAGATAGAGTTCCACTTCAGACAGAAAGAGAGATAGAGTTCCACTTCAGACAGAAAGAGAGATAGAGTTCCTCTTCACAGAAAGAGAGATAGAGTTCCACTTCACAGAAAGAGAGATAGAGTTCCACTTCAGACAGAGATAGAGTTCCACTTCAGACAGAAAGAGAGATAGTTCCACTTCAGACAGAAAGAGATAGAGTTCCACTTCAGACAGAGAAATAGAGTTCCACTTCAGACAGAAAGAGTGATAGAGTTCCACTTCAGACAGAAAGAGAGATAGTTCCACTTCAGACAGAAAGAGATAGAGTTCCACTTCAGACAGAAACAGTGATAGAGTTCCACTTCAGACAGAAAGAGTGATAAGGTTCCACTTAAGACAGAAACAGTGATAGAGTTCCACTTCAGACAGAAACAGTGACAGAGTTCCACTTCAAACAGAAAGAGAGATTGAGTTCCACTTCAGACAGAAAGAGAGATAGTTCCACTTCACAGAAAGAGAGATAGGGTTCCACTTCAGACAGAAAGAGAGATAGAGTTCCACTTCAGACAGAAAGAGAGATAGAGTTCCACTTCAGACAGAAAGAGAGATAGTTCCACTTCAGACAGAAAGAGTGATAGGGTTCCACTTAAGACAGAAACAGTGATAGAGTTCCACTTCAGACAGAAACAGTGACAGAGTTCCACTTCAAACAGAAAGAGAGATTGAGTTCCACTTCAGACAGAAAGAGAGATAGGGTTCCACTTCAGACAGAAAGAATGATAGAGTTCCACTTCAGACAGAAAGAGTGATAGAGTTCCACTTCAGACAGAAAGAGTGATAGGGTTCCACTTAAGACAGAAACAGTGATAGAGTTCCACTTCAGACTGAAACAGTGATAGAGTTCCACTTTAGACAGAAACAGTGACAGAGTTCCACTTCAGACAGAAAGAGAGATTGAGTTCCACTTCAGACAGAAAGAGAGATAGTTCCACTTCAGCCAGAAAGAGAGATAGAGTTCCACTTCAGACAGAAAGAGTGATAGAGTTCCACTTCAGACAGAAAGAGAGATAGGGTTCCACTTAAGACAGAAACAGTGATAGAGTTCCACTTCAGACTGAAACAGTGATAGAGTTCCACTTTAGACAGAAACAGTGACAGAGTTCCACTTCAGACAGAAAGAGAAATTGAGTTCCACTTCAGACAGAAAGAGAGATAGGGTTCCACTTCAGACAGAAAGAGAGATAGAGTTCCACTTATGCCAGAAAGAGAGATAGAGTTCCACTTCAGACAGAAAGAGTGATAGAGTTCCACTTCAGACAGAAAGAGAGATAGGGTTCCACTTAAGACAGAAACAGTGATAGAGTTCCACTTCAGACTGAAACAGTGATAGAGTTCCACTTTAGACAGAAACAGTGACAGAGTTCCACTTCAGACAGAAAGAGAGATTGAGTTCCACTTCAGACAGAAAGAGAGATAGTTCCACTTCACAGAAAGAGAGATAGGGTTCCACTTCAGACAGAAAGAGAGATAGAGTTCCACTTCAGACAGAAAGAGAGATAGAGTTCCACTTCAGACAGAAAGAGTGATAGTTCCACTTCAGACAGAAAGAGAGATAGAGTTCCACTTCAAACAGAAAGAGTGATAGAGTTCCACTTTGGACAGAAAGAGAGATAGAGTTCCACTTCAGACAGAAAGAGTGATAGGGTTCCACTTAAGACAGAAACAGTGATAGAGTTCCACTTCAGACAGAAACAGTGATAGAGTTCCACTTTAGACAGAAACAGTGACAGAGTTCCACTTCAGACAGAAAGAGAGATTGAGTTCCACTTCAGACAGAAAGAGAGATAGTTCCACTTCACAGAAAGAGAGATAGGGTTCCACTTAAGACAGAAACAGTGATAGAGTTCCACTTCAGACAGAAACAGTGATAGAGTTCCACATTGGACAGAAAGAGAGATAGAGTTCCACTTCAGACAGAAAGAGAGATAGTTCCACTTCAGACAGAAAGAGATAGAGTTCCACTTCAGGCAGACAGAGTGATAGAGTTCCACTTCAGACAGAAAGAGATAGAGTTCCACTTCAGACAGAAAGAGTGATAGGGTTCCACTTAAGACAGAAACAGTGATAGAGTTCCACTTCAGACTGAAACAGTGATAGAGTTCCACTTTAGACAGAAACAGTGACAGAGTTCCACTTCAGACAGAAAGAGAGATTGAGTTCCACTTCAGACAGAAAGAGAGATAGTTCCACTTCACAGAAAGAGAGATAGGGTTCCACTTCAGACAGAAAGAGAGATAGAATTCCACTTCAAACAGAAAGAGAGACAGAGTTCCACTTCAGACAGAAAGAGAGATAGTTCCACTTCAGACAGAAAGAGAGATAGAGTTCCACTTCAAACAGAAAGAGTGATAGAGTTCCACTTTGGACAGAAAGAGAGATAGAGTTCCACTTCAGACAGAAAGAGTGATAGGGTTCCACTTAAGAAAGAAACAGTGACAGAGTTCCACTTCAGACAGAAAGAGAGATTGAGTTCCACTTCAGACAGAAAGAGAGATAGTTCCACTTCACAGAAAGAGAGATAGGGTTCCACTTAAGACAGAAACAGTGATAGAGTTCCACTTCGGACAGAAACAGTGATAGAGTTCCACTTTAGACAGAAACAGTGACAGAGTTCCACTTCAGACAGAAAGAGAGATAGTTCCACTTCACAGAAAGAGATAGGGTTCCACTTCAGACAGAAAGAGAGATAGAGTTCCACTTCAGCCAGAAAGAGAGATAGAGTTCCACTTCAGACAGAAAGAGTGATAGTTCCACTTCAGACAGAAAGAGAGATAAGAGTTCCACTTCAAACAGAAAGAGTGATAGAGTTCCACTTTGGACAGAAAGAGAGATAGAGTTCCACTTCAGACAGAAAGAGAGATAGTTCCACTTCAGACAGAAAGAGATAGAGTTCCACTTCAGGCAGACAGAGTGATAGAGTTCCACTTCAGACAGGAAGAGATAGAGTTCCACTTCAGACAGAAAGAGTGATAGGGTTCCACTTAAGACAGAAACAGTGACAGAGTTCCACTTCAGACAGAAAGAGAGATAGAGTTCCACTTCAGACAGAAAGAGAGATAGTTCCACTTCAGAGAAAGAGAGATAGGGTTCCACTTCAGACAGAAAGAGAGATAGAGTTCCACTTCAGACAGAAAGAGAGATAGAGTTCCACTTCAGACAGAAAGAGTGATAGAATTCCACTTCAGACAAAGAGAGATAGAGTTCCACTTCAGACAGAAAGAGAGATAGTTCCACTTCAGACAGAAAGAGATAGAGTTCCACTTCAGACAGAAAGAGTGATAGAGTTCCACTTCAGACAGAGATAGAGTTCCACTTCAGACAGAAAGAGAGATAGTTCCACTTCAGACAGAAAGAGATAGAGTTCCACTTCAGACAGAAAGAGTGATAGAGTTCCACTTCAGACAGAGAGATAGAGTTCCACTTCAGACAGAAAGAGTGATAGAGTTCCACTTCAGACAGAAAGAGAGATAGTTCCACTTCAGACAGAAAGAGATAGAGTTCCACTTCAGACAGAAAGAGAGATAGAGTTCCACTTCAGCCAGAAAGAGAGATAGAGTTCCACTTCAGACAGAAAGAGTGATAGAGTTCCACTTTGGACAGAAAGAGAGATAGAGTTCCACTTCAGACAGAAAGAGAGATAGTTCCACTTCAGACAGAAAGAGATAGAGTTCCACTTCAGGCAGACAGAGTGATAGAGTTCCACTTCAGACAGAAAGAGATAGAGTTCCACTTCAGACAGAAAGAGTGATAGGGTTCCACTTAAGACAGAAACAGTGATAGAGTTCCACTTCAGACAGAAACAGTGATAGAGTTCCACTTCAGACAGAAACAGTGACAGAGTTCCACTTCAGACAGAAAGAGAGATAGAGTTCCACTTCAGACAGAAAGAGAGATAGTTCCACTTCAGAGAAAGAGAGATAGGGTTCCACTTCAGACAGAAAGAGAGATAGAGTTCCACTTCAGACAGAGAGATAGAGTTCCACTTCAGACAGAAAGAGTGATAGAGTTCCACTTCAGACAAAGAGAGATAGAGTTCCACTTCAGACAGAAAGAGATAGAGTTCCACTTCAGACAGAAAGAGTGATAGAGTTCCACTTCAGACAGAGATAGAGTTCCACTTCAGACAGAAAGAGAGATAGTTCCACTTCAGACAGAAAGAGATAGAGTTCCACTTCAGACAGAAAGAGTGATAGAGTTCCACTTCAGACAGAGAGATAGAGTTCCACTTCAGACAGAAAGAGTGATAGAGTTCCACTTCAGACAGAAAGAGAGATAGTTCCACTTCAGACAGAAAGAGATAGAGTTCCACTTCAGACAGAAAGAGTGATAGAGTTCCACTTCAGACAGAAAGAGAGATAGGGTTCCACTTCAGACAGAAAGAGTGATAGAGTTCCACTTCAGACAGAAAGAGTGATGGAGTTCCACTTCAGACAGAAAGAGTGACAGGGTTCCACTTAAGACAGAAACAGTGATAGAGTTCTGCTTCAGACAGAAACATTGACAGAGTTCCACTTCACAGAAAGAGAGATAGGGTTCCACTTCAGACAGAAAGAGAGATAGAGTTCCACTTTAGACAGAAAGAGAGATAGTTCCACTTCAGACAGAAAGAGATAGAGTTCCACTTCAGGCACACAGAGTGATAGGGTTCCACTTCAGACAGAAAGAGAGATATTTCCACTTCAGACAGAAAGAGATAGAGTTCCTCTTCAGGCAGTCAGAGTGATAGGGTTCCACTTCAGACAGAAAGAGATAGAGTTCCACTTCAGACAGAAAGAGAGATAGTTCAACTTAAGACAGAAAGAGATAAAGTTCCACTTCAGACAGAAAGAGTGATAGAGTTCCACTTCAGACAGAAAGAGTGATAGGGTTCCACTTCAGACAGAAACAGTGATAGAGTTCCACTTCAGACAGAAAGAGAGATAGGGTTCCACTTCAGACAGAAACAGTGATAGAGTTCCACTTCAGACAGAAACAGTGATAGAGTTCCACTTCAGACAGAAACAGTGACAGAGTTCCACTTCAAACAGAAAGAGAGATTGAGTTCCACTTCAGACAGAAAGAGAGATAGTTCCACTTCACAGAAAGAGAGATAGGGTTCCACTTCAGACAGAAAGAGAGATAGAATTCCACGTCAAACAGAAAGAGAGACAGAGTTCCACTTCAGACAGAAAGAGTGATAGTTCCACTTCAGACAGAAAGAGAGATATTTCCACTTCAGACAGAAAGAGATAGAGTTCCACTTCAGGCAGTCAGAGTGATAGGGTTCCACTTCAGACAGAAAGAGATAGAGTTCCACTTCAGACAGAAAGAGAGATAGTTCAACTTAAGACAGAAAGAGATAAAGTTCCACTTCAGACAGAAAGAGTGATAGAGTTCCACTTCAGACAGAAAGAGTGATAGGGTTCCACTTCAGACAGAAACAGTGATAGAGTTCCACTTCAGACAGAAAGAGAGATAGGGTTCCACTTCAGACAGAAACAGTGATAGAGTTCCACTTCAGACAGAAAGAGTGATAGAGTTCCACTTCAGACAGAAACAGTGATAGAGTTCCACTTCAGACAGAAACAGTGACAGAGTTCCACTTCAGACAGAAAGAGAGATTGAGTTCCACTTCAGACAGAAAGAGAGATAGTTCCACTTCACAGAAAGAGAGATAGGGTTCCACTTCAGACAGAAAGAGAGATAGAATTCCACGTCAAACAGAAAGAGAGACAGAGTTCCACTTCAGACAGAAAGAGTGATAGTTCCACT
Organism: Conger conger; assembly: GCF_963514075.1. Lineage (NCBI taxonomy): Eukaryota > Metazoa > Chordata > Actinopteri > Anguilliformes > Congridae > Conger > Conger conger. The sequence goes on from NC_083775.1 coordinate 38,020,383, forward strand.
TCAGACAGAAAGAGAGATAGAGTTCCACTTCAAACAGAAAGAGTGATAGAGTTCCACTTTGGACAGAAAGAGAGATAGAGTTCCACTTCAGACAGAAAGAGTGATAGGGTTCCACTTAAGACAGAAACAGTGATAGAGTTCCACTTCAGACAGAAACAGTGATAGAGTTCCACTTTAGACAGAAACAGTGACAGAGTTCCACTTCAGACAGAAAGAGAGATTGAGTTCCACTTCAGACAGAAAGAGAGATAGTTCCACTTCACAGAAAGAGAGATAGGGTTCCACTTAAGACAGAAACAGTGATAGAGTTCCACTTCAGACAGAAACAGTGATAGAGTTCCACATTGGACAGAAAGAGAGATAGAGTTCCACTTCAGACAGAAAGAGAGATAGTTCCACTTCAGACAGAAAGAGATAGAGTTCCACTTCAGGCAGACAGAGTGATAGAGTTCCACTTCAGACAGAAAGAGATAGAGTTCCACTTCAGACAGAAAGAGTGATAGGGTTCCACTTAAGACAGAAACAGTGATAGAGTTCCACTTCAGACTGAAACAGTGATAGAGTTCCACTTTAGACAGAAACAGTGACAGAGTTCCACTTCAGACAGAAAGAGTGATAGAGTTCCACTTCAGACAGAGAGATAGAGTTCCACTTCAGACAGAAAGAGAGATTGAGTTCCACTTCAGACAGAAAGAGATAGTTCCACTTCACAGAAAGAGAGATAGGGTTCCACTTAAGACAGAAACAGTGATAGAGTTCCACTGCAGACAGAAACAGTGATAGAGTTCCACATTGGACAGAAAGAGAGATAGAGTTCCACTTCAGACAGAAAGAGAGATAGTTCCACTTCAGACAGAAAGAGATAGAGTTCCACTTCAGGCAGACAGAGTGATAGAGTTCCACTTCAGACAGAAAGAGATAGAGTTCCACTTCAGACAGAAAGAGTGATAGGGTTCCACTTAAGACAGAAACAGTGATAGAGTTCCACTTCAGACTGAAACAGTGATAGAGTTCCACTTTAGACAGAAACAGTGACAGAGTTCCACTTCAGACAGAAAGAGAGATTGAGTTCCACTTCAGACAGAAAGAGAGATAGTTCCACTTCACAGAAAGAGAGATAGGGTTCCACTTCAGACAGAAAGAGAGATAGAATTCCACTTCAAACAGAAAGAGAGACAGAGTTCCACTTCAGACAGAAAGAGAGATAGTTCCACTTCAGACAGAAAGAGAGATAGAGTTCCACTTCAAACAGAAAGAGTGATAGAGTTCCACTTTGGACAGAAACAGTGATAGAGTTCCACTTCAGACAGAAACAGTGATAGAGTTCCACTTCAGACAGAAAGAGAGATTGAGTTCCACTTCAGACAGAAAGAGAGATAGTTCCACTTCACAGAAAGAGAGATAGGGTTCCACTTCAGACAGAAAGAGAGATAGAGTTCCACTTCAGCCAGAAAGAGAGATAGAGTTCCACTTCAGACAGAAAGAGTGATAGTTCCACTTCAGACAGAAAGAGAGATAAGAGTTCCACTTCAAACAGAAAGAGTGATAGAGTTCCACTTTGGACAGAAAGAGAGATAGAGTTCCACTTCAGACAGAAAGAGATAGAGTTCCACTTCAGGCAGACAGAGTGATAGAGTTCCACTTCAGACAGAAAGAGATAGAGTTCCACTTCAGACAGAAAGAGTGATAGGGTTCCACTTAAGACAGAAACAGTGATAGAGTTCCACTTCAGACAGAAACAGTGATAGAGTTCCACTTCAGACAGAAACAGTGACAGAGTTCCACTTCAGACAGAAAGAGAGATAGAGTTCCACTTCAGACAGAAAGAGAGATAGTTCCACTTCAGAGAAAGAGAGATAGGGTTCCACTTCAGACAGAAAGAGAGATAGAGTTCCACTTCAGACAGAAAGAGAGATAGAGTTCCACTTCAGACAGAAAGAGTGATAGAATTCCACTTCAGACAAAGAGAGATAGAGTTCCACTTCAGACAGAAAGAGAGATAGTTCCACTTCAGACAGAAAGAGATAGAGTTCCACTTCAGACAGAAAGAGTGATAGAGTTCCACTTCAGACAGAAAGAGTGATAGAGTTCCACTTCAGACAGAGATAGAGTTCCACTTCAGACAGAAAGAGAGATAGTTCCACTTCAGACAGAAAGAGATAGAGTTCCACTTCAGACAGAAAGAGTGATAGAGTTCCACTTCAGACAGAGAGATAGAGTTCCACTTCAGACAGAAAGAGAGATAGTTCCACTTCAGACAGAAAGAGATAGAGTTCCACTTCAGACAGAAAGAGAGATAGAGTTCCACTTCAGCCAGAAAGAGAGATAGAGTTCCACTTCAGACAGAAAGAGTGATAGTTCCACTTCAGACAGAAAGAGAGATAAGAGTTCCACTTCAAACAGAAAGAGTGATAGAGTTCCACTTTGGACAGAAAGAGAGATAGAGTTCCACTTCAGACAGAAAGAGAGATAGTTCCACTTCAGACAGAAAGAGATAGAGTTCCACTTCAGGCAGACAGAGTGATAGAGTTCCACTTCAGACAGAAAGAGATAGAGTTCCACTTCAGACAGAAAGAGTGATAGGGTTCCACTTAAGACAGAAAGAGACAGAGTTCCACTTCAGGCAGACAGAGTGATAGAGTTCCACTTCAGACAGAAAGAGATAGAGTTCCACTTCAGACAGAAACAGTGATAGAGTTCCACTTCAGACAGAAACAGTGACAGAGTTCCACTTCAGACAGAAAGAGAGATAGAGTTCCACTTCAGACAGAAAGAGAGATAGTTCCACTTCAGAGAAAGAGAGATAGGGTTCCACTTCAGACAGAAAGAGAGATAGAGTTCCACTTCAGACAGAAAGAGAGATAGAGTTCCACTTCAGACAGAAAGAGTGATAGAATTCCACTTCAGACAAAGAGAGATAGAGTTCCACTTCAGACAGAAAGAGAGATAGTTCCACTTCAGACAGAAAGAGATAGAGTTCCACTTCAGACAGAAAGAGTGATAGAGTTCCACTTCAGACAGAAAGAGTGATAGAGTTCCACTTCAGACAGAGATAGAGTTCCACTTCAGACAGAAAGAGAGATAGTTCCACTTCAGACAGAAAGAGATAGAGTTCCACTTCAGACAGAAAGAGTGATAGAGTTCCACTTCAGACAGAGAGATAGAGTTCCACTTCAGACAGAAAGAGTGATAGAGTTCCACTTCAGACAGAAAGAGAGATAGTTCCACTTCAGACAGAAAGAGATAGAGTTCCACTTCAGACAGAAAGAGAGATAGAGTTCCACTTCAGCCAGAAAGAGAGATAGAGTTCCACTTCAGACAGAAAGAGTGATAGTTCCACTTCAGACAGAAAGAGAGATAAGAGTTCCACTTCAAACAGAAAGAGTGATAGAGTTCCACTTTGGACAGAAAGAGAGATAGAGTTCCACTTCAGACAGAAAGAGAGATAGTTCCACTTCAGACAGAAAGAGATAGAGTTCCACTTCAGGCAGACAGAGTGATAGAGTTCCACTTCAGACAGAAAGAGATAGAGTTCCACTTCAGACAGAAAGAGTGATAGGGTTCCACTTAAGACAGAAACAGTGATAGAGTTCCACTTCAGACAGAAACAGTGATAGAGTTCCACTTCAGACAGAAACAGTGACAGAGTTCCACTTCAGACAGAAAGAGAGATAGAGTTCCACTTCAGACAGAAAGAGAGATAGTTCCACTTCAGAGAAAGAGAGATAGGGTTCCACTTCAGACAGAAAGAGAGATAGAGTTCCACTTCAGACAGAAAGAGAGATAGAGTTCCACTTCAGACAGAAAGAGTGATAGAGTTCCACTTCAGACAAAGAGAGATAGAGTTCCACTTCAGACAGAAAGAGATAGAGTTCCACTTCAGACAGAAAGAGTGATAGAGTTCCACTTCAGACAGAAAGAGTGATAGAGTTCCACTTCAGACAGAGATAGAGTTCCACTTCAGACAGAAAGAGAGATAGTTCCACTTCAGACAGAAAGAGATAGAGTTCCACTTCAGACAGAAAGAGTGATAGAGTTCCACTTCAGACAGAGAGATAGAGTTCCACTTCAGACAGAAAGAGTGATAGAGTTCCACTTCAGACAGAAAGAGAGATAGTTCCACTTCAGACAGAAAGAGATAGAGTTCCACTTCAGACAGAAAGAGTGATAGAGTTCCACTTCAGACAGAAAGAGAGATAGGGTTCCACTTCAGACAGAAAGAGTGATAGAGTTCCACTTCAGACAGAAAGAGTGACAGGGTTCCACTTAAGACAGAAACAGTGATAGAGTTCTGCTTCAGACAGAAACATTGACAGAGTTCCACTTCACAGAAAGAGAGATAGGGTTCCACTTCAGACAGAAAGAGAGATAGAGTTCCACTTTAGACAGAAAGAGAGATAGTTCCACTTCAGACAGAAAGAGATAGAGTTCCACTTCAGGCACACAGAGTGATAGGGTTCCACTTCAGACAGAAAGAGAGATAGTTCCACTTCAGACAGAAAGAGATAGAGTTCCACTTCAGGCAGACAGAGTGATAGGGTTCCACTTCAGACAGAAAGAGATAGAGTTCCACTTCAGACAGAAAGAGAGATAGTTCAACTTAAGACAGAAAGAGATAGAGTTCCACTTCAGACAGAAAGAGTGATAGAGTTCCACTTCAGACAGAAAGAGTGATAGGGTTCCACTTCAGACAGAAACAGTGATAGAGTTCCACTTCAGACAGAAAGAGAGATAGGGTTCCACTTCAGACAGAAACAGTGATAGAGTTCCACTTCAGACAGAAAGAGTGATAGAGTTCCACTTCAGACAGAAACAGTGATAGAGTTCCACTTCAGACAGAAACAGTGACAGAGTTCCACTTCAGACAGAAAGAGAGATAGAGTTCCACTTCAGACAGACAGCAGAGGGGGCAACATATGTTTTGCATCTGATTTCTCCCATGTTGTCCAGAGTGGTGTAGTGGTTAATACTTTTTAAAAAACCAAGTATCGCTCTGGTCGCTGAACTCCAATTAAGCTTTCACGGCTCGCTTGGAGATACTCTTGTCAATTTGAAGTGTATGTACTTGTACTGCGAATTCATTACATCCAGGTTTTAGTGGAAAAAAGCCTTTGGTTTCCCAGCAAATGCCTTGAGTACCGTCTCAAGGTGCTGTTTTAATTTGTTGGGCTTCATACTCTCATTGCATAGCACTGTGAGGCATTTTAGCTTTTTTCTCGTTTTTAAATACACTGGCAAAACCATGTTCAACATAGATTTCCCCACATTTTCTGGCATTTTTATTTCTCACTTTTATGTATCAAATAAACCTGAAGCTGAACTAGCCAACACCGTCTTAAAATTGTCTCTTATTTTGTGAAATTAATTTTGTTTGCAGTATAATGACAGTAAATACAGTTGTCTGGATGTTTGACATGTAGTAGATTCACAAGAAATCTACAAGAATCTACAAAAAGAAAATTAAATAATAACAAAAATAAAAACAGCTTCCTTCATTCTCAAATCAAGTGACCCCATTTGGGGTCACAACTCACAGTTTGGGAATCTCTGCTCTAGTCTCTCACTGATGAGTAACAGGAAACAACCTTGACTCACAAAACATCAAAAGCAGCATGCCACATGGTCCTGGGGGGGGGTTATCTAACTAAATCTCAGTGCCTTTCACCAGAAACATTTTTTGAGGCTTCCTCACCCAAAGATGCAGCAGAGTGTCAAGTGCACATTTCTACCACCAGGGGGCAGACACGTCCATCACTTTCTGAACCCTTGAGCATTTTAACTCACTGACAACAAACTTCACCCTTTAGAGCTCGTCTGGAGTCCACGCACCCTTTCCCGCAGATGATTGTGGTTAAATGAACGATTGAGTGAACTCCTGAACCCCTGTCTAACTTTTCAGAAAGGAATCTTGTCTTCCACTAAACTAGTCCTGCAGAAAGGACATTTAGTATCCTTAAATTAAGCTTTGGTTATGTGACTGGTCTCACAGCACAAGATTTACCACTTCACTGCAACCGTGTCAGAGAGGGAGTTCCACCTCCAAAATCCTGAAATAATCACCGCCTCGAGGTAATGCCAGATGTCAATCTTGTTTTTGTTTTCTTGCAGCAGAAAGTGGGGAGGTAGACTGTGTGGATGGGTGGAATGAACAGAATGTTTATGATGTGGGTTCAGATGGGACATTCCCCCAGGGTGTCCCCAACCTCCTTGCTCTGCCATTCGCTCCACTTTTCTCCACCCCTATCATTCTCACGCTGCGGTGCTCATGACAAACTCTTTCAACGACTCGGGAGAGAGCTGCCAATCATTCGCTCTCCTGTGAAGCACATGAGGTCAGCCACCGCTTCTCATCACTCCGCGGTTGGCAAGTTTGGCTCGCATGGGCATGAACTCGCAGAACAACGCTTTGTGCACAGCTCAACGGGCCAACATGCAGGCGCTGGGCTACACTACAGACAGTCACCCCAGCTGACTGACACCCTCCCATCGCTGGGCTACACTACAGACAGTCACCCCAGCTGACTGACACCCTCCCATCGCTGGGCTACACTACAGACAGTCACCCCAGCTGACTGACACCCTCCCATCGCTGGGCTACACTACAGACAGTCACCCCAGCTGACTGACACCCTCCCATCGCTGGGCTACACTACAGACAGTCACCCCAGCTGACTGAAACCCATCACTGGGAAACACTACAGACCACCCCAGCTGCTGGTTTCAATGGCTGATTTGACATAGGTGCATATAAACACGCAACAATAAGTATGATTAGAACTATATGAGAGTGGGCTTGTGGTGGAGAGAGGGTGTAGAGTGAGGGATATAGTGCTGGCTGTAAAGCTGTGTTTTTGATTGCGATCCAAATGTGAAAATGGTAATACAATCACAGGGGTGTTGAGGGAGGGCATTCGAAGGCTTGGGGGCCAAAGTGCTGAAAGATCTGCCACCTACAGTGGATAGTCTAGTTAGGAGACCGGTGGGAGATGACCTAAGGCTATGAGCAGGAGGTATTTTTCTGTTGTCCTTCAGTAACGCGTTCAATGTCCAAACTTTACAAGTGATTACAAATCCATTTCCACAATATTTAAACAGAGTATTCATCACTCTCTCTTTCCGAGTGACAGGTCTGAGAGGCAATGTTGCTGAACAGGCTTAAGAGAGCGATTACCGTAAAACAGAAGCCGACAAACAGACCTCTGTTCCCCTGGGAAAAGGAGGCGGGGAGAAGGGCAGGCTGTGAACTCATATTCAGAGCTTCTGACACTGAACAGAACCAAAGACCAAAGAGAGAGTACCTGGGAAATGTAAAGGCGTGAGAGAGAGACAGAGAGAGAGAGACTGTGAACATGTGTTCACAGTAAAGGAGTCAATCTGGCTGCAAAAAAAATCCAAATGGGGGGACCTTATTTGAAAAACATTGCACTGCATTATGATGATTTAAATGTTCAAATAAAAGCAATATTCACTGAGCAAGGCTTCAGACTTTATTCAATTAAATATACCGTTCCGTCACCTTATCAGGCAATAGATGAAGCAGCTCTTATCCCAGAATTTTGGTTCATTAATTGGCATGCTGTTCAGCATCGTGCCTTCAAAAATCCTGTAATGTGTGGTTATTTATGTCCCAGACAACCATGGCATTGCTATGCAAACCACAACACACCACAAATGATAACCAGGTCATCTGAGGGCTGGATTGTAACGTCCACTTTACTTGTGCAAACATCTTAAGCACATTTTCAGTAGCCTGCTACAAAACTCCTCTCTGTTAGGCTGTAGTGCGTGTTTTAATTAGTTTTCCACTGAATGACACTTCACGTACTATATACATGTCATCAGACACATATTTAATATATAGTCATCGCCCCCAAAATTCCCATTAGTAAGTTTTATTGCCCATTACTGTGATTGTCTAATTTGGTATTCAATATTCAATATTATGACCATCCATTTTGACGTTTTATTTTGATCTTATATTAATTTTTTAAATTTTAAATAAAAATACGCAACAATAGTCTTTCACATTGTAATCTTGATATTTTTACGCATGTTGATTTGACTGGTGAGTGTATGCATGTTGATTTGTGTCCCTGTAACAAATAGGCGGGTGTATGCATGTTGATTTGTATCACTGTAACAAACAGGCGGGTGTATGCATGTTGATTTGTGTCCCTGTAACAAACAGGCGGGTGTATGCATGTTGATTTGTGTCCCTGTAACAAACAGGCGGGTGTATGCATGTTGATTTGTATCACTGTAACAAACAGGCGGGTGTATGCATGTTGATTTGTGTCCCTGTAACAAACAGGCGGGTGTATGCATGTTGATTTGTGTCCCTGTAACAAACAGGCGGGTGTATGCATGTTGATTTGTGTCCCTGTAACAAACAGGCGGGTGTATGCATGTTGATTTGTGTCCCTGTAACAAACAGGCGGGTGTATGCATGTTGATTTGTATCACTGTAACAAACAGGCGGGTGTATGCATGTTGATTTGTGTCCCTGTAACAAACAGGCGGGTGTATGCATGTTGATTTGTGTCCCTGTAACAAACAGGCGGGTGTATGCATGTTGATTTGTGTCCCTGTAACAAACAGGCGGGTGTATGCATGTTGATTTGTGTCCCTGTAACAAACAGGCGGGTGTATGCATGTTGATTTGTATCACTGTAACAAACAGGCGGGTGTATGCATGTTGATTTGTGTCCCTGTAACAAACTGGCGGGTGTATGCATGTTGATTTGTGTCCCTGTAACAAACAGGCGGGTGTATGCATGTTGATTTGTGTCCCTGTAACAAACAGGCGGGTGTATGCATGTTGATTTGTGTCCCTGTAAGAAACAGGCGAGTGTATGCATGTTGATTTGTGTCCCTGTAACAGACTGGCGGGTGTATGCATGTTGATTTGTGTCCCTGTAACAGACTGGCGAGTGTATGCATGTTGATTTGTGTCCCTGTAACAGACTGGCAAGTGTATTGGCGCATTACTACTATTATTCCAATAAAATATAAATAAAACTGGGACCAGGTTTTGATTGGTCATAACACAAACACATTCAGCTGCATCAAAACAGACCCATCGACAATTACCCCGACCACACCTCTCCTACGGACCAACCCGCCCATATAGTCACTTGCTATTTTCCAACCGTATTTTCTGGGCCGTAAAATAGCGGCCAACACATCCTAACTGAGAAACATAACATTACATAAATTTGTCAGACGCTCTTATCCAGAGCGACATACAGTTGATTAGACTAAGCAGGAGATGATCCCCCTGGAGCAATGCAGGGTTAAGGGCCCAACGGCTGCGTGGACCTTATTGTGGCTACACCAGGGATCAAACCACCGACCTTGCAGGTCCTAGTGAAGTACCTTAACCACTACACCACAGGCCGCCCCTGTAGCATAGTAATCCAAAAATGTAATCCAAAACCAAAAAAGTAATATTTGCTTGCTTTCTTGATTTTAGAAATGTTTTTGAGACAGGGCTCTAGCTTAGGTACCATCCTATTCAATGTCTACATTCATGAATTTGCAAACATCTGCAGCACCTGGTCTCACTCAACATGATTCGGAGATTAAGTGCCTCTTCTATGCGGATGACCTGGTTCTGCTGTCCCCGCTGAACAGCGGTTACAGCAAAGCCTAGATCGGCTACAACAGTACTGCCAGACCTGAGCCCTGGCAGTAAACCTGAACAAAACTACATTTACGACATTCCACAAAAGATACAAATCTCAGGGAACAAAACAAAAATCGGTGCTCGGAGCAAACTATAAGGAAACATCAACATTGCAGTGAATGACCAAAAATGGAAAGCACACAGGGCTTAAAATCGTTGACACTACAATTGTACCAATAGCTCTTAATGGCAGTGATGTGTGGGGTTCATTCATCATTCAGCAAATAGGACAAACATCCAATTGAAATCCTGTGTGTAAATATATCTGGAAGGCAGATATGTGTGGCAGAATTTGGCCAATATATTGGTCAAAATACAGAAAAGGGCGAAAGAATTGAGGAAGCACACAACACATAGTGACCCCAATTTACATCAATACAAAGCTCTGCAGTACCAAGGGCTAAGCACAACACATTCCCCAAAGTCATGAGCCTTAGTTCTCATACATTAGCACATAATAACACCTCAACTAGACCAGGATGTGAACAGAACCTAACCTAATTAGAATCAATAAAATTGCAATACGACTGAATCAAAATGCGTATTGGGAATCACAAACAAAATCACAAAAGTAATATGAAATTACATTAATGGCATTTGACAGATGCTCTTATCCAGAGCGATGTACAGTTGATTAGACTAAGCAGGAGACAATCCTCCCCTGGGTTAAGGGCCTTGCTGAAGGGCCTAACAGCTGTGCAGATCTTATTGTGGCTCCACCAGGGATCAAACCACCAACTTTGCGGGTCCCAGTCATGTACCTTAACCACTACGCTACAGGCCGCCCTGTAGAAATAACCCTAAAAAGGCAGCACACAGTAGTGTACTACCTTCCACAGTCACAGACAAGAAAGTGAAAACCACCTTGATGTAGACTCAGTGAGCACTGCCAAGTCATACAGATCAACAGGAACAAAAAAACATGGCTGCAAGGAGAAGGAAAATTGTGCCAACAATATAAAGACAAATAAATTGAGAGAGAAATACTTCCTGTTAGAGATTTGACCAAATTCGCAATAAATGATACTCAAAAATTATCTGAGAAATATCACCAAATTCAACAACACACCTTATGCGGATAAGCAACTCCTCTTTTAAGGGGATAATAAATACTAGCACCAGAATTAACCATGATAATAATAATAATATTAGATTTTATTTGTGAAGCACTTTTTCCAAGCTCAAAGCACTGTAAATTTGTGTACTCTAGCCGCACTGAGGGACAATGAGTGACCATATCATGAACACAGGCACACACATGCACACAAAGCATAGACTCATACAATGTACGCACACAAGCACACACACAAACAAACATCTGCCAGGGGCAAGTAAAGCATTGCATCGGGACAGTAGCATTGTAAATCACTGGCCCAGTTGGGCAAGTTGATAGTTTGTAGTGTTGATTTTTCTTTCCAGATGATTGGTTCAAGGAATAATGATATAATAATTATATCTCAATTGGCGCTCCAAACCACCACCCAAAGAACAAATAACATGGACTAATCTAGTTTTCCATCTTGCCAACACTGCTGAAAAAACATGTTTTGAAACAGCTGGTAGCTGGTTGACCACATACCAGCTTAGACAAGCTACCAGCACTAGCTGGTTGACCAGGTCATACCCAACTAGACCAGCTCATTACCAGCGTGACCAGCTCAATTTTCAAGCTTGTCAAGCTGGCATAGCTGGGTAAACAATCTGATTGGTCCCTTTGTCTCCTGAGTGAAGGGTGATATGTCTGCAAAACAAGAAGAGGAGGCAAAGTGAATGTTCAATTATAATGAATTATGCCATGGTCTGGGTGAATACTCAAGCCAGACTGGGTATGGCTGGTGGCTGGAAGGCATGCATTAAGAAGTGATGAGTCAAACTGTCTGATCGCCGTTCTAAATTCATATGCTAGCTATAATTGATACTTCGGTATCAGCTTGTGATCGCAGAAACTGAAATGTATGATAAACAACACTTGTTTCCATCATATACAGCACTGCTAGAAATCATGGAAACAGTGCTTAATGACGTATAGTTCCCTTAAAACTGTCGTTCCTTCTATTGCTTTTTACCGGTGCCATTTTCATTTTCAGCTGTAAAAATGTTTTGAAAATGATTATTTTCTTGACTGCGAGTTGCAATGACGTGTGTCAATCAGTAAAGTGAAATAAAGAAAAAAAACTCTCAAAACCCTGCCAGCCCAAGCACATAGCTTTCAAACCAATAGCAGACTCCACCAAACACCAGAATATATCAAAGGGCAGGCTTTGCAGAGAGGCACATACAGTATTCCTTCAACCAGTGAATGCAAATATTGTTTATGTGGGAGTCTAATTTAGGTAAATGAAATATGCACATCTAGAGACTCTTTTCATACAGGGCAGTGCCAGGGAAGGGGCGACATTGGCTCTGGAGGTAAGAGCAGTCGTCCAGCAGTCGGTGGGTTGCCGGTTCGATTCCGCCCTGGGTGTGTCGAAGTGACCCTGAGCAAGACAGCTAACCCCCGATTGCTCCTGATGGGCTGGTTGGTGCCTTGCATGGCAGCCAATCGCCGTTGATGGGTGAATGAGAAGCATCAATAGAACAGTGCTTTGGATAAAGGCGCTATATAAATTCAGACATTTACCATTTACCTAGAACCATGGCCAGCAGTTTGCTCTCATTTACAGCCCTGGAATAAAATTATTCTAAATGTTACACAAATAAAAGAATGCTCTTCATAGTTACTGATGGGTGTAAACTTGTTTGCAGGTGACTTATTTATTATTTATTTATTTACAAGGGACAGTGCACATTGATCAACATTTCAGTTTCCACATCAATGTAACTGTGCCAGAGTGAGCTAATGAGCTCATTTTCATGTTACAATACGTGTCAGTCATAACCTAGGGGGATGAAAAATGTTTAATACACATAGAATATGCATGTGACTAATTTGAACCCACTCAAGGCATGCACTAAAATGTTATGCAAAAATCTTGTTTTGAGACCAAGCTGGCCATAGTTTGCCACTTTACCACAAGCTTTGTGGCATCAAACTGCTGAATAGCCCCTTTAAGTGCACGTACATTCAGTAAGCATCCCTGCTGTAAAATCCATCTGTGCCAGCTTGACCACTTTGAAAACTGAGCTGTTCATAATCTGGTCTAATTTACCTGGGTATGAGCTGGTCAACCAGCATGGCTAAAATGGTCACACACAGGTCTAGCTGGGTATGAGCTGGTCAACCAGCATGGCCAAGCTGGTCATAAGCTGGCCTAGCTGGGAATGAGCTTGTCAACCAGCATGGCTAAACTGACTGTAATCTTCTCCAATGGTTGCCAAATGTTTTTTTATTCAAACAGAATAATTTGCCAAAGGTTTTGCTGCAACTGGTACAAATTGTGGAAACACTGCATTAATAAACAGTTTGACAATTAACGCAACAATTTCTCTTTTTGGCAAAATGAATGTTGTATATAATAAATGTAATATAAATGTTAAACAAGTATCAATCTTTGTACTTGTTTATGTGTGTTTATGAGTGGTCTTGTTAATGAGTGTTTATGAGTGGTCTTGTTTATGTGTGTTTATCAGTGGTCTTGTTTATGTGTGTTTATGAGTGGTCATAAAGTCGCTGGGAAACCCATTATTGTCTCACTTCAGGCGCTCCACTTAAAAAACCCATTAAATATCTGAAAGCATGGGAACCCCTGTCGAGGCGCAGTGGGGCTGCTGCTGGAGGTTTTGCACAGTCTCCCTGACACCTGAAGAGGCTCCGGAGCAACTGAACGGCCTGTGTGCTCCAGACCAAAACCACTTCCTGTGTAGGATGCACCCCAACAGGTGCCAAATTGTGTCCCTTCCATGAGGTCGAAAGAGATAGAGAGATACACGATGCACTGTAAACAGACCGTAATTATCCGGTATCCGCGTTGCAACATTTTAACGGGCGGTTAGGTCAACAGCTGTTCACATGAATGCCGTCGTGGCACCTGGGGAGAGTGCCAATGGAACCTGATTCACGCATGTGAACATGAAAAGCCAAGGTACTCATAATTGCTGGCAGAGATAGCAATAAAATGTTTCTTTTTTAATGTTTCGTTTTATCCATCTGTACATGAGCTGAAGGGTCCTCCTGTACGAATGCCACAGCCGTAGCAGAGGACCTGGCAGAAGAAAAATGCCTCAGCACACCTGCCGCTAGGTAGGGTGCAATTACGACACCTTGTTGACGAGGAAATGAAAGCACTTTTAATCTGGCCTTGAGTACCACAGTCTGCGTTAGAGTCAAACATGTGGTTCTGAAACATGAGAAACATCAAATAGCCATGCTAGTTATGGTAGGGTGCAAACACTTGGCCACCCCTGGTTTAAATGTCTGTAACAATAAACCCGTATGTGACTGAAAGCAAACCTCAGCTATAAAATGGTACAGAGTTAAACATGAGACCTTTCTGCAATTGTTGCTTTTTATGACATTTTTTTACTGTTCATAAATTATAAAAAAGGAAAAGGGCCCTGTACAAAGTTTGGGAACCCTTTTGGTTTATTCTTTGTTACTTTTTCAATTACTAATTACTAATGACTAATTACTAAGTAATTACTAAGGCCCAGGCCAAGGCGATTAGGGCTTGTCCTGTGGGCGAAGTCGGGTGAATATAATTCCAGGACTGAAATTTTAATTCTGAAGTAACTCCATGCCTTCTAATGTATCCAACTGCAGTGGCTGTTCCGTCTGGTGTTAACAACCATGGGTTCCTCTAAACAGTTTTTCCAGGATTTCAGAATGAAGATGGTTGATTTCCACCAAGGTGAAGGCTACATAAACTCTCTTAATGTTTCAAACTACCTATTTCCACTATCAGAACCATTATTAGACTAGAGCAAAATCAACAAACATCACCAATAAACAAACAAAATACCCCAAGATCATTTTCTCAGCTACAGTGGTAAGCAAAATATGTTTTTTGACCTTTGACCCTTTGGATATAAAATGTAATCACTTCATAATTCTATCCTATTAGACATTTTGTTATAAATAGTGTATGTATTCTTGAGTTATGGCCAAAAAACGTCTTTTGTGAGGTCACAGCAACCTTGACCTTTGACCACCAAATTTTAATCAGTTCAGGTGGACTTTTGTGCCAAATTAGAAGAAATTGAAGGCATTCCTGAGACATTGCGTTGACGGGAGTGACACAGTGAATGAGAGGTCACAGTGACCTTGACCTTTGACCACTAAAAACCAAATCAGGTCATCCATGAGTGCAAGTGCCAAATTTGAAGAAATCATAGATTAGATTTGCTTCTGTTCACTTCAGACATTCATTGTAAAAGGCTTTTTGACCAGGGGTGCCCAGATTTTTGTACTGTATTAAGGAATCAGCATACAGTGTGGTTGTTATGTAATTTTGCACTCTTCAGCACATAGTGAAATTATTTCATTCCCAAGCTTTGCTAGATGAACATTTCACGGCGCTAGATGGACTATGATTACGCAAACGACCTTTACGGGTGTTTTAAATTACTTTTGCGCAGACAGACACATGGCCGGACGCGAGAGGAAACAGATTGAGAGTTAATCTTCTTTAAGAGAGGGGAATGAGGGGGTTTACCCGCTCATTTGATGAGTATGTATTTCCTCCATTCAGACTGAGCTCTGTGCATTCTGTCACATGACTGAGCTCTGTGCATTCTGTCACATGACTGAGCTCTGTGCATTCTGTCACATGACTGAGCTCTGTGCATTCTGTCACATGACTGAACTGGAGGTTGCCTCGACATCCACTACATTCATCCAGGCGCTGTCTGGCTAGGGCATTTACTCCATACCCCTCTGAACTAGCACTTGTTTAGGGTCTTTACCCCACACCCCTCTGAACTAGAGCTTCTTTAGGGCTTTTACTACCCCACACCCCTCTGAACTAGAGCTTCTTTAGGGTCTTTACCCCACACCCCTCTGAACTAGAGCTTCTTTAGGGCCTTTACCCCACACCCCTCTGAACTAGCGATTTAGGGCCTTTACCCCACACCCCTCTGAACTAGAGCTTCTTTAGGGCCTTTACCCCACACCCCTCTGAACTAGCGATTTAGGGCCTTTACCCCACACCCCTCTGAACTAGAGCTTCTTTAGGGTCTTTACCCCACACCCCTCTGAACTAGAGCTTCTTCAGGGTCTTTACCCCACACCCCTTTGATCTAGAGCTTGTTTAGGGCCTTTACCTCACACCCCTCTGAACAAGTGCTTCTTTCTGCACCTTTCTCCATCAGAGCTAATGCTAACAGAAGCGTTTGCATGAACATCCCCTTTTGCATTTTTACCAAAAGCTGAACTGACAGCTTCATCTGTCAACAAAAGGTTTTTATAACCCGGGAAAAGAGTGCAAATACATCCTCCATCTAAATTCCTGCTAAATGCAGCTATCTGTTACATAGCGCATCAGAGTGTTTTTCACAAGTCAACGGAAAAGAGTGAACTCGGAGAACAGGAGGAACGTGATCGTGCTGTGAGTGTGCAATCAAAAGGATCTGGGACATTTCAAAGTCAATGCCAACCTTCAAGGTGAAACCCAATTATTATCTGGCAGTTAATTTCACATTGAAGTCCAGTGGCAGGATTATCCTTTGTTAAGTGTTCAGGAAGGCTTCAATAAGTGCATTTTGCGTGTGAGCCAAAGGCCCTTGAATCCAAATCCTGCCCTGGTTTTCTTTTCTCCTGGGTAATTAGTGCTACTGATTAGACAGGCTGTCTTCACACCTGACTCTCAGGTAAAGGGAGGGTGGAAAAGCAGCAGTTCTTGGCCCTTGAGGATCGTGAGAAGATCTCTGGCTTAAGACATAGACACTATGACGTATCCCAGACTGCTACAAAGATCATTGTTCATTTCACATGTAAGAAGGCCAACATGTGAATCATTCTTGAATATTTACACAGTACATATACACTTACTGACAAGAATATTTGGTATTTATTGGACTTGTTTTTTGGACTTGGTCTTCTGTTGCTGTAACCCATCTACTTCAAATTCAACGTGTTGTGTGCACAGAGATGCTCTTTTGCATACCACTGTTGGTTACCAAATGTGCGGTTATTTGAGTAACTGTTGCCTTCCTGTCAGGTTGAACCAGTCTGACCGTTCTCCTCTGACCTGTTTCGCCCACAGAACTGCAGCTTATTGTATACTTGTTTATTTGTCAGACCATTCTCTGTAAACTCTAGGGACATGTGCGGGAATCAGCTATTTCTGAGATACTTAGACCACCCCGCTTGGCACCAACAGTCATTCCACGGCCAAAGTCACTTAGATCACCTTTCTTCCCCCATTCTGATGATTGAGCTGAACAACATCTGAACATCTTGACCATTGCCGCATCCTATTCTGCGACATAATCTGCCACATTATTGGCCGATTCCATATGTGCATTAATGGACTGGAGTACAGGTCTGTGAGTAAATTGTACCTTGAAGCACTCGAGAATGCACTCATGAATCAAAATAGGAATTCTCCCATTACTCTACCAGGGTAATATTTACTCAACAATCAGTTTTAACTGTGCATATGTAAGGAGGAAAGTACACTGAACCAGGACATTCTCACTATGTGCAAGCAGGCCTGGGGGAGCTGGTCTGAGCTGTACCTTTGTTGTGGTGCCAAGTATCGTAACTGCATTTATATCCAAAGCACTCAACATTTTCAGTGGCTGAATTGATTGATTCCTACTACACCATGGCTACACTACAGAGTAAAATCAGTCTGAGTTGATTCAAATCCCTTGGTGTTCACTGTACTTAAATCCAGTAGGGGCAAAACACTCAACACGAGTCAATCTCTTTCTCTCAGCCTATGCAGCAATTTCAAAAGTAAAATATACCACACACAGGCACACACACACACACACACACATGCTTGCACACACACACACACACACCCACGCACACATGCTTGCACACACACCCACGCACACACATGCACACACACGCTTTCACACACGCATGCACACACACACACACACAGACACACACACGCGCACACAAAAGCATTAACCATCTACAGTAAACACTACATTCTTCAGCTGTCTTTAAATCTCAAAATAGGCATTTCTAGGCCTATAGAAAGAGGTAGGTTATTCCTTGGTCGGTCTGCCTTTGATGCTTCCACCTACAGGTCTATGCGTAGGCTATTACGCACAGTAGCTTTCCTCACACATTCTGCCAACGTGTGTGTTCCCGTGCATCATCACAACACACATATTCTCATTTTACAATAATACAAATGAACTAACATCCTAATCATTTAAAACTTCAACAACATACACCTGCGCAAACGTAAACCCATGGCTGATAATTACATATTTAATATTAATGTTTTTTTGTTTTTTTTAAGTATATCTATATCAGTCAAAACCTCACGACAAATCAACGTCCACTCAACAAAATATTTTTTTATAAACAATAATGATCAATAACTAAAACAATATATGTGCTTACCGTTTAGGTGACGTTCGGACAGGTCGTCCTTTCAACGGACACCACATTGATTCCGCGGAAAGAAAAATCCCCTGAGAATGAGCAACGCCAGTATAATATAATAATGTAAAAACCGTCTGATAATGTTCAGCGCCACACCACACCGAATGTACAAGTTATACTCTCATCCGTCTCGGAAAAACCGCACAAAAAATATTTAAAGTTCGAAACAGTAGCACGGCAGCAGTGCAGTCATCTAGGAAACTAACTGACGTAAAACCAACTTTCTCTCACACAAAAATGAGATGCATGAAGAATGCATTACACACTTCTCAAACTTTGGCAGATACTCCAACGTTATCCTGGGAAAATACGTTTCGCTACCCAAAGTACATACGCCTAACTGAACTGCAAACGAATCGTAAAGTTAGAAAGTAGATCCAAATTCCAGCTTCTGTTATTAAAATGCAACTAAACTAACGCGGTCAAGGTTTCAAACATTTCCACAACGGCGCGGTGAGCTTGAGTCTCCAGACGCGCAGGGGAAGGACGAACCGAACGAAAGGGGAGGTTTTCTAAAGAGGGAACGGAACACAGAGAAGGTAAGTGCAATGTGTGAGGAATAACACAGGATAATGAAATCTCCAGTGTTTAATATTGACCGTTCTCTTCACATGTAACGGGGAATGAATCAATATAACGCTGTAACGGTTAGGTAACTAATCGAGTAACGCCGACAGCTATGGAGCCAACCGTTTTTTTGCTGACATATTTTATCGTCTGAAAAAACGTTTATGAGAAATTGTGCTTCATGGCTCATCTGGAACGATCAGGTAATGTAATGAGATCTAACGTTTAATGTCCATGTTTGAGGGAAGCACTACTACTACACTATGGGCAAGGGAAGGGATGTAGGTGGCATAAGAACAGAGTAAAAATAAGTAAAGGGAAGCCTATCCTACAGATAATTATAAGGAATGAAGACAGGAAAAGTCTGGGTTGAGGACATAGAGTCTAAAGATGAAATTGATCCAGCAATGCTTCTGTTTCTCTTTGCTTTTCTTCCACACTAGCATGTCCGACTTCACCAAAACACTTCCACGTCAAGGTGAAAGAAAGATGAAAGCATTGAGGAGATAGTAAGTGGGGATGGGGGGGTTAATCCAGATTAGGCACACTCTAGACATTGAGACCGGGAGACACCATGAGACGATTTGGCAGGTGCTATGCCGCATCAGCCGCGACAGCCACTCGAACAACAAAACACGGTCAAATCACTGTCTGCCAACGCACTAAAATTAGATGCAGACATTTTATTTTAGCGCTGTGCCGTGTCCTCTCCTCCTTTCATTCACTGATTCGCTCCTTCCCTCCCGCTCTCTGGCATTTAGCGTCAGTCACCTGCCGTCATTTCCCTCCCTCTATTCTCTCCTTCTCTCTGTGTCTGAACTTGTCCTTCACATACTTAGATATTTCAGCCTTAAGGCAAATGAGAGAGACAGAGAGAGAGAGAGGGAGAGAGAGAGAGAGAAGTTTGCAGCGTATTGACAGTGAAAGGGTCAAACAAAGGGACGTGGTGGGAGGGAACTCAAAAACACACCCGGGTCCCATTCATGTGCGCAGGTCCGGAGCAGTGATCGTCGTGATATGAGTTTCTATCCAAAACACCCTTTTCCCAAGGTCTTGAAAAAGGTCTTATCAGAGCTCCTTCCCAACCAGACTTTCTTGTTTGTGTGTAAAGGACAGATGCAGATTTTCATGTCACGCCAAACATCTGCAAACAAACACCTCGTGACTTGTGAAATTATGGGGTATAAAATGATCTGAGTAGTTTTGAGATATTGGACTTCAAAGCAACGCTGTGAAACTGAAATGTAGGGGCAGTTCTTCATAGATCTGACAGACACCCTGAAAGTACTCTGAATGTACGATGTCAAAAACCTAGCAAATTGCCCTTTACGCAACATTCTTACGACATATTTGCCAAAAATGTGTTAGAACCGTATAATTCTAAGGCCTTGAACTGATTCACTTCTAGAAGGTTCCGAAAGTGCCCGGAGTGCCGCAGACCCATTCGCACAGAAACACAGATGACAGCCTGACTGTTTGAGGTGCCGCGGCTATCCTGGCGACTTTGACGGGTGAAGGAGAATAGGCGTGGGCAGCAGCCAAACATCTGCTTTTCGCCCTAGTAAAACCCGATACACTGCCTGTACGGTATGCAGCCAGCCACGCTGATATTCCCAAACATACACATCCTCTCATCTCTCATCCCTCATTCTGTCGGGGAACGAGAGATGAGGGACAGGGGAAGTGGTGACTGTCTTTTTTCACCTCTCCCACATCCCTTCTTGGCTGCCGGGGTCCATGACCTGAAAGATTTCTTGGATGAGCATTATTTCAATATAAACTTGATCGATGCCTCTCTGTTGATGCGATCTGAGCTTTGATTTGTGACAGGAGCTCTAAAATGCTATTACCGAGGAAGTATCAATTTACTCTGAGTAAGTCTCTATATCCTTTTTCTCTCTTTTCTCTCTCTCTCTAAGCATTCAGCCCTCTTTCTCACACTGTTTCTTTGCCTCTCTTTGCCTCGGTTTTTAATGTTCGCCCTCAGCGTCTCTTCTGCGATGGCTGCAGATTTTCCAGTCGGTCCACATCTGGCCCCGCCCATTTTGTTTGCGGTGCTTCTAAGGCATCAGTCATTGATGGGAGCGAGGCTTCATAAAGCCCAAAATAGGAGGAGCTGTCACAGGTTCCACCATGTCAACTCGACCATTGCATTACATTGTACTATATTACAGTCATTTAGCAGACACTCTTATCCAGAGCGAATTACAATAAAGTGCAAATCAAACCCAGGGACACGTGCGTTGAGGACCCTAGAGGAACGTACAGTTCCAAGTCCTAGAGTGAACACATGAACAACTTGAACCCTTGAAGAGTACATCAACTTTCCAACTAGCATACCACTATTGACAGCTAGAATACTCTGAATACTAAAAGGATTATACATAAGCAGTATTATAAGCTATGGCATACACATGACTAATCATGGTAGTGAAGTAGGGAGGGAAAGGTGCAGCCTGAAGAGGTTAGTTTTCAGTCTGCGCTTGAAAATGGTCAAAGACTCTGCTGTTCTGACATCCACAGGAAGGTCATTCCACCACCGCGGGGCCAGACTAGACATTGCTGTGGAGAGCAGCTGAAGCCGGAGATGAAACAGCTTGTAGGCCCTCGCATTGTGGGGGTTCCCTCCCCCGTATCGATCTCTCCATTTCCTCCTCTCTGTCCTTCCCTGGCTCAGGTGATGAGTGCTGCATTGGTCGACTTCATGCAGTTTCTCTGCGGTGCCGGGACTGTGGCCAGGCACCATGCTCTCCCTCTGCCCTCCACCCTGCTGAAGAAGACAGGTTTTGAAACAGCTGGTAGCTAGTTGTCCAGCTACCAGCTCAGGAAAGCTACCAGAACTCGCTCACTCACTAGCTAATACCCAGCTACACCAACTTTATGACCAGCTTGTCCATGCTGGTTGACCAGCTCCTACCCAGCGAGACCAGCTTTATGACCAGCTTGACCATGCTGGTTGACCAGCTGATGACCAGCTTTATGACCAGCTTGACCATGCTGGTTGACCAGCTCATACTCAGCTAGACCAGCTTGAACAGTTTCAAGCTGGCATAGCCGGCTTTTCCAGCAGGGCACTATTCCTCCTTTTCTTTTTCTCTCCTCTCTGCCTGAGGACCCCTCCCCCGCTCTGCTCTCTTGGTCCCCTCACTCTCACAGTTGTGGGGACCGCATGTGTTTCTAATTTGGCCTCTAATGTTCCCTTCACCACAATCACGCCTAATTTGCTGCAGCCCCCCCCCCACCCCCCCACCCCCCCACCCCATCCCATGGAAAAAAAAAAAACATACAGAGCGGTGGTGGGCAATGGCAAAGGAAGGAGAGATGGAAGGGCAGGAGATGGAGGGTGTAGGGAAGAATGCAAGGAGAAAGGAGTCCATGGGTGGCTCTAGAATGTGTTCTGTCCTCTGTCCTGCACATTCCGTCTACAGTTACACTAAAATCATTTTGTGGACGGTCAGTTGACTTGACAAAGCATGGGGCAATTCCCCCCTGGAGCAATGCAGGCGCTGGTCATGGCCACACTGGGGCTTGAACCACCAACCTTCCAGGTCCCAGTCATGTACCTTAGCCGCTAGGCTGCAGGCTGCCCCCTACAGAGCCGCTGTTTTCTGTCTTATGTCCGTGTGTCCGTCCTGTAGAGTCGCTCTGTCCTCTATCTTATTCTGTGTTTTGGCTCCACTGGAGTCATGTGACTAAACTGTTTGAAGCTTGAAATCGAGTTTCACAGAACGATGGGGGTTAGTGGGGGCATGGAGCAGCCTTCAACCTAAGACAGATGTCTATACAGTGTCTGTAATGTGGAATGTTCACCTTTTTTTTGGGGGGGGGGGGGGGGTTTAGTTTGATTTCAGGAATGTCTTAATTATGTGAAAAAAAGGGTATACTGAGTTTAATCCTCAATGAGAAACAGATTTCATTGGGTGAGAGAGAGAGGGAGAGAGAGATCTGTACTGAATTATACCATCCGTTAGCATGTGTGCAACACCCAGCTGTCTCTCCCTCTCTCTCTAGTCTGCAATAAAGTTTGCCTTTCTTTGTCACAGAAGGAATTTATCACAGCATGAACTTTATTCACAGTACAATACTATGTGGCATCCCATTTCACTGACAGTGTACTGTAAGCAGCAGAGACTGTTGGAGCTGACCTCTAGACGTAACGGGAGATTACGACTTACACTCCCTCGCACAGGCCACAGGAGGGGGAGGGTTGAGTGTCTCAGTCCTCTGTCCAGAGGAGATATATCTAACCCCCTCTCTGTTATCCGTCCATCCATGGAAGAGGTCCGGCATAGGGGTTTTACAAGCCTGGACACTGACGCATCGTACATGGCTGTGAGTTTAAAACGTATTCATCATTTTTGGGTCGAATGATGCTTCTATTACTACTTAAATTGCAGCTATTATCATTAATACTACTTTATTGATGTTTTATTATTATTAATAGCATACAAAACTATTACATCATACATAATAATTCTTATTAACGGATTAACCTGTGGGCAGACTCTCTCTGATTGTTTACCTGAATATTACAGCGGTGACAGTTATGGGTGAAACTGGTTGGCTGACACTTTCCGAATGAAACGGACGTCAGTGACTAACAGGCCCTGATCGCCATCCAGTGGGAAGGGGTGGTACTGCAGCCTGGGGATTTGGTGAGAACAGTGAATGCAGCGGAACTGAGCTGGCGGTGGGTACTGTGTGACAGGGAGGGAAACTGTGGGACAGGACATGGTAAACAGAGGTTTAGATCATTGCAGCTGTGGACACAGATACAGTGGTGACGAATCTGGACCTATGCTGGTCCTGGACCTTTGGGCTTCCCTGTTACTCACTGTGTAATTAACCAATTACCGCAGCTCATTAGACAGTTCACTCACCTCATCTGCTTTCCTGAGTTTAAACTGATTGTTGGTTTTAAAGGTATGGGCTCTTTCCAGTTCGCTAATCGTTCACTTGTTCACCTCTTTTTTTATTTTCCTTGCCCCTTTTCCTGCCCCTAGCTCCACCCATCGGGATAAGCGAGAAGAGTCTTCTTCTCAAAATGGCTGACCCCGATCAAAGGTCCTCAAAAATGTCGGATGTTGGTCAATTTCAGGCAAAGAATAAGGAGATAGGACATGTACGTTTACATTTTTTGTCATTTGGCAGACGCTTGTAATCCAAAGCGATTTACAAGTGCAAAGGTGTGCAAAGTGCACAAGTTAAAGCAACACATCCATAACTAGTAAAATACACATGAAGTGCTGTTCTAAACATACAGTCATCATAAGGGCAATTAAAATATTCTTTTGGGAGGTGAAAAAAAGCAATTAGAAAGGGCCCTACGGCTCTCCTGGACCGCATTGGTCACCGCAGTTCTGCCCTTGGGTGTGGAACGGGGGGCGTGGGGCAGGGGGGACCGAGGGCTTAACCTGATATCTGGCTGAACGCACGGATAGCGTGTCAAGAACAGGAGACAAGAGGAGACCGGGCCTAAGCTATTGACCTAAGCTACGTAAATCGCTGTGGATTAAATGGCATCTGCTATACAAGCAGGGGGTATAAACAGCAGGAACACACTGGCGGAGTATTGATTCATGCAAGTCTGGGCTTCGGCCCACGAGAGTGAGAAAGGTGCTGGATTTGGGCTGCCCCTGGCAGGAGAGCATACAGGACCCTGAATGCTCATGTTACTGAAAAACGTCATCTCTCCCCCCCCCTTTTTAACACGCTCTATCCGTTTCTTGCCCCTGCTACTGTGTAGCATGATGGTTTGGAACCTGGCCTGTAACCAGAAGGTTGCTGGTTTGATTCCCAGTGAGGACACTGCAATTGTACCTTTGAGCAGAATACATTCACTAGGCAATTTATTAGGTAGACCTGTACTCCAGCTTGGTAATGCAAATATTTAATCAGCCAATCATGTGGCAGCAACGAAATGCATAAAAGCATGCAGATGTGGTGAAGAGGTTCAGCTGTTGTTCATACCACATGTCAGAGTAGGGAAGAAATGTGATCTGAGTGAATTTGACCAGGGAAAGATTGTTGGTGCTAGACAGAGTGGTTTGAATATCTCAGAAACTGCTGATCCCCTGAGATTTTTATGCACAACAGTCTCAGAGTTTGCAGAGAATGGTGTGAAAAACTTAAAACATCCAGTGAGCAGCAGTTCTGCGGGAAAAAACACATGTTTAATGGGGGAGGTCAGAGGAGACTGACTGGCCAGACTGGTCAAAGCTGACAGGAAGGTGACAGTAACACAGGTGACAGGTGAGTGAACACATCCAAGTGGATAGGCTACAGCAGCAGAAGACCATT
Organism: Conger conger; assembly: GCF_963514075.1. Classification (NCBI taxonomy): domain Eukaryota; kingdom Metazoa; phylum Chordata; class Actinopteri; order Anguilliformes; family Congridae; genus Conger; species Conger conger. The sequence continues at coordinate 38,045,441 of NC_083775.1, forward strand.
AAGTCTAAAAAATAAGTCTAATAAATACCTAATATAGTGCTCACTGAGTGTATGTATCACTTGATATCTTGTCCCCACAGAAATATGGATTTCACAAGTCACACTGGAAGGATATGGTACGTATATATCGACATAAGTAGATTGACAAAGTCAATACATTTTCAAAGGACCAAATATATTACCAATAGGATATTAATTAAAGTATATGATATCACACTGATTGGTCGATTGAGGGTTAAAGGGAAGCCATCTCTTCATGTGATTCTGAGAAATACTAACAAAACGAGAAGGAAAATACAACCTTAATTGGTTGCCAAGTCTGACTTGGACAGTGTTGTTGCAGGAGAAAGTAGCACAGTACAAACACAATAATTAAACTGCTCTGACTCTTTTGTCACCAGACCATCATTTCATGCAGTTTCCCTTATTTAGCTGCACTTTGAAATTTACCCCATCTATCATTAAAAAAGTTCTACAGCTAATAATACTGTAGCATCCTCTGCTAGCCAAAGCTGGTGCATTTAAAGACTTTCACATGGTGGGCACCCAATTTTACTGCAGTACAAGTATTTGAATGAAATGAAAAGAAGTGTCTGAAATACTATTCCTCAGCATGAAATGAAATACCGTGTGCATGGGCCAGTCCAGCCAAAATGTAAAAGCAATGCTGTTGCTTAACGAATCCTCCACCGCCATATTGAGCAGGATTGTGATGGTAAGGAAATAAAAGCACAGTTACTGTGGAGCAGAGGGGATTTTTCATCCTGCAAGAGCACTGCATTGCTGTGTAATCCCTGTACATAGAGGGGAAAAATGGTTCTTCAACTTAAAACAACGGACAAGGACAACCAATAACACGCATATGAAGGGTAGATTAGCACATAATCGGTTGTGGGGTCTCATACTTGTTGGACTTGAACAGATGAGTTAATCATTTGTACTGTCCTTAGTGGGGACAGATGGAGTGGGAAGATGATGGAGGTTTGAGGGTGCCTCTGTACTGTGTCGATATAGTTATCATCATGAACCCATTTCTCTTTCTTTTTTGTGCACCTGAGCCTTTCATTTTTGTGCTTCTGTATAATACCTGACCTTAAAGGTACAATAGGTAAGATTTTTGTGTTTGTAACGTTGTTACAACACCATTGTAAATCCCTTCCTGTCGTTGAAAAAGGCTCACTGACAAGTTGACTCACCCTCTGCCTGTGTTCATAGTCCTTGAATTCGGGTTTCAAAATATACAGTTGACGGCCTGACACTCTGTATCAAAACATTGTATAACGGTACAATAATTCAAGTTCATTGGTTGAAAATTGGTTCTAATTGCCACGGCCAATGGTGTTTCAACGTCAGCGTATTTACAGAGAAGGGGGAGGGATAAACCGTGTTGTGGTTTGAAGGTGTTTGTTGGTGCTATTCCTCTCTTGATCGTTAGAAGTCTGAAATTACCTATTGTGCCTTTAAATAAATACATTTCCACATATGGTGAATAGCTCAATGATAATGAACCATTTCCACTTTGCCTCTGCAGAGGGAAATTCCCATCTGTGTGTCCGTATCTCAGAAACTATTCCCATCTGTGTGTCCGTATCTCAGAAACTATTCCCATCTGTGTGTCCATATCTCACAAACTATTTGCTTCACACATGGTTGAAGACTTAAATTAATACTTAGATTAAAGAAGAGGCATGTACCATTCAGAAATTTGAGACAGAACAAATTTATGTCAGAGATATATATATAATTTATAATCATCATATATAGTATCATATAATTTGAGATTCCGACGACTCACCCACAAGGGGGCAGGGATGGGGTTTAACCTTCCTCAGCACCTGCCTGCCGTGCTGCAGCAGGAGGGACGCTATCTCACTGAGTCTTTGAAGTTATAGTCAGTGCCATTTTACCTGAGTGGGTCCTTCTATGCGTTTAATACCTATCCATATTCACCTTTCCTAATCCTAGGAAAGTGTGACTCCGTTGTACCCCTATTCATTACAATACAGTTATTTAGCTGACTTAATGTTGATTTGACTAAGCAGGGGCCTTTCCCCTGGTTCTAGCCTCCGTGTCCTCGTTCATTCACCTTCATGGTATCGGCTCTGTTTTGATACTGTTTTGGATATCCTGTTTTTTTATCACTGCCTGGCTTTGGACTCGTATTTGTATTTGTACCTTTGCCTGCATGGACTGTCTCCTGGTTTTTGAACTCTACCTTTTATTTCACTTCTGATTGCCCTGTATTTACCTCTGCCTGGACTTTGACCATTGCCTGTTTTTGTATTACGCTCTTGGTCTGCCCTCTGTTAATAAAGCCTGCCTTTTTCACATCATCCCTAAGTCTGTGTTTGGTTCCTCTGTCCTGGTCTTTCATTCATCACACGAGTGTGATAGCTTAGTAATTTGAAGCATGTGTGTATGATTGGGAAATAGTTGTTTTGCAGAGAGGGCATTGTGTTGAATGCAGTGTTATACTTTGAGATTCATGACATTTTGGATAAACGGCTGACTGAGTTGTGTTTTGTGTTCATACTTCTGAGAAATGAAGAATGGTTACAGGAAATGTTTATAAATAATAGTGAAAAACTGTAATACAAAACAGATGCCGGGGCAAATCTATGGTCGAAGATAAGCAAAGGCATAAAGTAATATTGTTGGAGTGTAGACTAAAGCCCAAAACATGAGATATGTTTGAAAGAAAAAAGACAAAGATTATGTGTGTGTTTTAAAACAAAGCTGATAGAGTGCTAAATGGCAAAAATGAAATGATGCATAAATGTTGACATGGTGTCGGGCACAGTGATGGTTTGGCTGTAGTGCATCCCTGTGTTGTTGCTGTGTCATGTCTTGAGTTTTCAACCATTCTTTATTTTCCCACCCATCCACAAGCAATGTCAGGATATGCCCAACCAGAGGAGAACAGGGAACCTAAAAGTGCTATTCAGGCAGCTGATTGTATCCCGAAGTGATGTCAGTTCCCACTTTGAGACCTTAGAACAGTGGTGCACAACTCTGGTCCCCAATTGTTCCAACCAATTGCCTTGTTTTTAATTTGCTGACAGTTATATAAATGACCCTGGTTCAAGCCTGTACTTGAGCACAGTAGAATCATCAGGATACACTTGCAGTCTGCAGCTGTAGCCAGTACTCAGACACATGTCAGATAAGATATTATCAATTAAATAATTAAGACCAGAAGTTGGCAGAAAATCCTTAAACGGATCGGCCCTTGCTGTGCACCCCTGCCTTAGAATTATAAGGGTCTAACTGAAATTTTCAAGGGACCATCTCCGCCTTATAGTCTTGATTAATTTTGCAGACACTCTTATTCAAAGTAACTGACAATTTAAGAGAACATAGTTACATTCACTGACTCCATTCCCAAACATGTTCAACACCATTAATCCACTAAATTAACCTATGCCAGCCAGCCTAGGGCTATAAGGCCTGACTAGGCCTTGTCTCCAGCAGATCAACTACTTTGTCTTTGTTGGATTGAGACTTGACTCCAACACATCGACTCCCTTGTGTTTGTTGAACTGAGACTTGACTCCACCACATTGACTCCCTCTTTGTTGAACATTACATTACATTACATTATTGGCATTTGGCAGACGCTCTTATCCAGAGCGACGTACAACAAAGTGCATACCCATAACCAGGGATAAGTTCGCTGAAAGACCCTAGAGGGAAGTACAATTTCAACTGCTACCTGTACAAAGATAAGGACGAGGGCCAAATTGTTTTTTTTTTTGTTTTTTGTTTTTTGAACAAAGAAACAAACAAACAGAGCAAAAGTGACCAAAGTTAACTATCCAAACACTGCTTACCTAGCCAACTAAAAATACCGATACACAAAGCAAGTCACAGAGACAACAATTAAGGTTCACAGGGAGGTAGGGAGGGATGGGGAGAGGTGCTGCTTGAAGAGGTGTGTCTTCAGCTTGCGCTTGAAGGTGGGGAGAGATTCTACAGTTCTGACCTCAACGGGGAGTTCGTTCCACCACCGTGGAGCCAGAACAGACAGTAGTCGTGAGCGTGAGGTGGAGGTTCGGAGAGGGGGAGGTGCCAAGCGGCCTGTGGAGGCTGAACAAAGAGGTCTGGCAGGGGTGTAGGGTCTAATGATTTTTTGTAGATAAGCTGGGGAAGACCCTTTAACTGCTTGGAAGGCTAGCACCAATGTTTTGAATTTGATGCGAGCAATGACAGGCAGCCAGTGGAGGGAAGTAAGCCGGGGGGTGACGTGTGAGTATTTGGGAAGGTTGAAGACCAGACGAGCTGCTGCATTCTGGATGAACAGAGTCTTGACTCTAGGAGATGGCTCCTTATCCTCTTCCTAGAGACCCTGATCTTTGTCCAACTGAGTCCTGAATCCAGCAGACAGATTACCTTTAGCCTGACTGGGTCTTGACTCCAGTAGATCGACCTTGTTTTTGTTGAAATGAGTCAAATCCACTCCTATACCATCCCCCACTCCAAGTCCCACTCCTAAACCACCCCCCTCTCCTAAACCATCTCACACTCCTGAAGTATACCCTCTCCCCTCTGATACTTCCATACACCAGATGTGATTGAAATCATTTCACTGGGCGAGGGAGATGGAGAGTGAGAGAGACAGAGAGAGAGAGAGAGAGAGAGAGAGAGAGAGAGTAAGAGCAAGAGACAGAACGCACGAGGACTGAGCGAGAGAGGCTCAGAGCATCAAGCTGTTTTTATTAATCTGCAAATTTTCTCAGATGACGCAAGGGTTGTGCCTTTACGTCCCCTCTGTCTCTCCCTCCATCCCTCTGTCTCTCTCTCTCCCGCTCCAGACCTCCTCATTGTCCTCCTCCTCATGCCTCTCTTCTGTTGGATGGAAGAAAGTAGAAAACCACAGGTAGGACAGAACCTTCCTCTGGCTTCCAGGTCCTCCCACATAGGTTCCTGCTGCAGTATTCATGTCGTTGTACCCCAGTTATGTTTGTGCATTTTGTGAAGTTTGCATCTGTCCTTCATTATTTATATTCACTGTCTTGATGGTGATAGTCTTCTTCTGTATGAGTCTAATCACAGAATTTACAATCAGGATATCTGTCTGTCTATTGTCCTGTACAATCAGGATATCTGTCTGTCTATATTCCTGTACAATCAGGATATCTATCGGTCTGTGTCTATTTTCCTGTACAATCAGGGCAGCTATCTGTCTGTGTCTATTTTCCTGTACAACATTGAAGACAAAAAGTATTTGGCAGTCTGGTTTTCAGAGAGCTGCATTTAATGCATGTTTCTCTGCATCACTCAATGTCTTATTATATTTTTATATTTTTGTATTTCTCTTGTAGTTTTTTTACTTTTTCTGGGGGGTTCAGGAGTTTTTCCAATTTTCTATTGTTCTATTTTCTTTTATATTTTGATGTAACAGCCTCTGTAAAAAGTGCTATCCTGGCAAAACTGAATGGAATGAAACCGCTTTTTTTTTTTGTAGCAATACTAATAATTATCCTTCAAAGTTATGTAATATCACTTTTGTAACTGAGGTATCATTGGACAACCAACTACCCATCTTTTTCTGTAAGAAGAGCATTTTAAGAGATACAGGCCTTTCTTTCACTGTATGTTATACTGACCGAAGTGTGACCACGGAGGAGGTTCGGTTAGAAGCGGTTAGGTTTGAATTTGAGAGGGCAATATTTGTAAATTCACTAGAATGCATGGAAAGGTCTTACAGAGAGTGATAGAGGGCAAACGGATGACTGCTCGATGATGCGAGAGGGAGTCAAACCACATGCGAGGAAGAGAAGGAGGTGGATGAAGGAAGAGAAAGTGAGGATCCAGCCCAGGATGAAAGGGTGAAGGAGGAAAGAGAGACGAAGGGAGAAAAAGAGATGGAGAAAGAAAGCAGAGGAAGGGGGATGCAGAAATAGAGGAGTATTAAGAGGGTGAAGAGACCAGATGTGGCAGACAGTCTGTGCTTAAAGAGTTCAAACAACAGATTAATACACTCAGATTATAGCTTCAGAGAGAGGGGGAGATGGGGTTTGTGCGCACACACACACACACACACGCACACACATACTCACATACACATAGACACGTGCATACAGACAAATTCATACATTGATATACATGCTCTCACACACACTTACACACACACACCACAACCAGGTTGGTTGAGGTAGTCACGGTGACACTCATGAATACTGATTGGACTGATTGGAGAACTGAGATATTGCTGATTATAGGAGTGAACTTGGCATTAAAGAATAAGCTAGATGGTCATTCAGGGTTAATGTTGTATAAAAGTGACTGATTGGACATTGGAGTGCTTTAGTGCTGATTATAAATGACCCGGGCAGAAGGGTTAATACAGAAAATACTCTGTGTGTGGGTGTGTTTCTACAGCATTGTGGGAAGTGTAGTTTTTGCAGATTTAACTGATGTCATGTTACTATAATGTTAATGTGCATTGTCGGGTCCAGTCGTGTGCCATCTTTGTTAACCTTTGCCCAGCTGTGCAGCATCCCAGCGCTCTCCAGTCTGTGTGTAATAATGTTCAGTCATAGATCCGCTGTTCTCTTCCCGAGGGGGAGGGGGTACAGGATTATACCTATATCCCTATGCAAAGCCCACACCAAACAATCAACTACTAATCCCTCCACGCACACACACACACACACACACACAGAGGCACAAACAGACACACACACACACACTCACATACAGTCAGCTCCAGAATTATTGGCGTCCTTGATAAACATTTTAGCACATAATAAACAACACAGAATAATCTATATGTTACAGTGGCCTCCATAATGTTTGCGAATATAAAATGTACCTGCATTTTGTATTTGCCAGCCTGCCAGCCAAGAGGGTGTAGACAGAACCAAGGAGCGGATGTGACTGTTGCTAAACCTATTAGCTATATGCGTGAATTTATTTGTCATTCTCATAGGCTGACTAAAAGCAACAGGGTGATAGACATAGACAGGGAGGATATAAAGTACATATTTTGTTACAGGCAGGGGTGTCTGCTATGCTAGTGCCATCATTGATTTATTTGCCTCTGTACTCTGAACCGAACGAAATTCACCGTAAATCCATCAGATTCATTTGCACACATAATGTGGGATTTATCAAAGTTTTCGGATGTCAGTTTTTCACAGGAGCAGAACGAACTTCACAAGTGTTTTCAGCTGTTCGTATTGCGCACGGAAATGAAAGTGCGAGGTTGTAAAGCGCGTTTTCTTATTTTATTATTCCATGAATTCATATTTTATTTAGCTTTAGAGTGGCTTAAATATTTTAATATGTCAAAAGAAGGAAGCCTGCACACTGATATGCTCCTTACACACCTTTATTGTAGACAACGAGTGGATCAGGTTTATGTTTCGCTTTATGTTTCTCCACCAGGACAATCTGCTTAATTTTTAATTTTTAATTTTTAATTTTTAATAAACAGCGAACAATAACGGCGAGTACAAGTTCAAGTTCATTGCATAGAAGTTGTCAAATCCTAAATGTTGTAATATATATTTTCAGATCATGTGTAGGCTACACAGTATTTTAAAACAAAGTTTTTTCATCTTTTCTCTGCCTTTCTCTTTCAATTGCCTGCAATAGATTTCCATGGTTAATTTATGCTAATTATACATTTCGTGCACACTCTTTTGGTTCATGATCGGTCGGTATTTCTCAACATACAGACGTGGATACGAAAAAAAATGTCGACTCCTGTTTCATAAATTCAGTGCAAATTTTTGGTCTGTTTCCAATCACACATACATTTGCGCACGGTTTTTCCAAAAATATTTACAAATTGTCAATATTGTCATCGCATTTTTATACATATTGGTTTCACCATGTAGAAATTACAGCAGTGTTCATACATAGTCCTCCCATTTCAGGGCACCATAATGTTTGGGACACAACAATGTTATGTAAAATAAAGTAGTCATGTTTTGTATTTTGTTGCATATCCATTGCATTCCTGATGTCTGTGACCTATCAATATCATCAGAGTCTGGATATCTTATTTTCAGGTTGTCCTACAGGCAATAGTAAAACTCTTTCCATTTGAATGGATCTGCATGGGAATTTGGGGTGGGGCTAGATTCAGCTGTATCAAATCAGCCTCAAACCACTGTGCTGCTGCCAGAGATGCAGTTGATAGAGAAATAATAGTTTGAACTCAATGGAAAAATATTCAGGAGAAACAATTATTTTTGTATCTACTGCCTCTGTAATCTCAAATTGAGTACAGAGGCAAATGATGGGTCTTGGTCCCAAACATTATGGAGGCCACGGTTCGAGCATACATAGAAAAATGATATACTTTTATTTCAATATGTTTACTCTCATGTTTCAATGACTTTATTGACGTGACCGTAAAAGCAGATCAGCAAATGGCTCTAAAATACGTTGTATGTTGTTATATGGCGTTATTATGGTATACATCAGCAACAGTAGAGAAATCAGTTGCATTGCAATATCGACTTATATCAATCTAAACATTTCCATCTATTCCTATGTAGGAATGTAAAGGGTGGAGTTTAATTTAGGGCGCTTTCACATAAAAGAGTTCACTAGGTTGTTGCATTGTATTGGCCTGGTTCATTTCACATTGCCAAATATCAATCGGACCAAATGAAGAGACTGTATATGCCTATGTGTAAATTTGTGCTTACCCAAATCTACCATCTTCCTTCGTAGCAAACTTTATTGGAATCTTTTGACACCATATACTTTACACATGTTGAAAACTAAAGTATATGTCAATAACAGTCTTATTTCATGCACAGACACACCATGGAGCTGGAATCACACGTCCAGGCACATACAGACACAAAACTAATACTAATAGTGACAGTTGATAAACTCACAGAGCAGAACAGTATTCGTATCATGGAGACTTAAGTAGTTTCGTAATAAAGATGATCCTTTCATGTAGGATTATGTCAACTAGTATTAAATCCTGAAATTGACACTGAGTAAGTGTGCACATGCATTCACTGATGGTATTGTTATGTGTGTTAGATATGTCATTAAGCAGGGAACTTAATGTTCTCACTCCCAAATCATTGGAGATGATGATGATGATAATGATGATGATGATGATGGCTGTATCACGGTAATGTGAATGGTTATATTGCATCTTACAGATGTTTTTCCTGATCACAGAATGTATATATTTATTTGGTTGAGGGCCAGTTTCGTAGACACAGATTAAGCATGGACTAACTTCAATTTTGAATGGAGATTCCCTATAGAGATTATCTGCACTAGATGGGGAAGTGAGGTCAGTAGAAGTGGGGGAAGGGGGGGGGGGTAGTGGTGGCGTTAAAAAAAGCAGCCACACAAACCTTCAGCCCACAGAGACAGATGATCAAATTATTTTAAATCTGTTGGGTGCATTTTTTATATTATATTTTAATATCTATTATATATTTTAAAAAATGTTCCCAACATTTTTCCAGTAGAGACAGCCATCACTGGAATTCCAAGTCAGAGCCATAATTCTGTATTAATGGAGGTCTGTGGCATACATATACTCGCACACAGAGTATCTCTTACTGAGGCCTACCGTGATTTCTTGAGCTTGAGTTTGAGGTCCTGTGGTTTGAGCTCCTGTGGTTTGAGCTCCTGTGGTTTGAGCTCCTGTGGTTTGAGTTCCTGTGAGTTGAGCTCCTGTGGTTTGAGTTCCTGTGGTTTGAGTTCCTGTGAGTTGAGTTCCTGTGAGTTGAGTTCCTGTGGTTTGAGTTCCTGTGAGTTGAGTTCCTGTGAGTTGAGTTCCTGTGAGTTGAGCTCCTGTGAGTTGAGTTCCTGTGGTTTGAGTTCCTGTGGTTTGAGTTCCTGTGAGTTCAGCTGTGACTTGCTTGCTGCATGTGGTTGTCTTGAGAGGTCACTCTGCTCTGGGATGTGTACTTAGCAGCTCTCAGCTGTTCACACGCAGCGATACTTGGCACTGGTTTGAGCACTCACAAAGTGCACAAAAATGCATTTGACGGCATCCTAGGTGCTTGTACAAATTAAATGCCGTTAATATGGGCAGTATGGCAGGGCTATAGAAATCTGGCCAATGGCTTACTTTAAAGGTTGTTAGGTAGCCTGATTCTGAAATAAAAGCAAGCATATGAATGCAGAAGTTAGGGGGGGATCCAGAGAGATAGAAAGGAGGTTTAAGCCTTTGAAGAGTCTTTATGTTTTTTTTTCTTCTAAATTCTAAGTCAGTGTTCTAGAGTGCTGTTGCTTTCAGCAAATAGTTATCATTGTTTCATGCATTATATTTGCAATTCTAATCATATTCTGTATTTGTGATATCACACCTTAACCCTCCTATTATGTTAAGAGTTTGTGACCACTTCTATGTTTGGGGTCAAATTGACCCCAACAGATTAAATAAACACAAACTTATTGCAAAAGAAAGATTTTGACACTTTGTGTGTCGCCTATTTATTGTCTCCCAAATATTATATATAATATTACTGGCATTTGGCAGATGCTCTTATCCAGAGCAACATACAGTTGATTAGACTAAGCAGGAGACAATGATACACAGCTGTTTGACCCTTGAGCAAGGCCCTTAATCCTGCATTGCTCCAGGGCCACCCCTGGAGCAATGCAGGATTAAGGGCCTTGCTCAAGGGTCCAACGGCTGTGCGGATCTTATTGTGGCTACACCAGGATTAGAACCACCGACCTTGCGTGTCCCAGTCATGCACCATAACCACTACGCTACAGGCCACCCCAAATGACTAGCGTGTTATCCATGAATATGAATAATCTGTGAGAAACATCTCATTTTAGAGCCTGAGGTACAGGAAATGAAAGTTTGGCACCTGTATGGGAAAGTACCACCAGAATCATCCACAAAGATATCTGAGATAAAAATTAAAATGGTTGTATATTTTCTAACATTTTTGGGTCAAAATAAGCCCATAGAACACATGCAAAGCTGGTACAGGACTTCTGAAAACAAAGCATTATGTTTATTACTATTGCCTCCAAAATACATACAAATATATTTTTCAGTCATACAGTATCAAGATGCAAAAAAGGTTAACTGGTTTTTAAGAGATGTCAAACACTGAATGGGGTCAAATTGACCCCAAACATAATAGGAGATGATTACATGACAGAGACAACTACAACAGTCCCACATGAAAAAATAGTAAGCTGTAATATAACTGAAGTATTCTGTCAACTACTGGGAATAATCCATCACTGTGGTCTGCTCAGTAAATGGCTCATTTGTATGTGTTTTCCAGATTAATATGCATACATTTGGGTTATCTTACAAACTTATTACGTATAACTCTCACCCCATTAGTTTACCAACATGGGTTCAGACTTCTTTCTTTTGTCTGATTGGATCATGTGTCTTCCATCCATATGTTTTTTAGGCATACACAAATCATTCAGTTCTTTAGCCACAGTAATGTAGTTTGGTTCTTTAGGCAGAGTAATGTAATTCAGTTCTTTATCCAGAGTAATGTAGTTCAGTTATTTAGGCACAGTAATGTCATTCAGTTCTTTAGCCACAGTAATGTAATTCAGTTCTTTAGCCCCAGTAATGTAATTCAGTTCTTTAGCCCCAGTAATGTAGTTCAGTTCTTTAGGCACAGTAATGTAATTCAGTTCTTTAGCCCCAGAAATGTAGTTCAGTTCTTTAGGCGCAGTAATGTAGTTCATTTCTTTGCCAAGAACAGAACCTGTTTGTTTTTGTTTTTATTCAAAAAAAGGGAGAGCAGCCATAAAGGGCCAGTCAGTATCCCCCTTATGTTCCAATGTTTTTTACCCCTGTGAAGTATCTGACCAGCAATCTGCAGCAATCTGTTTTATTGTCTCCATTATACCAGTTTGCAGGCAGATAAGTGGACACCCCAATGGGGCTCAGGACCTGATAATTAGGCTGAGCCAATCCAGGGATGTGCTCCCATCCGTCCCCATTAGGCTCTAGCTGAGAGACCACAGGAGTCCACAGTGTGCGATGTGTCCCAAATCGCATACTCTCTCACAATTTAGGATGTCAAAATAGTATTAATATGTCCGAAACATCGCTGTATAAAATAGTGTTTTAAAGCTACCTGGATGCCCCACACAGGGCGACATTGGCTGAGGAAGTTCGATCCGCCCTGTGTCTGTCGGAAGTGTCCCTGAGCAAGACTCCTAACCCTCAAATGCGCCTGATGAGCTGGTTGGTGCTTTGTATTGTACCAATGGCTAATCGCCATTGGTATGTGAGTGTGTGTGAATGAGAAGCCATTCATTGTTCAGGAACTGTATAAATGCGGACCGCTAACCAAACACACTACGTTCGGTGAAATATCAAAGTGTGCGAACATTAGATGCCCTTATGGCATGAGTATCCCACAGTGCATTGCACTAGATCATGACCCAAGTAAACAGAAGGGCAGCGTTCAAACCAAGCATTGCCTTTAACTTTTGCTTAGTGACACATAGTTAAAATCAATCAATATATTTTTAAATCTTAAACTTTTTCTGTTTTCATTACCCACCCTGTGCACTGTGTTTAAAGTGTTTGACGTTCTATGATGACGTTGTTTGTCTGAAAATCCATCTTACTTTTTGCTTTCACTTATGCACTGAGGTAAGCAGTTCCTCAGCTTAAAAACAGAAAGCAGCTACATCCATGCTGCTGTATACACTCACTGAGCACTTTATTAGGTATTTATTAGACTGTAATGCATAGTTATTCGCCTTACTGTCACATTCCTGTCAGCCATTCTCCTCAAAGTTCTCTCATTAACAAGATGTTTCTGCCCACAGAACTACTGCTCTCTGGATATTTTTGGGTTTTTTGCACCTACAACTTTAGAGACTGTTCTGAATGAAAATCCCAGGAGATCAGCAGTTCCTGAGATAGTCAAACCACCCTGTCTATCATTACATGGTCAAAGTCACATTTTTTCCCCATTCTAATGGTTGATGTGAAAATGGTCATTTACTGAAGCTCCTGACCTGTATCTGCATGATTTTATGCATTGCACGATTGTCACACAATTGGTTGATTGGATAATCACACTAATAAGTAGGTGTACAGGTGTTCAGTGCTCCGTGAGTGTACATTCATTAAATCTGGCGCTGGACCGTGAGCTGTCCTAAATAGCAGTAAAACAGCCACAGAACTCAGTCAGAGCCACATAACTCAGTCAGAGCCACAGCACTCACAGAGCCACAGAACTCAGTCATAGCCACAGACCTCAGTCAGAGCCACAGCGCTCACAGAGCCACAGAACTCAGTCATAGCCACAGCACTCACAGAGCCACAGAACTCAGTCATAGCCACAGACCTCAGTCAGAGCCACAGCGCTCACAGAGCCACAGACCTCAGTCAGAGCCACAGCACTCACAGAGCCACAGAACTCAGTCATAGCCACAGCACTCACAGAGCCACAGAACTCAGTCATAGCCACAGACCTCACAGTGCCGCAGAACTCAGTCAGAGCCACAGACCTCACAGAGCCACAGAACTCAGTCAGAGCCACAGACCTCACAGAGCCAGCTGCAGGTTGAGACCAAGTAACAGGTGGTAGAATGGAGCTCGGAGACGGGCTTTTGCTACCCTACAAAAACTAACAGAGGCTGCTATAACATAAGTTATTTTTAATAAATAATAAAGCCTTTTTGTCCATTTATTCTCTTGGAGAGCGCCTTGTTTTTTTTTCCTTGGTGCTGCACTTTTTGAATTTATGCCCGGGAGTATGACTTGGCATTCTGCATTGGGAAATAAAACACTTTAAGAAAAAAGATGTGTAAAACGCAAGTCCTTTCCGTCAGTGTCTGACTTACGTTCCTCCCTTGTTCCTTTTCAGGCAGGATGACCAATCAGCAGTTAGGCAGCCAGGTCAGCAGGGGGCAGTGTGAGGGAGGAGGGGAGCCCCTGCCCAAGTCCAGCCTGATGCAGTACTGTGGATGGATCACTCGCCACCTGCTACTGGCACTCACTGTGCTCGGTAGGTACAGTACACTGGCATGTGTATATGTATGTGTTCATGTACAGCACACTGGCATGTGTATATGTATGTGTTCATGTACAGTACACTGGCATGTGTATATGTATGTGTTCATGTACAGCACACTGGCATGTGTATATGTATGTGTTCATGTACAGTACACTGGCATGTGTATATGTATGTGTTCATGTACAGCACACTGGCATGTGTATATGTATGTGTTCATGTACAGCACACTGGCATGTGTATATGTATGTGTTCATGTACAGCACACTGGCATGTGTATATGTATGTGTTCATGTACAGCACACTGGCATGTGTATATGTACTGTATGTGTTCATGTACAGCACACTGGCATGTGTATATGTACTGTATGTGTTCATCTACAGCACACTGGCAGGTGTATATGTACTGTATGTGTTTATGTACAGCACCCTGGCATGTGTATATGTACTGTATGTGTTCATGTACAGCACACTGGCATGTGTATATGTATGTGTTCATGTACAGCACACTGGCATGTGTATATGTATGTGTTCATGTACAGCACACTGGCATGTGTATATGTATGTGTTCATGTACAGCACACTGGCATGTGTATATGTATGTGTTCATGTACAGCACACTGGCATGTGTATATGTACTGTATGTGTTCATGTACAGCACACTGGCATGTGTATATGTACTGTATGTGTTCATCTACAGCACACTGGCAGGTGTATATGTACTGTATGTGTTTATGTACAGCACCCTGGCATGTGTATATGTACTGTATGTGTTCATGTACAGCACACTGGCATGTGTATATGTACTGTATGTGTTCATGTACAGCACACTGGCATGTGTATATGTATGTGTTCATGTACAGCACACTGGCATGTGTATATGTATGTGTTCATGTACAGCACACTGGCATGTGTATATGTATGTGTTCATGTACAGCACACTGGCATGTGTATATGTACTGTATGTGTTCATGTACAGCACACTGGCATGTGTATATGTACTGTATGTGTTCATCTACAGCACACTGGCAGGTGTATATGTACTGTATGTGTTCATGTACAGCACCCTGGCAGGTGTATATGTACTGTATGTGTTTATGTACAGCACCCTGGCATGTGTATATGTACTGTATGTGTTCATGTACAGCACACTGGCATGTGTATATGTATGTGTTCATGTACAGCACACTGGCATGTGTATATGTATGTGTTCATGTACAGCACACTGGCATGTGTATATGTATGTGTTCATGTACAGCACACTGGCATGTGTATATGTATGTGTTCATGTACAGCACACTGACATGTGTATATGTACTGTATGTGTTCATCTACAGCACACTGGCAGGTGTATATGTACTGTATGTGTTCATGTACAGCACACTGGCAGGTGTATATGTACTGTATGTGTTCATGTACAGCACACTGGCATGTGTATATGTACTGTATGTGCTCATGTACAGCACACTGGCATGTGTATATGTACTGTATGTGTTCATGTACAGCACACTGGCATGTGTATATGTACTGTATGTGTTCATGTACAGCACACTGGCATGTGTATATGTATGTGTTCATGTACAGCACACTGGCATGTGTATATGTATGTGTTCATGTACAGCACCCTGGCATGTGTATATGTACTGTATGTGTTCATGTACAGCACACTGGCAGGTGTATATGTACTGTATGTGTTCATGTACAGCACACTGGCATGTGTATATGTACTGTATGTGTTCATGTACAGCACACTGGCATGTGTATATGTATGTGTTCATGTACAGCATGCTGGCATGTGTGTATGTTTGTGTGCATGTACAGTACTGTGCAGAAGTCTTAGGCACCCTAGACTTTATTATATATATGTTTCTTTTTTTGTGTGTATTAGCATAAAATAACACATTTGAAATTTCCAAATATTCATTTAGCAAAAGTAACATATTACAGTAAGCAATTGACTACTTTTTACATTAAAAACTTGATCAAGGCTGTCTGAGATCACAAGCAAGGAGCCAACCAAAGTCTGTGCCAAGTTCTCCAACATGCTTGGAACAACCTCCCTGCTGATTGTCTTAGCCAACACTGTCCTGCAGTTCTATATCTCAGACAAGTGATGCAGTTTAACACCTAAGGCTGACACAAAAAATATTGATTTGATTCAGTTTTGAACTATTCTGGCAAATTGCTAAAATGTAATGTCAAATGTTTAGTACGTCTGTTTAGGACCTTTCATTGACTTATTTTTGAAAGAATCTTATCTGTATAGAATGTTATACAGGTGCCTAAGACTTATAATAATTAATTGCGCACATATACTGTATTTCATCTAGCATTGACAGATTCCCGGCTTTGAACTTGAAATGTCAGATTTTCAAATTGTTTGTACAGGTCTGGTCTGTGTTTCCAACGGCACAGCAAATGTTTCATCTGAAAAATGGATCAAAATTTCAGTGCTGTTTTGTAAGCCCGCCCCATACCTTAACTTTGCCTGCATGTGTGTCTCATGATCTGACTTTACAGTGAAGCCTGATGCTACTAATGAGCTAATCATGGTGTTCAATGAAGACCTTGATAAGTAGAATCAGGTGATTTTGTCCTGGGCAAGAACAGAAACGTACACCCACACCCGCCCTTTTCTGATCATTATTGGCACCCCTGGTTCAATACTTTTTGCAAACACCCCTGGCAAAGATGACAGCCATGGGTCTTCCTATAATTTGTGATGAGGTCAGAGAATGCATTTGGAGGAATTGCTGGACTATCTCCCTATAACCATGTTTCACCTTCCTGGCAGAGACAACCAGTTTTCTGCCAAAATGTCCTGGTAGCTAGAATTCATTGTGCCGTTCATCTTAAATAGAGCAGAACATGTCCAAAACATCAATGACCCGCCTCCATATGGTGTGTACGGCTAAAACAATCCATTTTGGTTGCATCTGACTATAGCACCATCTTCCTGTCATAATTTCATTGACGTTTGGCACAGTGACATCACCTCTACAATTTCTAGAACTTCTAGTGTTCCAAGTAGGTAGTTTTCATGCCAAATTGTGCTATTTTGTCACGGTTGAAAGATTTACAGTCACAGGGTATGGATTTTTGGGCTGGTTAGAAAGCACAATGCTGCCACAAAATATGTTCTGTTATTATTATCTTCCACAAAGTTTATCTTCAACTTGGCAAACTGGGAGATATTTGTGAGAAGGCACGCTTGCGGGGCAGGCCTCCCCTGCTCTGCTCTCCCACACAGAAAAGAAAGATCACAATTATTTAATTTAATCACACGGTATGTGTCTAGCACTGAACTGCATTATCGTATTAATTAGAGATTATGGTCAATGGACATGAAAGTTGTCAAGGAAAGAAGGAATAGAGTTGTTTTGTAACCTAAAGAGAGAGGAAGGGAGAAAGAATTGGAAAACGAACAGGCTAACATTACATGACCGCTGGATAGCTTGCTTGTTCACGTTACCCCTGCCGCTACAATGCCAAGTGGTAAATGCTTAATATGAGAAACTGGAACGAAATAACCGCTTGCGGTAGAGTATTTTTATTATTGTTGTATAAAATATTGAATGAAATATGTTTTTCTCATTACAACCTGAATATTTAAAGGCAGAGTAGTGGAATGATAAGACTAAAAATATTTGATTATCTACATTTTTTACATTTAATAAAATTGCACAAGTTTAAATAACATTTAAATGTATTTGATTTGCATAATCATTCTTTTCTCTCAAACCAACAACAATTGAAGAATATTCAAACAAAACTTCAAAATATCACCTAATGATTACAAGTGGTAAGCAAAACATTATGATGTCACAGTGAAGTTGACCTTTGACCTTTTGGATGTAAAATGTCATCACTTCATAAATGTATCCTATTAGAAATGTCATTTGTCATTTGCCATACGTCTTTTGTGAGGTTTTGTGAGCTCAGCAAATTAAAAAAATTCGGAAGGCGTTCCTGAGATATTGCGTTCATGAGAATGACATGAAGTCACAGTGACTTTGACCTTTGATCACCAAAATCTAAGAGTCCAAGTGGACATCTGTGCCAAATTTGAAGAAATATCGCTTTCACAAGAATGGGACAGACGGATAGACAACCCGAAAACATAACGATACCGCATAAAAATACTGCAAGGATAGGGAGAGGACGGGAGACATTCTAAAGTACATACTCAATTAACCTTTTTTGTTGTGAGCATAGTTTCTTTTTAAATAGCATGGCAGGGTAATTCCAGCATTATGGACTATAACTGAACACAAAATGACAGAAAAATTACTTGTCTTACATGTTAAAAAAAATTAATGCATATTGGCAATTTTTACAAATATAATAAAAAACATATTGCTATGATATTCATGTAGGTGGCTTGGCTGAACATAAAAATATCAATATATTTTTTTATTTTTAAGAGGAAATATCAGTGTTATGGGATTGATGCCATTGCACTGTGACTGAGACGCATCTGAAATGCACATTGTTCGATGATCTACTTCCCAAACAAATTCTATCATAAACCATTTGTCATCTGAAATGGTTTTGAATATTTTCAAGATGGCCACCAAATAGGCATTAGGCATTTTTCTATTGCTAACCTACATTTTTATCAGCAAAAAAATCCAAAATATACACCCTAAGGGTAAATGTGATAGAAGTTTAAAGGTGCCAATCATTCCTGAGCCCACTGTATGTGCCTGAATAATTAATTATGTGAGAATGATTTATTTCTAATTTGCAGTTATAATAATGTAATTTAGGACATTTACTGTATGTTATTTCATTTATTAATGTAATGTATGCACACTGTTATAATTGTTTTGATTTAATTTCTTGAATGCCTGCTATTTCACCGGAAATTCCCCTGGAAAAGCTATTCTATTCTAAAGAGAGTATACAACAAATACAACATAAAAATAATATATGCATGCCTATGCTATGAGTTTATCACTATAACATCCGTGTTTTGTAATAACGGTAAAAACACAGGGGAGCCTAGATTTATTGTATCTATCTGCAGCTAGTTTAGTTTCGAGATATCAAGCTGTTATATATGAGAACAGAGCACTCACATGTTGAGAATTATCTTTGATAAAAATGTCAGATAGACTCCTATTCTCGCATCTGTATTGTCTACTTCATTTAGCATTTCTTTTGGGCCCAAAGGCATGGTAACTACGGAGCGTAGTTTAGTGTCAGCCTTCCCAGTATAATTATTTTGTCTGCATCCTTATTCAAACAGTGTTGAAAACTATAAGCTGTGTTTATTTATGGTGTGGTTTCCTTGTATGTGTGCAGTATTTCAAAGTTCTGAATATGTCCACCATGTGAGGCTGGTTTCAGTTTTTTCCTTTTTTGAGGTGTCAGAAAGTGGGGATAGTTTTCACACCGAAGATTTTTGTTTTGGGACCTAGTGAAACAACAAATACAGTGAACTTTGTGTTTCGCAAGCAAAAGTGAGCAAGGAGGAACACAAAACAGGGGGTCTAGGGGGACGGTGTGCCTGAGGTTTGAGTACGCATACAGTACTATTAACTGATTAACAATATTTATGTTTTGTAGAACTTGGTGTATTGAGGGTGCAGTTTGTGTCACTATTTTATTCGGGTATAATGCAATGACCATAAATGCTCATCAGAGTAAAAGTCTCTCTCTCTCTCTCTCTCTCTCTCTCCTCCGCCCTCTCTCTCCCCCTCTCCCTCTCTATCTCTGCAGGAGTGGTTTTGGGGTCAGTGTTTGGGATGCTGTTGCGCTATGTCCCTGAATTAGACTCCAACACGCTGATGGTCATCTCTTTCCCTGGAGATATTTTAATGAGGATGCTGAAGATGCTCATTCTCCCCCTCATCATTTCCAGCCTCATCACAGGTATTAATATTCATTTTTGCATTCATAAATTGTGTTTATTATCATCTATTAAATAATTATCCTGTCTCCAGATTTACCCATCATATGTCTCCCATATCATTTGCCAATGGACCAAAATTCCAGTTGTGATATCACAGTGGAGACTTCATAACACTCATTCTATTTTTAAATATCTATATTATTTTATTAGGCAATGCTTTCATTTGGGACTATTTACATTGCTTAGGAAATTGGAGAGGCCAACATCAGTGCACTGTACACTGTACAACTTTAAATCAATGGTACGCATATTATTCCAAAATATTTGCTCCACGGAACTGTTGTTTTGAGATATTCAGCTTCAATGATACCAAAGAGCATTTTTTTAACTTTTTTTTTAACTGTATTTTGTTTAAACCTTCACACATATATTTAGTGCCCTATATAAAGCGTACTGTATATATGACATTAACCCTTGTGTTGTTTTAAGGGTCACCCACTATGTTCGCGAAAACCCCCTAAATTATCTTTTTAAACTTGAAATTTTATGACAAAGTTTGTGCTGAGAGACAGGTTGTTTCTTCATGCAAAGTAGATTTGGGTTTTAAATTAAGCTGCTTTAGTTTAGGGGTTGAGTGAAGGCGGGTATACAGAATGTTAAGAATACTCGTTTTTGTGAAACAGTTAGAGCCTTAAGGTCTGGAGTTGGCAGAAGGGGAAGGTTTGCGGGGCTCGGCGCGCTGGCTGAATGGCGGCAGTGAGAAGCTCTCGTGTCCCTGGGCTGTCCAGTGAGAGTCCCTCCTGGCCTTTCTCTGAGCGTTACTCTACCGGGCTCACCACGGCTGCCTGTCTGGGCACATAGGAGGAGTGCAGGATGCCTGTCTGGGCGCATAAGAGGAGTGCAGGATGCCTGTCTGGGCGCATAAGAGAAGTGCAGGATGCCTGTCTGGGCACATAAGAGGAGTGCAGGATGCCTGTCTGGGCGCATAAGAGGAGTGCAGGATGCCTGTCTGGGCGCATAAGAGGAGTGCAGGATGCCTGTCTGGGCGCATAAGAGGAGTGCAGGATGCCTGTCTGGGCGCATAAGAGGAGTGCAGGATGCCTGTCTGGGCACATAAGAGGAGTGCAGGATGCCTGTCTGGGCGCATAAGAGAAGTGCAGGATGCCTGTCTGGGCGCATAAGAGGAGTGCAGGATGCCTGTCTGGGCGCATAAGAGGAGTGCAGGATGCCTGTCTGGGCGCATAAGAGGAGTGCAGGATGCCTGTCTGGGCGCATAAGAGGAGTGCAGGATGCCTGTCTGGGCGCATAAGAGGAGTGCAGGATGCCTGTCTGGGCGCATAAGAGGAGTGCAGGATGCCTGTCTGGGCACATAAGAGGAGTGCAGGATGCCTGTCTGGGCGCATAAGAGAAGTGCAGGATGCCTGTCTGGGCGCATAAGAGGAGTGCAGGATGCCTGTCTGGGCGCATAAGAGGAGTGAAACTCCCCGGGGGGCAGTGAGCCTGGCGGCAGCTTCGTGCCGCGGTAAAGTAGCGGCCCCACGGGGGCACGTTGCTTTGATCAAACATGGCTGCCGTGGTTACGGGTGGTTTTTTCCAGGAACGTTTCCTGGATTCAAACGAGAAGCAGCTGGGCAGCTTCCATCGCAGTGGGGGATTTTCGCAGAGATGAAGTCTCTCTTAGCAGGCTATGACAGCAGACACAGCGAGCCCTGTTTCAATTTCCATTTTACAATCTCTACCCTGATAGTCGGTTCTTATAGGCCAAATCAGGGTATGTTCAGCCCTCCTATAGGCCAGGCCAGGCTCTGTTCTTTGCTGTGAGCAATCCAGACGTATCTTAAAAGGGAATTAAAGAGATGCTATCCTTATGAATGTGTTTGGGAAACCCAGGTTATTTGAAGAGCAATCGTAAGGTCCATTTAAAGAGCATTACGAGGGCCTCCCCTGTGCTCTTACAGACCCACCCGCGGGTGTCCACGTGACAACAAAAAAATGTAATTGCTCAAAAGTCACAAAGTCAATGGGCCTCATTTATCAATATTTTTGGAAATCCGTGTGTAAATGTATGTGATCGGAAACAAAGTAACAACTTGAGCCAGATTTATGATTATAGACAAGTGTATACAGTTTTTAGGGAAGACTAATGCTTGGCAATATAGCCAAGCTGTTGTCAACACTTTCTCAAGTAACACGCACTATGCAACAGGTAAAAACATTTGGCACATTCCTTCCCATAGTGATGTCTGCAAGGCAGCCCTTTCAGCTCCGCCAACCATAGACTATGTGTACATATTACTTCGCTAACAATTTTTCTTTAACATAGTTTAATGAAATGTATCTTTATTTATGTCACTGAGCTATCTAGTTTGCTAAACCCAACGCGATTATTTCGACAAGCTGCTGCCTTCCAGGCTTCACTGCGGGCGTATGCATTTGGCTGCATTGGCGAATCATAGGAGACATCGTTATATGGAATCCTACCGGAGCCTATACAGTTTTCCCAGTCCTTGCAGAGAGCCAGAAGGAGGTGTCACAAGATTCAAACAAAGTGTGGCCATGCTTCAAATCTTCTAATAAAGCTGTAACTGTAACGTAAAGCCATCGCAACGAAGCCCAACGCTGCATTCACGTCATATTAGAATGAACGAATTAGCACCTTCCGACTGGGAAAAACTGTTCACGTCACGACATTAAACACGAACCAAAAAAACAAATTAAGCGCATCAGCCACATGTAATGCCACTTCTATAGCCTACCATGATGTTTTCTGGTGTAACTTGAACTTGAACTCACCGTTATAGTTTGTTGTTTTGTAGGCATAGGAGACTACGCCATTCCCCATACGTGTTTTGTGGGGGACTTCACTTAAGCATGAATGAATCAGGATTAAAAAAAGGATGAATCAGAATCACCCATTTTAATGTTGAATACTGTTGCGTTTTTATATGATATTAATATTTATAATATCCAATTGGCATATTAAAATAATTTAGCCACTCGAAATAAAATTATTATTATTATTATTATTATTATTTATTATTATAATTAATAAAATATTAATGTATTAAATAATAAAATAACAAAACATGCTTTACAACCATGCCCTTTCATTTCCGTGCACAATACGAACAGCTGAGACTCGTGAAGTTTGTTTGGCTCCTACGAAAAAACTGACATCCGAAAACTTTGATAAATCCCACATTATTTCCGATGGATTCACGGTGAATTTAGTTCGGCTCAGGTTTCATAAATGAGGCCAATTGCTTCGATGTGTAGTGCACCAGTGAAAGCTATGGTAAATTAGTTTTGGTTTGAGCGACATATCACTGTTCATGATCAATTTTAAAGACAAGCTGTGGTCCAAAAATGAAGGAAAACCTCTTTCAGACTCAAACCCTTTTTCAGACTCAAAACAGAAGATCACAACTCCTCTACTCTTCTGTTCTTTCGGAAATCAGCAGGCCTGCATCCCATTACCGCACACAATTTTCCAAATTCATCCAAGAATGGCGGCAATGCAAAGGAAACGTTACTTAATTGGTTGGTCTTGGCTCCAACTCCAGTTGGTCTGCTTCCAGTTCTACACTGCTAAAACTGTTAGTGTTTCAAAATACCTGAAGCAAAGGCAGTTGCCAATTCAGAAGGTATGACCACAGTTAAAAGTTAAAAGCATTTGGACAGTGGTTTAATATTATTTTGGCTCTGTACACCAGCACTTGGGATTTTAAATAAAACAATGAACATGAGGTTAAAGTGCAGACTGTCACCTTTAATTTGCGGGTTTTTATATATGTAGGAATTATATCTGTTTTTACCTTCAGTCCCTATTTCAGTGGACTGGAAGTAAAGACACAAAAAGGTGGTGCCACCATTTATTAGGTTTAAGGGGGCAGTTACTTGGAGTATGATTACTCAAAATTACATTTTGTCTGAAGATCTGAATCTCTATTCTGTGTGACAAATATGCAATAATATAGGAAATCAGCCAGGGAGCAAATGCTTTTCCAGTGAAGATTCTTTCAAAAAATCTGAAAAGAAAAGTTTCTAAATATCTAAATCAGATCCATATTCAATGATCTTAGGTTCACTGTCCTGCAGTTTTATAAGAAAATCTGTCTGTCTCACTTAAATTTGTTTTTATTTTTTAAAGAATTTTTCTCCCAATTTGGCAGCCAATTATACCCTATCTAAACCAGTTGGTGCTCGCTGGGGATACACCGCCTTACGACCCTGTCCCTCGGAGGCCCAGTGGGATCTCGCGACCCTGGGAGTGACACGCCTCCTCCTCGTTATTAGACCGTTACTCCGAGACGCTGTATGCGCTGATCCCGCTGACCCTGCCAAGCCCCTCCCACTGACCCTGCCAAGCCCCTCCCCTGGAGCAGCGAGCCAATTATGCTGCTCCATGAGAGCCTGCCAAACTCGGCTTTTTGGCAGGACCGGGAATCAAATTCCGTTCCTCGGTGTGCAACTGAAACGAACTGCGACCAGAAGTCCACTGGATCTTAGCCGAAACACCAAATTTATATAAAAAATACTTTTACAATGTACTGTACTCTATGTGTACCATATGGCTGTAGTACCACTATCATACAGACTATATTTGTGAAGGGTGGTTACACCAAATATATTTGTGCACCATAGTACCACTATCATACACACTATCAGTATATACAGTATGTGGACCATATTACCACTGCTTTTCTCTGAAGACTGCATTTTTTTATTTTTTAGACTTTTACTGCTGTAGCCTATCAACTTAGAGTTATGATGCATTCAGAGATGCTCTTCTGCATCCCACTGTAATGTGTGGTTAGTTGCGTTATCGTCACCTTCCTGTCAGCTTTGACCAGTCTGGCCATTCTCCTCTGATGTCTTTCATTAACAAGGCATTTCTGTCTGCAGAACTGCTGCTCACTTGTTGTTGTTTTTTTGCACTATTCTTTGCAAGCTCTGGAGACTAGTGTGCGTGAAAGTCCCAGGAGATCAGCAGTTTCTGAGATACTCAAACCACCCTGCCTGCCACCAACAATCATTCCAGGGTCAAAGTCACTTAGATCACATTTTTCCCCCATTCGGATGGTTGATGTGAACATTAACTGAAGCTCCTGACCCCCATCTACATGATTGTATGCATTGCACTACTGTCACATAATTGGCTGATTAGATAATTGTATGAACAAGTAGGTGTAATAATGTAAAAATGTTCCTAATGAGTGTATAAGTCCTATTCATTTTTCAGTGTCTCTCTCACTCTCTTATTCTCTCTCTCTCTCTCTCTCTCTCTCTCTCTCTCTCTCTCTCACTCTCTCTCTCTCTCTTTCTGTGTGTGGGTTCTATGCTTTGCAATCCCCCCTCTCTCTGGCCTGGTAAAACTCAAATTCCTCTCCTCTTTTATGTGGGGAGTGTAATGTAGTGCTAATCTAGCTGTGGTCATAATGTCATTTTGAGTTGTCAAGAGAAATAAGGAACAGTAAACAGTAAATTGTCCCAATGAATACAAATCATTTCACAGCAGGAAAAATACTTCACTAGATGGCACAATGACAATGGTAATCATTTATCTTCCAGGGCATGCACACATGCACACACACACACACACACGCACACACACACACTTATTATAGAGTGTGTGTGTGTGGTTGCTTCTTTCAAAGGTCCTGCAGATAAAAGCTGACAGTGGTGATAGCGTATGAGCTGTCTCCTCCACTCCTCCTCTCCCTCGGTCACTCTCCCTCTCTCCTCCTCTCCCTCGTTCATTCTCCATCTCTCCTCCTCTCTCTCTTGTTCACTCTCCCTCTCTCCTCCTCTCCCTCGTTCACTCTCCATCTCTCCTCCTCTTTCTCTTGTTCACTCTCCCTCTCTCCTCCTCTCCCTCATTCACTCTCTCTCTCCTCCTCTCCCTCGGTCTGTCTCTCTCTCTCTCCTCCTCTCCCTCGGTCACTCCCTCTCTCCTCTCTTCCGCAGGGCTGGCCGGTCTGGATGCACGCTCGAGCGGGCGGATGGGAACCAGAGCCTTGGTCTACTACATGTCCACCACGATCATTGCCGCCGTGCTGGGGGTCATCCTGGTCATAGGGATCCACCCAGGGAACCCCAAGCTCAGGGGAGCTCACGTCAGCTACGTCACCAAGAACCAGGAGGTCAGCAGCCTGGACGCCTTCATGGACCTGATCCGGAACCTGTTCCCTGAAAACCTGGTGCAGGCCTGCTTTCAACAGGTGAGCGGCCTGGGTCTCTGTGCACGGTCAGTACATTACAGTACAGTTACTTATCCAAACATATTGATTAGACTAAGCAAGGGGTCAATCCCCCCTGGAGCAATGTGGACTATCCACACATAGATGAATATACAGTATGGTATGGCCAACCTGGATTTTATTCCCCAGTCTCAAGCTGTGTCCCTCTCTGCTTTCCCCTGAATGGAAGGTTAAAAAAAAAACTTTTTCTCTAAGACTCTCAACTTTATAAAATAAAAATAAATAATTGAAGAGCAGGGGAAATCTAGAGGTATTCAAAAAGAGCAATGTCTCCCGGTATTGCTGGCCGTAGCCATGTTTGGTGTTCTGGTAGTTTTTAACCCTTTTATTCCCAAGCCCTATGTAAAGTGGCTCCTGTCTTGGATTTTCTTTGGATTCAGTACCAACAAGCAGAGATATTCAGAAGCAGAACAACAGCTGTAATTTGAAAGGATAGCATCCCAAACACTCAGTTGGGACACTTTTGGAACAATTCTCAATTCAGTATACACTCAGTAAGCAATTTATTAGGTAGACTTATTTTTTTAACTTATTTAGTCTTCTGCTGCTGTATCCTATTCACTAAGAGGTTTGACGTGTTGTGTTTTCCGAGATGCTCTTCTGCACACCACTGTTGTAATGTAATGTGTGCTTATTTGCATTACTGTCACCTTCCTGTCAGCTTTGACCAGCTTTGGCTCTTCCCCTCTGACCTCTCTCATTGACAAGGTGTTTCTGTCTGCAGAACTGCTGCTCACTGGAGTTTTTTGTTTGTTTGTTTTTTGCACTATTCTTTGCAAATGCTAGAGACTGTTGTGCGTGAAAATCCTAGGAGATCAGCAGTGAGATACTAGTGAGATACTCCACCCTGTCTGGTATCAAAGATCATGAAAAAGTAGGCGTACCTGTTCCTAATAAAGTGCTTAGTGAGTGTATATGGCTAACAGAAAGAGGCTGTGCATGCCTAATTCATGCATTCTAGTTAAATGTTAAAAACAAGTAGGGCTATGTTAAAATCATTGTACCTCTACCTCACCACAGGTCGTTAATAGATTGCAGAAGCAATTAACTCTAGAAAATGAAACGTATTAAGAAGGAATATTTGTGTCCATGTTTAAGCAAGCAAGAATGCTAAAATAAAAGAAAAACACATTTCCCTCACAATCCTTCTTTTTGTTACTATGTAACAACACTCTAGATAATGTGTCTTTATCTCCATTGCAATACAACATTAAAATTGAATCCTCACCATTGTAACCTTCTTTTTGCACATAGTATGTTTGAATAACAGCTGAATTAACTAAACAATTAATTAATGTTTTCACACAAGCATACACAGTACATACACACAGCAAAATAAAGCATATTATTGTCGGAAATATTTTAAAAATAACAGATCCCCATGGCTCAAACCAGCGTTTCAAATACCCCAACGAATCCCATCTGTCATCACGGTGGTGCTGGACCTGGAAAACATCTCTTATGCTAATCATAGCTTCAAAAACATCAGTCAGTGCCTATATCAGGAATAAGGCTACAGGTTGACAAGTTGATATTGTAACAACAAAGCATGATGTGACTTTTTATATACACTCAGTGAGCACTTTATTAGGTATTTAGTATATTAGAGTTATTTTACTCTTAAGTCTTCTGCTGCTGTAACCTATCCACTTAGAGGTTTGATGCGTTTTGTGTTCAGAGATGCTCTTCTGAACACCACTGATGTAATGTGTGGTTATTTGCGTTACTGTCACCTTCCTGTCAGCTTTGACCAGCTTTGGTCCTTCTTCTCTGACTTCACTCGTTAACAAGGCGTTTCTGTCTGCAGAACTGCTGTTCACTGGATGATTTTTGTTTTTCGCACCATTCGCACCAAACTGAGACTGTTGTTCCTGAAAATTCCTGCAGATCAGCAGTTTCTGCGATCCTCAAACCACCCTCTCTGACACCAACAATCATTCCACTGTCAAAGCGGTCATTTCTTCCCCCTTCTGACATTTTGTCTGAAAAACAACTGAACCTCTTGACCATATCTGAATGCTTTCATGCATTTAGTTGCTGCCACATGATTGGCTGTTTCCATTAACAAGTTGATGTACAGCTATACCTAATAAAGTGCTCACTGAGTGTATTTTTATTCAGGGGCGTCCAATGCTTATGACAAAAGGGGGTGGGAACTTTTCACTAATGCTGAACTAGTAAAGATAAATCCCACATCCAATATTACACAGCCAGTTTCATTAAAAAGGTATTGTGGTGAAAAATGTCTGTCCTGTGTTAATATCCTGTTTCCCACAGAATTAGGGACAGTCACGCCATCCAGTGTAGTCAGAACAGGACGGTGAAATGTAATTATAAATCATTGCCAGGGAGTAAAATGAGGTGTAGACAGTGGAGGAAGGAACATTTTCGACCAAGAAAGAATTCTAAAATAATACACATTTCCATCGCACTCCACCCAAATCCCAAGGGGTCTTGACTTTGGTTTAGAAAATTGGGAATTAAGTTTTAACAGGGCCGCAAAACATTAGTATATCAGTCATTTTGATTGGTTGAAAAGGTATACGGTTGATGGTATTTCACGGTAGTTATGCTTGAGTGCCATATGTCCTGCTTGATATCTGGTTGCTCTTTTGTTTGGGTTTTGTGTATTCCACAGTCTCTCAGAAGAAGGGTTCTTTGGCTTGCCTCCATAAATGAACCCTTTTCAGTTCTTTATGGACCCCTCTAAAGGTCTGAAGTGTGACAGCTCTCAGGGTGAATGTGTGAGACCCATTATTTTATGCCAGACAAAGAAACTGTTGAGCTGTATATGGCTCTATGGAAAGGGCTCATTTTTTATTGTGCATGACATCCTTTCTGAAAGTAGTTGGTGTGAAAGCCTGCAGGTTGTACCTGATTTCACATTTGCTGGAAAAAGAATCAGTAATCACCTTAGATGATTCTGAATGTCTTAATTGCATAAAGGAGGAATATACAGTATTCAGACCCTCAGTACCTTAGTATGAATGACTTAGTCCTTCTTTTCATAATTCAACCCACACCCAAATATCATCATGTACTATACTTATTGAGTGCGAATATTGACATTGTTAGCAATCGTAGTGAGAGTAAACACAAGTGAATCCGCTGGTCATATATAGAGATTACTGAATATTATTCCATCTGAATTAGGATTAACTCAGCAGAATTGGTGCGTCAACATGCGGGGCAAGGTGTTTTTTCCTGTCAGGTTCATACCGTCCTATGCAGCCTTTAAGCTGGCAGAGGAATCCTGTCTCCCATGGCTACCGTCAGACGTAACGGGATTCCGCAGCAGGGCTCGCTGACGTTCTTTCACTTCATTCCGTCATGCTGATGGTTTTCCCCGTAATCCGATCTCCAATCTTGCAGCAGTTACTTTGTATTTGTTCAAATCCCTTTTTTCCCCCACGTGTTGTAATTAAAATGGCTTTGTTGTAGACTCCGTAAGTCAGAATCCTGCTGGAGTAATCTGCTCTATTCTGTTGCGGTTTTTTATACAATCACTCCAAGCCCTTCATTTATGGATGGACACACCACAGTCACAGAGTATAGTATCCTGGATGACAGATGCTGGGTCTCTTGTATTGGTAATATACTGTGTGTTCCTTTCAAATTCAAAGGAGTTCAACCAGTCACAAAGGTAGGTGTAGTTGGTGTAGGTCTACTAACTGCATTCTATTTTTTTAAAATTAATGCTTTCCCAATGATGTGCCCAATCATATCAGCTACATTGCTGCAACATCCACTAGTGTTTTGGGAGAGCTCTTCTCAAAATCATGTGATGTCAGCTGCTTCGTATCACAGTGCAGTCCACGGGTGGGGCTCACACAGACCTGAGTCAGAGGAAGACACTTCACCTGCAGCTCAATTAGACTAGTAGGCTGGCCCACATCTGTGAGGGTGCATCTCTAAAGGCTGGCCCACATCTGTGATATTTAACGACATCACATGTGGATACGAAAGTGCAGTGGGAGCAGTGGCTACGATAGGTCCAGTTCATCACCGCTAAGGTAAGCTAGCTACCCTGTAACTTCACTGCGTATAGCGGCGAAGTGGGAGTCGGATATATCAGTCAAGCACTGTGGCATACTTGTAACTGCCTGACTGGTATGAATGCAGCTATTGTATTTTTGAAAGAGACTTTATTCCAGCAGTCTGCAATATGACATTACAAAGCTAACGACAGAACAAAATATAATTATAGTTTTATTGGTGCATAAGATCATCATCTTGGGAACCACAGGATCAAAGTAAGGAAATAAATCCTGCCTTTAACAGATACCAGACTGTGGGGTCCATCCATGTACTAGAACAGAGCCTTAACAGATACCAGACCGTGGGGTCCATCCATGTACTAGAACAGAGCCTAAACAGATACCAGACTGTGGGACCATCCATGCACTTAATAGGCTGATTTAACAGCCCCTTTGCTTCAGTAACTGTCTCCTGTCTTTTCTTTTTTCAGGTTCAGACTGTGGTAAAGAAGTTACCCATAGCTACCGAGAACCAGACAGAACCGGTCCTGGTCAGTAAGAAGAAACTGGAATTCAAGGGGGGCATGAATGTACTGGGTAAGGGCAGGGGAAGGGCTGGAGAGAAAGAGAGAGAGAGAAAGAGAGAGAGAGAACATGGTGGATCGAGTTTCGCAGGAAAGACATGCTCAAGAGAATTTGGCAACAAAGAGGATGAGATATAACAGGAGAAGAGAAAAACAGAGACTTTGTTATGTAGAGACTGGCGAAGGCTCTGTGACACAGGGATGATGTCACTGGGAGTCCATTGTGTCTTTGCAATGTGGTGTCCGTTAAAGCCGCCTTTAATCACAACGTCCTGTGTGTTCAATCCAGAAAAATATTTGCTATGGTTGCAAGAAAGCGTAAGCGTATCTGGTATGTGTTTCAGAGGGAACTTCTGGCGCGTTTAACGGAAATCTTGTCCGGCCCGGTTATCGGACGCAGCATTTTAGAGCACGTTTTGAGAGGGGATGTCTGATGTTTCCCAGGTTTAATCGGCTTCTTCATCACCTTCGGAGTCTGCATGGGGAAGATGCGTGAGAAGGCCCAGCTCATGTGTGAGTTCTTCAACATTCTCAATGAGATCATCATGAAGATGGTGAACATGATCATGTGGTGAGTGTCTGCATGTGCATCCACTCCCATCTTTAGGGTTGCAGCCTAATGGCTCTGGAAGTGAGCTGTGTTCGTGGGTTCAATTCCCCAGTTGGGTGGTGCAGTTGTTCCTCTGACAAGTTATTTTGCCTGAATGTCTTTGGTGAATGGATTGTGCGTAATGAATGCAAGCTGTGTAAGACTCAAATGCCCAAAGTGTAACGTGTCTATGGCTGAATCCAAATGTCCGCACTCCAGATTAGCGGACTTCGGTCTTACGTACTGTGACGTTGATTCAGCATCATTATGTGAAGCCTGCTAGAGTGCAGGACTGGGTGGGTATATTCATTAATGAAACTGGCCTGGACACTCACTGCATGTGTGTGTGTGTGTGTGTGTATGCATGGTCATGTGTGTGGGTGAGACAGAGGTACACAGAGAGTGCACGTGTATGTGTGGGAGAGAGAAACAGAATGTGTTTGTGTGCATGTGTATGAGAGATAATGTGTTTTAATGTCTATGGAAAGTATTGACATTGTAATGTCCTTTGATGTAGTGCAGTCCGTAAGTATTTGGACAGTGACACGTTTTTCGTTGTTTAGTTCTCTGTACTCCAGCAAACAAACAGTTAAAAAATCCAATTACGATGTGGTTAGAGTGCAGACTTTCAATTTTAATTTGTGGATTTTGCCATCCGTATTCGGTGAAGAGTGTAGGAATTACAGCCTTTTTCCTGCATAGTCCCCCCAATTTTAGGGGGGAAAAGGTAATTGAACAAATTAACACAAACTGAAATAACGTTCATAATTTTCAATATTTCACCCATAGAGATCACCAGGTATCTTCCCTGGTGATACTCTGCCAGGCCTGTAGCCCCCTTCAGCTCCTGCTTGTTTTGGGACCATTTGCCTGCAGTCTGGTCTTCAGCAAGTAAAATGGATGCTCAATTGGATTGAGGTCATGGGATTTACTTGGCCTGCCAAGAACATTGTACTTTTTGGGCTGAAAAAACTCACAGGTTGCTATAGCTATACATTTTGGATCTTTGTCCTGCTGCATGATGAAGCATCGTCAAATCGGTTTTGCGTTTGCTGGGATCTGAACAAGATGTTTCTGTATACTTCAGCGTTCATCCTGCTGCTGCTGTCAGCAGTGAGATCATCAATGAACACAAGTGAGCCAGATCCAGTGGCAGCCATGCAAACATACATCCAAGCCATAACACTACATGTTTCACATTACTTTGGGTCATGAACTTTTTTTCCCCACACTTTGCTCTCTCCATCACTCTGGTGCAGGTTGATCTTCATCTCATCTGTCCATAACACTTTGTTCCAGAGATCTACAAATTTGTTTGCGTATATACTTGCAAACTGTAACCTGGCCATTCTATTCTTGAGGCTTGCCAGGGGTTTACATCTTGTGGTGAACCCGCTAAGGTTAAGCTGGCGTCTTTTCTTCATGGTCGTCTTTCACACAACTACACCTACATTCTGGACAGTGTTCTTGATCCGCTACAAAGGGATTTTTTTCACCATTCAAAGGATTCTTCAGTCATCCACTGCACTGGTCTTCCCTGGTCTACCAGGTTGTTTGCCATTGCTGAGCTCACCAGTGCCTTCTTGCTTCTTGATAATGCACCAAACTATTGATTGTGATTTATTGATTGTGTGATTCATTCAGATTTTCAGTGTAATTGATGGCCTGCTTTACTGGCATTGACACTTCCTCGGTCCTGGTGTTGAGAGACACCTGTCAGAGCAACACTTGAGAATGTGAGATACTGTACATGTCCTTATGGTAATAAAGAGAAAGCAATGTGCTTATATATGTTCTTAGTGAAGTGCAGCGAGAGTAATGTGCTTATATATAGTACTATGCAAAAGTCTTAAGCACCTGTATAACATTCTTTATAGACAATTCTGTGTAAAATAATTCAATGAAACGTACTATACATTTTAAATTACATTTTATTAATTTGGCAGAATAGTTAAAAACTGAATCAAATCAATATTTGAGCGTATCCAACGCTGTCCTGCAGTTCTATAAGACAATCAGCAGTGAGGTTGTTCCAAGCATGTTGGCGAACTTGCCACAGTTCTTCTGCAGACTTTGGTTGGCTCCTTGCTTCTGATCTCAGACAACCTTGATCAAGTTTCTATGTAAAAAGTAGACATTAAATACACAAATGTCTGTAAAATTAAATCTTCTGGAAGATGAATATTTGGGAATGTCAAATGTGTTCTTTTATACTAACACACACAAAAAACCCCCCACAAATATATAATAAAGTCTAGGGTGCCTAAGACTTCTGCCCAGCACAGTAATGTCTTCGCACGAGGCCGCAGGAGCCCCTGAAAGACCAGCTGGGTGATTTTGGCTGAGCTGGTGTTCTGATGGGCAGCTTGCTTATGCCAGACATGTGAACCCCTCCGCTGGGCCACAGGTACTCCCCCGTGGGTATCGCCTCTCTGATCTGCGGGAAGATCGCCGCCATCGGGGACCTGGAGGTGGTTGCGCGGCAGCTGGGCATGTACATGGTGACTGTCATGGTGGGCTTGACGATCCACGGGGGCATCATCCTCCCGCTGATCTTCTTCTGCGTCACCCGCAAGAACCCCTTCAGCTTCTACTCCGGGATCTTCCAGGCTTGGATCACGGCGCTCGGTACAGCCAGCAGGTAACCTGGCCACTGTGTGTGAGTGTGTGTGTCTGTGTGTGAGTGTGTGTGTCTGTGTGTGAGTGTGTGTGTCTGTGTGTGAGTGTGTGTGTCTGTGTGTGAGTGTGTGTGTCTGTGTGTGAGTGTCTGTGTCTGTGTCTGTACGTGAGTGTGTGTGTCTGTGTGTGAGTGTGTGTGTCTGTGTGTGAGTGTGAGTGTGCATGTGTGTCTGTGTGTGTGTGAGTGTGTGAGTGTGTGTGTGTGTCTGTGTGTGTGTGAGTGTGTGAGTGTGTGTGTGTGTCTGTGTGTGAGTGTGTGAGTGTGCGTGTGTGTCTGTGTGTGTGAGTGTGCATGTGAGTGTGTGTCTGTGTGTGTGAGTGTGCGTGTGTCTGTGTGTGTGTGTGTGTGTGTGCGTGTGAGTGTGTGTGTGCATGCGGGCGTGTGTGTGTGTGCATGCGTGTGTGTGTGAGTGTGCATGTGAGTGTGTGTGTGTGTGTGCATGCATGTGTGTGTGTGTGTGCGTGCGTGTGCGTGTGTGTGTGGGTGAGTGCGTGTGTATG
Source organism: Conger conger (assembly GCF_963514075.1). Lineage (NCBI taxonomy): Eukaryota > Metazoa > Chordata > Actinopteri > Anguilliformes > Congridae > Conger > Conger conger. The sequence goes on from NC_083775.1 coordinate 38,079,846, forward strand.
TGTGTGAGTGTGTATGTGGGTGTGTGCATGTGTGTCTGAGTATTCGTGGGTGTGTGTGTTTGTGCGTGAGAGAGAGTGTGTGTGCGTGTGTGTGTGTGTGTTAGAATGCGTGAGTGTGTGTGTGTGCGTGCAAAATAAATATTATATTTGCGTTTGCATTGGACTTCTTATTGATAAACCTGTAATTCTGCTGGCTAACGGGTCTAACAGGGTTCTGATTTTGAAATATGGTAGGTTTTAAAGCATTAGGGTGAGTACTCCTTTTTAGAGAGCTTTTGGGACACTTGGGCATGCCTTATAAAAATGTACTCTCATATATGTAAACACAGTTTTTGAGATATTTTAACTTTTATAGGACAACTGCAAATAGGTGGAAATTGCCTTCTAGGGGGGCAAAGTGGAAAGTGTTTAAAGACATATTCACAAGCAGTTAAATTCTCTTTCTCTCTTATTTGCAATTATCTAGCCATAGCTGACACTTATCTTTCTGCCTTTTGTGTAACTGCACCTGTTCACTGTCAAAGTATTATATCGCTCCCTAGTGGTGGTGGAGGGAATAACACCTTTCACACAGTTTACACACAACTTCAACTGTGTTTGCGATACCGAGGAGAGAACTGCCTGTCTTCTGTGTGGATCTGCCCCTTACCCTCTCTCTCTCTCTCTCTCTCTCTCTCTCTTTCCTTCTCTCTCTCTCTCTCGCAAAACATAGACAAAGACTCTGCCTGATTCATTTTACTTGGGCAAACAAAGCTAGCAATATGGATAATGAGGAGAAACAAAATTCCTGAATATCTGGCCTGTTAGCCAGGCTATCTGTGTGGTTAAAGATGGGGGCTACAAAGTGTGTTTTATGTGTGGAAATTTGTATTTATTAATTGTATTGTTGGCTTATCCATGTCTTAATTGGAGGTCTGCTTTTTTTGATTGGTTTATAGTAATGGATTGGTTTTATTGTGCGTTTTTATTTGCTTCTCTTTTCTGGTGTTAAGTCCCTATTTATTTATTTCTTATTCTATTTTAAGAACATTGCGATTGTTCGAATTGTCTATTTATTTTTTTATTTTTTGTAAATATGCAATGTTTTTTCTCCCTCCCCCTCTCTCTCTCATTCTCTCTCACTCAGTGCAGCATTAATGTCTCTCTCTCAGTGCAATGTTAACATCTCTCTCTCTATCTCTCTCTCAGTGCAATGTTTATGTCTCTCTCTCTCAGTGTAATGTTTATGTCTCGCTCTCTCTCAGTGCAATGTTTATGTCTCTCTCTCTCTCAGTGCAATGTTTATGTCTCTCTCTCTCTCAGTGCAGCGTTAATGTCTCTCTCTCTCTCTCAGTGCAGCGTTAATGTCTCTCTCTCTCTCAGTGCAGCGTTAATGTCTCTCTCTCTCTCTCAGTGCGGGCACACTGCCCGTGACGTTTCGCTGCCTGGAGGAGAACCTGCACATTGATAAGCGAGTGACGCGATTCGTCCTGCCCATCGGCGCCACCATCAACATGGACGGCACGGCGCTGTACGAGGCCGTGGCCGCCATCTTCATCGCCCAGATGAACGCCATCCACCTGGACAGCGGCCAGATCATCACCGTGAGGTGAGCCAGGGCTCCACACTGCCCCCTGCTGGCCGCTGTCGGCAGTGTGTGAGGGTTCAGCCAGTCAGTCCAGGAAGGGTTAAAAATGGCTCTAATGTTGCATGAGGGATTTGTAGAAGACAAAGCATTAGATGTGTTATTGTAACGGCAAACTATGTTTCCAGCAAAGATTCAGCTGTGAATTACGCAGATACAATATGGAACACATTTGTTGACTAAATGGGTTTTCTGATGATCTTTTTTGTACTCAGACCTGTTTTGTGTACCCTTACCTTCGCCTGTTGGATTTGGTCTTGGTTTTTATCCGTTGTTGCCAAATTCTGATTGGACTTTTGGATTGTGATTGCTGGATTACCCTCTGTACCTTTGCCTTATTGTGTTTTGGACTATTCAGCAAACTTCCTGGTTGTGATTGGTTCATCAGTCCTGAGCCCTGACAGTTGGTAAACATTAGCTAATGTGCACATCAGGTTACCTCGCCATAACCTCACTGTATTACTGACAAGAAGAGGCTTTATAAGCAACACTTTGTTTAAAGTGTGACCGCTATGATAATGCCATAATGATCCTTTGGTGATGACCCCACTGTGTGCCCCCCTCCCAATGTGACCCCCCCCCCCCCAGCATGACAGCCACCCTTGCCAGTGTGGGTGCAGCCAGCATCCCAAGTGCAGGCCTGGTGACCATGCTGCTCATCCTCACCGCCGTGGGGCTGCCCACTCAGGACATCAGCCTCCTCATCGCCGTCGACTGGCTGCTGTGAGTGACCTTCTGCACCCTGCGCTAGCAGCGCTAAATACCCACAGAAACTACACTCTGCGCTAGCAGCGCTAAATACCCACAGAAACTGCACTCTGCGCTAACAGCGCTAAATACCCACGGAAACTGCACTCTGCACTAGCAGCGCTAAATACCCACAGAAACTACACTCTGCGCTAGCAGCGCTAAATACCCACAGAAACTGCACTCTGCTCTTACAGCGCTAAATACCCACGGAAACTGCACTCTGCACTAGCAGCGCTAAATACCCACAGAAACTACACTCTGCTCTTACAGCACTAAATACCCACAGAAACTGCACTCTGCTCTTACAGCGCTAAATACCCACAGAAACTACACTCTGCGCTAGCAGCGCTAAATACCCACGGAAACTGCACTCTGCTCTTACAGCGCTAAATACCCACAGAAACTGCACTCTGCACTAGCAGCGCTAAATACCCACAGAAACTACACTCTGCTCTTACAGCGCTAAATACCCACAGAAACTACACTCTGCTCTTACAGCACTAAATACCCACAGAAACTGCACTCTGCTCTTACAGCGCTAAATACCCACAGAAACTACACTCTGCGCTAGCAGCGCTAAATACCCACAGAAACTGCACTCTGCTCTTACAGCGCTAAATACCCACAGAAACTACACTCTGCGCTAACACTGCTAAATACCCACAGAAACTGCACTCTGCTCTTACAGCGCTAAATACCCACAGAAACTACACTCTGCTCTTACAGCGCTAAATACCCACAGAAACTGCACTCTGCTCTTACAGCGCTAAATACCCACGGAAACTGCACTCTGCACTAGCAGCGCTAAATACCCACAGAAACTACACTCTGCTCTTACAGCACTAAATACCCACAGAAACTGCACTCTGCTCTTACAGCGCTAAATACCCACAGAAACTACACTCTGCGCTAGCAGCGCTAAATACCCACGGAAACTGCACTCTGCTCTTACAGCGCTAAATACCCACAGAAACTGCACTCTGCACTAGCAGCGCTAAATACCCACAGAAACTACACTCTGCTCTTACAGCGCTAAATACCCACAGAAACTACACTCTGCTCTTACAGCACTAAATACCCACAGAAACTGCACTCTGCTCTTACAGCGCTAAATACCCACAGAAACTACACTCTGCGCTAGCAGCGCTAAATACCCACAGAAACTGCACTCTGCTCTTACAGCGCTAAATACCCACAGAAACTACACTCTGCGCTAACACTGCTAAATACCCACAGAAACTGCACTCTGCTCTTACAGCGCTAAATACCCACAGAAACTACACTCTGCTCTTACAGCGCTAAATACCCACAGAAACTACACTCTGCTCTTACAGCGCTAAATACCCACAGAAACTGCACTCTGCGCTAGCAGCGCTAAATACCCACAGAAACTACACTCTGCTCTTACAGCGCTAAATACCCACAGAAACTACACTCTGCTCTTACAGCGCTAAATACCCACAGAAACTGCACTCTGTGTTAACAGTGCTAAATACCCACAGAAACTGCACTCTGCACTAACAGCGCTAAATTCCTACACAAAAACTGCACTCTGCGCTAACAGCGCTAAATACCTACACAAAAACTGCACTCTGCGCTAGCAGCGCTAAATACCCACAGAAACTGCACTCTGCGCTAACACTGCTAAATACCCACAGAAACTGCACTCTGCGCTAACAGCGCTAAATACCCAAATAGTGCTAAATAGGTAAATACCAACATAAAAACTGTACTCGGAGCTAACACAAACTGGACCCTACAGTTAACAGCACTGAATTACTGACACAAACTCGACCCTACAGTTAACAGCACTGAATTACTGACACAAACTGGACCCTACAGTTAATAGCACTGAATTACTGACACAAACTGGACCCTACAGTTAATAGCACTGAATTACTGACACAAACTGGACCCTACAGTTAATAGCACTGAATTACTGACACAAACTGGACCCTACAGTTAATAGCACTGAATTACTAACACAAACTGGACCCTACAGTTAACAGCACTGAATTACTGACACAAACTGGACCCTACAGTTAATAGCACTGAATTACTGACACAAACTGGACCCTACAGTTAACAGCACTGAATTACTGACACAAACTGGACCCTACAGTTAATAGCCCTGAATTACTGACACAAACTGGACCCTACAGTTAACAGCACTGAATTACTGACACAAACTGGACCCTACAGTTAATAGCACTGAATTACTGACACAAACTGGACCCTACAGTTAATAGCACTGAATTACTGACACAAACTGGACCCTACAGTTAATAGCACTGAATTACTAACACAAACTGGACCCTACAGTTAACAGCACTGAATTACTGACACAAACTGGACCCTACAGTTAATAGCACTGAATTACTGACACAAACTGGACCCTACAGTTAACAGCACTGAATTACTGACACAAACTGGACCCTACAGTTAATAGCCCTGAATTACTGACACAAACTGGACCCTACAGTTAACAGCACTGAATTACTGACACAAACTGGACCCTACAGTTAATAGCAATGTATTACTAACATGAACTGGACCCTATAGTTAATACTGCTAATCCTGCATGTACCATCAGCACACAGAGCATACTGTAGCTAGCTGCTGTATAGGGCAGACGCCACATCCTACAGAGGTACAGTAACTAAAGCCCCCCGGCACCCTGTGAACCGGAGAGGAGGGGGTGACGTCACCCTTCTGATATGGCCCTAAAGGCAGACTCGCGTAGTCCTGACAGTATGAGATTTATGACCAATAGGCAGCCACAATCCAGGGGAGCGCACATGCCTCACATTCTCTCTTCCATGCGCACGTAGATCCAGGGTAAACGGCTCCTCAGAGGCACAGCGGCAGCAGTGCAGGGCACTGAGACAGTCGGCCCAGCGCCTGATCCTCTCTTGTCTGCTTTACTGCTAACGCCGGTTTCTTAAACTCAATCTCTTCTGCCGGCATGTGGCGTGCCTTTGATGTATACTGCCCATCTATGGTCAAGCAGACCAGCTGTGCAACTGCCCAGATGGGTCATACCTATTTCATCATTTTCTTGTATATTTATGTAAATACAACTGTAAGGACAGGGACACCTGTAAAGTATGCCCATTCTCCAAATGTGTAGCGGAATGTCATTAATTATGTGTTGTGTGTTAGTTATGTGTACAGTCATGTTTGGTTATGGGTATGCACTTTGCACTTTGTTGTACGTCGCTCTGGATAAGAGCGTCTGCCAAATGCCATTAATGTAATGTTTGTTTTGGTCCCACGGGGACACTGGCCATTGCAGCCTAAACCCAGTAGTGAAAGGGTTGACTATTAGAATATGTGATGTAAAAAGGAAAGGCACAACATGCTTCAAACACAACAAAGCTTCAGCCTACACTTTTTCGGTCAATATTGTTATTCATCATTTCTATGTGCATTCATTCCGTAAAATTGTTAATAAGGACCAAAATAAATGACCACTAATGCTACTGACCTGCCGTTGCCCTCCCTCACAGGGACAGGATGCGGACCTCCATCAACGTGGTGGGCGACTCCTTCGGCGCCGGGATCGTGGACTTCCTGTCGAGGGCGGAGCTGGCGGAGATCGACGGGGAGGGGGAGGCTCCACCGCCCGCCGAAGCACCGTTCCCGCCGCCTCCCGTCGTCACGGAGACAGAGACGGGCCTCAGGCCCCCGCAGCTGCCCCCCCGCTCACCCAGGCCCCCGTCCCTCAACCACCACCCGCACTCGCTGTCCCACTCGCACTCCGTCTCTCACTCCCCCCGGTCCATCCGCTCACACTCCTCCCGCTCCCTCTGCTCCCCCTCGCCCCGCCCGCTCCGCTCCCCCTCCCCCCGACCCCTCCGAGCACACTCACCCCGCCTCCTGCACCGGAGCGAGCCCGGCTACTGCGCTCTGCCCACCCACGACAACCAGGTCAGTCTGAGTCACTCCCACAACAAACAGGTCAGTCTGAGTCACACTCCACACAACCAGGTCAGTCTGAGTCACTCCCACGACAACCAGGTCAGTCTGATTCATACTCCACACAACCAGGTCAGTCTGAGTCACACTGCACACAACCAGGTCAGTCTGAGTCACACTCCATGACAACCAGGTCAGTCTGAGTCACACTCCACACAACCAGGTCAGTCTGATTCATACTCCACACAACCAGGTCAGTCTGATTCACACTCCACACAACCAGGTCAGTCTGATTCACACTCCACACAACCAGGTCAGTCTGATTCATACTCCACACACAACCAGGTCAGTCTGATTCATACTCCACACAACCAGGTCAATCAAGCCTTATTCATACTCCACACACAACCAGGTCAGTCAAGCCTTATTCATACTCCACACACAACCAGGTCAATCAAGCCTTATTCATACTCCACACACAACCAGGTCAATTATGTGTACTGTTTGCAATAGATTTACAAAAATATGTTGTGATGAATATAGAGCTATGTGTTTTTTCATGTATTGCAAAATCTGAAAGTGGTAATAATTAGAGGGATGATATACCTCATTGTGCCTCAGAATTCAAATTTGGCTAAATACACTCAGTGAGCACTATTCGCTATTTACTAGACTTTTCCACATATTAAGACTTCTGCTGCTGTAGCCTATCCGTCTGATTCACACTCCCACGACAACCAGGTCAGTCTGAGTCACTCCCACGACAACCAGGTCAGTCTGATTCACACTCCACACAACCAGGTCAGTCTGATTCACACTCCACACAACCAGGTCAGTCTGATTCACACTCCACACAACTAGGTCAGTCTGATTCATACTCCACACACAACCAGGTCAGTCTGATTCATACTCCACACAACCAGGTCAGTCTGATTCATACTCCACATACAAACAGGTCAGTCTGATTCATACTCCACACACAACCAGGTCAATCAAGCCTTATTCATACTCCACACACAACCAGGTCAGCCTGATTCATTCTCCACACAACCAGGTCAGTCTGATTCATACTCCACACACAACCAGGTCAGTCTGATTCATACTCCACACAACCAGGTCAGTCTGATTCATACTCCACACAACCAGGTCAATCAAGCCTTATTCATACTCCACACACAACCAGGTCAATCAAGCCTTATTCATACTCCACACACAACCAGGTCAGCCTGATTCATTCTCCACACAACCAGGTCAGTCTGATTCATACTCCACACACAACCAGGTCAGTCTGATTCATACTCCACACAACCAGGTCAGTCTGATTCATACTCCACACAACCAGGTCAATCAAGCCTTATTCATACTCCACACACAACCAGGTCAATCAAGCCTTATTCATACTCCACACACAACCAGGTCAATCAAGCCTTATTCATACTCCACACACAACCAGGTCAATTATGCAATTATGTGTACTGCTTGCAATAGATTTACAAAAATATGTTGTGATGAATATAGAGCTATGTGTTTTTTCATGTATTGCAAAATCTGAAAGTGGTAATAATTAGAGGGATGATATACCTCATTGTGCCTCAGAATTCAAATTTGGCTAAATACACTCAGTGAGCACTATTCGCTATTTACTAGACTTTTCCACATATTAAGACTTCTGCCGCTGTAGCCTATCCGTTCAGAAGTTTGACGTGTTGTGTGTTCAGAGATGCTCTTCCACTGTTGTAATGCATGGATATTTGCGTTACTGTAACGTTCCTGCCAGCTTTGACCAGTCTGGCCCTTCTCCTCTGACCTCTCTCTGCCTGGATAACTGCTACATGTTTTTTAGTTTTTCACACTATTTTCTGCAAACCCTAGAGACTAGTGTGCATGAAAATCCCTGGAGATCAGCAGTTTCTGAGATACTCAAACCACCCTGTCTGGCACCAACAAACATTCCACGGTCAAAGTCACTTAGATCTCATTTGCTGACATTTGGTCTGAAAAACAGTTGAACATCTTGACCATGGATGCATGCTTTTATGCATTTTGTTGCTGCCACATGATTGGCTGATTAAATCTTTGCAATAACATGCTGGAGTACCTAATAAAGTGCTCACTGATTGTGTGTAAAGAAAACGGATGTACACTGCAACTACTGCAGTGCAGTAGTTAATTAGACTTAATATGAATTAAATGTTAATATTGTGAATATTAATGGAAGGGGTAGTACAGGCAGCTGTTTAATTTCGGTCCAGACCCACAGTTTGGGAAGCGCTGACTTAGAGGAAGAAGCGAAGCTGGGAGCAAAAGGAACGAGAGGAAGAGGGAGGGGTGGGGAGTTAGTGTAGAAGGCAGAAGGGACATGGTGAAGGAGGAAATGGGACTGGATTACGCACTGCAGGGATTAGGAGAGAGAGAGAGTAAGTGTTATGTGTTGATTTATCTGCATATACATTTTATTCCACTTTGTTAATCATATGTTTTATTTGTCATTGTTAATAGTTTTATTGTTCATTTCTTTGGCAATATTGTTTGTATACAGGCATGGCAATGAAACATGATTGAAATGAATTGACAGACAGAGACAGAGAGAGAGGGAAAGAGGGAGAGAGTGAGCGAAAGGGAGAGGGAGAGAGAAATAGAGAGAGAGAGAGAGAGAAAAGAAATTAGGAGGCCAGACTGACCTACACTGTTGCCTCTCCCTCTCTCTGTCACCAGTTCCCCACCCCTAGTTCGTTCCGAAAGAGAGACCGGGATCACCTGAGGGCGCGGGAGAGCTACAGGGGGAGCGAGACTGAGGAAGAGGAGGAGAAAGAGAGAATGGTGGACGAGGGGAGCGAAGGAGAGGAGAGCGACGACACGGCATATGACCGGAGACACGTGATCCCGCCAGGCGACCTGCCCTGAGCGTCCTTCTGCCAAAATACCGCCGTCACCATCCCCTTCCCCTTCCCATGTCCCCTTCCCTCTCCCACTATGTCCCCTTCACCACCTGTCTTTCTCATCACATCATTGTCTGTTTCTAGTTTTAAAGCTTAACGTCCATCAGAAAGTATTAGACAGCTACTTGCCCTTGTTTCCCAGCCTGAAATCCTGTTCTTCATTGTAATTCTAAAAAGCATTATTCATCAAATTGTTTTCACAGCAGTATTATCCATGAAAACAGTTTTCAACCCGTTTGGCATTACGTCGTCATCTGTCATGCATGGCAGTTATGCTGCCATGACAACAACTGCTGCCATACTGTTCTGCACAACAAAGTATGCTGCTAAACTGAGATTACACACAGCTCCTTCATGATTATTTTTTTATTGCAATGTCGCTCAGTCGATATAGTGTCATTAACTTTTAACATGCTTTAAGCTGTTTACGCTTTTGGTTTCTAAGGAAGCCAGTAAGATTTGAGTTCCGTCCAGAGTGTCATTACTCTTTCTGGCACTATTTGCATTTAGTGTGTTTTCATGTCAATTGCTTTGATGAACTCACAGTTAAAGCAACTCTGCCCTATGTTCCCTTTAAATTTTTCCAACCCACCTACCCATTCCCACATTTATATCAACATGAAGATCTGTATATTTATCTGATGCTTAACCCTCCTATTATGTTGAGCTTTTATGTTTGGACTCAAATTGACCCCAACAGTTTAAATACATTTTGACATTTTGTGTGTCTCCTTCTTATTGTCTCCCAAATTACTAGCATTTTATCCATAAATATGAAAAATCTGTGAGAGACATCTAATTTTAGAGCCTGAGGTACAGGAAGCAAAGATGTGGCACCTGTATGGGAAAGTACCACCAGAAACATCCACATAGAAATCAGAGAGAAAAAGAAAAATGGTTGTATATTTTCTGACATGTTATACAGTTACAGAGGGTCAAATTAAGGTCATACAACACATGCAAATTTGGTAGAAGACTTCTGAAAACAAAGCATTATGTTTACTATTTAATCCCACCAAAATAGAAAATGTAGAAAATCATACAGTATCAAGATGAAAAAAAGGTGAACTGATTTTTAAGAGATGTCAAGCACTGAATGGGGTCAAATTGACCCCAAACATAATAGGAGGGTTAAAAAACAAACCTGACTGATCATATGGACGGAATATGGGAATATCACTGAGTAATCGGCATAGCTTGTCAGTTTAGAATCACTGCAGTTCATCTCTGCTCATGCATAACTCTAATTCAGTATCATTGTAATTATTGTTCTTAATGCTACTAAAAAGGGACACAGTTTTTTATTGTAGGTAATTTGTTGTTTGGTTGTCTGTCTAAAATGATGGGTGTTAGTTGTTTTTTCCTTCTCAGAAGCGCGGCAGCCATTTAGATCTGTGATCTATTTATTGACAGTATTTGTTGATTGATTATTCTGTTCAGTCAGATTTATTTGTTATTTAACTTTATATAAATATATATATATATTAATGTTTTAACTTATGATTTGTTCTTTCTTGTCCTTTTAAACTGACTTTCCAATTGAACGGAAAGCCACCCACTTTCCCAGGAACCCCTCAGTCTTAAAGTTACTTATGGGTTGTGTGTATAATTAATAAAATATTAAAGATTTATTTCAATTGAAAATATGAACTGTCTTTGTTTACATGTACGCAAGTACATACCTGTGCATTTCAGGCTTTCATATGGGTGTATGTAATATTGGGCAAAATTTTATGTGTTAGAAGTATTTTGAAAAAGAAATAGAACGATGTTCACAGGTTATTCACAAATTCTGAGGCAGGAATATGAAGTCACACATATCCACTGATCAACTATGGCTGCACCGAGACAATATTGTGCAATGCGTTCAGATCAATGTGAACAAGGCAATGATTAATGTACGAACATTGTTTCAAATTATCGAACTGAAGACTTATGCCTGGACACCAGTAGCGATGAAGCAAAGATGCGTAGCCACACCAACGCACTTAATCCTCTCAAAGAACGGAGAGAGGGTTGGAGGATAGAGGGGTAGAGGAGGGAGGAGGGAGGAGGGAGGAGGGCGGCAGATGGCCAGAAAGACGTCAATCCTCATCATTCCTCCCAGACAGACCAGGGGCACTGTGGGTAATTACAGGAGGCACTGACGTTATTGCGGAGACCCCAGACGTCAGAGCGGGGAAAAAACCAAGGAGCGCACGACAGAGGGTTAACACACATCTCTAAACACTTGCCGATAAAAAAATCTCTGACCACTCACCAGTAAAACGCCTCTTTACACACTGACACCTAAAGCATCGCTGAACACTGATAGAGCAAGCACCCACTTTGACCTGGCGATTATAATGGAGAATAGCACACAGTCAGTCAGTGTAGGGGTTATGACTGACTGGAGTCACATTATGTTTCCACCATAATAATCCATCATTAGGACAACATAACGTCCTTGGAAAATAAAATACACTGCACATAAGGAACGGAAACTCCCTGAATGGAGTTAATTAATGATCATCCGAGAACTAATATCAACAATCAAATACCAAGATCTATTGTCAATAGAGGATTATCGTAACCAGTCGGGTTGATCATTAATTGTGGGAGACATCATGCATGTCTGCTTTAGTGAGTCACTATGGTATTTTACTGTGCAATCCTCCCACGTCCAACCCCCATGGCATTCACCGGTAGATGCCACACATATACAGCACAGAAAGGACAAGTCTGAAGCCTTTAACCCCTCTCAACAGCGCCTTCGATACCACTCACTGATTCCTGCCGGAGCCCAGAGCTCCCTCTGCTGGTGAAAGTGAGAAGTGACGACAAGATAGATTCGTGCGCATGACGGGGCTGTGTTCTTTCCGTCGACTTTAAATATTTTACCTAAAATTGTTTGAAAACGAATTCTGGTCCAAAACGTCGCGGACGTCTGGCAACCTTAGGTCTACCTGGAAAACGTTCAACAATTTGTGCAGGTCCGGTTTGTGGTCACGACAGGTCTGAATAACTGATTGAATTTATAGTTTGTAATGAATCGGTCTCTAGTGCGACATTTCACACACACACACACACACACACACACACACACACACACACACACTGTTCGCCTGCATAGTGTCCGTTTTACACAAATATTTAATCTGGCAAGCATAGGAAGACCGTCGAAAATCACTCCATGACTACAGTCCACTCACTGTTCAAACCAAATAATTTCCGCTGCTTATATCGGTAAACAATTATTCACGGCCATAATCAGCCATAAACCTGAATGGACAGCCATAAGCTGACGCACAGCGACACTGACACACCTCCCGTTTCCCCACATAATTTCCTATAATCACTATCTTGCAAATGAGGACCTGCTAACAGCAAGTGGCTGACGCATATTCTGTGAATATGCTTCTGTTAGCTTATGATCAATGGATGACATTTGATAACAGTAGTCGAGCCTAAGAGTAATAAAAACAGAGAGATGCGAGTTTTCGCAGGGAATTACCTCTTTCTCCGCCCTTACTCACCTAATAATTTTAGTGTCATAGTCATTATTTATGGAGAATCTTATCTTCTTTGCCCTTATCCCTGAGTTCCTGCCTCTCTCTGTATGAAAAGAATATCCTATATAAGCATCAACCATTTGCATCTCCAGGGAAACTTTGGATGCATTACCTGAACTGATATTATTTATTATCCATGTACTTATATTTATTTTTGCATTCATTATTTATGTGCCTGAATTTTATACTGCTATAAATTATTTGATTTCATAAGATTAAATAATTTATTATTTATTTATTTCTTTGTTTAACTAAAAGCATTGTCTGAGTGCAGCCAGTCGGCCAGTATTAGTCATAATTCAGATTAGCATTTTAGTATTTTAGTAGTTTAGTTCTGTTACTTCCTCCTCTGCTAGTCTTTCTGTCCCACCTGTGTACTCTCTCTTCCTCACCCAAGATGTCTCCGCCAGCTTCCACTGGCCTTCTCTCCCTCTCTGTACTTCTTCCTCTTACCCTCTGTTTCTATATTCCCAACCAATCTCCTTTGCCCTTTGATGACCAAGTCAGGGAACGACATCTGTATACAGGTATTATTATTGTAATTTGATGATGACAATGATGATGTTGTTGACTATTATTATTATTATTATTATTATGATTATTATTGTCATTGGCAAGTGTGCTTGAAATGCTATCAGTGGCCACAGTGTGTTATCGTTTATTACCCATTATCACCTTTAATAAACGCTGCCAGTACCAGTGCTAATAAGCCGTTCGCTTTTTTTTAGAGAACAAAAGACAAGAACTGTTCTTGGAAATTTCCAGAGACGGATCAGTCAGAGGGACTCCCATCCAGACAGCAAACAGTGAGTTACTTCAGTACAACTGAGCAACTGGAGGACTGCTTTCATGTTGTAGAGGTAGCCTAAAATGGATGCATAAATGTGTGTTTATGCTGGTGTGCCGTGGTGAGTCTGTTGTACGGAGTCTGTGTTCATGCAGGACCTCAGAGTGGCTGTGACCAGTGGCCTTGTCCACAAAGCAGGATTACCGCTTATAGTTACTGACGCAAAGTAAAACCCGGAACAGCGCTTTTTACTTCAGATCCTGATTACTGCATGCGTGTGTTCTGATTTTGGTCATACACAGTGTGTCACTAAGGACTGTGAGTGATCCTGATTACTGCATGCGTGTGTTCTGAATTTGGTCATACACAGTGTGTCACTAAGGACTGTGTGTGATCCGGATTAGTGCATGTGTGTGTTTGGTCAAACACAGTGTGATCCTGATTAGTGCATGTGTGTGTTCTGAATTTGCTCAGACACAGCGTGATCCAGATTAGTGCATGTTTGTGTTCTGATTTTGGCAGTCACACGATGTCATAATGACTGTGAGTGATCTGAATTACTGAATTAGTGCATGTGTGTGTTCTGAATTTGCTCAGACACAGCGTGATCCAGATTAGTGCATGTTTGTGTTCCGATTTTGGTCAAACACAGTGTGATCCGGATTACTGCACGTGTGTTCCGATTTTGGTCAAACACAATGTGATCTGGATTACTGCACGTGTGTTCTGATTTTGGTCAAACACAGTGTGATCCGGATTAGTGCATGTGTGTGTTTGGTCAAACACAGTCTGATCCGGATTAGTGCATGTGTGTGTTTGGTCAAACACAGTGTGATCCGGATTAGTGCATGTGTGTGTTTGGTCAAACACAGTGTGATCCGGATTAGTGCATGTGTGTGTTTGGTCAAACACAGTGTGATCCGGATTAGTGCATGTGTGTGTTTGGTCAAACACAGTGTGATCCGGATTAGTGCATGTGTGTGTTTGGTCAAACACAGTGTGATCCGGATTAGTGCATGTGTGTGTTTGGTCAAACACAGTGTGATCCGGATTAGTGCATGTGTGTGTTTGGTCAAACACAGTGTGATCCGGATTAGTGCATGTGTGTGTTTGGTCAAACACAGTCTGATCCGGATTAGTGCATGTGTGTGTTTGGTCAGACACAGTGTGATCGGGATTAGTGCATGTGTGTGTTTGGTCAGACACAGTGTGATCCGGATTAGTGCATGTGTGTGTTTGGTCAAACACAGTGTGATCCGGATTAGTGCATGTGTGTGTTTGGTCAAACACAGTCTGATCCGGATTAGTGCATGTGTGTGTTTGGTCAGACACAGTGTGATCGGGATTAGTGCATGTGCGACTAGTGCCGTGTGTAATAGGTGTCCTGGAGCTGAGGGCCATTAGACCAGGTGAAACTGTCCTTAAAGGAGTCTCATCCTCCCTGTACCTGTGTGTGGACAGCAGAGGACATCTAAGAGGCCAGGTGAATGATATTAAAGTTCAACATTGTGTTTAAAAAAAACTTTTCAGAAGCTCCAAGTGAAATATGAACAGCGAAAGTCTAATTTAATTAACTGGTCTATTTTCTTTAGCGGCAGTACACAGAGGCAGACTGTACCTTCAGGGAATTGCTGCAGGCGGATGGATATACCCTTTTCCTGTCCCCACATCATGGACTTCCTGTTTCCCTTTCCACAAAACAGTCTGGCCAGAAACATGGTATCCCGTTTTCTCGGTTCCTTCCTGTGATAAATCAGCTGTTCCTGGGGGACGAAAGAGTGAAGAAGCAGAACGGGAGACCAGAGAACATGGATCCGGAGTCTGATGACCCGCTGGGAATGAGGCTATCTCTGGGCGATGCTGTATTTAGTCCAGGCTTCCTCAGGAGAAAATGACGAGATGCATCCATGCAGGTCCAGCTGCACCCAGTGTCACCGTACGTTTCCATCATTTGTTGATTTGTGCAGTGCATTTACTACACTGTCAGAAAGGTATGAAACTGTGCCTAAAATAGTACAAATGCTTGTTGTCGGGGTAGTACCCAATAGGGTAGCAATAGCAATATATAATTAGTTACCTTTAGGCTTGGAAAATGTACTAATTTGTACCCAAAGAGAACATTACTGTACCCAGGGTACATTTGGGAAATTTGATTTTTGAAGAACAACAATATGCAGCAGTAGAAGATACAAATCCAACTAAAATGCAACCCAGTTCCATGAAGCAGTGTTCATTTGCTACAGTAATGAGCCGGCAAAGCTGGTCATAAGCTGGTCTAGCTGGGTATGAGCTGGTCAACCAGCTGGTGCTGGTAGCGTATATGAGCTGGTAGCTGGTCAACCAGCCGCTTCAAAACATAGCTTGAGCTGGTCAAACCATCTCAAGCTGGGAGCTAGTCTGAACAGCTGCCAGCTGTTTCAAAACCTAGCTTGTGCTGTTTTTTTCAGGAGGGTTTAAATGTGTTTATTATTTAGTAAACTTGTATTCATAAATACTGTATAAGAGCTGAACTGTTTTTGTTAAATGATAAAATACATTGAGCCTCTACTAATGCTGTCTTCAGGCTGGAATAATATCCATCCATTATCTTAACCCGCTTATCCTGAACAGGGTCGCAGGAGGCTGGAGCCTATCCCAGCATACATTGGGCAAAAGGCAGGAATACACCCTGGACAGGTCGCCAGTCTATCGCAGGGCACACACACCATTCACTCACACACTCATACCTACGGGCAATTTAGACTCTCCAATCAGCCTAACGTGCATGTCTTTGGACTGTGGGAGGAAACCGGAGTACCCGGAGGAAACCCACGCAGACACGGGGAGAACATGCAAACTCCACACAGGGAGGCCCCGGCCGACGGGGATTCGAACCCAGGACCTCCTTGCTGTGAGGCGGCAGTGCTACCCACTGCACCATCCGTGCTGCCCTGCTGTAATAATATACAAATATTTAATGATCACATCAAGTCAATACAATTTTGCCATCATTGTATCCTCAGCAAAACCTGCTGTTTTATTCAATAAAGTGGCCTCCAGAATTATTGGCACCCTTAAATATGCACTGTAAACAAACAAATAATAGTTATTGACATAATAATTGTTTTCCAATTTGTGTAAGGTATTGTGTTTTATTAATGACTCAATGGAATCAACCAAAGTCTTTTTCAAATAAAAATGTATTTCCCCAAAGAACACGTTTCACAATTATTGGTTTAATACTTTCTGCAAAGATGACAACCATGAATCGTGTTGTGATAAGGTTAGAGAACACATTTGGAGGGATTTTTGACCGTTTGACCGTTCCATTCAGACCACAGGTTTTTGATGGGATGTAAGTCTGGAGACTGAGATGTTTTTTGCAGAAAATGTTTTTACTTATTTCTGTGTGGATTTTGATGTATGTTTGGAGTCATTGTCCTGCTGGACAATTTATGTATGACCAAGTTTCAGCTTCCGAGCAGATGTCAGGACATTTGCCAGGAAGAGGACACAAGTGCTTGTTGTCCCCACGGACAGTGAGGAAGGAACCTAAAGAACCCACGGATCATGGTTTAAGAATTGCATTGATTGGTTGCATATTGGTGGCACCAAGTCTCAAAAAGAACCATAAAATGGCACTCCCACCCATTACAACAAACTCTTTGGAAGGGTGGCATGAAGAAAGCCCTTACCGAGCACAAAGCCTCATCGACGTGTTTGCCGCCAAAAGAGGAATGCATACAAGGAGAAGCATTTCATACCTACTGTCAAATACGGTGGGTCATTGATGTTTTGAGAGATGTTTTGCTGCCAGTGGACCAGGGGCACTATTTAAGATCAATGGCACAATGAATGAAACAAAGCACCATTTGGGCATTCCATAACTTTAGCATATGATTGCCTTTACAGTGCTATGTGGTATGGTCAACTGTTTATGTATTTTTTTGTACCCAATACCCTCACTTGTGATGGTCAAATACCATATACTGTATCAGTTCTTTGGTTTTTCCCAAGCCGATGGCTGACAAAGGGATTTTGCATGCTTGTTGCCTAATTTTTCAGACCAAATGTCAGAATAGGGAAGAAATGTGATCTAAGTGGCTTTGACCGTGGAATGATTGTTGGTGCCAGACAGGGTGGTTTGAGTATCTCAGAAACTGCCGATCTACAGGGATTTTCACGCACAGCAGTCTCTAGAGTTTGCAGAGAATGGTGCGAAAAACAAAAAAAAAGCATCCAGGAACATTACAACAGTGGTGTGCAGAAGAGCATCTCTGGATACAATGCGTCAAACCTCTAAGTGGATAGGCTACAGTAGCAGAAGACATTTTTTGCAAGCCCTGGTGGTGCATGGCTACAGTAATGGACCTTGATGCAGGCATCAGGGAGCCTGCCCACACGGAGCAGCATAATTGGGCTCGCAGCTCCGAAGGCGGGACTATGTGGCTGGGAGAAGGCTTATGGGTGGCCAGATTGTGCTCAGGATGGCCAGATCCAGCCGGGGCTGCCCAGGGACAGTGTATCCCTCGCTAACACACGCTAACACACGCAGTTGGAAATGACAATGGCTACCAAACAAAACAAAACAAAAAAAGTCTAATAAATACCTAATAAAGTGCTCACTGAGTGTATATCCATTATGTCAAAAGCATGAAAATACTTACACCTTTTCTGCTCTGGAGTCTCAGGAGCATACAATAAACATATACAGTATATTACACCCAGTGACCACTTTATTAGGTTGGCCTGGACACCAGCTCATAAATGCAAATATCAAATCAGCCAATTATGTTGCAGCAGCTGAGCGCATGGAAGCATGCAGACATTGTCAAGAGGTTCAGTTGTTGTTCAGACCTAACATCAGAATGGGGAAGAAATGTGGCCTAAGTGACTTAAATCGTGCAATGACTGCTTTTGCCAGACGGGGGTGGTTTGAGTAGCTCAGAAACTGCTGATGTCCTGGGATTTTAATGATACTACCGTCTCTAGAGTTTCCAGAGAATGTAAACTCCAATATCTATGAGCAGCAGTTCTGTGGGCAAAATAACTTGTTAATGAAAGGGCTCTGGGGAGAATGGACTGGAACTCAAATAACATTACAACAGTGGTATGCAGAAGAGCATCTCTGAACACATAACATGTCAAAACTTGAAGTCAAATAAATACCTAATAGTAGTCACTGGGTGTATATATAATGTTAGTGTGTGTGTAGTTGCCCTTATCTATGCAAAAATATTAAAGTCACAAATAAAAGTTATCAGGCGCAACAAATGCGTAATGATATGAATCTATTAAAAGTTATTCAAACAAACTCTACCCCCAAATGAACATGCCAATTCATTTCAAATATACATTACATTTTAGCTTTATAAATAAATATACAGTTAATTCAGATCAAACGCAAAACAATGTAATAATGAATAATAATCACTAATAAACACAAATAATAAATATATAACAAATAAATAAAGCCATTTGTAACTGCTTTGGGTAAAATATGAGTAAACATCAATGTTATGATATTTGCATCTCTTTCTCTCTCTCTGGTTTTATCCTCTCCATTACACAGGCATGAACTGTTTTCTGCGTGCAAAGTTGCCTATGTCCTATGTTTTGTATTATTTGGTAATACAAAGCATTGTGTTTAGTCAGTTATTGTGTGTATCCATGTATGTGTGTCTGTGTGTGCATACATGTGTGTGTGTGTCTTTGTGTGTGTGTGTTTCTGTGTTTGTTTGTCCGTACATGTGTGTGTGTGTGTGCATGTGTGTGTGTGTGTGTACATGTGTGTGTGTGTGTGTGTGTGTCTGTACACTGCATCCCGTCTCTCTTCCTGTTTCAGACCTGCGTGACCAGCGGCTCTCTCAGGTACATGTTCCTCCCCCTCTGTTCGCCCTCCTGCCCGGCGCACAGCCCCCTGAGCAGGGTCCGGTTGAGGGGGGCGCAGATGCCCCCGTTGGCCTCTCCCTCCAGGGGCAGGTAGTGGTCACCCCCCTCGTCCTCATCCTCGTTCTCCCACACCGAGGTGCTGACGTGCGTGTACTCCGTGGTGTCCTCGCACTCCGTCTCCCGGTGGTAGAAGTAGCTGAAGTTGGAGACGATGACGGGCACGGGCAGCGAGATGGTCAGCACGCCCGCGATGGCGCACATGGTGCCCACCAGCTTCCCGCCCACCGTCACCGGGTACATGTCCCCGTAGCCCACCGTCGTCATGGACACCACCGCCCACCAGAAGGCCTCTGGGATGCTGGTGAAGGCCGTCTCCTTGTGGTCGACCTCCGCGAAGTAGACGGCGCTGGAGAAGAGGATGACTCCGATGAAGAGGAAGAAGATGAGCAGGGCCAGCTCGCGCAGGCTGGCCTTCAGAGTCTGGCCCAGGATCTGCAGGCCCTTGGAGTGGCGGGACAGCTTGAAGATCCTGAAGACGCGCACCAGCCGGATGACCCGGACGATGGCCAGGGACATGGCCGGGGAGGAGCCCTTGGACTTGGCCAGCTCCGTGCCCAGGGTGATGAAGTAGGGAATGATGGCGAAGAAGTCGATGACGTTCATCACGTCCTTGAAGAAGTGCGTCTTGCTGGGCGAGCAGGAGAAGCGCATGATCAGCTCGAAGGAGAACCAGCAGATGCACATGGTCTCCACCAGGAAGAAGGGGTCGATGAAGGGGTTGGGTGCAGGCTGGGCGGGCGCGGTGCCGTTGGAGTTGGAGTGAGAGTGGTGGTGGTGTTGGGCTTGCTAAAGAAAAACAGGAAAGAAAGGCGTTGCATCCGTTATCTCTGACATTATGTAAGACTTGCGTGCCCTGATGTCAAATCCAGCTGTGACCACCTTGAAATGACCAGCTACCAGCTGTTTCAAAACATACCTGGAGCTGGTCAAACCATGTTGAGCGCGGAGCCAGTCTGAACTGGTCAACCAGCTATCTGCTGTTTCAGCAGGGAGTCCATTATTTTGTTAGTTGCTGACAGATGTGCCCAAGACACATTTGCAACCAAGCTCTATATATTACATGAAGCAACAAATGCATAACACACCACAATTCTGCAGTCTCAATGCAGCACTCCCAGAAATGTGTGTATGCACAATTAGGGATAAGCTGCACATCAGCTGTTCTGGGTCCACACTTAATGTAGGTGGACTTGTTAGTAGACATGGCCAACAGTGCTATAGTTTCTTAATTCATTTGGCCAAATGCATTTTTGAAAAAGGCTGTGCTTTAGAAACTGACAGTAGACTGTCAAACAGATGAGTGTATTCATTGCACATTGCAGGCGCTTGTTCCTGTAACAGTGTTAACTCCACAAAAAAAGAAAGAAAAGGACAAATGTTATTCAAATTGACTAATAAAATTTAATTTTGGGTTCTGACACCAATAGTGATATTATGGCACAAAAAGGGCAGCATAGTAAAACCTATTAAGATGAGCTTTATGAGGTTTATTAAATTGACATTAAAAAGAATACAAACATTGATATGAGATTTGGTACAAAGCATTCATAATTTCCTGAGGTACATTTGTCAAATGTTAAAATGAAATCAAGAGGCAGCCAAAGCATCTTGTGGTTAGGCCTTGATGAGTGTGGCCTGTACTATAAATAGAGACCTCTAAGGATAACCGCATTACTCAGAGAAGCAGTCTAATGTACCAGTTGTTCTCCAAAACTATCAGAGGACTCCTGAGGCATGATGGGGAGGCTGTGGTACAGGAGGACATGTCCTCTGGATGTGTGTTTTAGTCCGTTTGACAGGTTTTTGTAGCAGCGGCAGACTATGTTTTTCCAGTTCCTATGTCATTTTCTGCTCACGCACATATGTAGCACTTTAAGGGAAAATCAATGATTATTTTTCAACAGTCCGCAAATACCAGCTACACTATATCATTGGGGATAGGGTAGCATTTAGTAAATAGGGTTATCAAATGAACTGTTTCCAATACCACGGTCCAAGAGTGAGTAAGTGAGTGTATTAATACTGCTGTACGTATGTTGATCTGTTGATATGTTCTAAGGGTTGTCCTACTTCTAAAAATAGCTCCTGAGATCTCCAAGGAGAAACATGAGAGCTCTGTCCCTCCCCCCACCTCCGCACAAATCACACACACACACTGACTCTCCCTCGCCATAATCACTGCAGTTTCATGACTCTGAAGTCATGGGGCGGCCTGTAGCGTAGTGGTTAAGGTAAATGACTGGGACATGCAAGGTCGGTGGTTCTAATCCCGGTGTAGCCACAATAAGATCCGCACAGACGTTGGCCCTTAACCCTGCATTGCTCCAGGAGAGGATTGTCTCCTGCTTAGTCTAATCAACTGTACGTCACTCTGGATAAGAGCGTCTGCCAAATGCCAATAATGTAATGTAATGTAATGAAGTGGGGACACAAGTTTATCTCACCTGCAGTTCAGCCATCCCTCAGCAAGAGGTCGATAGAGTCTTCTTGTCAGTCAGTTATCAAATTGCTAAATCTACATGAATTGCCTCTAATTAGGTGTGAATAATGATTGACAGAAAAGTTTCTGTCAATCATCAGTGTCAGTACAGAGCTCCCAATATGTCAGTCCAGAGCTCGCAGTGTCAGTACACAGCTCCCAGAGTGTCAGTACAGAGTTCCCAAAGTGTCAGTATAGAGCTTGTAGTGTCAATACAGAGCTCCCAAAGTGTCAGTACAGAGCTTGTAGTGTCAGTACACGGCTGTCAGAGTGTCAGTACAGAGCTTGTAGTGTCAGTACAAGGCTGTCAGTGTCAGTACAGAGCTGTCAGAGTGTCAGTACAGAGCTGTCAGAGTGTCAGTACAGAGCTGTCAGAGTGTCAGTACACAGATCCGTATGGAGCCAGCATGTCAACAAGTGATTGAACACACCTGACTAATTAGAGACACCTGAAAAGCCATTTGTCTTATTTATTATGACACCCTGAAATTGGGAGATGATATATAAAAAGTGTGGGGGGGGGGGGTTTGTAATTTCTTTCTTTTGGTGAAATGTTAATTGTTTAATTACAAATCTAAAATTATGGAGTAAGGAGCCAAATAATGAAATAAAAAAATAGTCACAGGACTTATGGAGATCACTGTAAATCAGATATAGTTGAAAAGTGATTACAAACTAATATTAATCTGATATGGTTGGACAGAGATTCAGAACTAATGTAAATATGATACTTTTGGATAGTGATTAGGAACTCATTTAAATCTGATATGGTTGGAAAGTGATTTCAAAGGAATATAGTACATCTGATATGGTTGGAAAGTGATTTCAAAGGAATATAAATATGATACGTTTGGATAGAGATTAGGAACTTGCGTGTGTGTGTATGTGTGAGTGTGTGTATGTGTACCTGTGTGTGTATGTGCATGTGGGTGTGTGTGTATGTGTATGTGCACGTGCATGTATGTGTGCGTGTGAGTGTGATTGTGTCTATGTGTGTGTGTGCGTGTGTCTGTGTGTATATGTGTGTGTGTGTCTGTGTGCATGTATGTGCGTGTGTGTGTGAGTGTGTGTGTATGTGTATGTGCACGTGCATGTATGTGTATGTGTGCATGTGAGTGTCTGTGTGCATGTGTGTGTGTGTGCGTGTGTGTCTGTGTGTATATGTGTGTGTGTGTGTCTGTGTGTATGTGTGTGCGTGTGTGTGAATGTGAATGTGTGTGTGTGTGTGTGTGTGCATGTGTGTGTGAATGTGTGTGTATGTGTGTGAGTGTGTGTGTGTGTGCACGTGCATGTATGTGTATGTGTGTGTGAGTGTGTGTGTCTATGTGTGTGTGTGTATGTGTGTGAGTGTGTGTGTTATGGTGCAGGGTGTATGTGTGTGTGTGTGTGTGAGTGTGTGTGAGTATGTGTGTGCGTATGTGATTGTGAGTGTGTGTATGTGTGTGTGAGTGTGTGTGTGTATGTGTGTGTGTGTGTGTATGTGTGTGAGTGTGTGTGTGTTTGTGTGTGTGAGTGTGTGTGTGTGTGTGTGTGTGTGTGTGGCATGGCTGGACAGTGATAACACAGCCTATTCCTTTTCCTACTCATGGCTTCCTCTCCTTAGGTTTTCTTCTCCTTCTTTTTCTGAAGTATTTTTGTCTCCCCTTCTCTCCTCCCCCTCCACTGGCTGCCACTCAATTTAAGTGTATCAGATTTAACGACATGACCAAAATAATCTTGCCATTAACCTTCCCTCCTCTCTTTCTCTCTCCTTCTCTGTCATTTTAATTCAGTTCCTTTTCTCTACTTTCCATTTTCAACTCATAAAACAAACAAAAAATACATATGCATATACACTCAGTGAGCACTTAATTATGTATATATAACTTATTTTTTTGACTTAAGTCTTCTGCTGCTGTAGCCTATCCACTTAGGGGTTTGACGCATTGTGTGTTCAGAGATGCTCTTCTGCATACCACTGTTGTAATGTGTGGTTATTTGCGTTACTGTCACCTTCCTGTCAGCTTCGACCAGTCATGGTGAAGAAATGTGATCTAAGTAACATTGACTGTGGAATGAATGTTGGTGCCAGGCAGAGTGGTTTGAGTATCTCAGAAACTGCTGATCTCCAGGGAATTTTCACGCACAACAGTCTCAAGAGTTTTCAGAGAGCAGTGCGAAAAACAAAAAACATCCAGTGAACAGCAGCCAGACTGTTCAAAGCTGACAGGAAGGTCACAGTAACGCAAATAACCCCACATTACAACAGTGTTATGCAGAAGAGCATCTCTGAACAGACAACATATCAAACCTCTAAGTGGATAGGCTACAGGAGCAGAAGACTTAATAAGTCTAGAAAATAAGTCTTATAAATACCTAATAAAGTGCTCAGTGAGTGAAGCTTCCTTGACTATCATTGCCAGAACTGTTGTCCCCATAATGACAAACAGAAATAACAAGGCAATCAAAAGCATAGAATCGAGACTAGATACTGAAAGCTCTCTAACTAATCAGACACATTTGTAAAGCCATTTGTCCCAATGTTATAAAAATTAAAAAGTGTTATAATTTCTACATGGTGAAACCAAAAATAAATGTACAAAAATACTCTTTAATAAAACCGGAAAAACTACACTTTATCCACATGCAAAGTGTTTAACTACAAATGTAAAATTTAGTACAGAGCCAAGTAACACAATTAAAAGTATGTCTCTGTTCCAAGACTTATGGTGCTCTGTGTATATAACTACTAGAATGGCAAAAATACTGTAAACTAAATGGTAAATGGTTGGTATTTATATAGCGCCTTTACCCAAAGCACTCTATATTTTGATGCTTCTCATTCACCCATTCATACACACACTGACGGCAATTGACTGCCATGCAAGGCACCGACCAGCTCGTCAGGAGCATTTGGGGGTTAGGTGTCGTGCTAAGGGACACTTCGACACAGCCCGGGCAGGGGATCGAACCAGCAACCCTCCAACTGCCTGAGCCATGTCGCCCCTACTAAAACACAATAGTTATTGAGACATTAGTTTCCAACATGTATAAAGTAGTGCACTTAATTAATGATTCAATTGAATCAACCAAAGTCTTACATTATTCAAATAAATAATTCTTTGAATATTTTGCCCGGAAAACAGGTGAAACTGGTTTAATAATTTGTGCAAGCACCTCAGGACACATTTGGAGGGATTTTTGACCATTCTTGTTGAATGAATTGTGCCATTGATCATACAAATGCCACTGGACCACTGGCTCCGAAACATCTCCAAAACAACAATAACCCACCCCCTTATTTTACAGTAGACATGAGGTGCTTCTCCTTGTATGCATTCCTCTTTTGTGATGGCGTGTATGGACAAAACATTCAATTTTGGTCTCATCTGACCATAGCTCTCTCTTCCAGTCATACTTTCGATGGCATCTGGCAAAATTTTTTTATTGTCCTCAGTAAGGGCTGTCTTTGTGCTACCTTTCCAAAGAGTTTGTTGGTATGGAGGAGCCATTTTGTGGTTCTTCATGAGACTTGATATCTCCAAGATAGGATTTGCAATTTCCACCTATTTTGGTGGGCAATTTCCACCTATTTTGTACTAGTCCTATAAAATTTCAATACAATAAAGTGTCAATATCTGTTTACTGCTTAATACACACACATGGTTGCGGACTTATATTAAAGAAGAGACTTGTGCCATTCAGAAAATTTAGAGAATTTATGTCAGAGCATGTACATACAGTGCACACAAAAGTTACACTCAAATACAAAAAATTACAAATAGCTTTGTGTTTTTATAGTTTAGCAATTAATATCCCAATTCATAAGTCAAGGACCAACCCAGAACTGCATATACAAGTTGACTTGATGTCAACTTTTGTATAAAATATGGTAAAGATATCAACAGGCATTCAAATTCAACATTTGAGTTTTCCCAAAACTGCACCCAGATGTTCTCAAGTATCCCCAAATCTATCCAAATACGAAAAATATTTTTGTCTAGACACATGAATGATCAGACAAGCAGAATTTTTGATAGAATTTAAAGAAAACTAACCTTCACGTGTGTTTTATTCACATATATGACAGTATGTTTTTATAAAGCTCTCCAAAGTGTTGAAAGAGCTATCCGAAAACGATTACGCAACCTAGCGCTTTCTAACAAATCTGCAACACATTTAAAATGGCACCAATTTCACAATGAGGTTAACCAGAGTCCCGTTAGCCCCAATTACAGGTTTACATCCAGCAAAGTCCAAATCCTGTAATTACATACATCTGTATATTCATTCCGCTATAACGCAGCAATATTCCTAAACTGTCCGTCACCTGAATATGACACATTATACCTTGGAAAGGGTAGGTAACCCCGTACAAGAAGTTTGCCATGTTTTACTTTAGTTCAGTTTTGAAATGACCTCGCAATGCATTTACGCAACAATAACAAGTAGTTCAAGACAGCATTTTCTTATTTCCAAGATAAGAAAGTCCCAGCAAAAACATAGTTTTCTCGAAAATGGCCGAAAGGATTACGAAATAAACGTCAACCTTAGTCAGAAAACAGTCGTAGCTTCATACCCAAGTGCGGTACTTGGTTTCATAAATATGTCTGTATCGAATAATTTGCAAAACAAACACGATTTATCCCGGAAATATGTCGGCCGGACGTGGAATTAAAATGAGCTCAGAAAAAAAAGTGTTTATTCATGCAACTTCTGAATTGTATATTTTTGTTCTTATATTAGAACATGATTTTTTGACATAGAGAAATGGTTTAAATGATTTTTGTAATGTGCCCTTTATTGTCTCGGTTTCTGACTCGGTCAACGTTGTAAGCCGTTCATATGGCATGGGGGAACCTGCTGCTTTACTGCCCTGCTTTGCAAATAAGAGGTAGATACGAATCTAAAGAGCTTTTCTCTCAAGCAGAGAGTCTTTGGCTTTAGCCTTCTTGCGGTTTTATTTCGTCACAGATTTTATTATCTTATAAATATGAACGCAACACTAATTTGGGACGTCTCAACAGCGTGGATGGGTTTTAACTTTGATCATTGGGTTTTTATTGGCTCCCTCACCATCTTCCTCACCACCCATTACACCAATGTGCACCATTACACAAGTTGTACATGTTTTTATTATTACCCTTACAGTGGTGGTGTGGTGTGTTTAACCGTTTATGTATTTCCTTGTACCCACTACCGGACTTGTGGTCATTTTTCAGCTGTCTGCTCTGAATGACAGTTTTTTGCATTTTGCATGGTGATGGATGACAAAGGGATGTTTCCCATCAGTATGCCATCCATTCATTATCCTAACCCGCAAAAGGCAGGAATATACCCTGGACAGGTCCCCAGTCCAGTGCAGGGAACACACACCATTCACTCACACAGGCAATTTAGACTCTCCAATCAACCTAACCAGGATATCTTTGGACTGTGGGAGGAAACCCACACAAACACAGGGAGGCCTCAGCCGACCAGGATTCGAAACCAGGACAGATGGCTATTGATTTTCATAAGCCTGGTAATGGGTACCAAATAATGGTTACATATACCCCAACATTATTGCAATGTAGGGTCAATAATAAATAAAATGTAAAACATATGGAATGGTTGCAAATATGCCAGAAAATGGAAGCAAGTGCACGTTGTCTCCACAGATAGTACGCAAGATGGTGAGGAAGACCATAAAGAAATCATGGTTTAAGAATTGCAGAGACTGGTTGCATCTTGGGGCCATGAAGAATTATGACTGGAAGAGAGTGCTATGGACAGATCAGACCAAAATGGAACTTTTGGCGACACCATCGACATGTTTGGCGGCAAAATGGAATGTATAAAAAGAGAAGCACCTCTTCCCTACTGTCAAATGTAAATTTAGTGAATATTTTGCTAGCAGTGGTCCAGGGGAAGTTTTTAAGATCAATGACATAATTAATTCAAGTACCAGGACATTTGGTTATAGTTTAACTTTCCAGCAGGACAGTGACTCCAAACATACACCAAAATCCTCACAGAAATGGTTAAGTGAAAGCAACATCCATGTTCATCCCAGTCTCCAGACTTAAATCCCATCAAATCCCAAGAAATCTGAACTGAAGGGGGCAGTCTATAAGTGAAAAAACTAAGGATAACAATGATTCAAATTCCAGCATGAAGGAATGGTCAAAAATCCCTCCAAATGTATTCTCTAACCTTATCAGAAATTATAGGAAAGGATAAAAGACTCTCGGCATTCCAGGGGTGGTTGCACAAAGTATTAATCCAGGGGTGCCAATAATTGTGAAATGGAATTATTTTTTTTAGGATAAAGTACATTCTGTCCATATTTATCAAGGGTGCCAATACTTTGGACCTGACTGCATGAAAGCCAGAAGTCTCTCTCTCTCTCTCTCTCTCTCTCTCTCACTCTCTCTGTCTCTCTCACTCTCTCTCTCTCTCTCTCTCTCTCTCTCTCTCTCTCTCTCTCTCTCTCTCTCTCTCTCTCTCTCTCTCTCTCTCTCTCGAACACCCCACCCTGCTCATTGACTCATGTCTGTTTTTCTCCTGAAGTGTCATTGACACTCTGTAGTGACCAGTCAACGTGTTCACTGAATGATGTGTATTGTCTATAACTGTCAGGTGTTAATGTACAGCAGGTTCCAGGCTGTGTAGGGTGCATTAGCCCTCATACATTCCCAGTGCAGTTTATCCCCAAGCTGTAATACGACCCCAGTGATAGTGAGTTTACAGCATTAACCCCTTCCCGTTTGCCCTGCTATTATGCTCAGTATTAACCTGTCATATTAATGCCATATTAACCTGTCATATTAATGCTCAATATTAACCTGATCATATCATATTAATTAACCATCCCTCTTTCTCCACTCTCTTCCCCTCTCTCATTCGCTTTCTCTCATCTGCTTTCTCTCTACCTCTTTCTGTAACTATCCCTTTCTCCACTCTTCCCCTCTCTCATTCACTTTCTCTCTACCTCTTTCTGTAACTATCCCTTTCTCCACTCTTCCCCTCTCTCATTCGCTTTCTCTCTACCTCTTTCTGTAACTATCCCTTTCTCCACTCTTCCCCTCTCTCATTCGCGTTCTCTCTACCTGTGGGGCGACATGGCTCAGGCAGTAAGAACAGTTGTCTGGCAGTCGGAGGGTTGCCGGTTCGACAGCCCGGGCTGTGTCGAAGTGTCCCTGAGCAAGACACAAATGCTCCTGACGAGCTGGTCGGTGCCTTGCATGGCAGCCAATTGCTGTCGGTGTGTGTGAGTGTGTGTATGAATGGGTGAATGAGAAGCATCAATTGTACAGCGCTTTGGATAAAGGTGCTATATAAATTCCAACCATTTACCTCTTTCTGTAACCATCCCTTTCTCTACTCTTCCCCTCTCTCATTCGCTTTCTCTCTACCTCTTTCTGTAACCATCTCTCTTCCCCTCTCTCAGCTTTTCTCTCCTTATCCCTCATTCCTTCTATTTCAGTTGTCCTCCCCTCTTTCTCTCTCCTCCTTTTTCTCTCTTTCTCTCTCTCGGCGCTCCCTCTCTCTCCTCCCCATTTAAAACAAATGAAAGAAACTTCAAAGCTTTGAAAGAGCTACTGAAAGACCAAAGGAGAGCAAGGAGTGCTGCACAATCCACAATCACCTGACCTCAACCCCGTTGAACATGGGGCACTTGAAGACTGAAAAAAGCCAAGAATTCAGTGACATGACAGGATTTTCTTTGTAACATTGTAAAATAATGCTGGGGTAACATGGATCATCAGGTTTTGCAAAAATTTGCAGAGTCCATGCCAGCTCGAGTGCACATTGCCATTAAGGCAAAAGGCAGACATACCAAATACTAAGAAATTCAATTTTTCAAAGATTCAACTTTTCACTCAAATTGTTATGCTGCTATAATATAATTTGTAATGAAAGCACTTGTATTCAGTCATAAAAAAGAATGCGTTTTCGCTCGCGGCCGCAGACGTTTGGACCCCCCCTCTCTCACCTCCTTCTCGTTCCTGAACTCGGGCAGCGTCTCCAGGCAGAAGATGAGGATGGAGACCACGATGACCATGACGCTGACGATGGCGATGATGCGGGCCCCGGAGGAGGACTCGGGGTGCTCGAACAGCATCCACAGCCGGCGCTGGAGCTGGCTGGCGGGCAGCGGCCGCACCTCCTCCTTGGGGAAGCCCTCGTCGTCGCGGAAGCGCGCCAGCACCTCCTCCCCCAGCTCGTAGAAGCGCAGCTCGTCCATGAAGACGTCCAGCGGCACGTTGGCCGGCCGGCGGAGCCGCCCGCCGGACTGGTAGAAGTAGAGGATGGCGTCGAAGCAGACGCGGCTGCGGTCCAGGAACAGCTCGTTGCGCAGCGGGTCGAAGTAGCGCAGCCGCCGGCGCGGGTCGCCCAGCAGCGAGTCGGGGAACTGCGCCAGCGTGCGCAGCTGGGTCTCGTAGCGCATGCCCGACACGTTGATGGCCAGCCTCTCGCCCAGCACCCAGCCGGCCCGCTGGAGCGAGCCCGACCGCCGGGCCTCCGCCTTGTCATCCGGCCGCTCCCCCTGCTCCGCCGTGTTGCGCCGGTCTTTGGTCCGTTTCTGGCTGTCGCCCTCCCTCTCCGGCGTGCCCTCTTTCTCCTTCATGCCCCCGTCTTCCGGGCCCTCGTCCTGGTTCTTCATCCCGGCCCTCTGTGGTCGTTTCCTCCGGGTCCTGTTTCAGCGCTTCCCTCTCTGCCTCGGAGACGGCTCGACCCTTGCTCTGCAACAAGATGGGAATGCATGAATCCGCTGTTACTTACCTGACACTTTTATCCGAAGCGACTTACAGTTGACTAATCAGGGGACAATCCCCCCCCTGGAGCCGTGCAGGGTTCAAGGGCCCAACAGCAGTAGCAGCACAGATCTTATCGTGGCTACACCGGGGCTTGAACCGCCAACCTTTAGGTTCCCAGTCATGTACCTTTTCCACTATTCAAAAAACGTTTTAACCGGCATGTTGCCTTGTGGTTATGGGACCCATGAAGGTCAGCGGTTCAAGCTCCGGTGTAGCTCCGAGAAAATCCAAGCAGCTGGTGGGCCTTTAAGCCAATATCGCTCCAAGGGGAATTGTCCTCTGCTTAGTCTAATCAACTGCAAGTCGCTTTTTGCTAAAAATGCATCAGCTAAATAACTATAATGTGCATGTGTATGTCTAATTTTAATTAGTCATCACGTCCCTATGTCTTACCTCAGGTGAATGGCCCTGAATATGCATTCTCCACCAATAATATTTTACCTCAGCTCTGCAGCCTTGAACATTGCATGCATGAGGTTAAATGACCTTTCCCTGACAGTCAGGCGTTATGGGTTTCATGCACTCTAACTCTGCAAAGTTATACGTCTATTAACATGAAAGACTTGCCAACTTCACAGGTAATAAGACTTGGACAAATATTTGTCATAGTTAAAGCATCAGAGATACAGGTGATTCATTGTTGTTAAAAGTTTACTGTCAATACAAATAAGTGAATGATAATGTTAACAAAACAACAGGGATAAGAGCAAATGCTAATACCAGACTTTAATAGTGATACAATATTTGGCGGCAGTAAAATTAATATCAATGAGAAAAATAAGATGGTCACTCACTCACTCTCTCTCTCTCCCAGCTAGCCACTGCTGATGGGACTAATCGCTACACAAAAAGTCACACTCTGTGTCTGTCATGGCCTCCTGTACTGCATGCCCCTCCATACGCTCTCTTTCTCCTTACTGGTCCTGGGTCTGCCTGTGCCTCTGGTCCCTGTGCGATCCCCCCCCCCCGCCCTCCTCACCCGGGTTTGGGAAGGGGAGCCCCCAGCTCCTTTTGGTGGAGGTCAATGCTGTGGTCATGGTAATACCCCACCCCACCCAGCTGATCAGTTAGCTCCATCTTGTTTGTAGGTCAATGCCTTCAGTCTCTCCTTCCCTCTCACGCTCAAGCTGTCTGACTTGAAATATTCGGGAATGCTGTCAGGTCGAAATTCAATCCCCAGCATCTCTCTCTCTCTCTCTCTCTCTCTCTCTCTCTCTCTCTCTCTCTCTCTCTCTCTCTCTCTCTCTCTCTCTCTCTCTCTCTCTCTCTCTCTCTCTCTCTCTCTCTCTCTCTCTCTCTCTCTCTCTCTCTCTCTCTCTCTCTCTCTCTCTCTCTCTCTCTCTCTCTCTCTGCTGGAGTCCCACTCCTTCTCCAGTGTCAGTCGTACTGTCTGGCACACTCACAGCGTTATTTACAGGGACCCCCTGGCAAATACAGGGAGACTCATATTGGTGATCCCTCATGAAGAAAAACACACTTCAGTCCGAATGTACTGCAGCTGTGCAGGAGCAGACACCCCCCCCCCCCCCCCCCAAACAGGTCACATGATGCTATTTCTGTTATATGATTAACTGAATTTGTGTTGTATGACAAGGACAGGCTGTAAGATGCACATGAACTGCAATATAGTCCCACGAAGCCTGTCTGGCTTATTTACAGACCTATCTGCCATTAAACATGTAAACATCAGTCTTAGCATTGTTTGCTTCCTGCCAGGTGCCAAACATATTCACTTACTGTACCTTAGGCTCTAAAATTGGATTTTTCTCACAGATTTGTCATATTTATGGATAAACGTCATTAGTCATGGCTAGTCATTTTTGAAACAATAAGAAGGCGACAACCAAAGTGTCAAAATATTTATATCACAATATTTGTGTGTTTATTTAAAATTATGGGCTCAATTAGACCCCAAACATAAAAGCGGTCATAAAATCTTAACATAATAGGAGGGTTAAACATTTCTATGATGTTCTTCGAGACCTTATAAACAAGATACTCCATGGGCTATCTATTGTAAAAAATTAATGAATAAATGAATAAATAAAATAAAACAATGTTTTCCTTAAACTTCTAGCCCGCACTCTCCAGTTCCTATAGACGCGATTATGAACAAAACCGCTGTTCTTCCTGCAACAAAGGAAATCAGATCGAGAGCCTAAAATATGGATCTGTATCCAAGGGCGTGGCTTTTGATTGACATTTTGTATGGTGTTAATGGATAATGATCGTTAATCAAATCGTATAATGCGTTTTGTTCATTTGTATGTTGAGTTTGCATGCAATGCTGTGATTTGTAAATGTACATGTTGAGTGTTTGTAATTAGACGGGGTCGTTTCATATTTTAAACATTCATACATTGGCTTCTTCGGCGCTTCACCTCGGAACAAGAACTGATGAATGAATAAGAAATCATTTATTGGCAATACGCCTTCACAAACTTACGTTAGCTGAAGGCGTCCATGGCTGTCTAGTTAAAAAAGGCTATACATGTCCAGGTTTCTAGCTGCAATTAAAGTTGGCGGGCAAGATCCAGTCAGGTGATAAAAGCGAAGTGGTGTAAAGTCTGCGTTTGTTGAGAAGCTCTGACTAACAAAACGCTGACAGTAAAGAAACCAAATGCGATGTAGTTCATAGCGAAGTGATCGGATTCAAACTGCAGCAGTCTCCAACTTATTTTCCACGGCTGGCACAATGCGCTACTTTGACAAAGTTGTCATAGTTACAGGAGGATCAAAAGGAATTGGGAAAGGAATCGTTCAAGTGTTCGGTAAATTCCATGCAATTTACATTGTTACCACGAATCGCTCAGTGTCTTTTGTGTTGCTGTTTAATATTCTAAATTTCCAAAAAAAAATAATACGTTGCTTTTTCTTTCAGTGAAAAATGGGGCTACAGTCGTGTTCTGTGCTAGAGGGGGTGAGTGGCTTGCGCGATTGATCTCTCTGCAAATTTTTTTTATTAATGCATGCTGAAATAAGCAAATATTTATTGAACAGCAGCCTCTGGGCTTTCCCTGTGATTTCCCTGTGGCTTTACCCCTGATTGAATTATGCAATTTAATTTCAGTAACTTTTGCCATTTTAGCTCGACAGACTATGTAAAAAAATAAACCTTAAATTTGCAATTGATCCGTTTGGTAGCCTAAATGAGGAATTACATTTTTTACTGACTAAACCAGTGTCTTATTATTCTTTCTTCATTTGTATTCGCTTTATGCCCCTCAATGACTTCAAATATAATATTTCACAATAATTCAATATTTAAAATCACAAACGAATGTCAATTTGACCCAGGCTAAGTATCCCAGAACAATGGGTGTAAACATTATATCCTATACTTGCTGTGTTTGTTTTCTCTCTGCTAGTGGAAGCAGGGCAGTCACTGGAAGCAGAACTTAACGGCACAGGCCCCGGAACCTGCCTGTTTGTGCCTTGTGATGTCACCAAGGATGACGATGTCAAGGTGAGACTGAAAACGGGAATCACAGGGTCTTGTGACCCTCCTCGGTTCTGAACTGGTGACTTCCTCATGGGGCGCCATGTGAGGTAACGAAAGCAGCCGTGCAATGCCTATAGATGCCCTGTTTGCGTCAGTGCTTGTGTCAGGAAGCGTTGAGGTGTCGGCAGGTCCATCAGCAGTGCTCTTATGCGGGTTACGACCCTGCTGAGCTGCAGGGTACTTTTCGCCTGTATATATGGTGGTAATCTGTCATAATCTCTCTTTATGTAGAATCTGATCTCGGTGACAGTTGAGCGCTTTGGTGGAATTGACTGCCTGATCAACAATGCAGGATGGCGTGAGTGTCTTCCCCTATGCATCTGTGTTAATCTGCCGTGGTGACCAGCATACATATGTGTATACACCGCCAAATATGAAATATCTGTTTCAGTACCAGTGTTAAGTTCCATAAATGTGCATATATAAGCCCCCACAGTGTGGTGAAATGTTTAGAGAACAGGACTTTTGGTTCCCAGGTAGGACACTGCCATTGTACCCTTCAGGTGCTTAACGTGAACTGTTAAAGTAAACACCAAGTAAGGTTGTTACCTTGCATGGCAGCCAGTTGTCGTTGGTGTGTGAGTGTGTGTGTGAATGAGAAGCATCAATTGTACAGCGCTTTGGATAAAGGCGCTATATTAATGCCAAGCATTTACCATTTATATCCAGCTGTTGATCAATACTATGTAAAAATTAGAAAATTGTGCAACTTGCACTGGATAGGAGTGTCTTCTAAATGCCCATTCTAACTTAGAAATAGACATAACCCTCTCTCTGTCTCTCTTTCCATCATCAGATCCTCCTCATAAGCATCCTCTCTCTGTCTCTTTCTATCATCAGATCCTCCTCATAAGCATCCTCTCTCTGTCTCTCTTTCCATCATCAGATCCTCCTCACAAGCCTCCTCTCTGTCTCTCTTTCCATCATCAGATCCTCCTCATAAGCCTCCTCTGTCTGTCTCTCTTTGCATCATCAGATCCTCCTCATAAGCCTCCTCTCTCTGTCTCCCTTTGCATCATCAGATCCTCCTCATAAGGCGATCGATGAGACCACAGCAGAGGAATTCAGGGATCTTGTCAACTTCAACCTCATCAGTTACTTCCTCGCTACAAAGGCAAGAGGGCCAAGGCTTCCCCTGGGGCCTACAGTATTTACTCATTGTATACAATGAGAAAATATGCTAAGAGAGTGGGGGTTTGTATTTTTCATGTTCATTGACGGGAGGGAGTTACATTAGCCCTGGTGCTGAACGTTAGCACGACACCACTAGCTGACGTTAGTACGACACCGCTAGCTGCACGCAGAGCAGTTCTACCGTGTCTGTGAAAGTTCACGGAGGTTTGTCCGATAAATATTCCAGCTGTCATCTGTCAGCCTGGGTCTCCAGCTGCTTCGGTGTTTGAACAGTATTTGCTTCCTCTCTTTCTCCCTCTCTCTTTCCCCCTCCCTCTCTTCCTCTTTCCATCTTTCTTTCCTTCTCCGTACTTCCCTCTCTCCGACATAATTCTAAATGAACTGTGCTTTATGTGCATGACGTGCAAACTCTTTTTGTGAAAGCATGACAAGGCTCATGTCTCCTTCAGCTGGCCCTCCCTCACCTTCGACGTTGCCAGGGAAACGTCATTCACGTGTCCAGCCTGGTGGCTTCAATCGGACAGAAGCACGCTGTTCCGTACGTCGCGACCAAGGTACGTGTATGAACTGTTGCTCTGTGGTTTTCACTGCCTGCTGTGCAGTGGCTATGCTCTATGAGGGTGTAATATGTATGCTGTTCCACAAGGGGGCGATCACTGCTATGACCAAAGCTATGGCCATTGATGAGAGTCAGTATAACGTGAGAGTCAACTGGTGAGTTTGATTGCAGCTCTGCTGTCTGTCCCACTGTGATGCTGTCTTCCCTTGATCTAATTGCATAGCATTACTTTGTTACTCATTAATGTTTGTGTTGCTATGCTTTCAGGCAGGTGTTCAGTCCCTTATAACAAAAATACACATCAAAGTGCACGCTTGTTGTACGTCACCCTGGATAAGAGCGTCTGCTAAATGCCTGTAATGTAATATAATGTAATATATATTTTTTATAATTAAAAAGCTCTAAAATATCAGATCAATGCATTTATATTATTTACATAAACGTATAGTTGCTGATTGTGGTTTCAAGGCCTGTGCATGCAGATATTTTGTTGTAATTTGCAGACATCATGAAAAGGGCCAGCAGTTTGTCTCTGTCACATGACCCAGGAGGATTTTAAACCTGTATTTCAGTTATTGCATGTCAGCTGTCCCTGTAAGCACTCAAACCACACCGACAAGTAGCTTGTTACACGATAGCATGGGCAATTGTAACGTTTCAAAATACAGTTAGTTGACCTAATTAGGGGAGAGTGACAAAAATAACATATTTATATGTTAAATATTGTTATATAGCTGTTATTTAATATTTTTATCCAATGTGACTTACAGTTCATTAGCATAAGTAGGGGACAATCCCCCCTGGAGCAATGCAGGATTAAGGGCTGCGTGCAACTTATCGTGGCTACACCAGGGCTTCAACCACCAACCTTCCGGGTCCCAGTCATGTAAATTAGCCACCAGGCTACAGGCTGCCAGTGGCAAGACCATCAAATGCACATGCTGTAAAAATGTCTGAGGAAACACATGGT
The DNA here is from genome assembly GCF_963514075.1 of Conger conger. NCBI lineage: Eukaryota > Metazoa > Chordata > Actinopteri > Anguilliformes > Congridae > Conger > Conger conger. The sequence goes on from NC_083775.1 coordinate 38,116,773, forward strand.
GAACAGCACACACACACATTTAATTTAAAGACATGCAGGATTTTTACCTTGGACTTATTATAAAATGACCATGTTCAGTCATATCTATGACACACTGGCAATTGGCCTCGATCGTTTTCCAGGTCAGTTGAGGACTGAGGAGACAAGGACGGATAGAATGAACAATTGGAACAACCACCATGCCATGTATGGTCTTGTCAAATTCTGTGCCTGTACCTCTGTTTTTCAATTTCAACCCCCCAGAGCATTCAGACTCAGAGAAAGACTGGTTTTTATGGTTCTCTACTGTTTGCCAAAGAAATTGTCTAGTTAACTACAGTATTTAAAAAGGCTTACAAAATGCTGTGAAGAGAATGCTTTTGTCTCTCTCTCACAGGTCGAAATTCATTCTCCAGAACCTTCTCTCTCTCAGTGTTAAAGGGTGTCAAAAGTCAAAGTTCTGTGTGTCTCTCTGACAGTCTCTCTCCAGGTAATGTGCTGACTCCCCTGTGGGAGGACCTCGCCGCTCAGTCAGGAAATGCTGCTGCCGCCATCAAAGAAGGAGAGGAATCTCAGGCAAGTACACAGAGACAGACAGGAACAGGGGGATCACTGGTTTTACCCTGGCGCAATTACATTTATGCAAATAACCAGCCTCATGTCCATACTGGTTCATTCTGCATAGATAATACTGTTCTCAGTATATCATGGAAATAGTGAGCTGTTTTCAATTACAACTCCACAGCACAAAATTGGCCATTGGCGCATATGCAGTTGACCTCTTTGTCTTCTTTTCTCCTCCTGACAGCTGATTGGCCGGATGGGAACAGAAACCGAATGTGGATTGGCTGCCCTGTTCTTGGCTGCTGATGCTTCTTATTGCACTGGGGTGGAATTGCTGGTCAGTGGAGGAGCAGAACTGAACCTTGCCCGCAAGAGCCAGATCAGTTAATCACTGGATGCAGTGGACTGGCCCAGCTGGTTAAAGGATCATCCAACACTTTGGGAAATTAGCTTTTTGGCTCCATATTTAAGATAAGATTGATGACGATTTCATGCCTGTGCACCCCAAATGTAAAAGTGGTAAACAAATACATTTCTTGAATCATATACTCCTTGTCTACAAGTGAGCTTAATCTGAGATATTCAGAATTAATAACGACCTTTGAAGCAGAATGTAAGCAGTGGTGTCTCTATCCGAAATGGCTGAATTGTGCATTTCTGTGAATAATACAATCATACATTCAACTGTTTTGACCCAACAAACACACTTCTGCATAATTTCCAAGTGGGAATTACTATCCTTTCATTAGCATTCAAGATCAATATCTTATGATATTGAGGGGTCCAAAAAGCTAAGATTCCTGCCGAGCTGATGTTCAGACTCGCATATTTTTTGAATAAAGAAAGCCAGCCCTTTACCCATTCAAATGGGGATGGGGTTCACCATAAATCTACGAATGCAAAGCCAAGCACTGTTTTGGTCCGTAAGTTTGACAACATCATAGAGCTAATTGGAGAGTTCCGTTGAAAAGTGGATCCTCTTCGCTTTCTGTAGACACTTTAGTAATAACCCCTTAAATCAGGCCAGAGTGGGATTTTTGGCATTCATTCCTTTTTTCGCAGTGCAATATGCTCACAGCATATACCATTTCTAAGCGTTAAAGCTCACGGTTCTATTTGTATAAACTATTTTTCCATGCCCTTGCTTTAGCCACAACAGTTTTATATTTTGAAACGCGGAAAACCAAGTGTGGGGGGGGTGGGGGCCCAGCTTTTTTGTGATTCCACCGCATTTTGGAAATCCACAGGCTACACAAATCAGGGTAGTGTCAGTGTCCTTTTCATGGTAAGGGTCCAGAAAATCCATAGTAGTTTATAATTCCAAAAGCCAGGCAAACTCGGAGAAGCATCAATAGCATGCCACTTGTTTTCTTTAAAATTTTCAAGAGGAATTTTTGTAAATTTCACCATTGCATACTATACAAAAAGTATTTGTATCTAGGAATGCTATTATCTACATTGTGTAAAGGCTCTCTGGAGCATGATGAGCCCAGCTACAAGGTTCTCTGACCAGTCTTGGTAATGCAGATGAATTTTATAGACAACATGTAATCAATCACCTACAGTATAACTTCTGCTCATCGTACACCCAGTTAGGAGTATGGTATTAGTGTGGCGACTCAGTAGCATTTTAGCTTATGAAATGACGTTTCCAACAGTATAATGTTTGTTAGGCTTGTATAAAGCAACATAGATTTGTTCATAGGCATAATCATTTTCCTTTCATTTTCAGTGCACACACTAACAGAGTGATACACCTGATGCAAACAGTTCTTGAGATTTCATGCCTAAAAAGTGTATTTTGGGATGCCTACCATTATAGGCCTTGTAAGTAAATGCTCATCTGTGTGAATAGTTCTGAGGAAGACAGTGAAAATGCACTTGACTCCACACTAGAGGTTATTTTCAGTGACGTGACCTCATTTTATTTTGGTGAGCATCTGAATACATTCTCACATTTTATTATTTTTCAGTTTGCTTATAAATAAGGCACAGGCCTGCTTTTGAATAATAAATGGAATGTGAAATTCTGGGATGTTTGACACGTTGATGGGGGTTCGGTATTTGAGAAAAACTTCAATCAATTGACCTGAATCAATATTTATCTTCTGGACCTGCTGCTGCCAGATGGGGAGAGCAAGAAAGGGAGAGGTAGGGGAGGGTGACGGGCATGCGGGAAGTGAGAACACATTTTTCAGGATGTTTTATGGTAAATGGTTGGCATTTATATAGCACCTTTATCAAAAGCACTGTACACTTGACGCTTCTCATTCACCCACATACATACACACACTCACACCAACGGCAATTAGCTGCCATGCAAGGCACCAACCAGCACGTCAGGAGCATTTGGGTTTGGTGTCTTGCTCAGGAACACTTCGACACACCCAGGCTGGGATTGAACCCGCAACCCACCTACTGCCAGATGACTGCTCTTACCACCTGAGCCAATGTCACCAATGCAAAATGTTTTATCATTCCATATGCAATCTATTGTATTTTACATTTCATATGATACCCATGATTGCATTCAGTTTCATGTGTCCGTTTGGAGTCTACAAATTTCCTTTTTGGAAACCTGCCTAGACAGCTTAGAAAAAGCAATGCAGAATGGTCATTTCTGGTCATATTTTCATCAAATCTGAAAGGGATTTATTCAGCGTTTTTGCTGTGGTTGTATTTCTAAGCAGGGTGGTTTGAGTATCTCAGAAACTGCAGATCTCCGGGGATTTTCATGTCTCTAGAGTTTGCTAAGAATGGTGCGAAAAAACTTAAAAAATCTGAAAAACAGAAACGTATTGTTAATGAGAGACGTCGTAGGAGGTGGAGGTGGAGACTGTTCTGCTTGGGGATTGAAAATTGAAAAATATCAATCAAATGTTGTAAATGTTATTCTATTTCTTGGCAAAATATTTATTTTTAAGTCTACCTTGGATCATTTTAAATCAATTGTAAAACATCACAGCAGAGTACACATCTCAGGGAAATTATAAATATAGTTTGTATGGTTCAAGGTGTGAAGAAATCTGACAGGCTGAGTGTTGGTGATAGGCCACATTAAAACAAAGACAATGGGAAGAAATAAATAAGGGGAAAGGGAATATAATGTGTTTTACAATCTGTTACCCTGACAACGACTCACCCTAGTTACACACTGAAACTTGCTCTATTTAATGTCCTCTCCCTCAGTAACAAAGGCCCACTAATTTCTGATTTCATCACTGACAATAACATGGACTTTCTCTGTCTGACTGAGCCCTGGCAGCAGCCCCAGGATTACTACCACCTAAATCAGGCTACTCCAGCTGGGTTCTCCTACTTGGACCAGCCTCGTCTCAGTGGCCGTGGGGGTGGGATTGCTGTACTTTACCTTCCACTCTCAAGTTCACTACTGTAACTCTACCTCAGCACACCTCCTTTGAACACCTTGTTGTTAAACTGCCTAGTCCATTAATCATTGTGTCTATCTATCGCTCACCCAAACCTTCTCCTGTATTTCTCCCTGAGCTTTCTGAACTCCTGTCCACAGTCTGCACCATGTCTCCCAACGTGCTTGTCATAGGTGATTTTAGCATTCCAAGTAACCCCGCCCGATCCACCTTCGCCACTGATTTCCTATCTTTACTGGACTGTCTAGACGTTAAGCAACATGTCACCTTCCCCACCCATAACAAAGGCAACACACTCGACCTAGTCTGTTCCACCGGCCAAACTCACTGACCTACTGCTCCCCATCTCTGATCATAAAGCTGTCATGTTTGAGGTCCCTGCTCAGCTATATAGGAAAAAACCTTAACAATGCTGATCTCATCAGTCTGATCACCTCGCACCCCACCCCTGACCTACTCTCATCTACTGACAAACTGGTCACCCATTACAATGCCTGTCTCTCCTCCTCACTGGACACTTTAGCCCCTCTTAAGGCACATACTGTCTCTTTTAACCACTCTGCGCCCTAGTTTACCCCTCAACTCCGCCTGCAGGGCGCCGTCTAGAGATACTATCCAAGAGAACTGGTTTAACCATCCACTCCCAAGCGTACTCTGACCATATTAACTTCTACAGAAATGCCCTTACAGCGTCCAAAAGCTCCTACTACTCCAATATAATCTCTACAGTGAAACACCTCCTTCAACCACCTGATAACTCCCCTGAGAACACCTCCACTGACCTGTGCAATAAATTCCTGAGCTTCTTTCAAACTAAAATTGATGACATCCATAAACAGCTGTGCCTGTTACCCCCACCCACTGCCCTGCCCTCCTGGATGTCCACCCCCATGGACCCCCCATATCAAAGCTGTCTCTCCACCTTCACTCCAGTCACTGAGGAGACTATAACCAAAATGATTACCACAGCCAAGTCCTCCACCCGCCAGTTGGACCCTCTGCCTACCACTCTGGTTAAAGCTGCACTCCCTGCCCTCTCGCCACTGCTCACCCAGATTATAAACTCATCCCTGGTTTCTGGCTCTGTTCCTCCCTCACTAAAATTGGCTGCCATTACACCAATACCCAAAAAATCTGGTGTAGATTTTAACAATCTAAACAATTTCCGTCCCATTTCCAACCTCCCATTTGTGTCAAAAGTACTTGAACGTGTTGTGGCAGCCCAACTTCAAACTCACCTGGATTCAAATAACCTCCTTGAACCCTTGCAATCTGGCTTCCGACCAAAACATAGTACAGAGACTGCCCTTGTCAAGATCACAAACGACCTCCTCCATGCTGCAGACTCTGGACTTCTCACCATCCTCATCCTCCTCGACCTCAGCGCTGCTTTTGACACCATCTCCCACCCACTCCTTCTGGAGTGCCTAGCAACCCTGGGGGTCACCGGTACTGTGCTAGCCTGGCTGACATCCTACCTGATGGGGAGACAACAGTTTGTCAAGCTAAAACTGACACCCTCCGTACCTCCAGGGCCAGTCTCCGCGCAGCGGAGAGGAAGTGGGGGAAATCCAGAGACGCTTCAGACCTCATGACTTACCAGTCTCTCCTGGCAGCATTCTCTTCCGATGTCACTGCCGCCAAAGCAAAATACTATCAAACACAAATTCAGAACTCCGCTTCTAACCCCCGGAAACTTTTCTCCATTTTTTCCTCTCTCCTCAAAGCACCGCCTCCTCCTCCTCAGTCCTCCTACGCTGCTGATGACTTTGCTGATTTCTTCGATGAGAAGGTCACAGTCATCCGCAGATCCTTTACAACCACCGTCCCCCTCACTGTGCCCTTCCCCCACTCTAGGCCCATCCTTTCCTTTTCCACTTTCTCCCAGTTGAGAAACTCTGATGTTTCTCAACTCCTGCTCTGCCACCACCCTACAACCTGTGCCCTTGACCCTATCCCCTCTTCTCTTCTCCAAACTATCACACCTGACATTCTCCCATTTGTCACCTCCCTTGTCAACTCCTCCCTGTCTTCCAGCTGTTTTCCGGCATCCTCCAAGAGGGCCCACATCACTCCGCTGCTAAAAAAGCCTACCCTGGATCCCTCCATCATTCAGAACTACCGCCCGGTATCTCTTCTTCCTTTCCTTTCTAAAACTATAGAAAGAGCCGCTTCTACTCAACTTTCTTCCTTCTTTTCTAACAACAACCTGCTAGACCCCCATCAGTCTGGCTTCAGATCGGGCCACTCGACAGAGACTGCGCTCCTCTCCGTCAGTGAGTCACTCCATGCCGCACGAGCAGCCTCCCTCTCCTCTGTCCTCATTCTTCTAGATCTCTCTGCTGCCTTCGACACTGTGGATCACTCCATCCTCCTGTCTGCCCTGTCAACAACGGGCATCTGTGGCACAGCCCTGGACTGGATTGAGTCCTACCTCTCTGGTCGCTCCTTCCAGGTTGCCTGGCTGGTTCGGTATCGACACCTCGGCCCCTCGCCACAGGAGTTCCCCAGGGCTCAGTCCTTGGCCCACTTCTTTTTTCTCTTTACCTTTACACTCGCTCCCTTGGCCCTGTGATCACTGCACATGGGCTATCCTACCACTGCTACGCGGACGATACCCAACTCTTCGTCTCGTTCCCGCCGTCTGATACGCAGGTTTCAGCCCGTATCTCTGCTTGCCTGAGGGACATCCAGAGCTGGATGGACAACCACCATCTAATGCTCATCCCAGGTAAAACTGAAATTATATTCATCCCTGCTAATACCTCTCCCCATCTGGATCTCTCCATTTCTCTCGGGGATACCACACTCACGCCGTCACCCAGTGCAAGGAACCTCGGCGTGGTGATGGACAGCAGACTGTCCCTTTCCGAGAACATTGCGGCGGTGACCCGGTCTTGCAGGTTCTTGCGATACAACATACGGAGAATCCGCCCCTTTCTCACCCCCTACTCGACCCAGCTCCTGGTCCAAGCGATGGTTCTGTCCCGCCTGGACTACTGCAATTCCCTCTTGGCTGGCCTCCCAGCGTCCACCATCAGACCCCTCCAACTCATCCAGAATGCAGCAGCTCCTCTGGTCTTCAACCTTCCCAAATACTCACACGTCACCCCCCGGCTTACTTCCCTCCACTGGCTGCCTGTCATGGCTTGCATCAAATTCAAAACATTGGTGCTAGCCTTCCAAGCAGTTAAAGGGTCTTCCCCAGCTTATCTGCAAAAAATCATCAGACCCTACACCCCTGCCAGACCTCTTCGTTCAGCCTCCACAGGCCGCTTGGCACCTCCCCCTCTCCGAACCTCCACCTCACGCTCACGACTACTGTCTGTTCTGGCTCCACGGTGGTGGAACGAACTCCCCGTTGAGGTCAGAACTATAGAATCTCTCCCCACCTTCAAGCGCAAGCTGAAGACACACCTCTTCAAGCAGCACCTCTCCCCCATCCCTCCCTACCTCCCTCTGAACCTTAATTGTTGTCTCTGTGACTTGCTTTGTGTATCGGTATTTTTAGTTGGCTAGGTAAGCAGTGTTTGGATAGTTAACTTTGGTCACTTTTGCTCTGTTTGTTTGTTCAAAAAAAAAAAAAAAAAAAAATGGCCCTTGTCCTTATCACATCAACTTCACTGTTATGCAGACGAGACGCAACTCTATATCTCAACCAGGCCCTCTGTCCCCTTCCCCCCCCCCCCGTCCCTCCTCAGCTGTCTTCATGACATTAAAACCTGGATGACTACAAACCTCCTTCAACTCAATGGCAATAAAACTGAAATCATGCTCATTGGTTCAAAATCCACATTGTCCAAAACACCCAGCTTCCTGACAACCATTGATGGTTTCCCTGTCCCCCTGTCAACACAAGTCAAAAGCCTTGGCATCATCCTGGACAATAATTTATCCTTTGGTCCCCACATAAAAAACATCTCAAGGACTGCCTTTTCTCACCTCCCGACTCCGCCCCTCACTCTCCCACACCAGTGCTGAAACTCTAATCCATGCCTTTGTCACCTCCCGGCTGGATTACTGCAACAGCATCCTCTCAGGACTCCCCACCAAACTCACCGACAAACTTCAAATTATACAAAATTCTGCTGCCCGAATCCTCACCCGCACAAAATCTCATGAACACATCACACCCATCCTCACTCAGCTACACAGGTTACCAGTTCAACAGCGCATTGATTTCAAGATCCTCTTACTCACATACAAGGCTTTGAACACCCTAGCACCCCCCTATCTCTCTGACCTTCTTCACGACTACACCCCAACTCGCACTCTCCACTCCTCCTCAGCTGGCCTCCTGTCTAGCCCCACCACCCGACTCTCTACTATGGGTGCTCGAGCATTCAGCTCTATAGCACCCAGGCTCTGGAACTCTCTACCCATACACTTCCGCCATACAGAGTCACTGTCATCTTTCAAAAAACTTCTCAAAACTCATCTGTTTACTCTTGCATACCCCTGACTGTTTCCTTCCCTCTACATGTTGTTGTGTCTATCTCTGTCTGCTGTCTGTTTGTTTGATATTAATTGTATGTTCATTGTAAATTATTTTTAATTGGATATATTGTATCATGTTTTTACCTTGTTTATTTTGTATTTTTGCACAAATGTAAGGTGACCTTGAGTGTCCAAAAAGGCGCCACTTCAATGTTAGAATTGTTATTTTTCTAATTATTTTCTGTTCATTTATATTCACATTGCATGTATGGCACTGACTTTCCTTTCCAATCAAATATTGTGTAATGCATGTCAATGTTTTACCATGTTTTAAAATCCAGTATGTATGTAAAAGGTTGGCGGGGGAAGGATAACATACGTGCATGGGTAAATGGTGACACCGTGTGGTCAGAACAGCATCTTCATAGCTTTATTTAATTTTCGGTTTTAAGCTCTCAATTCCGCCGAGAGTGGTAAGTGAAAAAGTTATTCGCCTCCATCCAGTGTAAACACGCGTTATTTTCTAATGCGTATCATGTCTAGAATGGCATATAAATAACGTAACCGAGAAACAAGAATTGTATTAACCGAATCGCTTGTGTATTTTTGTTTTAAGTTAATGTTTTCTTACTAATGTTAGCTAGGCTGGCCTACACTGTTGCTAGTTTGGTCTTGGACTAGCATGTATTTTTTCGTTAGCGCAAGCTACATATTTTAGCTGCTGGCTCTTGTATTTTTTTTGTTGTCAGCTGTACTTCAGTTCAAACGTAGGCTAGTTAGCTCTAACTTTAATCATAATGAGTGTATAAAACCTTTTAAAGTAAAACACCAATAAATACTCTTGATTTATGCATTACTAACATAAAAGCGGTTACAACACGGAAATAGCGTAACTAACAGTCCTAATGAACTTAGCCTAGACTCAGGAGGTGTAACCACACAGTCACTCACTAACAGTAAAACATATGTTCTGTGCACAGCATCATTTTTCGGTTACGCTATAGCATTTTGCAACTCGGTAGTCGAGTAGAGTTTTCATTTATGGATATGCTTCAGTAGCGATCTAGCCAACTAGCTATGAAGCTAAGTGGAAGTCGGTAACCGCAAGGAGATAACGTTTTCATCATTGATTATCCTCTCGTCTTAGTTATGACTTAACTTTCAAAAGAGTTGGGATATGACCAGTTAGGGTATAGAAGTAATCATGGTGCTACAACATTTATTAGCTGATTTTGTTGTAAAGCTTTATTGTAGCTCGCTAGTTTGGATTTTACACATGGTAAAACTGCTGAGTTATATGATAGAATGCATTAAAAGTGAACTTACCAGTTACAAAGTTTACTTAGTGAGTTTAAAGTCAAACTAAAAAAACTTGTATGCATTTAATTTAATCTTGCCTACTTAAACGGCAAATCCATCTTGCTATTTCGTTTTTCTTCTCCCTGGCAGGTAATAATCTTTGGCAAACAAAAAATCAGCTCAATTTGAGAAACCATAAAATGCTCAGAAAGGAGCCATAATGAATCTGTGCTGTAACTGTATTCATATTCGTGGTAGTTCACCTGAAATTTACAAAACTATATTGTTGGCAGAAAAATACATTAAGTTGGACAGGTTATACTCCAGCATACCGGATGAGTCAAGGTCACATGGTTTCTGACGTGTATTAAGAGCGATCCATACAATCACAAAATTGCATTAGTGAAACTTAAACTATATGATCTCAACTGTGTTATGGCAAGTTATTTTGGTTATATTAATTTGGTTTTAATTAGCAATAATGTCATGCACACTTGCTATGTGGGCTATATAGTTAGCTTGCAGTTCCACCGGGTGTTTTATTGAGAGTGCATAAATGAAGTTGGAGAAGACTTGGCTAATCTGATTGCATTTCTGATCATGTGTTTTGTATGTCTTTTACCCAGTAAATACGAATCAAGCTCAACCAGTGACGGGATCTGCTGCATCATTATTTAATTAAATGAACCAAGCAGAAGGGTTTCACTTCCATTACATTGTGGAGGGGGATTCTCCAGCATTGGCTCCAGGATCTTAAACTGCAGCATGTTTCCAGTGGCAAACTGGAGCTTTCAGGTGTGCTAAAGAGACCCGCCTCAGTATTCAAGGGAGAACTGGGCAGCATGAAGCACGTCAAGGTTAAACTGAACGTTTAAAGCTGACTACCCACCAATGTTTTTCAAACCACGGAATGTGCCTGGTCATAGGACGAACAGACGCTGATCATCTGTGGGATATGGATGCAACACTAACCAGGCTAGAGAAATTTAGATTGAAAGTGAAGAAAGAAAAATTTGACTTTTTTCAAAAGTGCTGGGGTGCTCCACAAAACACCTGCAAAGATAATGGCAGTGAAGCAATCACCACTTCACCAGCTCACACCTACCTCCCCAGATAAATAAAAGAATAAGCCCGGTAATATCCATTTTAAACTGCATCGAAATTGGAAAAACCCTGATCAGGAAGAGTGGGCTCCAGAACTATTGCCAGCCTTGATAAATGTGCGCATATAATTCTTAAAACTAAAAGATGATACAGTTATTGACATACGTTCTATTTTCCAACATGTGCAAAGCAGTGTGATTTGGATTTAATGGAATCAAACAAAGTCTTACATTTTTCAAATAAAAAATGTATTTCCCCCAAAAGACACAATTAGTGGCACCCCTGGTTTAATACTTTGTGCAAAACACCCCTGGCAAAGATAGTCTTTTCCTATCATTTATGGTAAGGTTAGAGAACACATTTGGAGGGATTCTTGACTTGAACTTTTAAGAATCATTGATATACTTGGGATACCCCCTCTTCAGTTCAGGCCACAGGTTTCCATGGGTTTGTAGAACATGGCTGTTCTTTTTACTTAACCATTTCTGTCTCAGCTTCCTAGCAGAGACAACCCGATTTTCTGCAAACATTTCCTGGTACTTTGTTGAATCAATTGTGTCATTGACCTTAGATAGTGCCCCTGGGACAACTGGCAGAAAAACATACCCAAAACATCAATAACCCACCACCATATCTGACAGTAGGTATGTGGTGCTTCTCCTTGTATGCATTACATTTTGCCACCAACCATGTTGTTTTCACTTAACCATTTCTGTGTGGATTCCCAGCTTCCAGGCAACCCGATTTTCTAGATGGGGGAGTGAGATTAAAGGTGTTGCATTATGTGGATGACATCATTGTTGTGGTGTCATCAGATAGGGACGTACAGAGGGTAATGGGCCTAGTTGGAAAGTATAGTAGGGCAACAGGGTCGAAGGTTGATTACAACAAAACAGCTTGTTTTCAGACTGGCGGAAGGAGCATTTTGGTGCTGCTTCCACCATTACATTTTTCTAAACGGAGAGGGTTGGAAAAATGGGAGGTTTTGCCTAGATAAAGTGAAAAAAAGGTTGGATATGTGGAGAGGTAGGGTGTTAACTCTGTCAGGGAAGGTGCTGGCAGTGAGTGCGGACATCATAGCACATGATATACAATGGACTGCATGTAATAAACAACATGGAAAATGATCTATATTTTATGTTCAAACATAAAATATAGACTTATGACTCTGGGGAAACGATATACTTTTATTTCAATACATTTACTCTCATGTTTCAATGTTTTTTATTTTGTAATCTTTTTTTTCTCCTGTAAACCAGTATTATTGGCACCACTAACAATTATTGCAGATAAAATCAAACTGTGAAAAATAAAATTTTACTTCACTTAGTTAATATAGTTCCTTAAGACTGAGATTGTGTCATGCCATCACTTTCTGTTTTCACTAGAATATAAAAAATGAGGTAATATGCATACAAAATAGCTTTGTCAACAATCCGCATGGGAAAAGCCTAAAATGGCACCTCCATGCCAACAAACTCTAAGGGAACAAAGACAGCCCTTACTGAGCACAATAAACAAAACCAAGCATCTTGAGCTTGAAGGTTTTGGCCATACACACCATTGACATGGTTGGTGGCAAAATGTAATGGATACAAGGAGAAGCACCACATACCTACAGTCAGATATGGTGGTGGGTTATTGATGTTTTGGATATTTTTTTCTGCCAGTTGTCCCAGGGGCACTATTTAAGGTCAATGACATAATTAATTCAACAAAGTATCAGGAAATGTTGGCAGACAATCTGGTTGCTGAGACAGAAATGGTTAAGTAAAAAGAACAGCCATGTTCTGCAATGGCTATCTCAATCTCCAGACTTAATTCCCATGAAAAACCTGTGGGCTGAACTGAAAACAGGGGTATCCCAAGGTTATCAATGATTCTGCAAAGTTCTGCGAGGAGGACTGGTCCAAAATCCCTCCAAATGTGTTCTCTAACCTTATCACAAATTATAGGAAAAGATCTTTGATCCTTGGAAGTGTTTGCACAAAGTATTAAAACAGCGGTGCCAGTAATTGTGGAACCGGTTTTTTGGGGAGCGCTTATGTCAATAACTATTTTTGTTTGTTTGTTTGTATTTTTTGTGCATATTTATCAAGGGTGCCAATAATTCCGGAGCCGGGCAAGAAAGAAAAAAAAAAACCTGGTGCAGCACATAACAGCAATGACACCCGTCCCCATTGACGGGGCTAACACCCCCTGCCCAAAGACCATCACATCCAAAAATTCCCCATTCAACACGTTCCAAAGCAGCACATATAACTCTTGAAGGAATGACATGGTGGTTGGTCACACTTAAAAAAATTTTTTTTTTTAAGATATTATATATATATATATATATATATATATATATATACCGTTTTTTTTTAAATGCAATTTGCATAAGAGGCCATTGAAGATACACAATGAAAGTATTAAATGTGTCCGTTCTTTAGTTTTGCGGAAGTAAGCGTTTTAAATGTGTCGTGCTATTTTCAACCGGTTGAGAATATTGTCCTTGTTGTGCATCACACGAGGATAACCACTCTCCTTATCCCTCCCCTACAACTCGTGACCCATAGTTTGCGCCGCTGGCCTCCAGGCAAGACAATACTAATATTTGACTAACGTTAGGTTCACTGAAATGAGTGCCTATTAAGGACTATTAGAGGTTATATTTGTTTTGTGTTAGCTGGCTAGCTCGTTTGCTTTCATAAGGTGATGTTCTCAATAACATTAGCTAGCTTTTTTTCTTTTCATAAGGACGTGATAGTTGTGCTTTCATCTTAACTTGGCTAGCTATCTAGCAAAAATTATCATTGGATAAGTCAATGTCCTTACCTTAGCTATCGATAGATGATGTACTAAGTTAGCTAGCTTGTGAACATTCAGTCTCCCAAGATGAGCATATATCATGGAGATAGCTATGATAACAAACAACAATGTGTGGAAAGTGGGAGCACTGTCTGTCAATCATAGCTAATTGACAGTTCTCATCTTCCCTTCCCCCCTCCCCCAGTTCCTCTCTACATACAAATGCTCCTGCTGCCACTGAAGCCGGTTATACCTGCCAAGCTCCCATCTTTTCATCCCAATATTCCTGCACCAAAACCCTAGTCCTTTCCTTAAAACCCTCTCACCACTCTACCACTGTAGGGAAAAAAAGCTTCATAGCCCACTGTCCCTTGAAGAACAGCCACCTGGAAGTGCTCCTGAAAGGCCTGCTCCTGCAAGACTTTAATATTTAGCTTCCAGAAGCCTCGCCTCCCCCTATCCTTGCCCCTTCTAGTTCCAAAACTAGTACCGAGAAAACCCTCTTGCATTGCAGGACATGCAGCCAGCAGGCAGCCATTACAAACATTTCAATAAGCAACCCCAATCAATCCCCAGGCCTTCCTAAATCCATCCCTGCCTGACTTTCAAACAAATACAGCACAGAATTGGCAGACCCAGGACACGGTGGTCCCACTGATCCCACTCTAAACGCACCCCACTGCCACCGCCACTGCCTGCTGTAAGGGTTCAAAATGTCAAAATGTTCAAGAAGTAGCAGCGTCCAAAACAATCTCCAATTGAAGCCCCCCCCTCACCCACAGGCCCCACCGCTCCTGCGATGAGTGCAGTCTCTTTCTTCAGCTCGCTAATGACACCGCCATTGCCCCTGCCTCCTCCGCGATGAGAACCCCACGATCCACCACCAGGACATTACATTACAGTAATGGTATTTGGCAGATGGCTACAGGCTGCCCATGACCACAGACAACACTGCGATGGGAACCCCAGGATCCACCACCATGACATTACATTACAGTAATGGTATTTGGCAGATGGCTACAGGCTGCCCATGACCACAGACACCACTGCGATGGGAACCCCAGGATCCACCACCAGGACATTACATTACAGTAATGGTATTTGGCAGATGGCTACAGGCTGCCCATGACCACAGACAACACTGCGATGGGAACCCCAGGATCCACCACCAGGACATTACATTACAGTAATGGTATTTGGCAGATGGCTACAGGCTGCCCATGACCACAGACACCACTGCGATGGGAACCCCAGGATCCACCACCAGGACATTACATTACAGTAATGGTATTTGGCAGATGGCTACAGGCTGCCCATGACCACAGACACCACTGCGACAGGAACAGGTGCCACCGCAACAGCCCCCTGCGCCAGAAGGGCGCAGACCTTTGAAGGCCAAACCCACCCCGTTCCCCTTCCCCCTACCTACTTTTTTTTTGCAAGCTAATCGGTGAACTTCCCCAGTAACACCATGTAAAACTGGCAGTGGTCCCGGTGCCTCTCCCATGTTACTGTTTCCTTATGCACTCTCAGCTCTGGGGCCTTGGTTATCCAACCCCACATATTATTACTTCGTAAGGAAGGAGATCTTTTGTTTACAGTTGTGCAGCTTTGTTGGATGCAGGACTATCTTTGTTTTACTTCCAGTTTGCCTGGGATTGGTAATTTCCGCACCCTGTACTTTTCTTTTAGAAGCTGTATTGTTTGTGGTAGACTAGCTCTGTGAAACCTATGTGTGTGAGAGTTATGGATTGGTGGCCATATTTTTGTTTGACTTAAAACTCTCGCCTTGCCTTTTTGATTTGTTTGCTGGTCGGATTTTGACCCTTGCTTCATCCTTCACGACTCCTGCCCAGCCCTTTTTGGTTTGGTTGACCCAGTAACTTGTGCACGACCCTGTTTGCTGTATAGTGACTCCGGTTATTTAGAGTGTTTGAGCTGGATTGCATCCACTCATCGGGACAGTATTTGTTATTTTGCTTTTATAAATTTTCCTCTTTTTTTTTTCTCCGTTGGGGTTTGGCGAGCCCGGTAAACCTTTGAAGACTAGCAAGGTTTATTTAGATTTGCTTAGGCAGACAGGACCAGAGTTACTCATCCGCCTGCAGTGTTCATTCCCACTTACCTGTCCACACCCCACATCCCTATCTTTTACCCTTTTACAGCCTGACACTAGACAGGGTTGTAACAGAATACTGCAGCAACTTTACTCTCTGTCCCCCACCCCCCGGGACCTGCGCATTCTGAAAGATCTCATCCCTCTTAACAGCACCAGCAGAGGTTAAATAAGCAAGACATAGAGCAGGGGTGACACCTTGGCCTCACTTCCCAGAGCCACTAGGTCAATACTCCATTGACCCTGTCAAAGGCTTTCTGCTGACCTGATCTTAAAACTCCTCCCCTGCGCCCAAATCAAAATGTCCCTCAGCAAAACCAAATTATGAAAACTGATCCGGTACCGCACGTGCCTGGTCTGGACTTAAGACCTCCCCAAGCACCGCTTTAGCCCGATTCACCAGAACCTTCCTCAGCACCTTATAATCAGTGCAGAGGAGGTTTACTGGCCGCCATTTTACCCTGCTCTCCAATCCCATTAAGCACCTCCACTATAATATACTAGAAGAAGATATAGAGCTCCCTTGTAATTCTATCCCTTCCCCTGGGCCTTCCCTCATTTTAGGTGGAACAGTGCCTCTCTAACTTCCTCTTGCTCTATGGCCCTCCCCAGTCCCTCCTTCTGCCCAGGCCCGACCTCTTTCCATAGCTGTGCCACAAACTGGTCCCCCTCCCACATGTCACACTCTTCCTTCCCGAATAATGATGAATATAATCACTACTGCTTCCACTTTGTCCTGCTGCAGCACTGCCTCCCGCTGTTCAGTCGCTAACGCATCAATAATGGATGCCTTCTGCGGTGTCCACCTATTCACACGATCACATGTTCATCCTTCTCTGTCTGACCCGGATTTAAATTAAACACCGTCCATATAAAATTAAATTCCCTAAACTGCTCAACAAAAACCCTGTCATGCAAAAACTCCACAATTGAATTTTCACAAACCTTTCCTCCTTGTAACCACGCCCTCCAAATTAAACATGAACAAATTGTGGTCTGAGGACCAGCTAGGCAATATAATTACAATTCACATCTTTTCTTTCTCAGTTATAGCCCGGAGTAAGACACACTCCAACAAATAAAAACAGACAAATAAATACGATCAAAACAAACCAATTAAATACAATACTCATACAACTATACATTACTAGACATTAAACTATACAAATTATATAAATGATCCATCACTGATGAAAAAAATGACAAATAACCCCTTTATTTATATCTCATTCCATCTTTGATAATTAACATCAGAAAGCATGAACCGATAAAAACACCCCAAGACACACATTGACCAAAAAAACTTAACCCCCCTCCCCCCCTTTATTGGTTGATACCTAATAAAACCAATTACTTTTTTGATACCATGACTAAAAAAAGGAAACAAGAAAATCAAAGCACTTTGTATAGGGTAGGATGCATCTTTAAACTCCAACACCAGTCCATTTCACCTACACAAAAACCCGGAACCACATGAAACTGCTCAGTCCACTCAAACACATCTTAAGGCAGCAGTTCCCCACAAAGCCAGAGCTCTTCCGGCCCCCCACCGACGGCTGTCTCTCTGGATGTAGTCCCTCACCCGGGCCAAAGCCATTTTCCATGTTCCAAATGGTGATAGGACTGTCCGTCCCAGTGACACCAGATTCCTTGATGTCCACAGCGCTTCCCAACAGGCGTTTATCGCCAGCCACAGGGCCCTTCCTTCCTGGCTGCCCAGTTTCTCTCTCTCTCCACCATAGAGAATCCAGAATCCTCTTGCCCATTGCTGCAAAAAAGGGAGGGCCCGTCTCCAGAAGGCTGCAGTGAAGCTGCAGTCCCACATGGCATGTCTGATCGTCTCATCCTGTCGACAGCTGTCTCGGGGGCATTTTGCTGTTCTGGCCAGCCTTCTTGTGTGGAGAACTGCTCTCACTGCCAACACTTTGTGTGCTATCAGCCACGCCAGGTCTTTGTGACGGTGAAACAGGTCTGGGTGGGTCACCGCCTTCCAAATTACCAAATTATTCTCCGCCAAATATAGCCCGCGCACTGGACACATGGGGTCTCTGTCCTGCACAAAGGAGAACAACTATTTGTATGAGGTTAGGGTACCCACCCCCTCCCCCTCCACCCCATTTTTCTCTAAAAACACACCTGCAGCGGTCTATAAAACCCAGGCATAAAAAAGGCTACCAGTACTGTTAAAGGAACCTGTAAAATTCCCAGCCACCTTAGATACCCCCAAATAAAAAAGACGAACAAAAAAGGACGCTCTACACTGAGACGATACACATAAAGACACATGTAACGCAAAGAAACGACACATTAAAATCCGGTACACATCCGGCACACCTTTGCCCCCCTTCCCCGGTTCTCTCTTTACCCACACCCTCAGCAGACGCTCCCATCCACATCCCCAAAAGAAATGAAACACTGCCCATTCCAGCCGGGACAACACAGCACAAGACGGGACAAAGACAACACCGACAAACAAAAACAAAGGTAGAATAACAGATTTAAGAATTAAAACTTTCCCTTCGTAAGTGAGGCTCCGTAATTGCCAAAAAGCTAATTTTCTCTCAACCTTCACTAACACCCCCTCCCAGTTCTCCTCACCCAGACCCTCAGAATTAAAAACTACCCCTAAAATCTTTATGCTCCTTGTGCAAACTGCCAAACGTGAGGATCGCCTTTCCATGTCAGTCCATGGTCCAAACATCTTTAAAACTGTTTTCTCCTTATTTAGTTTGACTCCGGAAGCCCCCCCAAAATCATTGTTTTTTTCTAAAACTCTGGTGACCGAATAAGCATTTGTACATAAAATTGTGACATCATCCATGTGTAAAACACATTTAGCCTCCCTCCCCTCACTCCTGGGGATTTTCATCCCTGTTATCCCCGGTTCCCTTCTCAAGACCTGCGCCAGCGGTTCGATACAACATACGAACAGGAGCGGGGATAATGGACACCCTTGGCGGACGCCGCAGTTCACTGGCACTGCATTAGTTTGGAACCCGTTAACCAAAATCTTGCTCTTCGCCCCCGTGTACAAAAGCCCCACCCGGGCTATAAACCTTTTCGGAAACCCCATTTTTTGCAGTACATGAAACATGTACTGGTGCGAGACCCGATCGTACGCTTTCTCAAAGTCTAAATTTAAAACGGCTAACTTCATTTGTCTATCCCTCGCAAGACAGATGGCGTCTCTCACCAATACCAGGCTGTCCGTGATTCTCCTCCCTGGCACAGCACAGACTTGATCCGGGTGGATGATGTCCTCTAAAACCACCCTCATCTTTAGAGTTAAAATCTTGCTGTACAGTTTATAATCAAAGTTTAAAAGTGTTATCCGTCGCCAGTTCTTTAAGTCTGTTTTTTCCCCTTTTTTAAAAAGCAGCGTAACCACTCCCATTCTAAAACTTTCCGGCAAAATCTCTCTGTTGTCAAATTCTTTAAAAATGACTCTCAGGTCCGGACCTATAAAATTCCAAAATTTTAAATAAAATTCTAGGGGGAGCCCATCCAACCCTGGGGATTTACCTTTTTTAAAAGTCAACAAGCTCTCGGTTAAATCTTGCAAGTTAAAATCCATATCCAACCCTGATTCCTCTTTAGTTTTCCTCTCTATTGCACTTAAAACTTTTTTTCCACCTTCTTTTCCCCAAATAGTTTGCTATAGAAGTCCTCCACTACCCTCATCTGCCCCACGGTAGTTCTAATGAGGCGCCCCTGCTAGTCCTTCAACCCTCTCATTAATGCCCCTTGCGATAAAACCTTCTTAAAGAAGAATCGAGAACAAGTTTCTCCCTCATCTATCTCCCTTTCCCGACTTCTAAAAATGACTTCTTTGCTTCGAATAGTAGCTAGATTCCTTATCTCCGTTTTTACCTCATCCACCTCCACACTAAAATCATACCCCGCATTCACCAAATAAGAATATCGGTTTAAGCGTCTCTGTAATCCCGCCCACACTCTTCCTTCCTTTGCCCTCCTTTCCCTCCCCACTCTCATAAAAAATTATTTTATTCGGTTTTTGATGTCCTCCCACCACTCCGCCCGGGAACTAAACAGGTCCTATAGGGTCCTCCACTCCTCAAACTGCTTCCGGAAAGCCATCACTACGGCCTGATCTTCCAACAAACGGCAGTTCAGCTTCCAAACCCCAGTGCCTACAGCCACCTCTGACTCCACAGCCAGAGTGCACAGCAGCAGGGAATGGTCAGAGAAAAATACAGGGCTCAGATCTGCCGTCTGCGCGACAAAACCCCTCGCGAAGAGGAAATCAATCCTGGACGCTCGGGACCCCTCATCACTATGCCAGGTAAAACCATCACTTCCTGGGTGTAGAGCCTTAAAAACATCTACTAAATTAAAATCTTTCACCATCCTTTGCAAATAGCCGGAGGTCTTATCCATTCTAAAATCATCGCCCACCCCATGCCGATCAGACCTATTTAAAATGCAATTAAAATCACCAGCAACCAACAATGGCGCTCTGCCCAGCAAATGAGGAGGTAGGTCTTGCAGGAAGTCCCACCTCTTCTGTCTCTGGGGGGAACAATTCATATGGACACCACAAAAACTTAAGGAAACTAAAATTGCCCTACCACATTTGACAATAGTGCTCCCCACCACCTTCACCCATTTGTTCTTTATTAACACCACCACCCCATCCGCCCTGCTCTCGTCAGAGCCGCTCCACAGAGACGGCCCCTGTGCCCACTTCCCTTCCCATTGCCTGTATGACTTCTGGTAAGGTAAGCCACACTCCTGTAGGCATATAATGTCTGCCTGCACTCCTTCCAGGAATGACAGAACAGCCTGTGCCCTCATTACTGTCCTCATACTGCGCACATTCAACGTAGCAACAGGGAGTGGCAAAAACTGTGAATTCATTTTAAAGTATAAAATGATGAAACCTCCCAAGAAACAAATCAGACATGAAAACAAAATGGCTGCCATCCGCCTCATTTCAAAACCATGTCCTCACCCCCACCTGAATCATCCAACACCGTTTCACTCACATATGGAGACTCATTCGGTGACGTTGCTTTAAAAACAGGTGACTCTCTAGATTCATCACTGTCGGTCAATGAACCCAACCATTCCCATTGTTTCCGTCTCTCTATTTTCCACTTTTTCCCCCCAAGTGAGTTTACCTCATTTTCCTCCTCAGCCCCCCTCTTTAAAGACATACCTTCTGTCTCCATCTCTCTCTCCTGCACCTCTTCTGACTCTGATTGTACGGTTATCATGGACGCCGTCTCAGAGTCAGACTCCCCGAAATGTTTTTCCGCTCCTTTCCTTTCTACCACTCCTACCCCATCTGATCCAGATAGGCTGTGAGACCCACCTCTTTCCCCATCCTGCTCCTGCCCGGCCTTTTGACCTGTTGTTGCCTCCACTATCTCTGTCTCTACCCTCTCGCCCACACCCCTACACTTTTCTCTACCCCTCCCTCAACCCTTCTCATCTTACCTTCCTTTTTATCCTCTCCCTCCTGTGGCTCCTCTGCATTCTCCCCATCCCATTTCTCATCTCACCTACCTCTATCCCCTCGCCCTTAATTGGCTCATCTGGCTGTGTCTTCTCCCCCTCACCTGTTTCCCCTCCTCTCTCTATCTGAGCCTCAACTTCCCTTTCCTCCTGCTCCCTACTGCCCTCTCCTGGCTCCTGGGAACTTCCCTCCTGTTCCCTGTTTGCCCTGTTGTCTCCTCTAAAATGGCAGGGTCAGGGCAGTCCCGAAACAGGTGTGTAGTAGCTCCACACAGATTGCATTTTCTCCCTGTTGGGCACTGCCCTGACAAATGGCCCACCTCTCTGCATTTAGAGCAAAAAATCTCCTTGCACCCTTCCACTAGATGCCCATAAGCACCACACCTCCTACATAACTTGGGTTGGCCCTGATAAAAGAGCAACCCTCTATTTTCTCCCATCACAATCATTGAGGGCAGATGTCTCAGCCCCCCATAACCTGCTTGGTCAACACCCAGCTTTACAGGCACCCTCCAACTTCCTATCCAGATGCCGTCCAAATCTAGAACTTTCTCGGGCGGGGCCCGCACCATGCAGTGTCTCCCCAGCCACGTCGTCAAATCCCATTCATTCACCATCTCGTTAAACATTTTAATCACAAGAACCTTCACAGAATCATCTGTAAGCCGTTCAACTGAAAACATCTCAAAACGATCTTTTACAAAATCAAACTTTTCCCAAAATGCTCTGAGTAGAGCCTGGGTTTTAAAACTTAAATCAAAGCCTTTCCCTTGCGGTAAGGCAATCAAACAATTGATTTCCCCTGGCAAAAACCCCAAAATTCCCTTCACAAACTTACGTGAGAAGTCCAAACTTGAGCATTCTGTTACGATCGCTCGTAAATTGTAACATGAAGGACACACACCAGTTTAAGGAATAACAAAATAATAGAATTTAATAAGACAAAAGATAACAAAATATACCAAAATTAGTAATGAGGTGTGTAAAGCTATGTGTCATGTATTTAATGTAGGTACATAAATTGAATGTGACTGGATACATATAAATGTTAGCCAGTCAAACAAAAAGGCTTGTCAGCATGAGAGGAAGCAAGCCCCAACTGCAGGAATGGCAGATGTCTTAAGCCAAAGCCTCCGGCCACAGGTGCACCTCATTAAGCTGATGAGCCTCTTGTTCCTCAGCCAGCCACTTGAAAGACAAAAAAAGAAAAACCAGTCACACCTTCCCCCATAAAGAAGAGGGACCATAGGGCCCTCTATAACATTAATAAACGAATATTAAACAGATAAATCACTAGTTATCAATAAATCATTGACTTTATTATTATTATTTTTTAACAAAACAACTCCCATCGGCCCATAATGTGTAATGTGAATGTACAAATTAACACTTGAGTCGACACCAAAAAAAAAAGAGGGTGCAAAAGAGAGAAGAGGAAAATTACAATACTTCCCTTACTCCGGGGTTCCTCTGCCTCCACCACAATAACCAGTCCACTCCTCTACTGGCCCCCTAACCTCCACACCCCCCTTCCTGTGCACCGGGGTGGGGAAAGAGCAAAAGTGAGCAGAAGAGTGTCAAAGCGAGAGAGATAAGATCAGCAGATTGAGGAGAGTAAAGGAAGGCAAAAGTCAAAGTGAGAACAGCGACAATTAACTGTCCACCGGGGCACGGCTCAAGGCGTCAGCCAACACCCACTTGGTCGACACAGTCCTCCATACGCGGCAATGGGTAACAGTCGGCCTTAGTTACTGCAGTAACTTTACGGTAATCGGTACAAAATCTGGAGGTGCCATCAGGCTTAGGCACCAACAGGCAAGGCGAAGACCAATTAGAATAACTATGTTCTGCTATGTTATTATTAAGCATGTATTCCAATTCGGCATCAAGCTGCTTCCGTTTGTTTGGCGAGACTTGATAAAACCGTTGCCTAATGGGAGGAGAGTCACCGACATCAATATCATGTTCGACCAATGTTGTACGTGACGGGATGTCAGGAAAGAGGGACAAGTGCAAATTAATTAATTGAACCAGGTCAGCACGTTCAGAAACAGACAAATGTGCAAACTGAGATTCAAGGTTACATAAGAACTCAGAGTTATTAAGTCTATCCTGAAAAACACAGTCAGCCGGCATAATTACATCCTCTGCAGCATCCCCTACTACTCCTTCTGAAAAAGGATATCGGAAAGGCATAACAGATGCAGTAGTAGACAAAGGAGGGACCTGGTTTATATTTTTGGCGACAGCGACAGTAACCAGCACTGCATCATCCTCTGCCTTCGGTGCCACAGCCAATGAAGAATCGGCTTTCTGATCAGAGATAAACTCCTGAGAAGAAACCGACAGGGGACTGATTACCTTACCAGATCGGCTCTTTAAGGCTTTGTCTACAGGTGAAACGGCGTCCACTGGATCTACCAGAAAGGTCTCACTTAGATCAATCAATGAACAGGGATACTCCTTTTTTAAATGGTCAACAGGGGCCTTAATGCTGTTACGGCTCATAGCCTGAGTAATGGCACAAGCCGAAAACACCTCTGGGTACCTCCGCGCAGTCACAGCCACCTCCGTAGACATGCATGGGACAGAGACAACCTCTAGAGGGCGCTGTACATCTTTCCACACAGCTCCACCAGCCAAATCATTTCCTAAAAGGAAAGTAACTCCCGCTACTGGCAGGGAGGGGCGCACACCCACTACAACCTTGCCATTGACCAAATCAGAAGATAGATTAGTTTCATGTAATGGAACATTCACATGGGTCAATTCAATGCCCTGTATTAACACACTGCGTCCAATTTCAGTTTTTGATGAAAGGGGCAAAATACCCTCCAAAAGAATTGATTGAGTTGCCCCTGTATCCCTCAGTATTGTAACAGCCTGCTTCACTGTGTTACCATCAAGAGATACAAAACCTTTAGTGAGAAATGGAGCAAACTCTATACATGGAGTAACCTTTATAGAGGGAACAGGATCCTGAATTTTCAAATGAGTCACCTTAGGAGTATCAATACAATTACGTGAGCATGGCACAGGGGCTGCTAAAGCAGCAACCCTAAATTGAGCGGACTTATTTTTTCCTTTAAGAACCGGACAATCACTAATCCAATGGCCTTTTTGTTTACAATAGGCACAAGCCCCATGAAGCTTTTTCCCAGTTAATTTACGATCAATCTTTTTCTCACCTGCATTTGCATCATTACCAATACCAGAAGGATCTTCTGATTGAGACTGACAAGGATCAACGTTATTAAAAGCATGGCTACGAAAACGGTGGTCTCCAAACCCACTTTTATGCGTCAGCACAAATTCATCAGCAAGCACAGCTGCATCCGCTGCCGTCTGCACTTTGTGCTCATTAACATAAGTAGCAACGCGGTCGGGAACAGAATTCTTAAACTGCTCAAGTACCAGTAAATCACGTAATTGTTCAAATGTAGTAACAGTGGATGCTTTAATCCAGCGGTCAAAAAAACTCAATGACTCCCTAGCGAATTCAACGTGCGTTTGCCCTGCCCCTTTCTTACAATTCCTAAATTTTTGGCGATAAGCCTCAGGAACTAACTCATAGGATTTTAGAACAGCGGATTTCACGATGTTATAGTTAGAGCACTGTTCAGATGTTAGTGCTGAATACGCTTCCTGAGCCTTCCCAGTAAAAATACACTGAAGCATCAGTGTTCTTGGTACATCCGGCCACCCCAAAGTATCAGCTACACGCTCAAATAGAATAAAGAAAGTATCAACGTCTTTTTCATTGAACCGAGGAAGTAATCTTAAATTTTTTACAATATCAAACGCTGGCGCACCACGGCTACTACTAGAGGGAAACAAAGATCCACCCCAAGTGGCATTCAAGTCACCAGGACTCACCCCCTCTTTGAGCAAATCAATTTGGGCCATACGAAATTCCTGGTCGGCATTTGCTTTCCTTTCCTCAAAATCCAGTCTTCTCTGCTCTAAAGCAATTTTGTCCTGTTCCAATGCGAGTTGCTGAAAAACCAAACGCCCATCCGCATCTACACTACCTGAACTAGGTTTGGGACCAATCAAAGAAGCCATCAAAGGACCTTCTGTAGGGGAAAATTCACAGAACGAAAGATCTCCCTCCTAAAAGCATGATAACCAATCACAAGTCAAAATCAGACTCCGCCTTAGTGAGCAGGCTGGTTCCTCCAAAACTCTCGACGATGTGTGCTAAAAGTTTATCAATATATCTGTATTAAAGTATGATATGTACCCTGTATAGTTTCAAACTGATTAACTGCTAAATTGTGCTAGGATTACACAGTGAGCCCAGCCAGCTGGCAGGGGGGGGGGCCCGTCTTGAACTGTGTAGACCAAACTGTCAAGGACACGGATATGACTGTACAGCTGATTTCCCCAGGACTCTCGATGTTTTATGCCAGGAGTGTATCTATTTGACCTAGAACATTAATTATAGCTGAGCTTATGAAAACGCAAGAAACCACAGTGAAAACTGTCGAAATGAGAGCAAAGAATGCTACGTACATTTACTCCCTTAGAAGAGAATAATTAATCAAATGTTTAGTATGTCTGTAGATTAGAAAAGTATATTAGAAGTGAATATTAATGAAATGTTTAGTTTGTCTGTATATTTTCAATGATTACTGCTGCTTAGTTCGTCTTATAAAAGCGAAAGATACAGAGTGACGTGTATGGATGACGTGTTAGAGGGAGGGCATCCAGAACTTTCTGAGGTCTGGTAGTTTGCCAAGAGCAGGTGCGGGGTGAAGTGAGGACACGTAGTTGGCAGAATGCCCTGAACTTTGTACAGAGTTGGCAAAGCATAAGGACCGTTGGCAATTTGCCACAATGACGTTGTGGGAGGAGCGTTGGGAGGAGTTACGATAAGAAAAGTGTGGGTGATTTGCCAGAATGCGGTTTGAGGAGGAGTTGTAGGTGGAGTAACTGTGTATAAAATGGGTGTACAAATGCCAGTCGGGGTTCAGTTCTGGAGAGCTGATCCGGCTTTATGCACGTGTGCTAATAAAGTCTGATTTTCCTGAAGATCTTGCTGCCTGGTGTCGTCTTTTCCCTCGCGAAGATGTTTTTCGACAAATTGAAGATTTGGACTCTGTCGTTTCCTAGACACGACACTTCCACGGCTTCTGGGGCCTCTAATAACCCCCTATTAACAATCAATTCCACCAATAAATTCTTTATTTCCGGCTTTCTACGTTTTTGCCCCCACGTCAGAATGGCCCAACTCCTCCGCCAATTCAATCAAGCAATCCTTACGAAGTGCATCTAACCTAGACCAGCTGGGTTGTTCCAAAAATGCAGCAACCACCAGAGAAAGAGTCTTTTTAATTTCAGATTTCTCTTTAGACATAATGAGGTAAATAGAAACGGATTAACTAAATTAGTGGAGATTATACCAAAATGGCAATGAACAAACAAATTCCAAAGTTATAGTCGCATAAATCCCTCACTTTACTCTCCGCTATTGCACCCAACCGAAAAAAAACCAACCAAGACAACGATTTGCAACCAAACAGTGTGCAAAAAAAAACTGAAGATCTGAACCCACAGATCTACCTGATCAACCCTAGTCTTCTGGGAGTCCCTACGGCTCGAGGCGGCTTTAAACGCTGAAACCGTACGCACAATGAATAACCAATTGACAAGTTACCACCGTAACGTCAGAGCGTGCCCCCACCGTCACGAACAACCCGAAAATAACAAACAAAAATAAAAAAATTGACAGGCCTCCCGGCCGTGCCGCTCAACCTATCAGGGGAATATAGCTTTAAGCACCAGTAATTATTACACAAGTATTATCAGAACAAATCAATACTGTAATTGCACACTAGTATGGTAACACTCACCGGTCGTCGGAAGGATGGAGCAGCGGGGAACAGAAATAGTAGCTCCAACTCACGAAACTGGAACTAGAATAATTATTCTTCACTCCCACGATCAAAAATAAATTTAAACAAGCATGAACTAGTCTATATAAACCAATGCGTGTCTATTGGCATCTGTTCAAAGTGTTACGGTAGCTTAGACCACTGGAAAATAGGCTACGCCAATCCAGAAAACACAAACAAATCCAGATAGCAAATCCAGATAATACAAACAAACGGACACGAAACGAGTCCTACCAAAAGGAATCAGGTGAGTACTTACTCATGCCAAAGAACAAAGCTACCTGAAAGTAACGACGCCGCGGCGACCAAATATAAACAGATGCCAAAACCGCCTTATTCCGAAATAAGGCATTCAAACTCGCAATGCAAGTAAAAATAAAGGGATCAAAAAGGATCCGGGACGAGCCCCCATTATGTTACGATCGCTCGTAAATCGTAACATGAAGGACACACACCAGTTTAAGGAATAACAAAATAATAGAATTTAATAAGACAAAAGATAACAAAATATACCAAAATTAGTAATGAGGTGTGTAAAGCTAGGTGTCATGTATTTAATGTAGGTACATAAATTGAATGTGACTGGATACATATAAATGTTAGCCAGTCAAACAAAAAGGCTTGTCAGCATGAGAGGAAGCAAGCCCCAACTGCAGGAATGGCAGATGTCTTAAGCCAAAGCCTCCGGCCACAGGTGCACCTCGTTAAGCTGATGACCCTCTTGTTCCTCAGCCAGCCACTTGAAAGACAAAAAAAGAAAAACCAGAAACGGATACGAGCGGGCCGTCACAATTCCAACAAACGACCGTCCTTCTCACGAAGATTGAAACGCACGCAACAGTGCCTCCGGGCGCCGACCCGTGCTGCCGACATCCTCAAGGCCCTGCAAACAAAAGCACAAGACAAAAAAAACCAACAACTCCACAAAAAAGAAGCGGCTTGCCCCGAAGGGCCTTACCTTCCACGACCAACCGCTCCCCTCCTGCACCGCCGATCCGCCTATAAAGAAAAAAATATATACAAAGAAATTCTGTTAATTAAACACACACAAAAATAGCTTTCCGAACTTTTAACAATACAATTCCGAAGACAAAACTTTCCATAGAAATGATCCCTGAAAGTATAATCGTAACGTGACACCCCCCTGGTCCTCCTGGGTGACTTCAACCTCAACTCCCAGTCCACCCAGTCTACCTTTCTCTCCCTCCTCTCTTCTTTTGACCTTACCCTCACTCTTTCCCCTTCCACCCACAAAGCAGGCAACCTTCTTGACCTCATCTTCACAAGGAGCTGCACAACAACCAACCTCTCTGTAACACCACTCCATATATCTGACCACTCTCCTCTAACACCCATCCATCTCTCCCACCAGCCACTGTCACCTGTCGACGGAACCTACGCCACCTGTCTTCCTCCACCCTCTCATCTACAATCCTCTCCTCCCTACCATCTGCGGAGTCTTTCTCTCGACTGTCTCCCGATGATGCGGCTACAACTCTCATGTCCTCCCTCTCATCTTCCTTTGATTCTCTGTGTCCCCTCACCAACAAACTAGCTTGGGCCTCCCCCCCCAGTCCTTGGCTTTCTGATGCTCTACGAGCTGTCCGAACCGAACTGCGGGCGGCAGAGAGAAAATGGAAAAGGTCCTGTCTCCCCAGTGATATAGCTTCCTTCCAGGGTTTTAGCGAGAAAGGGAAGAAGAGAGACAGGCCGGTAGTTGTTCAGGGCAGAGGGGTCAAGAGTAGGTTTTTTGAGCAGGGGAGTGACTCTGGCCCTCTTCAGGGAAGAGGGCATGGTGCCGGAAGAGAGGGAGGTGTTGATTAGAGAGGAGAGAAAAGGGAGAATGTCCTCAGATATAGATTGTAGGAGGGGAGAGGGGATGGGGTCAAGAGGACAGGTGGTTGGGCGGTGGGAAGTAAGGAGTTTCAGTGTGTCGGCGTCAGAGAGGGGAGAAAAGGAGGTTAAGGAGTTGGGGAGGGTAGGAGGGTCAGCAGGGGTGGAGGGTTGGGAGAAGGAATTGCGAATAGCATCGACCTTCTTTTCAAAGAAGGAGACAAAGTCATCAGGTGTGAGTGATGAGGGGGGTGGGGGGGGAGGGGGGGCCAGAAGAGAGGAGAAAGTTGAAAACAATTTGCGGGGATTAGCGGCGGCCGCGTTAATTTTCGAGTGAAAGAAGGAAGATTTAGCTAGAGAGACAGAGGAATGGAAAGATGATAAGAGGGCATGGAAGGAAGCTAGTGGGGAGACAGGACCTTTTCCATTTTCTCTCCGCCGCCCGCAGTTCGGTTCGGACAGCTCGTAGAGCATCAGAAAGCCATGGACTGGGGGGGGAGGCCCGAGCTAGTTTGGTGGTGAGGGGACACAGAGAATCAAAGGAAGATGAGAGGGAGGACATGAGAGTTGTAGCCGCATCATCGGGAGACAGTCGAGAGAAAGACTCCGCAGATGGTAGGGAGGAGAGGATTGTAGATGAGAGGGTGGAGGAAGACAGGTGGCGTAGGTTCCGTCGACAGGTGACAGTGGATGGTGGGAGAGATGGATGGGTGTTAGAGGAGAGTGGAAGAGAGAAAGAGATGAAGGAGTGGTCAGATATATGGAGTGGTGTTACAGAGAGGTTGGTTGTTGTGCAGCTCCTTGTGAAGATGAGGTCAAGAAGGTTGCCTGCTTTGTGGGTGGGAGGGGAAAGAGTGAGGGTAAGGTCAAAAGAAGAGAGGAGGGAGAGAAAGGTAGACTGGGTGGACTCTGAGTTGAGGTTGAAGTCACCCAGGAGTGTTTCCTGTGTATTTTGCTAGTTTCTGGATGTGATGCTCTGACTTATGGTAGAACCTATGCACTTGTAAGTCGCTTTGGATTAAAAGCGTCTGCCAAATGACTAAAATGTAAAATGTAATGTAATGTAACGTCAAAATGGTAATCTAGTGGTTCCCATTAAAGTTGCAAATAAATACAAACAAATAAATACGATCAAAACAAACCCAAGCACATATGAAATCCCAAATAAATACGTATATACATTTTTTTTCACAATACAAAATATATAAATAATCCATTCCTGGTACAAAAAAAACACAAAAAACCCTCCCCCATTACTCACACTCTTAATAAATAACACACACATTTTGTAATACCATGTCTCCAAAAATCGATACAATAAAATCATACAGTATGAAAAGGAACACTTTGTATAGGACAGGATGTGTCCTTAAATAACCAACTCCAACACCAGTCCATTTAGCCGACACAAAAACCTGGCACCACATCAAACTGCTCAGTCCACTCCAACACATCTTAAGGCAGCAGTTCCCCACAAAGCCCGAGCTCTTCCAGCCCCCCACCGACGGCTGTCTCTCTGGATGTAGTCCCTCACCCGGGCCAAAGCCATTTTCCATGTTCCAACTGGTGAGAGGGCTGTCCGTCCCAGTGACACCGGATTCCTCGATGTCCACAGCGCTTCCCGACAGGCGTTTATCGCCAGCCACAGGGCCCTTCCTTCAGGAGCGGGGATAATGGACACCCTTGGCGGACGCCGCAGTTCACTGGCACTGCATTAGTTTGGAACCCGTTAACCAAAATCTTGCTCTTCGCCCCCGCGTACAAAAGCCCCACCCGGGCTATAAACCTCTTCGGAAACCCCATTTTTTGCAGTACATGAAACATGTACTGGTGCGAGACGCTTTCTCAAAGTCTAAATTTAAAACGGCTAACTTCATTTGTCTATCCCTCGCAAGACAGATGGCGTCTCTCACCAATACCAGGCTGTCCGTGATTCTCCTCCCTGGCACAGCACAGACTTGATCCGGGTGGATGATGTCCTCTAAAACCACCCTCATCTTTAGAGTTAAAATCTTACTGTACAGTTTATAATCAAAGTTTAAAAGTGTTATCGGTCGCCAGTTCTTTAAGTCTGTTTTTTCCCCTTTCTTAAAAAGCAGAGTAACCACTCCCATTCTAAAACTTTCCGGCAAAATCTCTCTGTTGTCGAATTCTTTAAAAATGACTCTCAGGTCCGGACCTATAAAATTCCAAAATTTTAAATAAAATTCTAGGGGGAGCCCATCCAACCCTGGGGATTGACCTTTTTTAAAAGTCAACAAGCTCTCGGTTAAATCTTGCAAGTTAAAATCCATATCCAACCCTGATTCCTCTTTAGTTTTCCTCTCTATTGCACTTAAAAACACTTGCATTTTATTTTTTTCCACCTTCTTTTCCCCAAATAGTTTGCTATAGAAGTCCTCCACTACCCTCATCTGCCCCACGGTAGTTCTAATGAGGCCCCCCTGCTCGCCCTTCAACCCTCTCATTAATGCCCCTTGCGATAAAACCTTCTTAAAGAAAAATCGAGAACATGTTTCTCCCTCATCTATCTCCCTTTCCCGACTTCTAAAAATGACTTCTTTGCTTCGATTAGTAGCTAGACTCCTCATCTCCGTTTTTACCTCATCCACCTCCACAATAAAATCATACCCTGCATTCACCAAATAAGAATATCGGTTTAAGCGTCTCTGTAATCCCGCCCACACTCTTCTTTCCTTTGCCCTCCTTTCCCTCCCCACTCTCATAAAAAATTCTTTTATTCGGTTTTTGATGTCCTCCCACCACTCCGCCCGGGAACTAAACAGGTCCTGTAGGGTCCTCCACTCCTCAAACTGCTTCCGGAAAGCCATCACTACTGCCTGATCTTCCGACAAACGGCAGTTCAGCTTCCAAACCCCACTGCCTACAGTCACCTCTGACTCCACAGCCAGAGTGCACAGCAGCAGGGAATGGTCAGAGAAAAATACAGGGCTCAGATCTGCCGCCTGCGCGACAAAACCCCTCGCGAAGAGGAAATCAATCCTGGACGCTCGGGACCCCTCATCACTATGCCAGGTAAAACCATCACTTCCTGGGTGTAGGGCCTTAAAAACATCTACTAAATTAAAATCTTTCACCATTCTTTGCAAATAGCCGGAGGTCTTATCCATTCTAAAATCATCGCCCACCCCACGCCGATCTGACCTATTTAAAATGCAATTAAAATCACCAGCAACCAACAATGGCGCTCTGCCCAGAAAATGAGGAGGTAGGTCTTGCAGGAAGTCCCACCTCTTCTGTCTCTGGGGGGAACAATAAACATTCAACAAATTCATATGGACACCACAAAAACTTAAGGAAACTAAAATTGCCCTACCACATTTGACAATAGTGCTCCCCACCACCTTCACCCATTTGTTCTTTATTAACACCACCACCCCATCCGCCCTGCTCTCGTCAGAGCCGCTCCACAGAGACGGCCCCTGTGCCCACTTCCCTTCCCATTGCCTGTATGACTTCTGGTAAGGTAAGCCACACTCCTGTAGGCATATAATGTCTGCCTGCACTCCTTCCAGGAATGACAGAACAGCCTGTGCCCTCATTACTGTCCTCATACTGCGCACATTCAACGTAGCAACAGTGAGTGGCAAAAACTGTGAATTCATTTTAAAGTATAAAATGATGAAACCTTCCAAGAAACAAATCAGACATGAAAACAAAATGGCTGCCATCCACCTCATTTCAAAACCATGTCCTCACCCCCCACCTGAATCATCCAACACCGTTTCACTCACATATGGAGACTCATTCGGTGACGTTGCTTTAAAAACAAGTGACTCTCCAGATTCATCACTGTCGGTCAATGAACCCAACCATTCCCATTGTTTCTGTCTCTATTTTCCACTTTTTCCCCCCAAATGAGTTTACCTCATTTTCCTCCTCCGCCCCCCTCTTTAAAGACATACCTTCTGTCTCCATCTCTCTCTCCTGCACCTCTTCTGACTCTGATTGTACGGTTATCATGGACGCCGTCTCAGAGTCAGACTCCCCGAAATGTTTTTCCGCTCCTTTCCTTTCTACCACTCCTACCCCATCTGATCCAGATAGGCTGTGAGACCCACCTCTTTCCCCTTCCTGCTCCTGCCCGGCCTTTTGACCTGCTGTTGCCTCCACTATCTCTGTCTCTACCCTCTCTCCCCATCCCCTTTCTCATCTCACCTACCTCTATCCCCTCGCCCTTATTTGGCTCATCAGTCACACACTATAGAAATGATTCTTGAAAGTACAGTCTTAATGTCACAGTGGTCATCTTGTGGTTCCCATTAAAGTTGCAAGTGCTTTCATTTACGATTGTTTTGACCACAGGATGAAAAGAGACACCTCATCGCCACAGTAATTTTTTTTCCTAAACGGCGGCCCATGAATGAATTATTTTTAACGCAATGTTATTCGGCAACTGCAAACTAAAAAATTAAGGCATGCTATAATGAACCCAAAAGGTTTTGGAAATGAGCCAGATGGCCTTTCTCTTTCATTCTAACAATTATCTCAGGAATCAGAAGCATAAAAACATATCTTCTTCACCACCTGATCAACCAAGACGGTTCCGAAGTTGTCATTTCACAAAAGATTTTTAATTGCAATCACAAACTAACCATTCAGAACACATCCACCTTCCTCCACATTCTCTGCAGAAGCGGCACGGTCATCAATGATAAAGAACTACTGATTAAAAACCAATATTCTCTATCCGCGTCACGCTCAGAAAGGAATGCATTATCTCGTCATCGTGGGCTGCGAGACCAAACACTTTCAAAACGCATTCCTCAGTCACACACTATAGAAATGATCCCTGAAAGCATAGTTTTAACGTCACAGTGGTCATCTTGTGGTTCCCATTAAAGTTGCAAGTGCTTTCATTTACGATTGTTTTGATCACAGGATAAAAAGAGACACCTCATCGCCACAGTAATTTTTTTCCTAAACGGCGCCCCATGAATGAATTATTTTGAACGCAATGTTATTAGGCAACTGCAAACTAAAAAATTAAGGCATGCTATAATGAACCCAAAAGGTTTTGGAAATGAGCCAGATGGCCTTTCTCTTTCATTCTGGCAATTATCTCAGGAATCAGAAGCATAAAAACATATCTTCTTCACCGCCTGATCAACCAAGACGGTTCTGAAGTTGTGATTTCATAAAAGATTTTTAATTGCAATCACAAACTAACCATACAGAACACATCCACCTTCCTCCACATTCGGTACAAGGGCGGAACGGTCATCAATGATAGAGAAACGCTGATTAAAAACCAATATTCTCTATCCGCTTCACGCTCAGAAAGGGATGCGCTATGTCGTCATCGTGGGCAGCGAGACCAAACACTTTCAAAACGCATTCCTCAATCACACATTATAGAAATGATCCCGGAAAGAATAGTCTTAACGTCACAGTGGTCATCTTGTGGTTCCCATTAAAGTTGCAAGTGCTTTCATTAACGATTATTTTGACCACAGGATGAAAAGAGACACCTCATCGCCACAGTAATTTTTTTTCCTAAACGGCGCCCCATGAATGAATAACTGGAAACTAAAAAATTTAGGCATGCTATAATGAACCCAAAAGGTTTTGGAAATGAGCCAGATGGCCTTTCTCTTTCATTCTAGCAATTATCTCAGGAATCAGAAGCATAAAAACATATCTTCTTCACCACCTGATCAACCAAGACGGTTCCGAAGTTGTCATTTCACAAAAGATGTTTAATTGCAATCATAAACTAACCACTCAGAACACATCCACCTTCCTCCACATTCTCTGCAGAAGCGGAACGGTCATCTATGATAGAAAACTGCTGAATAAAAACCAATATTCTCTATTCGCTTCACGCTAAGAAAGGGATTCACTATCTCGTCATCGTGGGCAGCGAGACCAAACACTTTCAAAACGCATTCCTCAGTCACACACTATAGAAATGATCCCTGAAAGTATAATCTTAACGTCACAGTGGTCATCTTGTGGTTCCCATTAAAGTTGCAAGTGCTTTCATTTACGATTGTTTTGACCACAGGATGAAAAGAGAAACCTTAACGCCACAGTAATTTCTTTTCCTAAACGGCGCCCCATGAATGAATTATTTTTAACGCAATGTTAAGAACTTCTCACGCATCCCGGGGGAAGCTGGGGACATGGAGTCCGAGTGGGCCATGTTCAAAGCCTCCATTGCAGAGGCGGCAAGCAGGAGCTGTGGTCAGAAGGTCATCGGTGCCTGTCGGGGCGGCAACCCAAGAACCCGCTGGTGGACACCAGCGGTGAGGGAGGCCGTCAAGCTGAAGAAGGAGGCCTTTCGGGCTTGGCTGGCCCGGGGGTCCCCTGAAGCAGCAGACAGGTACCGGGTGGCCAGAAGGGCTGCAGCTTCGGCAGTCACTGAAGCAAAAACCCGGGTATGGGAGGAGTTCGGGGAGGCTATGGAGAAGGACTTTCGGTTGGCCTCGAGGAAGTTCTGGCAAACCATCCGACGACTCAGAAAGGGAAAGCAGGGCTTGTCTCAGGCTGTTTTCAGCAGGGGAGGAGAACTGCTGACCCGGACTGGGGATATTGTCGGACGGTGGAAAGAGCACTTCGAGGAGCTCCTGAACCCGAACAACACGTCCTCTGTGGAAGAGGCAGAGCCTGAAGACTCGGGGGAATCTGCACCTATATCCCTGGCGGAAGTTGCTGAGGTAGTCAAAAAGCTCCTCAGTGGCAAGTCGCCGGGTGTAGATGAGATTCGCCCTGAGATGCTGAAGGCTCTGGACATTGTTGGGCTGTCTTGGCTGACACGCCTCTTCA
This sequence comes from Conger conger, assembly GCF_963514075.1. Classification (NCBI taxonomy): domain Eukaryota; kingdom Metazoa; phylum Chordata; class Actinopteri; order Anguilliformes; family Congridae; genus Conger; species Conger conger. Next base: position 38,152,451 of record NC_083775.1, read on the forward strand.
GTGTCGCGTGGAGATCGGGGACAGTACCTGTAGAGTGGCAGACCGGGGTGGTGGTCCCCATTTTCAAGAAGGGGGATCGGAGGGTGTGCTCCAATTACCGGGGTATCACACTCCTCAGCCTCCCTGGGAAAGCTTACTCTAGGGTACTGGAAAGGAGGCTCCGACCGACGGTCGAACCTCGGATTCAGGAGGAGCAATGTGGCTTCCGTCCTGGCCGTGGAACAGTGGACCAGCTCTTTACCTTGGCAGGGTTGCTGGCGGGGTCATGGGAGTTTGCCCATCCAGTCCACATGTGCTTTGTGGACTTGGAGAAGGCTTTCGACCGTGTCCCCCGGGGAACCCTGTGGGGTGTACTGCGGGAGTATGGGGTACCGGGGCCGTTGTTACGAGCCATCAGGTCCCTGTATAACCAAAGTGAGAGCTGTGTCCGCATTCTCGGCACAAAGTCAAGCACGTTTCCGGTGGGTGTTGGACTCCGCCAAGGTTGCCCCTTGTCACCGGTCCTGTTTGTGGTATTCATGGACAGGATCTCAAGGCGCAGCCGAGGTCAGGAGAGTGTCCGGTTTGGTGACCTCAGAATCGCATCTCTGCTTTTTGCGGATGATGTGGTTCTGCTGGCTTCATCGGACCGTGACCTTCAGCACGCACTGGAGCGGTTTGCAGCCGAGTGTGAAGCGGCCGGGATGAGAGTCAGCACCTCCAAGTCCGAGGCCATGGTTCTCTGCCGGAAAACGGTGGATTGCTCCCTCCGGGTTGGGAACGAGTCTTTGCCCCAAGTGAAGGAGTTCAAGTATCTCGGGGTCTTGTTCACGAGTGAGGGTAGAAGGGAGCGTGAGATCGACAGGCGGATCGGTGCAGCGTCAGCAGTAATGCGGGCGTTGCACCGGACCGTTGTGGTGAAGAAGGAGCTGAGCCGGAAGGCGAAGCTCTCGATTTACTGGTCGATCTACGTCCCAACCCTCACCTATGGTCACGAGCTTTGGGTAGTGACCGAAAGAACGAGATCGCGTATACAAGCGGCCGAAATGAGCTTCCTCCGTAGGGTGGCCGGGCTCAGCCTTAGAGATAGGGTGAGGAGCTCGGACATCCGGAGGGAGCTCGGAGTAGAGCCGCTGCTCCTTCGCGTCGAAAGGAGCCAATTGAGGTGGTTCGGGCATCTCATCAGGATGCCTCCCGGGCGCCTCCCTTTGGAGGTTTTCCGGGCTCGTCCAACTGGGCGGAGACCCCGAGGGAGACCCAGAGCCCGCTGGAGAGATTATATATCTCTCCTGGCCAGGGAACGCCTCGGGATCCCCCAGGAGGAGCTAGAATGCGTTGCTGGGGAGAGGGACGCCTGGAATACCCGGCTTTGCCTACTGCCCCCGCGACCCGACTCCGGATAAGCGGGTGACGATGGATGGATGGATGGATGGATGGCAATGTTATTCGGCAACTGCAAACTAAAAAATTAAAGCATGCTATAATGAACCCAAAAGGTTTAGGAAACGAGCAAGATGGCCTTTCTCTTTCATTCTAGACATTATCTCAGGAATCAGAAGCATAAAAACACATCTTCTTCACCGCCTGATCAACCAAGACGGTTCTGAAGTTGTGATTTCATAAAAGATTTTTAATTGCAATCACAAAATAACCATTCAGAACACATCCACCTTCCTCCATATTCGGTACAACGGCGGAACGGTCATCAATGATAGTGAACCGCTGATTAAAACCAATATTCTCTATCCGCTTCACGCTCAGAAAGGGATGCACTATGTCGTCATCGTGGGCAGCGAGACCAAACACTTTCAAAACGCATTCCTCAATCACACACTATAGAAAAAATCCCTGAAAGTATAATTTTAACGTAAAACTGGTAATGTTGTGGTTCCCATTAAAGTTGGAAGTGCTTTCATTTCCGATTGTTTTGATCACACGATAAAAAGAGACACCTCATCGCCACAGTAATTTTTTTTCCTAAACGGCGCCCCATGAATGAATTATTTTTAACGCAATGTTATTCGGCAACTGCAAACTAAAAAATTAAGGCATGCTATAATGAACCCAAAAGGTTTAGGAAACGAGCAAGATAGCCTTTCTCTTTCATTCTGGCAATTATCTCAGGAATCAGAAGCATAAATACGTATCTTCTTCACCACCTGATCAACCAAGACGGTTCCGAAGTTGTCATTTCACAAAAGATTTTTAATTGCAATCATAAACTAACCACTCAGAACACATCCACCTTCTTCCACGTTCTCTGCAGAACCGGAACGGTCATCAATGATAGAGAACTACTGATTAAAAAGCAATATTCTCTGTCCGCTTCACGCTCAGAAAGGGATGCACTATCTCGTCATCGTGGGCAGCGACACCAAACACTTTCAAAACGCATTCCTCAGTCACACACTATAGAAATGATCCCTGAAAGTATAGTCTTAACGTCACAATGGTCATCTTGTGGTTCCCATTAAAGTTGCAAGTGCTTTCATTTACGATTGTTTTGATCACAGGATATAAAGAGACACCTCATCGCCACAGTAATTTTTTTTCCTAAACGGCGCCCCATGAATGAATTATTTTTAACGCAATGTTATTCGGCAACTGCAAACTAAAAAATTAAAGCATGCTATAATGAACCCAAAAGGTTTAGGAAACGAGCAAGATGGCCTTTCTCTTTCATTCTAGACATTATCTCAGGAATCAGAAGCATAAAAACACATCTTCTTCACCGCCTGATCAACCAAGACGGTTCTGAAGTTGTGATTTCATAAAAGATTTTTAATTGCAATCACAAAATAACCATTCAGAACACATCCACCTTCCTCCACATTCGGTACAACGGCGGAACGGTCATCAATGATAGTGAACCGCTGATTAAAACCAATATTCTCTATCCGCTTCACGCTCAGAAAGGGATGCACTATGTCGTCATCGTGGGCAGCGAGACCAAACACTTTCAAAACGCATTCCTCAATCACACACTATAGAAAAAATCCCTGAAAGTATAATTTTAACGTAAAACTGGTAATGTTGTGGTTCCCATTAAAGTTGCAAGTGCTTTCATTTCCGATTGTTTTGATCACACGATAAAAAGAGACACCTCATCGCCACAGTAATTTTTTTTCCTAAACGGCGCCCCATGAATGAATTATTTTTAACGCAATGTTATTCGGCAACTGCAAACTAAAAAATTAAGGCATGCTATAATGAACCCAAAAGGTTTAGGAAACGAGCAAGATAGCCTTTCTCTTTCATTCTGGCAATTATCTCAGGAATCAGAAGCATAAATACGTATCTTCTTCACCACCTGATCAACCAAGACGGTTCTGTAGTTGTGATTTCATAAAAGATTTTTAATTGCAATCACAAACTAACCATTCAGAACACATCCACCTTCCTCCACATTCTCTGCAGAAGCGGAACGGTCATCTATGATAGAAAACTGCTGATTAAAAACCAATATTCTCTATCCGCGTAACGCTCAGAAAGGGATGCACTATCTCGTCATCGTGGCCAGCGAGACAAAATACTTTCAAAACGCATTCCTCAGTCACACACTATAGAAAAAATCCCTGAAAGTATAGTTTTAACGTCAAACTGGTAATGTTGTGGTTCCCATTAAAGTTGCAAGTGCTTTCATTTCCGATTGTTTTGATCACACGATAAAAAGAGACACCTCATCGCCACAGTAATTTTTTTTCCTAAACGGCGCCCCATGAATGAATTATTTTTAACGCAATGTTATTCGGCAACTGCAAACTAAAAAATTAAGGCATGCTATAATGAACCCAAAAGGTTTAGGAAACGAGCAAGATGGCCTTTCTCTTTCATTCTGGCAATTATCTCAGGAATCAGAAGCAGAAATACATATCTTCTTCACCACCTGATCAACCAAGACGGTTCCGAAGTTGTCTTTTCACAAATTTTTTTAAATTGCAATCATAAACTAACCACTCAGAACACATCTACCTTCTTCCACGTTCTCTGCAGAAGCGGAACGGTCATCAATGATAAAGAACCGCTGATTAAAAACCAATATTCTCTATCCGCGTCACGCTCAGAAAGGGATGCACTATCTCGTCATCGTGGGCAGCGAGACCAACCACTTTCAAAACGCATTCCTCAGTCACACACTATAGAAATGATCCCTGAAAGTATAGTCTTAACGTCACAATGGTCATCTTGTGGTTCCCATTAAAGTTGCAAGTGCTTTCATTTACGATTGTTTTGATCACAGGATATAAAGAGACACCTCATCGCCACAGTAATTTTTTTTCCTAAACGGCGCCCCATGAATGAATTATTTTTAACGCAATGTTATTCGGCAACTGCAAACTAAAAACTGAAGGCATGCTATAATGAACCCAAAAGGTTTAGGAAACGAGCAAGATGGCCTTTCTCTTTCATTCTGGCAATTACCTTAAAAATCAGAAGCATAAAAACATATCTTCTTCACCACCTGATCAACCAAGACGGTTCCGAAGTTGTCATTTCACAAAAGATTTTTAATTGCAATCATAAACTAACCACTCAGAACACATCCACCTTCTTCCACGTTCTCTGCAGAAGCGGAACGGTCATCAATGATAGAGAACCGCTGATTAAAAACCAATATTCTCTATCCGCTTCACGCTCAGAAAGGGATGCACTATCTCGTCATCGTGGGCAGCGAGACCAAACACTTTCAAAACGCATTACTCAGTCACACACTATAGAAATGATCCCTGAAAGTATAGTCTTAACGTCACAGTGGTCATCTTGTGGTTCCCATTAAAGTTGCAAGTGCTTTCATTTACGATTGTTTTGATCACAGGATATAAAGAGACACCTCATCGCCACAGTAATTTTTTTTCCTAAACGGCGCCCCATGAATGAATTATTTTTAACGCAATGTTATTCGGCAACAGCAAACTAAAAAATTAAAGCATGCTATAGTGAACCCAAAAGGTTTAGGAAACGAGCAAGATGGCCTTTCTCTTTCATTCTAGACATTATCTCAGGAATCAGAAGCATGAAAACATATCTTCTTCACCGCCTGATCAACCAAGACGGTTCTGTAGTTGTGATTTCATAAAAGATTTTTAATTGCAATCACAAACGAACCATTCAGAACACATCCACCTTCCTCCACATTCTCTGCAGAAGCGGAACGGTCATCTATGATAGAAAACTGCTGATTAAAAACCAATATTCTCTATCCGCGTAACGCTCAGAAAGGGATGCACTATCTCGTCATCGTGGCCAGCGAGACAAAATACTTTCAAAACGCATTCCTCAGTCACACACTATAGAAAAAATCCCTGAAAGTATAGTTTTAACGTAAAACTGGTAATGTTGTGGTTCCCATTAAAGTTGCAAGTGCTTTCATTTCCCATTGTTTTGATCACACGATAAAAAGAGACACCTCATCGCCACAGTAATTTTTTTTCCTAAACGGCGCCCCATGAATGAATTATTTTTAACGCAATGTTATTCGGCAACTGCAAACTAAAAAATTAAGGCATGCTATAATGAACCCAGAAGGTTTAGGAAACGAGCAAGATGGCCTTTCTCTTTCATTCTGGCAATTATCTCAGGAATCAGAAGCATAAATACGTATCTTCTTCACCACCTGATCAACCAAGACGGTTCCGAAGTTGTCTTTTCACAAATTTTTTTAAATTGCAATCATAAACTAACCACTCAGAACACATCCACCTTCCTCCACATTCTCTGCAGAAACGGAACGGTCATCAATGATAGAGAACCGCTGATTAAAAAACAATATTCTCTATCCGCGTCACGCTCAGAAAGAGATGCACTATCTCGTCATCGTGGGCAGCGAGACCAAACACTTTCAAAACGCATTCCTCAGTCACACATTATAGAAATGATCCCTGAAAGTATAATCTTAACGTCACAGTGGTCATCTTGTGGTTCCCATTAAAGTTGCAAGTGCTTTCATTTACGATTGTTTTGACCACAGGATGAAAAGAGAAACCTTAACGCCAAAGTAATTTCTTTTCCTAAACGGCGCCCCATGAATGAATTATTTTTAATGCAATGTTATTCGGCAACTGCAAACTAAAAAATTAAAGCATGCTATAATGAACCCAAAAGGTTTAGGAAACGAGCAAGATTGCCTTTCTCTTTCATTCTAGACATTATCTCAGGAATCAGAAGCATAAAAACATATCTTCTTCACCGCCTGATCAACCAAGACGGTTCTGAAGTTGTGATTTCATAAAAGATTTTTAATTGCAATCACAAAATAACCATTCAGAACACATCCACCTTCCTCCACATTCGGTACAAGGGCGGAACGGTCATCAATGATAGAGAACCGCTGATTAAAAACCAATATTCTCTATCCGCGTCACGCTCAGAAAGGGATGCACTATGTCGTCATCGTGGGCAGCGAGACCAAACACTTTCAAAACGCATTCCTCAGTCACACACTATAGAAATTATCCCGGAAAGAATAGTCTTAACGTCACAGTGGTCATCTTGTGGTTCCCATTAAAGTTGCAAGTGCTTTCATTTACGATTGTTTTGATCACAGGATAAAAAGAGACACCTCATCGCCACAGTAATATTTTTTCCTAAACGGCGCCCCATGAATGAATTATTTTTAACGCAATGTTATTCGGCAACTGCAAACTAAAAACTGAAGGCATGCTATAATGAACCCAGAAGGTTTAGGAAACGAGCAAGATGGCCTTTCTCTTTCATTCTGGCAATTATCTCAGGAATCAGAAGCATTAATACGTATCTTCTTCACCACCTGATCAACCAAGACGGTTCCGAAGTTGTCTTTTCACAAATTTTTTTAAATTGCAATCAAAAACTAACCACTCAGAACACATCCACCTTCCTCCACATTCTCTGCAGAAACGGAACGGTCATCAATGATAGAGAACCGCTGATTAAAAACCAATATTCTCTATCCGCGTCACGCTCAGAAAGAGATGCACTATCTCGTCATCGTGGGCAGCGAGACCAAACACTTTCAAAACGCATTCCTCAGTCACACATTATAGAAATGATCCCTGAAAGTATAATCTTAACGTCACAGTGGTCATCTTGTGGTTCCCATTAAAGTTGCAAGTGCTTTCATTTACGATTGTTTTGACCACAGGATGAAAAGAGAAACCTTAACGCCACAGTAATTTCTTTTCCTAAACGGCGCCCCATGAATGAATTATTTTTAACGCAATGTTATTCGGCAACTGCAAACTAAAAAATTAAAGCATGCTATAATGAACCCAAAAGGTTTAGGAAACGAGCAAGATTGCCTTTCTCTTTCATTCTAGACTTTATCTCAGGAATCAGAAGCATAAAAACATATCTTCTTCACCGCCTGATCAACCAAGACGGTTCTGAAGTTGTGATTTCATAAAAGATTTTTAATTGCAATCACAAAATAACCATTCAGAACACATCCACCTTCCTCCACATTCGGTACAAGGGCGGAACGGTCATCAATGATAGAGAACCGCTGATTAAAAACCAATATTCTCTATCCGCGTCACGCTCAGAAAGAGATGCACTATCTCGTCATCGCGGGCAGCGAGACCAAACACTTTCAAAACGCATTCCTCAGTCACACATTATAGAAATGATCCCTGAAAGTATAATCTTAACGTCACAGTGGTCATCTTGTGGTTCCCATTAAAGTTGCAAGTGCTTTCATTTACGATTGTTTTGACCACAGGATGAAAAGAGAAACCTTATCGCCACAGTAATTTCTTTTCCTAAACGGCGCCCCATGAATGAATTATTTTTAACGCAATGTTATTCGGCAACTGCAAACTAAAAAATTAAAGAATGCTATAATGAACCCAAAAGGTTTAGGAAACGAGCAAGATGGCCTTTCTCTTTCATTCTAGCAATTATCTCAGGAATCAGAAGCATGAAAACATGTCTTCTTCACCGCCTGATCAACCTAGACGGTTCTTTAGTTGTGATTTCATAAAAGATGTTTAATTGCAATCACAAACTAACCATTCAGAACACATCCACCTTCCTCCACATTCTCTGCAGAAACGGAACGGTCATCAATGATAGAGAACCGCTGATTAAAAACCAATATTCTCTATCCGCTTCACGCTCAGAAAGGGATGCACTATGTCGTCATCGTGGGCAGCGAGACCAAACACTTTCAAAACGCATTCCTCAGTCACACACTATAGAAATTATCCCGGAAAGAATAGTCTTAACGTCACAGTGGTCATCTTGTGGTTCCCATTAAAGTTGCAAGTGCTTTCATTAACGATTATTTTGACCACAGGATGAAAAGAGACACCTCATCGCCACAGTAATATTTTTTCCTAAACGGCGCCCCATGAATGAATTATTTTAAACGCAATGTTATTCGGCAACTGCAAACTAAAAACTGAAGGCATGCTATAATGAACCGAAAAAGTTTAGGAAACGAGCAGGATGGCCTTTCTCTTTCATTCTGGCAATTACCTTAAAAATCAGAAGCATAAAAAGATATCTTCTTCACCACCTGATCAACCAAGACGGTTCCGAAGATGTCATTTCACAAAAGATTTTTAATTGCAATCATAAACTAACCACTCAGAACACATCCACCTTCTTCCACGTTCTCTGCAGAACCGGAACGGTCAGCAATGATAGAGAACTACTGATTAAAAACCAATATTCTCTATCCGCTTCACGCTCAGAAAGGGATGCACTATCTCGTCATTGTGGGCAGCGACACCAAACACTTTCAAAACGCATTCCTCAGTCACACACTATAGAAATGATCCCTGAAAGTATACTCTTAACGTCACAGTGGTCATCTTGTGGTTCCCATTAAAGTTGCAAGTGCTTTCATTTACGATTGTTTTGATCACAGGATAAAAAGAGACACCTCATCGCCACAGTAATTTTTTTTCCTAAACGGCGCCCCATGAATGAATTATTTTTAACGCAATGTTATTCGCCAACAGCAAACTAAAAAATTAAAGCATGCTATAGTGAACCCAAAAGGTTTAGGAAACGAGCAAGATGGCCTTTCTCTTTCATTCTAGACATTATCTCAGGAATCAGAAGCATAAAAACATATCTTCTTCACCGCCTGATCAACCAAGACGGTTCTGTAGTTGTGATTTCATAAAAAATTTTTAATTGCAATCACAAACTAACCATACAGAACACATCCACCTTCCTCCACATTCTCTGCAGAAGCGGAACGGTCATCTATGATAGAAAACTGCTGATTAAAAACCAATATTCTCTATCCGCGTAACGCTCAGAAAGGGATGCACTATCTCGTCATCGTGGCCAGCGAGACAAAATACTTTCAAAACGCATTCCTCAGTCACACACTATAGAAAAAATCCCTGAAAGTATAGTTTTAACGTAAAACTGGTAATGTTGTGGTTCCCATTAAAGTTGCAAGTGCTTTCATTTCCGATTGTTTTGATCACACGATAAAAAGAGACACCTCATCGCCACAGTAATTTTTTTTCCTAAACGGCGCCCCATGAATGAATTATTTTTAACGCAATGTTATTCGGCAACTGCAAACTAAAAAATTAAGGCATGCTATAATGAACCCAAAAGGTTTAGGAAACGAGCAAGATGGCCTTTCTCTTTCATTCTGGCAATTATCTCAGGAATCAGAAGCATAAATACATATCTTCTTCACCACCTGATCAACCAAGACGGTTCCGAAGTTGTCTTTTCACAATTTTTTTTAAATTGCAATCATAAACTAACCACTCAGAACACATCTACCTTCTTCCACGTTCTCTGCAGAAGCGGAACGGTCATCAATGATAAAGAACCGCTGATTAAAAACCAATATTCTCTATCCGCGTCACGCTCAGAAAGGGATGCACTATCTCGTCATCGTGGACAGCGAGAGGAAACACTTTCAAAACGCATTCCTCAGTCACACACTATAGAAATGATCCCTGAAAGTATAGTCTTAACGTCAAAACGGTAATCTTGTGGTTCCCATTAAAGTTGCAAGTGCTTTCATTTACGATTGTTTTGACCACAGGATGAAAAGAGACACCTCATCGCCACAGTAATTTTTTTTCCTAAACGGCGCCCCATGAATGAATTATTTTTAACGCAATGTTATTCGGCAACTGCAAACTAAAAAATTAAAGCATGCTATAATGAACCCAAAAGGTTTAGGAAACGAGCAAGATGGCCTTTCTCTTTCATTCTAGCAATTATCTCAGGAATCAGAAGCATGAAAACATATCTTCTTCACCGCCTGATCAACCAAGACGGTTCTGAAGTTGTGATTTCATAAAAGATGTTTAATTGCAATCACAAACTAACCATTCAGAACACACCCACCTTCCTCCACATTCTCTGCAGAAACGGAACGGTCATCAATGATAGAGAACCGCTGATTAAAAACCAATATTCTCTATCCGCGTCACGCTCAGAAAGAGATGCACTATCTCGTCATCGTGGGCAGCGAGACCAAACACTTTCAAAACGCATTCCTCAGTCACACATTATAGAAATGATCCCTGAAAGTATAATCTTAACGTCACAGTGGTCATCTTGTGGTTCCCATTAAAGTTGCAAGTGCTTTCATTTACGATTGTTTTGACCACAGGATGAAAAGAGAAACCTTATCGCCACAGTAATTTCTTTTCCTAAACGGCGCCCCATGAATGAATTATTTTTAACGCAATGTTATTCGGCAACTGCAAACTAAAAAATTAAGGCATGCTATAATGAACCCAAAAGGTTTAGGAAACGAGCAAGATGGCCTTTCTCTTTCATTCTAGACATTATCTCAGGAATCAGAAGCATAAAAACATATCTTCTTCACCGCCTGATCAACCAAGACGGTTCTGAAGTTGTGATTTCATAAAAGATTTTTAATTGCAATCACAAACTAACCATTCAGAACACATCCACCTTCCTCCACATTCGGTACAAGGGCGGAACGGTCATCAATGATTGAGAACCGCTGATTAAAAACCAATATTCTCTATCCGCGTAACGATCAGAAAGGGATGCACTATCTCGTCATCGTGGGCAGCGAGACCAAACACTTTCAAAACGCATTCCTCAGTCACACACTATAGAAATTATCCCGGAAAGAATAGTCTTAACGTCACAGTGGTCATCTTGTGGTTCCCATTAAAGTTGCAAGTGCTTTCATTAACGATTATTTTGACCACAGGATGAAAAGAGACACCTCATCGCCACAGTAATATTTTTTCCTAAACGGCGCCCCATGAATGAATTATTTTTAACGCAATGTTATTCGGCAACTGCAAACTAAAAACTGAAGGCATGCTATAATGAACCCAAAAGGTTTAGGAAACGAGCAAGATGGCCTTTCTCTTTCATTCTAGACATTATCTCAGGAATCAGAAGCATAAAAACATATCTTCTTCACCGCCTGATCAACCAAGACGGTTCTGTAGTTGTGATTTCATAAAAGATTTTTAATTGCAATCACAAACTAACCATACAGAACACATCCACCTTCCTCCACATTCTCTGCAGAAGCGGAACGGTCATCTATGATAGAAAACTGCTGATTAAAAACCAATATTCTCTATCCGCGTAACGCTCAGAAAGGGATGCACTATCTCGTCATCGTGGCCAGCGAGACAAAATACTTTCAAAACGCATTCCTCAGTCACACACTATAGAAAAAATCCCTGAAAGTATAGTTTTAACGTAAAACTGGTAATGTTGTGGTTCCCATTAAAGTTGCAAGTGCTTTCATTTCCGATTGTTTTGATCACACGATAAAAAGAGACACCTCATCGCCACAGTAATTTTTTTTCCTAAACGGCGCCCCATGAATGAATTATTTTTAACGCAATGTTATTCGGCAACTGCAAACTAAAAAATTAAGGCATGCTATAATGAACCCAAAAGGTTTAGGAAACGAGCAAGATGGCCTTTTTCTTTCATTCTGGCAATTATCTCAGGAATCAGAAGCATAAATACATATCTTCTTCACCACCTGATCAACCAAGACGGTTCCGAAGTTGTCTTTTCACAAATTTTTTTAAATTGCAATCATAAACTAACCACTCAGAACACATCTACCTTCTTCCACGTTCTCTGCAGAAGCGGAACGGTCATCAATGATAAAGAACCGCTGATTAAAAACCAATATTCTCTATCCGCGTCACGCTCAGAAAGGGATGCACTATCTCGTCATCGTGGACAGCGAGACGAAACACTTTCAAAACGCATTCCTCAGTCACACACTATAGAAATGATCCCTGAAAGTATAGTCTTAACGTCAAAACGGTAATCTTGTGGTTCCCATTAAAGTTGCAAGTGCTTTCATTTACGATTGTTTTGACCACAGGATGAAAAGAGACACCTCATCGCCACAGTAATTTTTTTTCCTAAACGGCGCCCCATGAATGAATTATTTTTAACGCAATGTTATTCGGCAACTGCAAACTAAAAAATTAAAGCGTGCTATAATGAACCCAAAAGGTTTAGGAAACGAGCAAGATGGCCTTTCTCTTTCATTCTAGCGATTATCTCAGGAATCAGAAGCATGAAAACATATCTTCTTCACCGCCTGATCAACCAAGACGGTTCTGAAGTTGTGATTTCATAAAAGATGTTTAATTGCAATCACAAACTAACCACTCAGAACACATCCACCTTCTTCCACGTTCTCTGCAGAACCGGAACGGTCAGCAATGATAGAGAACTACTGATTAAAAACCAATATTCTCTATCCGCTTCACGCTCAGAAAGGGATGCACTATCTCGTCATTGTGGGCAGCGAGACCAAACACTTTCAAAACGCATTCCTCAGTCACACACTATAGAAATGATCCCTGAAAGTATAGTCTAAACGTCACAGTGGTGATCTTGGGGTTCCCATTAAAGTTGCAAGTGCTTTCATTTACGATTGTTTTGATCACAGGATAAAAAGCGACACCTTATCGCCACAGTCATTTTTTTTCCTAAACGGTGCCCCATGAATGAATTCTTTTTAACGCAATGTTATTAGGCAACTGCAAACTAAAAAATTAAGGCATGCTATAATGAACCCAAAAGGTTTAGGAAACGAGCAAGATGGCCTTTCTCTTTCATTCTAGACATTATCTCAGGAATCAGAAGCATAAAAACATATCTTCTTCACCGGCTGATCAACCAAGACGGTTCTGAAGTTGTGATTTCATAAAAGATTTTTAATTGCAATCACAAACTAACCATACAGAACACATCCACCTTCCTCCACATTCTCTGCAGAAGCGGAACGGTCATCTATGATAGAAAACTGCTGATTAAAAACCAATATTCTTTATCCGCGTAACGCTCAGAAAGGGATGCACTATCTCGTCATCGTGGCCAGCGAGACAAAATACTTTCAAAACGCATTCCTCAGTCACACACTATAGAAAAAATCCCTGAAAGTATAGTTTTAACGTCAAACTGGTAATGTTGTGGTTCCCATTAAAGTTGCAAGTGCTTTCATTTCCGATTGTTTTGATCACACGATAAAAAGAGACACCTCATCGCCACAGTAATTTTTTTTCCTAAACGGCGCCCCATGAATGAATTATTTTTAACGCAATGTTATTCGGCAACTGCAAACTAAAAAATTAAGGCATGCTATAATGAACCCAAAAGGTTTAGGAAACGAGCAAGATGGCCTTTCTCTTTCATTCTGGCAATTATCTCAGGAATCAGAAGCATAAATACATATCTTCTTCACCACCTGATCAACCAAGACGGTTCCGAAGTTGTCTTTTCACAAATTTTTTAAAATTGCAATCATAAACTAACCACTCAGAACACATCTACCTTCTTCCACGTTCTCTGCAGAAGCGGAACGGTCATCAATGATAAAGAACCGCTGATTAAAAACCAATATTCTCTATCCGCGTCACGCTCAGAAAGGGATGCACTATCTCGTCATCGTGGACAGCGAGAGGAAACACTTTCAAAACGCATTCCTCAGTCACGGTTTTGTATAATTTTATTGTATCTGTACATTTACACTTCACATCATTTCCTTCTCAGTCATACTACTTTGAAATACCCTTTTACAAATAAATACAACCAAATAAATACGATCAAAACAAACCCAAGCACATATGAAATCCCAAATAAATACGTATATACATTTTTCCACAATACAAAATATATAAATAATCCATTCCTGGTACAAAAAAACACAAAAAACACAAAAAACCCTCCCCCTTTACTCGCACTCTTAATAAATAACACACACATTTTGTAATACCATGTCTCCTAAAATCGATACAATAAAATCGTACAGTATGATAAGGAACACTTTGTATAGGACAGGATGTGTCCTTAAATAACCAACTCCAAACCCAGTCCATTTAGCCGACACAAAAACCTGGCACCACATCAAACTGCTCAGTCCACTCCAACACATCTTAAGGCAGCAGTTCCCCACAAAGCCCGAGCTCTTCCAGCCCCCCACCGACGGCTGTCTCTCTGGATGTAGTCCCTCACCCGGGCCAAAGCCATTTTCCATGTTCCAACTGGTGAGAGGGCTGTCCGTCCCAGTGACACCAGATTCCTCGATGTCCACAGCGCTTCCCGACAGGCGTTTATCGCCAGCCACAGGGCCCTTCCTTCCTGGCTGCCCAGCTTCTCTCTCTCTCCGCCATAGAGGATCCAGGTGCAGTCCAGAGAGACCCCTCTTGCCCATTGCTGCAACAGAGGGAGGGCCCGTCCCCAGAAGGCCGCAGCGAAGCTGCAGTCCCACATGGCATGTCTTATTGTCTCATCCTGTCGACAGCCGTCTCGGGGGCATTTTGCTGTTCTGGCCAGCCTTCTTGAGTGGAGAACTGCTCTCACTGCCAACACTTTGTGTGCTATCAGCCACGCCAGGTCTTTGTGACGGTGAAACAGGTCTGGGTGGGTCACCGCCTTCCAAATCTTCTCCGCTTGGCCTAACGCCAGCCCGCGCACTGGACACATGGAGTCCCTGTCCTGCACAAAGGAGAACAACTGTTTGTATGAGGTTAGGGTACCCACCCCCTCCCCCTCCGCCCCATTTTTCTCTAAAAACACCTGCAGCGGTCTATAAAACCCAGGCATAAAAAAGGCTACCGGTACTGTTAAAGGAACCTGTAAAATTCCCAGCCGCCTGAGATACCCCCCAATAAAAAAACGAACAAAAAAAGACGCTTTACACTGAGACGATACACATAAAGACACATGTAACGCCACGAAACGACACATTAAAATCCGGTACACATCCGGCACACCTTTGCCCCCCTTCCCCGACTCTCTCTTTACCCACACCCTCAGCAGACGCTCCCATCCACATCCCCAAAAGAAATGAAACACTGCCCGTTCCAGCCGGGACAACACAGCACGAGACGGGACAAAGACAACACCGACAAACAAAAACAAAGGTAAAATAACAGATTTAAGAATTAAAACTTTCCCTTCGTAGGTGAGGCTCCGTAATCGCCAATACACAAATTTTCTCTCCACCTTCCCTAAAACCCCCTCCCAGTTCTCCTCACCCAGACCCTCAGAATTAAAAACTACCCCTAAAATCTTCATGCTCCTTTTGCAAATTGGCAAAGGTGAGGATCGCCTTTCCATGTCAGTCCATGGTCCAAACATCTTTAAAACAGTTTTCCCTTGATTTAGCTTAGCTCCCGAAGCCCCCCCAAAATCATTGGTTTTTTCTAAGACTCTGGTGACCGAATACGCATTTGTACATAAAATTGTGACATCATCCATGTATAAAACACATTTAGCCTCCCTCCCCTCACTCCCGGGGATTTTCATCCCTGTTATCCCCGGTTCCCTTCTCAAGACCTGCGCCAGCGGTTCGATACAACATACGAACAGGAGCGGGGATAACGGACACCCTTGGCGGACGCCGCAGTTCACTGGCACTGCATTAGTTTGGAACCCGTTAACCAAAATCTTGCTCTTCGCCCCCGCGTACAAAAGCCCCACCCGGGCTATAAACCTCTTCGGAAACCCCATTTTTTGCAGTACATGAAACATGTACTGGTGCGAGACCCGATCGTACGCTTTCTCAAAGTCTAAATTTAAAACGGCTAACTTCATTTGTCTATCCCTCGCAAGACAGATGGCGTCTCTCACCAATACCAGGCTGTCCGTGATTCTCCTCCCTGGCACAGCACAGACTTGATCCGGGTGGATGATGTCCTCTAAAACCACCCTCATCTTTAGAGTTAAAATCTTACTGTACAGTTTATAATCAAAGTTTAAAAGTGTTATCGGTCGCCAGTTCTTTAAGTCTGTTTTTTCCCCTTTTTTAAAAAGCAGCGTAACCACTCCCATTCTAAAACTTTCCGGCAACATCTCTCTGTTGTCAAATTCTTTAAAAATGACTCTCAGGTCCGGACCTATAAAATTCCAAAATTTTAAATAAAATTCTAGAGGGAGCCCATCCAACCCTGGGGATTTACCTTTTTTAAAAGTCAACAAGCTCTCGGTTAAATCTTGCAAGTTAAAATCCATATCCAACCCTGATTCCTCTTTAGTTTCCCTCTCTATTGCACTTAAAAACACTTGCATTTTATTTTTTTCCACCTTCTTTTCCCCAAATAGTTTACTATAGAAGTCCTCCACTACCCTCATCTGCCCCACGGTAGTTCTAATGAGGCCCCCCTGCTCGTCCTTCAACCCTCTCATTAATGCCCCTTGCGATAAAACCTTCTTAAAAAAGAATCGAGAACATGTTTCTCCCTCATCTATCTCCCTTTCCCGACTTCTAAAAATGACTTCTTTGCTTCGATTAGTAGCTAGACTCCTCATCTCCGTTTTTACCTCATCCACCTCCACACTAAAATCATACCCTGCATTCACCAAATAAGAATATCGGTTTAAGCGTCTCTGTAGTCCCGCCCACACTCTTCTTTCCTTTGCCCTCCTTTCCCTCCCCACTCTCATAAAAAATTCTTTTATTCGGTTTTTGATGTCCTCCCACCACTCCGCCCGGGAACTAAACAGGTCCTGTAGGGTCCTCCACTCCTCAAACTGCTTCCGGAAAGCCATCACTACTGCCTGATCTTCCAACAAACGGCAGTTCAGCTTCCAGACCCCACTGCCTACCGCCACCTCTGACTCCACAGCCAGAGTGCACAGCAGCAGGGAATGGTCAGAAAAAAATACAGGGCTCAGATCTGCCGTCTGCGCGACAAAACCCCTCGCGAAGAGGAAATCAATCCTGGACGCTCGGGACCCCTCATCACTATGCCAGGTAAAACCCTCACTTCCTGGGTGAAGAGCCTTAAAAACATCTACTAAATTAAAATCTTTCACCATTCTTTGCAAATAGCCGGAGGTCTTATCCATTCTAAAATCATCGCCCACCCCACGCCGATCTGACCTATTTAAAATGCAATTAAAATCACCAGCAACCAACAATGGCGCTCTGCCCAGCAAATGAGGAGGTAGGTCTTGCAGGAAGTCCCACCTCTTCTGTCTCTGGGGGGAACAATAAACATTTAACAAATTCATATGGACACCACAAACTTAAGGAAACTAAAATTGCCCTACCACATTTGACAATAGTGCTCCCCACCACCTTCACCCATTTGTTCTTTATTAACACCACCACCCCATCCGCCCTGCTCTCGTCAGAGCCGCTCCACAGAGACGGCCCCTGTGCCCACTTCCCTTCCCATTGCCTGTATGACTTCTGGTAAGGTAAGCCACACTCCTGTAGGCATATAATGTCTGCCTGCACTCCTTCCAGGAATGACAGAACAGCCTGTGCCCTCATTACTGTCCTCATACTGCGCACATTCAACGTAGCAACAGTGAGTGGCAAAAACTGTGAATTCATTTTAAAGTATAAAATGATGAAACCTCCCAAGAAACAAACCAGACATGAAAACAAAATGGCTGCCATCCGCCTCATTTCAAAACCATGTCCTCACCCCCACCTGAATCATCCAACACCGTTTCACTCACATATGGAGACTCATTCGGTGACGTTGCTTTAAAAACAGGTGACTCTCCAGATTCATCACTGTCGGTCAATGAACCCAACCATTCCCATTGTTTCCGTCTCTCTATTTTCCACTTTTTCCCCCCAAGTGAGTTTACCTCATTTTCCTCCTCCGCCCCCCTCTTCAAAGACATACCTTCTGTCTCCATCTCTCTCTCCTGCACCTCTTCTGACTCTGATTGTACGGTTATCATGGACGCCGTCTCAGAGTCAGACTCCCCGAAATGTTTTCCCGCTCCTTTCCATTCTACCACTCCTCCCCCATCTGAACCAGATAGGCTGTGAGACCCACCTCTTTCCCCTTCCTGCTCCTGCCCGGCCTTTTGACCTGCTGTTGCCTCCACTATCTCTGTCTCTACCCTCTCGCCCACACCCCTACACTTCTCTCTCCCCCTCTCTACCCCTCCCTCAACCCTTCTCATCTCATCTTCCTTCTTACCCTCTCCCTCCTGTGGCTCCTCTGCATTCTCCCCCATCCCATTTCTCATCTCACCTACCTCTATCCCCTCGCCCTTATTTGGCTCATCTGGCTGTATATTCTCCCCCTCACCTGTTTCCCCTCCTCTCTCTATCTGAGCCTCAACTTCCCCTTCCTCCTGCTCCCTACTGCCCTCTCCTGGCTCCTGGGCACTTCCCTCCTGTTCCCTGTTTGCCCTGTTGTCTCCTCTAAAATGGCGTGCCCTGTTTGCGAATGAGTCAGGGCAGTCCCGAAACAGGTGTGTAGTAGCTCCACACAGATTGCATTTTCTCCCTGTTGGGCACTGCCCTGACAAATGGCCCACCTCTCTGCATTTAGAGCAAAAGATCTCCTTGCACCCTTCCACTAGATGCCCATAAGCACCACACCTCCTACATAACTTGGGTTGGCCCTGATAAAAGAGCAACCCTCTATTTTCTCCCAACACAATCATTGAGGGCAGATGTCTCAGCCCCCCATAACCTGCTTGGTCAACACCCAGCTTTACAGGCACCCTCCAACTTCCTATCCAGATGCCGTCCAAATCTAGAACTTTCTCGGGCGGGGCCCGCACCGTGCAGTGTCTCCCCAGCCACGTCGTCAAATCCCATTCGTTCACCATCTCGTTAAACATTTTAATTACCAGGACCTTCACAGAATCATCTGTAAGCCGTTCAACAGAAAACATTTCAAACTGGTCTTTCACCACATCAAACTTTCCCCAAAATGCTCTGAGTAGCGCCTGGGTTTTAAAACTTAAATCAAAGCCTTTACCTTGCGGTAAGGCAATCAGACAATTGATTTCCCCTGGCAAAAACCCCAAAATTCCCTTCACAAACTTACGTGAGAAGTCCAACCGTGAGCATTCCAACAAACGACCGTCCTTCTCACGAAGATTGAAACGCACGCAACAGTGCCTCCGGGCGCCGACCCGTGCTGCCGACATCCTCAAGGCCCTGCAAACAAAGCACAAGACAACAAAACCAAACAACTCCACAAAAAGAAGCGGCTTGCCCCGAAGGGCCTTACCTTCCACGACCAACCGCTCCCCTCCTGCACCGCCGATCCGCCTATAAAGAAAAAAATATATACAAAGAAATTCTGTTAATTAAACACACACACAAAAATAGCTTTCCGAACTTTTAACAATACAATTTCGAAGACGAAACTTTCGATAGAAATGATCCCTGAAAGTATAGTCTTAACGTCAAAACGGTAATCTTGTGGTTCCCATTAAAGTTGCAAGTGCTTTCATTTACGATTGTTTTGACCACAGGATGAAAAGAGACACCTCATCGCCACAGTAATTTTTTTTCCTAAACGGCGCCCCATGAATGAATTATTTTTAACGCAATGTTATTCGGCAACTGCAAACTAAAAAATTAAAGCATGCTATAATGAACCCAAAAGGTTTAGGAAACGAGCAAGATGGCCTTTCTCTTTCATTCTAGACATTATCTCAGGAATCAGAAGCATAAAAACATATCTTCTTCACCGCCTGATCAACCAAGACGGTTCTGAAGTTGTGATTTCATAAAAGATGTTTAATTGCAATCACAAACTAACCATTCAGAACACATCCACCTTCCTCCACATTCTCTGCAGAAACGGAACGGTCATCAATGATAGAGAACCGCTGATTAAAAACCAATATTCTCTATCCGCGTCACGCTCAGAAAGAGATGCATTATCTCGTCATCGTGGGCAGCGAGACCAAACACTTTCAAAACGCATTCCTCAGTCACACATTATAGAAATGATCCCTGAAAGTATAATCTTAACGTCACAGTGGTCATCTTGTGGTTCCCATTAAAGTTGCAAGTGCTTTCATTTACGATTGTTTTGACCACAGGATGAAAAGAGAAACCTTATCGCCACAGTAATTTCTTTTCCTAAACGGCGCCCCATGAATGAATTATTTTTAACGCAATGTTATTCGGCAACTGCAAACTAAAAAATTAAGGCATGCTATAATGAACCCAAAAGGTTTAGGAAACGAGCAAGATGGCCTTTCTCTTTCATTCTAGACATTATCTCAGGAATCAGAAGCATAAAAACATATCTTCTTCACCGCCTGATCAACCAAGACGGTTCTGAAGTTGTGATTTCATAAAAGATTTTTAATTGCAATCACAAACTAACCATTCAGAACACATCCACCTTCCTCCACATTCGGTACAAGGGCGGAACGGTCATCAATGATTGAGAACCGCTGATTAAAAACCAATATTCTCTATCCGCGTAACGATCAGAAAGGGATGCACTATCTCGTCATCGTGGCCAGCGAGACCAAATACTTTCAAAAAGCATTCCTCAATCACACACTATAGAAATAATCCCTGAAAGTATAGTCTTAACTTCAAAGTGGTCATCTTGTGGTTCCCATTAAAGTTGCAAGTGCTTTCATTTACGATTGTTTTGATCACAGGATAAAAAGAGACACCTCATCGCCACAGCAATTTTTTTCCTAAACGGCGCCCCATGAATGAATAATTTTTAACGCAATGTTATTCGGCAACTGCAAACTAAAAAATTAAAGAATGCTATAATGAACCCAAAAGGTTTAGGAAACGAGCAAGATGGCCTTTCTCTTTCATTCTAGCAATTATCTCAGGAATCAGAAGCATGAAAACATATCTTCTTCACCGCCTGATCAACCAAGACGGTTCTGAAGTTGTGATTTCATAAAATATGTTTAATTGCAATCACAAACTAACCATTCAGAACACATCCACCTTCCTCCACATTCTCTGCAGAAACGGAACGGTCATCAATGATAGAGAACCGCTGATTAAAAACCAATATTCTCTATCCGCTTCACGCTCAGAAAGGGATGCACTATGTCGTCATCGTGGGCAGCGAGACCAAACACTTTCAAAACGCATTCCTCAGTCACACACTATAGAAATTATCCCGGAAAGAATAGTCTTAACGTCACAGTGGTCATCTTGTGGTTCCCATTAAAGTTGCAAGTGCTTTCATTAACGATTATTTTGACCACAGGATGAAAAGAGACACCTCATCGCCACAGTAATATTTTTTCCTAAACGGCGCCCCATGAATGAATTATTTTTAACGCAATGTTATTCGGCAACTGCAAACTAAAAACTGAAGGCATGCTATAATGAACCCAAAAGGTTTAGGAAACGAGCAAGATGGCCTTTCTCTTTCATTCTAGACATTATCTCAGGAATCAGAAGCATAAAAACATATCTTCTTCACCGCCTGATCAACCAAGACGGTTCTGTAGTTGTGATTTCATAAAAGATTTTTAATTGCAATCACAAACTAACCATACAGAACACATCCACCTTCCTCCACATTCTCTGCAGAAGCGGAACGGTCATCTATGATAGAAAACTGCTGATTAAAAACCAATATTCTCTATCCGCGTAACGCTCAGAAAGGGATGCACTATCTCGTCATCGTGGCCAGCGAGACAAAATACTTTCAAAACGCATTCCTCAGTCACACACTATAGAAAAAATCCCTGAAAGTATAGTTTTAACGTAAAACTGGTAATGTTGTGGTTCCCATTAAAGTTGCAAGTGCTTTCATTTCCGATTGTTTTGATCACACGATAAAAAGAGACACCTCATCGCCACAGTAATTTTTTTTCCTAAACGGCGCCCCATGAATGAATTATTTTTAACGCAATGTTATTCGGCAACTGCAAACTAAAAAATTAAGGCATGCTATAATGAACCCAAAAGGTTTAGGAAACGAGCAAGATGGCCTTTTTCTTTCATTCTGGCAATTATCTCAGGAATCAGAAGCATAAATACATATCTTCTTCACCACCTGATCAACCAAGACGGTTCCGAAGTTGTCTTTTCACAAATTTTTTTAAATTGCAATCATAAACTAACCACTCAGAACACATCTACCTTCTTCCACGTTCTCTGCAGAAGCGGAACGGTCATCAATGATAAAGAACCGCTGATTAAAAACCAATATTCTCTATCCGCGTCACGCTCAGAAAGGGATGCACTATCTCGTCATCGTGGACAGCGAGACCAAACACTTTCAAAACGCATTCCTCAGTCACACATTATAGAAATGATCCCTGAAAGTATAATCTTAACGTCACAGTGGTCATCTTGTGGTTCCCATTAAAGTTGCAAGTGCTTTCATTTACGATTGTTTTGACCACAGGATGAAAAGAGAAACCTTATCGCCACAGTAATTTCTTTTCCTAAACGGCGCCCCATGAATGAATTATTTTTAACGCAATGTTATTCGGCAACTGCAAACTAAAAAATTAAGGCATGCTATAATGAACCCAAAAGGTTTAGGAAACGAGCAAGATGGCCTTTCTCTTTCATTCTAGACATTATCTCAGGAATCAGAAGCATAAAAACATATCTTCTTCACCGCCTGATCAACCAAGACGGTTCTGAAGTTGTGATTTCATAAAAGATTTTTAATTGCAATCACAAACTAACCATTCAGAACACATCCACCTTCCTCCACATTCGGTACAAGCGCGGAACGGTCATCAATGATTGAGAACCGCTGATTAAAAACCAATATTCTCTATCCGCGTAACGATCAGAAAGGGATGCACTATCTCGTCATCGTGGCCAGCGAGACCAAATACTTTCAAAACGCATTCCTCAATCACACACTATAGAAATAATCCCTGAAAGTATAGTCTTAACGTCAAAGTGGTCATCTTGTGGTTCCCATTAAAGTTGCAAGTGCTTTCATTTACGATTGTTTTGATCACAGGATAAAAAGAGACACCTCATCGCCACAGAAATTTTTTTTCCTAAACGGCGCCCCATGAATGAATAATTTTTAACGCAATGTTATTCGGCAACTGCAAACTAAAAAATTAAGGCATGCTATAATGAACCCAAAAGGTTTTGGAAATGAGCCAGATGGCCTTTCTCTTTCATTCTGGCAATTATCTCAGGAATCAGAAGCATAAGAACATATCTTCTTCACCACCTGATCAACCAAGACGGTTCCGAAGTTATCATTTCACGAAAGAGGTTTAATTGCAATCATAAACTAACCACTCAGAACACATCCACCTTCCTCCACATTCTCTGCAGAAGCGGAACGGTCATCTATGATAGAAAACTGCTGATTAAAAACCAATATTCTCTATCCGCGTAACGCTCAGAAAGGGATGCACTATTTCGTCATCGTGGGCAGCGAGACCAAACACTTTCAAAACGCATTCCTCAGTCACACACTATAGAAATGATCCCTGAAAGTATAGTCTAAACGTCACAGTGGTGATCTTGGGGTTCCCATTAAAGTTGCAAGTGCTTTCATTTACGATTGTTTTGATCACAGGATAAAAAGCGACACCTTATCGCCACAGTCATTTTTTTTCCTAAACGGTGCCCCATGAATGAATTCTTTTTAACGCAATGTTATTAGGCAACTGCAAACTAAAAAATTAAGGCATGCTATAATGAACCCAAAAGGTTTAGGAAACGAGCAAGATGGCCTTTCTCTTTCATTCTAGACATTATCTCAGGAATCAGAAGCATAAAAACATATCTTCTTCACCGGCTGATCAACCAAGACGGTTCTGAAGTTGTGATTTCATAAAAGATTTTTAATTGCAATCACAAACTAACCATACAGAACACATCCACCTTCCTCCACATTCTCTGCAGAAGCGGAACGGTCATCTATGATAGAAAACTGCTGATTAAAAACCAATATTCTTTATCCGCGTAACGCTCAGAAAGGGATGCACTATCTCGTCATCGTGGCCAGCGAGACAAAATACTTTCAAAACGCATTCCTCAGTCACACACTATAGAAAAAATCCCTGAAAGTATAGTTTTAACGTCAAACTGGTAATGTTGTGGTTCCCATTAAAGTTGCAAGTGCTTTCATTTCCGATTGTTTTGATCACACGATAAAAAGAGACACCTCATCGCCACAGTAATTTTTTTTCCTAAACGGCGCCCCATGAATGAATTATTTTTAACGCAATGTTATTCGGCAACTGCAAACTAAAAAATTAAGGCATGCTATAATGAACCCAAAAGGTTTAGGAAACGAGCAAGATGGCCTTTCTCTTTCATTCTGGCAATTATCTCAGGAATCAGAAGCATAAATACATATCTTCTTCACCACCTGATCAACCAAGACGGTTCCGAAGTTGTCTTTTCACAAATTTTTTTAAATTGCAATCATAAACTAACCACTCAGAACACATCTACCTTCTTCCACGTTCTCTGCAGAAGCGGAACGGTCATCAATGATAAAGAACCGCTGATTAAAAACCAATATTCCCTATCCGCGTCACGCTCAGAAAGGGATGCACTATCTCGTCATCGTGGACAGCGAGACCAAACACTTTCAAAACGCATTCCTCAGTCACACACTATAGAAATGATCCCTGAAAGTATAATCTTAACGTCAAAACGGTAATCTTGTGGTTCCCATTAAAGTTGCAAGTGCTTTCATTTACGATTGTTTTGACCACAGGATGAAAAGAGACACCTCATCGCCACAGTAATTTTTTTTCCTAAACGGCGCCCCATGAATGAATTATTTTTAACGCAATGTTATTCGGCAACTGCAAACTAAAAAATTAAAGCATGCTATAATGAACCCAAAAGGTTTAGGAAACGAGCAAGATGGCCTTTCTCTTTCATTCTAGACATTATCTCAGGAATCAGAAGCATAAAAACATATCTTCTTCACCGCCTGATCAACCAAGACGGTTCTGAAGTTGTGATTTCATAAAAGATTTTTAATTGCAATCACAAACTAACCATTCAGAACACATCTACCTTCTTCCACGTTCTCTGCAGATGCGGAACGGTCATCAATGATAAAGAACCGCTGATTAAAAACCAATATTCTCTATCCGCGTCACGCTCAGAAAGGGATGCACTATCTCGTCATCGTGGACAGCGAGACGAAACACTTTCAAAACGCATTCCTCAGTCACACACTATAGAAATGATCCCTGAAAGTATAGTCTTAACGTCAAAACGGTAATCTTGTGGTTCCCATTAAAGTTGCAAGTGCTTTCATTTACGATTGTTTTGACCACAGGATGAAAAGAGACACCTCATCGCCACAGTAATTTTTTTTCCTAAACGGCGCCCCATGAATGAATTATTTTTAACGCAATGTTATTCGGCAACTGCAAACTAAAAAATTAAAGCATGCTATAATGAACCCAAAAGGTTTAGGAAACGAGCAAGATGGCCTTTCTCTTTCATTCTAGACATTATCTCAGGAATCAGAAGCATAAAAACATATCTTCTTCACCGCCTGATCAACCAAGACGGTTCTGAAGTTGTGATTTCATAAAAGATGTTTAATTGCAATCACAAACTAACCATTCAGAACACATCCACCTTCCTCCACATTCTCTGCAGAAACGGAACGGTCATCAATGATAGAGAACCGCTGATTAAAAACCAATATTCTCTATCCGCGTCACGCTCAGAAAGAGATGCATTATCTCGTCATCGTGGGCAGCGAGACCAAACACTTTCAAAACGCATTCCTCAGTCACACATTATAGAAATGATCCCTGAAAGTATAATCTTAACGTCACAGTGGTCATCTTGTGGTTCCCATTAAAGTTGCAAGTGCTTTCATTTACGATTGTTTTGACCACAGGATGAAAAGAGAAACCTTATCGCCACAGTAATTTCTTTTCCTAAACGGCGCCCCATGAATGAATTATTTTTAACGCAATGTTATTCGGCAACTGCAAACTAAAAAATTAAGGCATGCTATAATGAACCCAAAAGGTTTAGGAAACGAGCAAGATGGCCTTTCTCTTTCATTCTAGACATTATCTCAGGAATCAGAAGCATAAAAACATATCTTCTTCACCGCCTGATCAACCAAGACGGTTCTGAAGTTGTGATTTCATAAAAGATTTTTAATTGCAATCACAAACTAACCATTCAGAACACATCCACCTTCCTCCACATTCGGTACAAGCGCGGAACGGTCATCAATGATTGAGAACCGCTGATTAAAAACCAATATTCTCTATCCGCGTAACGATCAGAAAGGGATGCACTATCTCGTCATCGTGGCCAGCGAGACCAAATACTTTCAAAACGCATTCCTCAATCACACACTATAGAAATAATCCCTGAAAGTATAGTCTTAACGTCAAAGTGGTCATCTTGTGGTTCCCATTAAAGTTGCAAGTGCTTTCATTTACGATTGTTTTGATCACAGGATAAAAAGAGACACCTCATCGCCACAGAAATTTTTTTTCCTAAACGGCGCCCCATGAATGAATTATTTTGAACGCAATGTTATTAGGCAACTGCAAACTAAAAAATTAAGGCATGCTATAATGAACCCAAAAGGTTTAGGAAACGAGCAAGATGGCCTTTCTCTTTCATTCTAGACATTATCTCAGGAATCAGAAGCATAAAAACATATCTTCTTCACCGGCTGATCAACCAAGACGGTTCTGAAGTTGTGATTTCATAAAAGATTTTTAATTGCAATCACAAACTAACCATACAGAACACATCCACCTTCCTCCACATTCTCTGCAGAAGCGGAACGGTCATCTATGATAAAAAACTGCTGATTAAAAACCAATATTCTTTATCCGCGTAACGCTCAGAAAGGGATGCACTATCTCGTCATCGTGGCCAGCGAGACAAAATACTTTCAAAACGCATTCCTCAGTCACACACTATAGAAAAAATCCCTGAAAGTATAGTTTTAACGTCAAACTGGTAATGTTGTGGTTCCCATTAAAGTTGCAAGTGCTTTCATTTCCGATTGTTTTGATCACACGATAAAAAGAGACACCTCATCGCCACAGTAATTTTTTTTCCTAAACGGCGCCCCATGAATGAATTATTTTTAACGCAATGTTATTCGGCAACTGCAAACTAAAAAATTAAGGCATGCTATAATGAACCCAAAAGGTTTAGGAAACGAGCAAGATGGCCTTTCTCTTTCATTCTGGCAATTATCTCAGGAATCAGAAGCATAAATACATATCTTCTTCACCACCTGATCAACCAAGACGGTTCCGAAGTTGTCTTTTCACAAATTTTTTTAAATTGCAATCATAAACTAACCACTCAGAACACATCTACCTTCTTCCACGTTCTCTGCAGAAGCGGAACGGTCATCAATGATAAAGAACCGCTGATTAAAAACCAATATTCCCTATCCGCGTCACGCTCAGAAAGGGATGCACTATCTCGTCATCGTGGACAGCGAGACCAAACACTTTCAAAACGCATTCCTCAGTCACACACTATAGAAATGATCCCTGAAAGTATAATCTTAACGTCAAAACGGTAATCTTGTGGTTCCCATTAAAGTTGCAAGTGCTTTCATTTACGATTGTTTTGACCACAGGATGAAAAGAGACACCTCATCGCCACAGTAATTTTTTTTCCTAAACGGCGCCCCATGAATGAATTATTTTTAACGCAATGTTATTCGGCAACTGCAAACTAAAAAATTAAAGCATGCTATAATGAACCCAAAAGGTTTAGGAAACGAGCAAGATGGCCTTTCTCTTTCATTCTAGACATTATCTCAGGAATCAGAAGCATAAAAACATATCTTCTTCACCGCCTGATCAACCAAGACGGTTCTGAAGTTGTGATTTCATAAAAGATTTTTAATTGCAATCACAAACTAACCATTCAGAACACATCTACCTTCTTCCACGTTCTCTGCAGAAGCGGAACGGTCATCAATGATAAAGAACCGCTGATTAAAAACCAATATTCTCTATCCGCGTCACGCTCAGAAAGGGATGCACTATCTCGTCATCGTGGACAGCGAGACGAAACACTTTCAAAACGCATTCCTCAGTCACACACTATAGAAATGATCCCTGAAAGTATAGTCTTAACGTCAAAACGGTAATCTTGTGGTTCCCATTAAAGTTGCAAGTGCTTTCATTTACGATTGTTTTGACCACAGGATGAAAAGAGACACCTCATCGCCACAGTAATTTTTTTTCCTAAACGGCGCCCCATGAATGAATTATTTTTAACGCAATGTTATTCGGCAACTGCAAACTAAAAAATTAAAGCGTGCTATAATGAACCCAAAAGGTTTAGGAAACGAGCAAGATGGCCTTTCTCTTTCATTCTAGCGATTATCTCAGGAATCAGAAGCATGAAAACATATCTTCTTCACCGCCTGATCAACCAAGACGGTTCTGAAGTTGTGATTTCATAAAAGATGTTTAATTGCAATCACAAACTAACCATTCAGAACACATCCACCTTCCTCCACATTCGGTACAAGGGCGGAACGGTCATCAATGATAGAGAACCGCTGATTAAAAACCAATATTCTCTATCCGCGTCACGCTCAGAAAGAGATGCATTATCTCGTCATCGTGGGCAGCGAGACCAAACACTTTCAAAACGCATTCCTCAGTCACACATTATAGAAATGATCCCTGAAAGTATAATCTTAACGTCACAGTGGTCATCTTGTGGTTCCCATTAAAGTTGCAAGTGCTTTCATTTACGATTGTTTTGACCACAGGATGAAAAGAGAAACCTTATCGCCACAGTAATTTCTTTTCCTAAACGGCGCCCCATGAATGAATTATTTTTAACGCAATGTTATTCGGCAACTGCAAACTAAAAAATTAAGGCATGCTATAATGAACCCAAAAGGTTTAGGAAACGAGCAAGATGGCCTTTCTCTTTCATTCTAGACATTATCTCAGGAATCAGAAGCATAAAAACATATCTTCTTCACCGCCTGATCAACCAAGACGGTTCTGAAGTTGTGATTTCATAAAAGATTTTTAATTGCAATCACAAACTAACCATTCAGAACACATCCACCTTCCTCCACATTCGGTACAAGCGCGGAACGGTCATCAATGATTGAGAACCGCTGATTAAAAACCAATATTCTCTATCCGCGTAACGATCAGAAAGGGATGCACTATCTCGTCATCGTGGCCAGCGAGACCAAATACTTTCAAAACGCATTCCTCAATCACACACTATAGAAATAATCCCTGAAAGTATAGTCTTAACGTCAAAGTGGTCATCTTGTGGTTCCCATTAAAGTTGCAAGTGCTTTCATTTACGATTGTTTTGATCACAGGATAAAAAGAGACACCTCATCGCCACAGAAATTTTTTTTCCTAAACGGCGCCCCATGAATGAATTATTTTGAACGCAATGTTATTAGGCAACTGCAAACTAAAAAATTAAGGCATGCTATAATGAACCCAAAAGGTTTAGGAAACGAGCAAGATGGCCTTTCTCTTTCATTCTAGACATTATCTCAGGAATCAGAAGCATAAAAACATATCTTCTTCACCGGCTGATCAACCAAGACGGTTCTGAAGTTGTGATTTCATAAAAGATTTTTAATTGCAATCACAAACTAACCATACAGAACACATCCACCTTCCTCCACATTCTCTGCAGAAGCGGAACGGTCATCTATGATAGAAAACTGCTGATTAAAAACCAATATTCTTTATCCGCGTAACGCTCAGAAAGGGATGCACTATCTCGTCATCGTGGCCAGCGAGACAAAATACTTTCAAAACGCATTCCTCAGTCACACACTATAGAAAAAATCCCTGAAAGTATAGTTTTAACGTCAAACTGGTAATGTTGTGGTTCCCATTAAAGTTGCAAGTGCTTTCATTTCCGATTGTTTTGATCACACGATAAAAAGAGACACCTCATCGCCACAGTAATTTTTTTTCCTAAACGGCGCCCCATGAATGAATTATTTTTAACGCAATGTTATTCGGCAACTGCAAACTAAAAAATTAAGGCATGCTATAATGAACCCAAAAGGTTTAGGAAACGAGCAAGATGGCCTTTCTCTTTCATTCTGGCAATTATCTCAGGAATCAGAAGCATAAATACATATCTTCTTCACCACCTGATCAACCAAGACGGTTCCGAAGTTGTCTTTTCACAAATTTTTTTAAATTGCAATCATAAACTAACCACTCAGAACACATCTACCTTCTTCCACGTTCTCTGCAGAAGCGGAACGGTCATCAATGATAGAGAACCGCTGATTAAAAACCAATATTCTCTATCCGCTTCACGCTCAGAAAGAGATGCACTATCTCGTCATCGTGGACAGCGAGACCAAACACTTTCAAAACGCATTCCTCAGTCACACATTATAGAAATGATCCCTGAAAGTATAATCTTAACGTCACAGTGGTCATCTTGTGGTTCCCATTAAAGTTGCAAGTGCTTTCATTTACGATTGTTTTGACCACAGGATGAAAAGAGACACCTTATCGCCACAGTAATTTCTTTTCCTAAACGGCGCCCCATGAATGAATTATTTTTAACGCAATGTTATTCGGCAACTGCAAACTAAAAAATTAAGGCATGCTATAATGAACCCAAAAGGTTTAGGAAACGAGCAAGATGGCCTTTCTCTTCCATTCTAGACATTATCTCAGGAATCAGAAGCATAAAAACATATCTTCTTCACCGCCTGATCAACCAAGACGGTTCTGAAGTTGTGATTTCATAAAAGATTTTTAATTGCAATCACAAACTAACCATTCAGAACACATCCACCTTCCTCCACATTCGGTACAAGGGCGGAACGGTCATCAATGATTGAGAACCGCTGATTAAAAACCAATATTCTCTATCCGCGTAACGATCAGAAAGGGATGCACTATCTCGTCATCGTGGCCAGCGAGACCAAATACTTTCAAAACGCATTCCTCAATCACACACTATAGAAATAATCCCTGAAAGTATAGTCTTAACGTCAAAGTGGTCATCTTGTGGTTCCCATTAAAGTTGCAAGTGCTTTCATTTACGATTGTTTTGATCACAGGATAAAAAGAGACACCTCATCGCCACAGAAATTTTTTTTCCTAAACGGCGCCCCATGAATGAATAATTTTTAACGCAATGTTATTCGGCAACTGCAAACTAAAAAATTAAGGCATGCTATAATGAACCCAAAAGGTTTTGGAAATGAGCCAGATGGCCTTTCTCTTTCATTCTGGCAATTATCTCAGGAATCAGAAGCATAAGAACATATCTTCTTCACCACCTGATCAACCAAGACGGTTCCGAAGTTGTCATTTCACGAAAGAGGTTTAATTGCAATCATAAACTAACCACTCAGAACACATCCACCTTCCTCCACATTCTCTGCAGAAGCGGAACGGTCATCTATGATAGAAAACTGCTGATTAAAAACCAATATTCTCTATCCGCGTAACGCTCAGAAAGGGATGCACTATTTCGTCATCGTGGGCAGCGAGACCAAACACTTTCAAAACGCATTCCTCAGTCACACACTATAGAAATGATCCCTGAAAGTATAGTCTAAACGTCACAGTGGTGATCTTGGGGTTCCCATTAAAGTTGCAAGTGCTTTCATTTACGATTGTTTTGATCACAGGATAAAAAGCGACACCTTATCGCCACAGTCATTTTTTTTCCTAAACGGTGCCCCATGAATGAATTCTTTTTAACGCAATGTTATTAGGCAACTGCAAACTAAAAAATTAAGGCATGCTATAATGAACCCAAAAGGTTTAAGAAACGAGCAAGATGGCCTTTCTCTTTCATTCTAGCAATTATCTCAGGAATCAGAAGCATAAAAACATATATCTTCGTCACCAACTGATCAACCAAGACGGTTCCGAAATTGTCTTTTCACCAAATTTTTTAAATTGCAATCATAAACTAACCACTCAGAACACATCCACCTTCCTCCACATTCTCTGCAGAAGCGGAACGGTCACCTATGATAGAGAACTGCTGATTAAAAACCAATATTCTCTATCCGCTTCACGCTCAGAAAGGGATGCACTATCTCGTCATCGTGGGCAGCGAGACCAAATGCTTTCAAAACGCATTCCTCAGTCACACACTATAGAAATAATCCCTGAAAGTATAATCTTAACGTCAAAATGGTAATCTTGTGGTTCCCATTAAAGTTCCAAGTGCTTTCATTTACGATTGTTTTGATCACAGGATAAAAAGAGACACCTCATCGCCACAGTAATTTTTTTTCCTAAACGGCGCCCCATGAATGAATTATTTTGAACGCAATGTTATTAGGCAACTGCAAACTAAAAAATTAAGGCATGCTATAATGAACCCAAAAGGTTTAGGAAACGAGCAAGATGGCCTTTCTCTTTCATTCTAGACATTATCTCAGGAATCAGAAGCATAAAAACATATCTTCTTCACCGGCTGATCAACCAAGACGGTTCTGAAGTTGTGATTTCATAAAAGATTTTTAATTGCAATCACAAACTAACCATACAGAACACATCCACCTTCCTCCACATTCTCTGCAGAAGCGGAACGGTCATCTATGATAGAAAACTGCTGATTAAAAACCAATATTCTTTATCCGCGTAACGCTCAGAAAGGGATGCACTATCTCGTCATCGTGGCCAGCGAGACAAAATACTTTCAAAACGCATTCCTCAGTCACACACTATAGAAAAAATCCCTGAAAGTATAGTTTTAACGTCAAACTGGTAATGTTGTGGTTCCCATTAAAGTTGCAAGTGCTTTCATTTCCGATTGTTTTGATCACACGATAAAAAGAGACACCTCATCGCCACAGTAATTTTTTTTCCTAAACGGCGCCCCATGAATGAATTATTTTTAACGCAATGTTATTCGGCAACTGCAAACTAAAAAATTAAGGCATGCTATAATGAACCCAAAAGGTTTAGGAAACGAGCAAGATGGCCTTTCTCTTTCATTCTGGCAATTATCTCAGGAATCAGAAGCATAAATACATATCTTCTTCACCACCTGATCAACCAAGACGGTTCCGAAGTTGTCTTTTCACAAATTTTTTTAAATTGCAATCATAAACTAACCACTCAGAACACATCTACCTTCTTCCACGTTCTCTGCAGAAGCGGAACGGTCATCAATGATAAAGAACCGCTGATTAAAAACCAATATTCCCTATCCGCTTCACGCTCAGAAAGAGATGCACTATCTCGTCATCGTGGACAGCGAGACCAAACACTTTCAAAACGCATTCCTCAGTCACACATTATAGAAATGATCCCTGAAAGTATAATCTTAACGTCACAGTGGTCATCTTGTGGTTCCCATTAAAGTTGCAAGTGCTTTCATTTACGATTGTTTTGACCACAGGATGAAAAGAGACACCTTATCGCCACAGTAATTTCTTTTCCTAAACGGCCCCCCATGAATGAATTATTTTTAACGCAATGTTATTCGGCAACTGCAAACTAAAAAATTAAGGCATGCTATAATGAACCCAAAAGGTTTAGGAAACGAGCAAGATGGCCTTTCTCTTCCATTCTAGACATTATCTCAGGAATCAGAAGCATAAAAACATATCTTCTTCACCGCCTGATCAACCAAGACGGTTCTGAAGTTGTGATTTCATAAAAGATTTTTAATTGCAATCACAAACTAACCATTCAGAACACATCCACCTTCCTCCACATTCGGTACAAGGGCGGAACGGTCATCAATGATTGAGAACCGCTGATTAAAAACCAATATTCTCTATCCGCGTAACGATCAGAAAGGGATGCACTATCTCGTCATCGTGGCCAGCGAGACCAAATACTTTCAAAACGCATTCCTCAATCACACACTATAGAAATAATCCCTGAAAGTATAGTCTTAACGTCACAGTGGTCATCTTGTGGTTCCCATTAAAGTTGCAAGTGCTTTCATTTACGATTGTTTTGATTACAGGATAAAAAGAGACACCTCATCGCCACAGAAATTTTTTTTCCTAAACGGCGCCCCATGAATGAATAATTTTTAACGCAATGTTATTCGGCAACTGCAAACTAAAAAATTAAGGCATGCTATAATGAACCCAAAAGGTTTTGGAAATGAGCCAGATGGCCTTTCTCTTTCATTCTAGCAATTATCTCAGGAATCAGAAGCATAAAAACATATCTTCTTCACCACCTGATCAACCAAGACGGTTCCGAAGTTGTCATTTCACAAAAGAGGTTTAATTGCAATCATAAACTAACCACTCAGAACACATCCACCTTCCTCCACATTCTCTGCAGAAGCGGAACGGTCATCTATGATAGAGAACTGCTGATTAAAAACCAATATTCTCTATCCGCTTCACGCTCAGAAAGGGATGCACTATCTCGTCATCGTGGGCAGCGAGACCAAACACTTTCAAAACGCATTCCTCAGTCAAGGTTTTGTGTAATTTTATTGTATCTGTACATTTACACTTCACATCATTTCCTTCTCAGTCATACTAGTTTGAAATACCCTCTTACAAATAAATACAAACAAATAAATACGATCAAGACAAACCCAAGCACAGGTGAAATCCCAAATAAATACGTATATACATTTTTTTTCACAATACAAAATATATAAATAATCCATTCCTGGTACAAAAAAAAACCACAAAAAACCCTCCCCCTTTACTCACACTCTTAATAAATAACACACACATTTTGTAATACCATGTCTCCTAAAATCGATACAATAAAATCATACAGTATGAAAAGGAGCACTTTGTATAGTACAGGATGTGTCTTTAAATAACCAACTCCAACACCAGTCCATTTAGCCGACACAAAAACCTGGCACCACGTCAAACTGCTCAGTCCACTCCAACACATCTTAAGGCAGCCGTTCCCCACAAAGCCCAAGCTCTTCCAGCCCCCCACCGACGGCTGTCTCTCTGTATGTAGTCCCTCACCCGGGCCAAAGCCATTTTCCATGTTCCAAATGGTGAGAGGGCTGTCCGTCCCAGTGACACCAGATTCCTCGATGTCCACAGCGCTTCCCGACAGGCGTTTATTGCCAGCCACAGGGCCCTTCCTTCCTGGCTGCCCAGCTTCTCTCTCTCTCCGCCATAGAGGATCCAGGTGCAGTCCAGACAGCCCCCTCTTGTCCATTGCTGCAACAGAGGGAGGGCCCGTCCCCAGAAGGCAGCAGCGAAGCTGCAGTCCCACATGGCATGTCTTATTGTCTCATCCTGTCGACAGCTGTCTCGGGGGCATTTTGCTGTTCTGGCCAGCCTTCTTGAGTGGAGAACTTCTCTCACTGCCAACACTTTGTGTGCTATCAGCCACGCCAGGTCTTTGTGACGGTGAAACAGGTCTGGGTGGGTCACCGCCTTCCAAATCTTCTCCGCTTGGCCTAACGCCAGCCCGCGCACTGGACACATGGGGTCCCTGTAACATGTAACGCCACGAAACGACACATTAAAATCCGGTACACATCCGGCACACCTTTGCCCCCCTTCCCCGGCTCTCTCTTTACCCACACCCTCAGCAGACGCTCCCATCCACATCCCCAAAAGAAATGAAAGACTGCCCGTTCCAGCCGGGACAACACAGCACGAGACGGGACAAAGACAACACCCGACAAACAAAAACAAAGGTAAAATAGCAGATTTAGGAATTAAAGCTTTCCCTTCGTAGGTGAGGCTCCGTAATCGCCAATAAACAAATTTTTTCTCAACCTTCACTAAAACCCCCTCCCAGTTCTCCTCACCCAGACCCTCAGAATTAAAAACTAGCCCTAAAATCTTCATGCTCCCTGTACAAAATGGCAAAGGTGAGGATCGCCTTTCCATGTCAGTCCATGGTCCAAACATCTTGCTGTACAGTTTATAATCAAAGTTTAAAAGTGTTTTCGGTCGCCAGTTCTTTAAGTCTGTTTTTCCCCTTTTTTAAAAAGCAGCGTAACCACTCCCATTCTAAAACTTTCCGGCAACATCTCTCTGTTGTCAAATTCTTCAAAAATGACTCTCAGGTCCGGACCTATAAAATTCCAAAATTTTAAATAAAATTCTAGGGGGAGCCCATCCAACCCTGGGGATTTACCTTTTTTAAAAGTCAACAAGCTCTCAGTTAAATCTTGCAAGTTAAAATCTATATCCAACCCTGATTCCTCTTTAGTTTTCCTCTCTATTGCACTCAAAAACACTTGCATTTTATCTTTTTCCACCTTCTTTTTCCCAAATAGCTCTCTGTAGAAATCCTCCACTACCCTCATCTGCCCCACAGTAGTTCTAATGAGGCCCCCTTGCTCGTCCTTCAACCCTCTCATTAATGCCCCTTGTGATAAAACCTTCTTAAAGAAGTATCGAGAACATGTTTCTCCCTCATCTATCTCCCTTTCCCGACTTCTAAAAATGACTTCTTTGCTACGATTTGCAGCTAGACTCCTCATCTCCGTTTTTACTTCATCCACCTCTACACTAAAATCATACCCTGCATTCACTAAATAGGGAATGGTCAGAGAAAAATACAGGGCTCAGATCTGCCGTCTGCGCGACAAAACCCCTCGTGAAGAGGAAATCAATCCTGGACGCTCGGGACCCCTCATCACTATGCCAGGTAAAACCATCACTTCCTGGGTGTAGAGCCTTAAAAACATCTACTAAATTAAAATCTTTCACCATTCTTTGCAAATAGCCGGAGGTCTTATCCATTCTAAAATCATCGCCCACCCCACGCCGATCTGACCTATTTAAAATGCAATTAAAATCACCAGCAACCAACAATGGCGCTCTGCCCAGCAAATGAGGAGGTAGGTCTTGCAGGATGTCCCACCTCTTCTGTCTCTGGGGGGAACAATAAACATTCAACAAATTCATATGGACACCACAAAACCTTAAGGAAACTAAAACTGCCCTACCACATTTGACAATAGTGCTCCCCACCACCTTCACCCATTTGTTCTTTATTAACACCCCCACCCCATCTGCCCTGCTCTCGTCAGAGACGGCCCCTGTGCCCACTTCCCTTCCCATTGCCTGTATGACTTCTGGTAAGGTAAGCCACACTCCTGTAAGCATATAATGTCTGCCTGCACTCCTTCCAGGAATGACAGAACAGCCTGTGCCCTCATTGCTGTCCTCATACTGCGCACATTCAACGTAGCAACAGTGAGTGGCAAAAACTGTGAATTCATTTTAAAGTATAAAATCATGAAACCTCCCAAGAAACACATCAGACACAAAAACAAAATGGCTGCCATACCCCTCATTACCAAACCATGTCCTCACCCCCACATGAATCATCCAACACCGTTTCACTCACATATGGAGACTCATTCGGTGATGTTGCTTTAAAAACAGGTGACTCTCCAGATTCATCACTGTCGGTCAATGAACCCAACCATTCCCATTGTTTTCGTCTCTCTATTTTCCACTTTTTCCCCCAAAATGAGTTTACCTCATTCTCCTCCTCAGCCCCCCTCTTCAAAGACATACCTTCTGTCTCCATCTCTCTCTCCTGCACCTCTTCTGACTCTGATTGTACGGTTATCATGGACGCCGTCTCAGAGTCAGACTCCCCGAAATGTTTTTCCGCTCCTTTCCTTTCTACCACTCCTACCCCCTCTGATCCAGATAGGCTGTGAGACCCACCTCTTTCCCCTTCCTGCTCCTGCCCGGCCTTTTGACCTGCTGTTGCCTCCACTATCTCTG
This sequence comes from Conger conger, assembly GCF_963514075.1. Classification (NCBI taxonomy): domain Eukaryota; kingdom Metazoa; phylum Chordata; class Actinopteri; order Anguilliformes; family Congridae; genus Conger; species Conger conger. Next base: position 38,190,232 of record NC_083775.1, read on the forward strand.
TCTCTACCCTCTCGCCCACACCCCTAAACACTCCTGTGGCTCCTCTGCATTCTCCCCCATCCCATTTCTCATCTCACCTACCTCTATCCCCTCGCCCTTATTTGGCTCCCCTGGCTGTGTATTCTCCCCCTCACCTGTTTCCCCTCCTCTCTCTATCTGAGCCTCAACTTCCCTTTCCTCCTGCTCCCTACTGCCCTCTCCTGGCTCCTGGGCACTTCCCTCCTGTTCCCTGTTTGCCCTGTTGTCTCCTCTAAAATGGCGTGCCCTGTTTGCGAATGAGTCAGGGCAGTCCCGAAACAGGTGTGTAGTAGCTCCACACAGATTGCATTTTCTTCCTGTTGGACACTGCCCTGACAAATGGCCCACCTCTCTGCATTTAGAGCAAAAGATCTCCTTGCACCCTTCCACTAGATGCCCATAAGCACCACACCTCCTACATAACTTGGGTTGGCCCTTATAAAAGAGCAACCCTCTATTCTCTCCCAACACAATCATTGAGGGCAGATGCCTCAGCCCCCCATAACCTGCTTGGTCAACACCCAGCTTTACAGGCACCCTCCAACTCCCTATCCAGATGCCGTCCAAATCTAGAACTTTCTCGGGCGGGGCCCGCACCGTGCAGTGTCTCCCCAGCCACGTCGTCAAATCCCATTCGTTCACCATCTCGTTAAACATTTTAATCACAAGAACCTTTACAGAATCATCTGTAAGCCATTCAACAGAAAACATTTCAAACTGGTCTTTCACCACATCAAACTTTCCCCAAAATGCTCTGAGTAGAGCCTGGGTTTTAAAACTCAAATCAAAGCCTTTACCTTGCGGTAATGCAATCAAACAATTTCCCCAGGCAAAAACCCCAAAATTCCCTTCACAAACTTACGTGAGAAGTCCAATCGTGAGCATTCCAACAAACGACCGTCCTTCTCACGAAGATTAAAACGCACGCAACAGTGCCTCCGGGCGCCGACCTGTGCTGCCGACATCCTAAAAGCCCTGCACACAAACCCACAAGCCAAACAAAAAACAAAACAACTCCACAAGAAAGAAGCTGCTTGCCCCGAAGGGCCTTACCCTCCACGACCAACCGCTCCCCTCCTGCACCGCAGATCCACCTATGAAGGAAAATACAAAGAAATTCTGTTAATTAAACACACAAAAAATAGCTTTCCTGACTTTAACGAAACAATTCCGAAGACGAAACTTTCTATAGAAATGATCCCTGAAAGTATAGTTTTAACGTCACAACCGTAATCTTGCGGTTCCCTTTAAAGTTGCGAGTGATTTCATGTACGGTTATTTTGACCACAGGATAAAAAGAGATATTATCTCTTGAGTAATTTTTTTTTCTAAACGGCGACCCATGAATGAATTACTTTTGAACCCCATGTTATTACGCTACTGCAAACTAAAAACTGAAGGCATGCTATAATGAACCCAAAAGGTTTTGGATATGAGCGAGCGGGTCTTTCTCTTTTATTCTGGCAATTATCTCATGAATCAGAAGCATAAAAACATATCTTCTTCACCACCTGATCAACCAAGACGGTTCTGAAGTTGTCATTTCACAAAAGATTTTTAATTGCAATCACAAACTGACCACTCAGAACACATCCACCTTCCTCCACATTCGCTGCAGAAGCAGAACGGTCATCAATGATAGAGAACTGCTGATTAAAAACCAATATTCTCTATCCGCTTCACGCTCAGAAAGGGATGCACTATCTCGTCATCATGACCAAACACTTTCAAAACGCATTCCTCAGTCACACACTATAGAAATGATCCCTGAAAGTATAGTCTTAACGTCGCAATGGTAATCTTGTGGTTCCTATTAAAGTTGCAAGTGCTTTCATTTACGATTGTTTTGATAACAGGACAAAAAGAGACACCTTATGGCCACAGTAATATTTTTTCCTAAACGGCGCCCCATGAATGAACTTTTTTGAACCCCATGTTATTCCGCAAATACAAACTGAAAACTGAAGACCTGCTATAATGAACCCAAAAGGTTTTGGATAAGAGCGAGCTGGCCTTTCTCTTTTATTCTGGTAATTATCTCATCAATCAGAGGCATAAAAACATATCTTCTTCACCACCTAATCAACCAAGACGATTATGAACTCGTCATTTCACAAAAGATTTTGAATTACAATCACAAACTAACCACTCAGAACACATCCACCTTCCTCCACATTCTCTGCAGAAGCGGAACCGCTGATTAAAAACCAATATTCTCTATCCGCTTCACGATCAGAAAGGGTTACACTATCTCGTCATCGTGGGCAGCGAGACCAAACACTTTCAAAACACATTCCTCAGTCACACACTATAGAAATGTTCCCTGAAAGGATAATCTTAACGTCATAATGGTAATCTTGTGGTTCCCATTAAAGTTGCAAGTGCTTTCATTTCCGATTATTTTGACCACAGGATAAAAAGAGACACCGCATCTCTACAGTCATTTTTTTTCTAAACGTCGCGCCATTAATTAATTACTTTTGAACCCAATGTTTTTAGGCAACTGCAAACTAAAAACTGAAGGCATGCTATAATTAACCCAAAAGGTTTTTGGATATGAGCGAGCTGGTCTTTCTCTTTTATTCTGGCAATTATCTCATGAATCAGAAACACAAAAATATATCTTCATCACCATCGGATCGACCCAGATGATTATTAAGTCATTATTTAACGACAGGTTTTTAATTGCAATCACAAACTGACCACTCAGAACACATCCACCTTCCTCCACATTCTCTACAGAAGTGGAACGGTCATCAATGATAGAGAACTGCTGATTAAAAACCAATATTCTCTATCCGCTTCACGCTCAGAAAGGGATGCACTATCTCGTCATCATGACCAAACACTTTCAAAACGCATTCCTCAGTCACACACTATAGAAATGATCCCTGAAAGTATAGTCTTAACGTCGCAATGGTAATCTTGTGGTTCCTATTAAAGTTGCAAGTGCTTTCATTTACGATTGTTTTGATAACAGGACAAAAAGAGACACCTTATGGCCACAGTAATATTTTTTCCTAAACGGCGCCCCATGAATGAACTTTTTTGAACCCCATGTTATTCCGCAAATACAAACTGAAAACTGAAGACCTGCTATAATGAACCCAAAAGGTTTTGGATAAGAGCGAGCTGGCCTTTCTCTTTTATTCTGGTAATTATCTCATCAATCAGAGGCATAAAAACATATCTTCTTCACCACCTAATCAACCAAGACGATTATGAACTCGTCATTTCACAAAAGATTTTGAATTACAATCACAAACTAACCACTCAGAACACATCCACCTTCCTCCACATTCTCTGCAGAAGCGGAACCGCTGATTAAAAACCAATATTCTCTATCCGCTTCACGATCAGAAAGGGTTACACTATCTCGTCATCGTGGGCAGCGAGACCAAACACTTTCAAAACACATTCCTCAGTCACACACTATAGAAATGTTCCCTGAAAGGATAATCTTAACGTCATAATGGTAATCTTGTGGTTCCCATTAAAGTTGCAAGTGCTTTCATTTCCGATTATTTTGACCACAGGATAAAAAGAGACACCGCATCTCTACAGTCATTTTTTTTCTAAACGTCGCGCCATTAATTAATTACTTTTGAACCCAATGTTTTTAGGCAACTGCAAACTAAAAACTGAAGGCATGCTATAATTAACCCAAAAGGTTTTTGGATATGAGCGAGCTGGTCTTTCTCTTTTATTCTGGCAATTATCTCATGAATCAGAAACACAAAAATATATCTTCATCACCATCGGATCGACCCAGATGATTATTAAGTCATTATTTAACGACAGGTTTTTAATTGCAATTGCAATCACAAACTGACCACTCAGAACACATCCACCTTCCTCCACATTCTCTACAGAAGTGGAACGGTCATCAATGATAGAGAACTGTTGATTAAAAACCAATATTCTCTATCCGCTTCATGCTCAGAAAGGGATGCACTATCTCGTCATCGTGGGCAGCGAGACCAAATACTTTCAAAACGCATTCCTCAGTCACACACTATAGAAATGATCCCTGAAAGTATAGTCTTAACGACACAATGGTAATCTTGTGGTTCCCATTAAAGTTGCAAGTGCTTTTGTCGTGTCTAGGAAACGACAGAGTCCAAATCTTCAATTTGTCGAAAAACATCTTCGCGAGGGAAAAGACGACACCAGGCAGCAAGACCTTCAGGAAAATCAGACTTTATTAGCACACGTGCATAAAGCCGGATCAGCTCTCCAGAACTGAACCCCGACTGTCATTTGTACACCCATTTTATACACAGTTACTCCACCTACAACTCCTCCTCAAACCTCATTCTGGCAAATCACCCACACTTTTCTTATCGTAACTCCTCCCAACGTTCCTCCCACAACGCCATTGTGGCAAATTGCCAACGGTCCTTATGCTCTGCCAACTCTGTACAAAGTTCAGGGCATTCTGCCAACTACGTGTCCTCACTTCACCCCGCACCTGCTCTTGGCAAACTACCAGATCTCATAAAGTTCTGGATGCCCTCCCTCTAACACGTCATCCGTACACGTCACTCTGTATCTTTCGCTTTTATAAGACGAACTAAGCAGCAGTAATCATTGAAAATATACAGACAAACTAAACATTTAATTAATATTCACTTCTAATATACTTTTACAATATACAGACATACTAAACATTTGATTAATTATTCTCTTCTAAGGGAGTAAATGTACGTAGCATTCTTTGCTCTCCTTTCGACAGTTTTCACTGTGGTTTCTTGCGTTTTCATAAGCTCAGCTGTGATTAATGTTCTAGGTCAAATGGATACACTCCTGGCATAAAACTTCGAGAGTCCCGGAGAAATCAGCTGTACAGTCATATCTTACTCTGCCCGTGTCCTTGACAGTTAGCACTGAGAGTTAAGGGGTGTGTTTTTCGATTACAGTGTCTCTTAGCGCTTTACGAAGACGGTCTAAGGTATACTTTACTAAAGTCGTTCACTTTTCTACGTCTGTTCCACGAACTATCACTTCGGCGGTTGCTTAAGGGATAGCTTCTCCGTGTGTCGTTACTCTACCCATCGACTCCCTCTCAGATCGATTATTCACTCCATGCAGCGACTGTTTGACTGCGTTGCGAGAAGAAGTAGTGTTATTTATGAACGAAACACTGCAGGAATACTTTTTTAAAAATGCAATCATGACTGGTGGGAAGGTATTAATAGAATTAAAAACTTACAAACTAAACTATCCAACAGTTTATATAATTTTCGGCAAATTATATATACGGTTAGTAATACGGTTTGTGGGTCCGCCATCTAGCAACACGCCTTCTTTTTCGAAAAGATACATATATTTTTTGCATAAGATACAGCGGAAAAAAACCTGTTTGCGTAGCACCGTTTTCGTGCCCGAAGAAGAACTATGTAAATGTTTTCATGATATATTTATAGAGCGCCTTTATTCAAATCGCAGTACAAGTGATGCTGCTCATAAACTCACTGCGATTGGCTGCTATGATATGCTAGGCAACAGCAAGCTTGTTAAGCGCGATTTGGGGTTAGGTGCTCAGGGACACTTCGACACATCAAGGGCGGGATCAAACCGGCGACCCTTCAACTGCCAGATGACTGCTCTTACTGCCTGAGCCAATGAGACGACTGCTCTTACTGCCTGAGCATACACTTGAGAGATAACAATTTGATGTTTTGCACGTGACGTTGCTATATTTTAATTGGATAATGAAACCGTGGCCGTTATTCTGTCATTTGAATATTGCAATAAAAAAAGAGATGTATATTTACATCTTCTAAGGCAAGGAAGGTTCATCATTTTGTTAAGCGGATTGCTGTTAAAAAAGTTATGACTGGCTACTTGTTCCAAACGGGCAGAAAAAAGATAGAGCTTATTGAATCTCGGAAACGCAGCGGGCCATGTGATTTTGACCGGAGGGCCGTATATGGCCTGGAGGCTCCCCAACCCTGCTTTAGACTGAGATTAACTGAATTTAATTAAAATTGTTCTGGAGAGTGGTTTGCTCGTTTAGGCAGGTGGGTTGCTACTCTAAAATAGAGTTGCTAGTCTAACAGACTGGGTTTGCGTAGTCCAGGTGAGAGATTTCCCAGTCTATAAGAGTCAGTAGTTCGTAGATAAGTTAGTAGCCGCCCTCGGCCTCTCCTATGTCTGATTTCAATGATGTGAATTTTAAGGTGTTTAATGTAATGTGTGAATGGGTTAAAACAATTGTATATCAATGTATAATAAAATAATAAATGTATTCATGTAGCTTTTCCATTTGTCATTTCAGTGTTGCCCAAGCATTACGTAAAAACGAAAAAGAGATACTCAAACCACCCTGTCTGGCACCAATAATCCACAGTCAGAGTCACCTCGATCACATTTCTTCCCCAGCTGAAACTCTTGTCTATGCATGCTTTTACACATTTAGTTGCTGCCACATTATTGGCTGATTAAATATTTGCATTAACAAGCTGGTGTGAAGCTCTACCTAATAAATTGCTCATTAAGTGTATAATCCCTATTAACCTTTACTATGTTTACCCTCTTGAGCCACATTCATTCAGATATACCCCTGCATGCTATAAATAATAAAGTCACATGTTCACATTGTGCTTGTGGTGCTATATTGGGGGTGGTACGGATGGTGCAGTGGGCAGCACTGCTGTCACACAGCAAGGAGATCCCAGGTTTGAATCCCAGTTAGCTGGGCCTTGCCGTTTCGCATGGATTTTTTTTTGGATACTGCAGTTTCCTCCTACAGTCCAAAGCCATGCAGGCTAGGTTGATTAAAGAATCTAAATTGCCCATAAGTATGAGTCAATGGCGCGTTCGCTCTGCGATGGACTGGCGACCTGTCCAGGGTGTATTTTTTGCTTTTCGCCCAATGTATGCTGGGATAGGCTCCAGCCCTCCTGCAACCCTGTTCAGGATAAGCCTGTTAAGATAATGGATGGATTTATTAACACAATGCAGGTTTGGCTTGTTTTAGTCTTTGTAAAACAAAAACTTTGTTACTTCATTATCCACCAAATGGTTATTTTCAGCAATTAGAAGCATATTGATTCACCTCAATCTTTAATTTGTTAATTTAAAACATTGTTGGTGTGAATATGGGACTTTGAATTCTTCATGGCATGCATCGCGGTTTCTGTGGCCTAAGAGGGTACAACACCTCTAATCGTGAAAAGCACCTATTAAGACAATTTAACAGCTCGTAAAAATCGTGGAATTGCAATTGCGGTTTAATTAGCGCAATCGTTTACATAATGTGTTTTTAGCCGCATTGTGTGATATAACCAGCCGCTGATAAATGTTCTTGTCTTGTATAATTTTATTGTAGTCTAATTTACGAGTGAATAAATGGTGCATATGGCTAATTTGCTGATTGAGCCAGGGTAACTGGTGGCAGTAAAAACCTGCATACTACACACTAGCCCTCCAGGACTGGAGTTGCCCATCCCTGGTTTAAGAAATAGGCTAGTGCAGGGGTGTCAAACTGAATCCCCAGGGGGCCGCACTGTCTGCGGGTTTTGTGGTTTCCTTTCCAGGCCTTTTAGGCCTTGAGAACAAGGCATGTGGATACTTTAACCAATCAATGACTTGAATTAACCCAGAACCCAGAACACCCCAACACTACGGCCCTCCAGGACTGGAGTTTGACACCTGTGTGCTAGTGGTATTCATATTTATGCCTGAATTAATATATAATGGGCTACAGCATGGAAAGACCAAAGATGTGACCAACCTGCTTGTGCACAATTATATTCAGCTTTGCGTTGCCACGTCACTTTCTATTAAGTAATTTCACCTGAATGTATTTTTGATATATGTATTTTCAGGTTGTGACGTCTCAGTAGATGCATTTCAAAATTCAATAAATAAATACGGAACACACAAGAAATGCTTGAACACAGTTCTGGCGAGTATTTAATATACGACGCTTCAATAAGGATACGCATCAGTTCAATACGGACATTGAACGGCAGCTCGACGGAATTCATTCCAGAATCGGAGAGGTATGCTATTTATTTTTGAAGTTATTAATTTAAAAATTAGGTAATTTTCACAGAGATCTTTTTGCATCTCACGGGAATAATTTTCTGTGTACATTAAATAGCCTACATTTTCTGAGATGCTGTAAAACTGTTTACTATAGCCTAGCCTACACACAGTACCAAAAAAAGTTTAGTGTAGCTACATGAGGTCATTTTCCATAAGGGATGTTGTTATTCAAAACCACCGATTTAAAAATCGAATCCCCGCGTGTCATAAATTGTTTTTATAAGTAATGTACGGTTTTTCGGATTCTAGCTTCTGGATTGTCACATTTGCTTGAGTTGATGCTACTGTAAAGAGGCGGGTTGTGTTATTTTCATGAAAGTGTATTCCAGTAAGAGTAGGCCTATCCCTCCGAAGAATTAGCATCCTGTGAAAGGTAGGCCTATCTGGTGAAACAACTACATTAGCAGGCTAAATTACTAAACGGTTCCATTTTATTTGAAACCATTTTCATTTGAAACAAAAGTCCAGAATGATTTATTTAAATGACACCTAATTCCTCAAAAATCAAGCTCAGGGTTTGACGTCACAGATGCCTTACAGTCCATTTCAGAATTCAATAAATGAAGACGAAATTTGAAAGAAATGATCCTGCTATGTTTTATGTTCTGGCATGTATAATAAACACAACGTTAATAAGGATAAATTATTAATCAATCAATTATTCATCAAGCAATATGGACATGGAAACACAGTTCGGCGGAATTCATGCCAGAATCCGAGAGGTACGCTATTTATTTTCACCAAGCTTATTTTATGTCTGACGGGATTCATTTTTTGTGTCTTAAATAGCCGACATTTCCATGTCTACAGATTCTGTAAAAAGTGATTGATTTAAATTGCCTCACATGTGTTGAATAACTTGAATAATGACACTTTGTGATATCCATATTTTATTGTATTCTGCAACAACACATGGAAATATTGTTAGCTAAACTGTAGTCACGATAAGCAGCTATGATACGCTTCTGCTTTCTGCTTTCATTCACACTGACAAGACTTGCTCTGCACTTACAATATTTTATGACGATCAGAGAAATTATCATATTATGTCAAAATATAACATGTATTATATTACTATACTACCATTACCAAAACAAGAAAATGAAATAATAACAATGATCCAGCTATTACTACTATTAGCACCATATTTTATAACATTCACGGTTTAACCTTTATGCTGTGACATTACCAAAACGGCGCCTTTAAACCCAGAAACAACAGCTCACTCCCAACTTCACTAGTCTAACGTTATTCTCCGTGCCGAGACACGTGGTTATGCTAACAAGCTACTGTTTAGAACTTATGGTTTATATTATCTCGTGCTGAATGTCCGGTGTCATGTGGGAGGTAATACCCGCTGTTACCAGCAGAGGGCCGAGGATCATTGTTCGCACCTGTTCCTCATTGGCGTTAGGGGAATTACCTCCCGGGAGCACATTTAAGCTCAGTACTGACTCTCCTTCACTGCTTGTGTGTCAACTGTTCGCTCTTGCGCCAAGCCGGTAAGCACAAGGTAGACTCTATCAGTAGTTTTGGGAGTCAGGTACTGTGCTGGTGGTTGCTAACAAAAAGAAAAGCTTAAAAAAGGTAAGGAAGGCGTTCCGCTGGTATTGTGTTCGCTGGCGCCTTCCTCTAAGGTTTTTTGGTTTTGGTTTTTCTTTCTTTTGATTCGTGTGAGTCAGTGGTTGGGGGACGTTGTCCCCTGGTATGTATTTTTGGTTTGTGTTTTCTTCCCGAGCTGCGCCTCGAGGGTTTTATTTTCTCGTGCCTAGTTTTTTACGCTAGGTTGTATTTTCTTTTCGGCGGTCCCGGTCTGCTACCGTCAGTGCTGTGTGTCAAGCACATTTTGGGTTTTGAGTTTCGCCCTGTTTTGGAGGGTTGTTTTATTTTCCCAGCCGCTTTTGGCTTAATTTCTGTTATCCTTCTAATTCGCCTTCGGGTTAGTTTTTGTTCCTCCTTCTGTTCTGGGAGTAGGGGTTATCGCCTAATATTGAGTTTTAGTGGCGAACACATTTGCGTGCTCGCTTTAAAAGGGTTTCCCCTTTAGTCGCTACTGGCTCTCTGCCCAACCCCATCCTCACAGTACACACAAGCCACCTTGGAGAGACCAGCGACTAATTTGGGAATGGAGGTGGGAGATTCCCCGTTAGAAGCGGTGGTAGCTGCCCAGCAGGCTGCTCTAAATAGGCAGGAACAGGCGCTGCATGCGCTACAGGCACAGCAAGCTGCCACCACTGAGCAGCAGACCCTAGTGTTCCAAAGCCAGGACGAGATCCTGGCCAGGCTAGGCAGTCAGCAGGACGTGCTGCTGGGTCTCGCCGACAGTTTTCGGCAACTAGCGAGCGAGTTTCGCTCAGCTCAGGTACAAGCATCATCCCCAGACAATCCCCCACTCATTTACCACACCTATGGTCAGGGAGCCCAAGTTACAGCTGCCGCTGCGGTATGGGGGAGAGGCGGGCAAGTGTAGGGGGTTCCTCTCCCAGTGCCTGATTTTTTTTTAAAGCCCAGCCTTCCCGGTTCTCGACTGAGGATTCACGGGTAGCATTTATCCTGTCGTTACTGACCGGAACCGCTCTGGCCTGGGCGGAACCGCTGATCCGAGCACAGTCGCCCCTAATGAGTGCCTCTCAGCACCTCATGCAAGAAATGACACGGGTATTCGATCACAATGTTACGGGCAAAAAGGCCGCGGTCCGCTTAACGTGGATGAGGCAGGGAACCCAAAGTGCAGCAGAATTCTCTGTGGCGTTTCAGGCTCTGGCCGGGGAGACGGGGTGGGCTGACGAACCACTGATGACTCTGTTTACGGGTGCGCTATCAGACCCTGTTAGGGACGTCCTCGCTACCGTGGACCCCCCGGAGAATTTAGGGTCGCTAATTTCCATAGCCATCCGTATTGACAACCGGATTCGGGAACGAGAAAGAGAAAAGGTTGTCCGCACGGGCGGGGTTAATTGGTCTGTCCCGTCCCCCCTAGGTAGGGTTCTAAGAACCGAGGGGAACCAGGAGGCACACAGAGGGGAAGAGCCGATGCAACTGGGGGTTACTACTATGGCACACTCGAGGAGACAACCCTGGAGAGGAGGGCTATGTTTTTTTTTGTAATCAGCCAGGGCATCAAAAGAAAAACTGCCCCGACCTAAAGAAAGCAAAAAGAGCAGTCCCACTAGTGGAGCGAAAGTCACTAGTGGGACAGCTCGAGGGTATTAGCTTTCGCACCATCCTACCGATCGAACTGACATGGAAAGGGGTTGTCGTTGGGGCAGAAGCCTTTATTGATTCCGGGGCGGTGGACAATTTTATTGACAGGCAGTGGGCTAAAGAGAAGAGACTGCCGGTTCGATCTATGCCTCAGCCTCAGTCGATTACGGCGCTAGACGGGCGTCCTTTGGGGTCTGGAGTGGTACGCCAACGGACAGAGCGGGTTGTCATGCGAAGCCCGTTTGGGGGGCACTGGGAACGCATATATTTTTATTTGGTCGAGTCCCCGGCATATCCGATAGTTTTAGGGCATGTCTGGCTAGTCAAGCACCAGCCTCACATAAACTGGGGTAGCCGAAGTCACCCGGTGTCTCGGTGGGGTCCACAATGCGCAGCCCACTCAGATCGCGGGAATACCTCCGCGTCTCCTCCTACTGATACAGACATAGGGTCCGAATTGGACGAGGAGGAGGTTAGGATACCGGAGGAGGAGGAGGAGGAGGAGGAGGAGGAGGAGGAGGAGGAAGGGAGCCTGGAGTGGGACCCAGTCTGTGACTGGAATCTCCCTATTGACGAGGGAGAGGGTAGTGACGTCACAGACTGGGACGCCGAGAGCCTATTGCAAACCTCTATCAGTGGGAGTGAGAACCGGATAATGGGGGCTATTGGGTTCTCGCTGCCATCAAATGTCCCGAGGGTGTATCGTGAATTGGCTGAGGCGTTTAGCAAGCAACAGGCGACCATGTTACCTCCACACCGCTCGTACGACTGTGCAATAGAGTTGCATCCGGGTACAATCCCTCCCAGGGGTGCACTCTATTCATTGTCGGTGCCGGAGAGCAGGGCCATGAAAGAGTACATTCGGGACACCCTAGCCAATGGGTTCATCAGACCGTCCTCATCACCGGCGGGGGCGGGGTTCTTTTTTGTTAAAAAAAAGGACGGGAGCCTAAGACCCTGTATCGATTACAGAGGCTTGAATGCTATCACCATAAAAAATAGGTACCCCCTTCCATTGATGAACTCTGCATTTGAGCGCCTGCAAACGGCATCAATATTCACCAAATTAGACCTCCGCAATGCGTACAATTTGGTACGCATACGGGAAGGCGACGAATGGAAAACAGCCTTCAACACACACTCTGGTCATTACGAATATCTGGTTATGCCGTTTGGCCTCACCAACGCCCCCGCGGTGTTCCAGGCGCTCGTCAATGATGTGCTTCGAGAGATGCTGGAGAAGTTCGTTTTCGTCTACCTGGACGATATTCTGATCTTCTCCGCCACCCTCTCAGAGCACATCCGGCACGTAAAAATAGTACTGACACACTTATTAGAAGATCGCCTTTTTGTTAAGGCAGAGAAGTGCGTGTTTCACACGAGTTCAGTGTCTTTCCTCGGGTTTATCGTTTCCGCCGGCAAAACCGAAATGGACCCGAGAAAGATTGCTGCCGTGAAGGATTGGCCAACCCCGGAATTGGTAAAACAGGTGCAGAGATTCCTAGGGTTCGCCAACTTTTATCGGCGGTTCATCCGCAATTTTAGCACGGTAGTCGCGCCCATCACAGCACTCACTAGGAAGAGTGCCCCGGCGCGTTTTGTTTGGACACCTCGGGCAGAGGCGGCGTTCGTGGGTTTAAAAGAAAGGTTCTGTTCGGAACCCATTTTGATAACCCCTAACCCGTCCCTGCCGTTTATTGTGGAGGTTGATGCCTCCTAGCTGGGGGTGGGGGCTATTCTTTCGCAACGGTCTCCCCAAGATCAGGTCCCCGCCCCCGCCGGTGATGAGGACAGTCTGATGAACCCATTGGCTAGGGCGTCCCGAATGTACTCTTTCATGGCCCTGCTCTCCGGCACCGACAATTAATAGAGTGCATCCCTGCGCGTTTTTCTCACGGTCACTGTCTCAGGCCGAGAGAAACTATGACGTGGGGGATCGAGAACTGCTAGCGGTCAAACTGGCCTTGGAGGAGTGGCGGCACTGGCTTGAGGGGGCGGAACATCCGTTCACTGTGTGGACAGATCATAAGAACCTGGAATACATCCAGACCGCTAAAACGCGCAACTCACGTCAGGCGCGCTGGGCGCTATTTTTTGCGCGTTTTTCATTTACTGTAATGTATCGTCCAGGATCTAAAAACATTAAGCCAGACGCTCTCTCTCTGGGGTTCGGATTGTAGCGCCTATCATTTGGGAGATTGAGTCAGCGGTGCGGAGAGCATTACGCCGTGACCCGGATCCTGGAGGGGGTCCGCCGCACTGCCTTTTTGTGCCCGCTGGGGTCTGGTCCCAGGTGCTACAGTGGGGGCACGCCTCACGGCTGGCGGGAAAAGGACGTCCACGAGTTTGTGGGCGCATGTCCAGTCTGTGCGCGCAGTAAGAGCTCCCACCGACCCCCAGCAGGGCGGCTACGTCCGTTACCAGTCCCGAGGCGCCCCTGGAGTCACATTGCGCTGGACTTTATCACGGGGTTGCCACCATCCGAGGGGAACACGGTCATTTTAGTGGTGGTGGATCGGTTTTCCAAGGCGGCCCACTTCGTGGCACTGCCCAAATTACCATCGGCAGTGGAAACCGCACGGTTGGTGGTTGACCATGTGTTCCGGTTGCACGGGCTGCCTCAAGACGTAGTATCAGATCGTGGACCCCAGTTCACCTCCCGGTTCTGGCGGGCGTTCTGTTCTCTGCTGGGTGCTTCGGCTAGCCTGTCCTCTGGTTTTCACCCCGAGACCAACGGGCAGACGGAACGCACCAATCAGACCCTCGAGAACACGCTACGGTGTCTGGCGGTTGACAACCCCACTTCGTGGAGTCGTCAACTCACGTGGGCGGAATACGCCCACAATTCGCTCCAGAATGCGTCCACAGGGCTGGGGGTATCAGAGTGGTTGGGGGACGTTGTCCCCTGGTATGTATTTTTGGTTTGTGTTTTCTTCCCGAGCTGCGCCTCGCTAGGTTGTATTTTCTTTTCGGCGGTCCCGGTCTGCTACCGTCAGTGCTGTGTGTCAAGCACATTTTGGGTTTTGAGTTTCGCCCTGTTTTGGAGGGCTGTTTTATTTTCCCAGCCGCTTTTGGCTTAATTTCTGTTATCCTTCTAATTCGCCTTCGGGTTAGTTTTTTTCCTCCCTCTGTTCTGGGAGTAGGGGTTATCGCCTAATATTGAGTTTTAGTGGCGAACACGTTTGCGTGCTCGCTTTAAAAGGGTTTCCCCTTTAGTCGCTACTGGCTCTCCGCCCAACCCCATCCTCACAGTCCGGTGTTTGTTTAGGAGAGGAATGAAAGTTCATTCCTCTCCTAAACAAACACCGGACATTCAGCATGAGATAATATAAATCATAAGTTCTAAACAGTACTTATCGTGATGTTATATTACTTTCTCACCTGCAACAACACGTGAAAATATTGTTAGCTAAACTGTAGTCACGATAAGCAGCTATGATACGCTTCTGCTTTCTGCTTTCATTCACACTACAGGGTTGCCAACTCTCGCGAGACAAATAAGCAACCTCATCTTCGGAAACAAGCCCAAAACAAGCCCAACTCTATTATGGCCACATATTTATAATAAAAATTATTAAAACCATATAATATTATTATTACTATATATGGGTATGTGTTTATTAGTGTTTTGCTTGTTTTTGTCAAGGATTTGTACAGAACCAAAACGCAGGCGCAGACTGGTGTTGAAGTGAAAATGTCTTTTACTTTACAAAATGAAATGAAAATATTCCAAACAAGGACCTCGCAGGGCTCAATAACAGAAGAGTATTATCAAAAAGGTATTTAACAGAACAAAAGTCTAGAAAACAGAGAGCCGCACAGACTTTAAAACTAGTCACATAACAAAAGCAGGTGTGAGACTGCAACCGAAGCAGGTGGAAAACTGACAGAAGCCAGGACAGGCCATGAGTATGTTCCACCATGCCAAACACAGAAGACTAGATTTAGCCAAGACAACGAACCAACAAATGCTAACAGACAACAGAACTCCTATATTGCTGCCCAGGCAATTAAAAAGAAAAAAAAAAGATCGATCTCCGCTGGGACGCTCTGCTGCTAGCATCGTCTGCAGTCCCCTCCTTTACCTGGACAGCAGATGGAGACATAACACAAGTTAGCATATAAACAGGACACAGACCTAATATTCCTAACATTATGAAAAATAACAAGACAACCTAATGAACAAACACATAACAGCTGAGAGGAAAACAAGAGCACCAATAAACCACCACCATAACCACACAAGCTGTAACTAAATAACTTAAACATACAAGACATGATCCCACACCAAACAAGTCCCAAAGTGTGGGATCCTAATAGTTTTTTTGTCATTATAACCTGTAATAACAGGTTAATAAACTGCAACTGCAACCCGAAATTAACAGCACACACGGGCAGTTGATTGGCTGCGTCATCCAAATTGACATCAAGGAGTTTGGAATCGGACGGAGGAATGGCGCTGGGTGTGATCACTCTTGAGATAAGTGTACGAAAAAATGACTGTAGGCAGTCCAGCATTTTGAATGCATTGTCAGTTTCTAGTTGAAACAGCTTGTTGACTCTAGAAAACTCATGCAAGATGGGCATGAGAAACTCCAGGTACAGTTTGTTCAGAGGATCACAGTACATCTGGTAGAGCACTTCTGCATCATAGCATCGTTTTGCATCTTTGCACAGCTGGAAATGCAACTTCAGCTCGTCCCACTGCCCTAGTACACGCACACAGCAGTCATGTATGGAGAGCCATCTAGTGCCTGAAAGCTGTGCCAGCATCAGTGGCTTTTCACCGGGATTTATTAATTGGTATATTTTAGCAGATTCTCTGCGCCTCAGTGCACTGTGAGAAAACCAGTTGTGTGAGTGTGAAATTAAAAACTCGAGATTGCGAAGCAGTGTTTCAACGGCTTTGCTGACACAAAGTTGAATAGAATGACAGACGCACTTCAGCAATTGGAGTTTCTCGTTCTTTTTGAGAAGGTGAGTATAGACTGAGTTTTTCCTTCCAACCATGACACTACAGCCGTCGGTTCCGATGCCTACACACTTCTTGAAATCAAGACCGATGCTGTGAAGAGTCAGTGTTGTCGCGATTGCTTCTGCTGTTTCTCCCTGCATATCCATTAAGCCCAAAAATGTTGAAAATTTTGTTCAATGAGACGCTGAAGTAACGTACTACTGCACACAGCTGCTTTACTGCGGTGACGTCTGTGCTCTCTTCTATTACTAGTGAATACTGAGACTCTCCGTTATCTTTTAGCAAGTCTTTGAACATGCAGGGGGCTATGACATTCCTGATAAGTGCTATACATTTTGTACGATGGATGCTCAAGTCCTTTTCAAAGACCGAACCTACCAATTCACCCAAGTATCGATTGAACTAACTGCTGTGTGACAAGCGATATAGCTAGCTAGCTGAAGCTCAGCCTTTTGAATAGTGGTCGAGGGTTTTGACACACTAAACCCGATGTCTGTCAGACGTGTTGAGGAAAATGGCTTGGCATTCCTCTTGTGTTTGTCCGTGTTAGCATGTTGCAGGAGGTCTGCATGGTGAGCACGAATCTCCGCTTTACAGTACCTGCACACAGCTTTACTGTTATCACCGACCACTGCACGTATCCAGTCTTTGAGTTCTTTTTCCTTTTCCCAGTCTTTGTTATACTTTTTGCCATACTTGGCCCACTTTGTCAGCGGCATTGTTTGTGAAAATCAGGTTTCAACAAAATGGATGATGAATCAGTGGGGTTCTTACTTCTTTCATCATCATAAATTATGATGATAGGGCAACAAATTTGAAATTACGTGATTCTCCAATGAAGGCGTTCCCTTGTTTCGTAGATGCCCGCGTCATGCAGAAATGGGCGGGGTTTCATTTAAACTTAGTTGGGAAATGCATATTCTTCGGTAGCTACATATATCATAATGCCTATCAGAAAGCAATACATTATGTTATCTAAAAAGCAGTTTCTGGGATTCTCCTGTCATGTTGAACTATTTACAGTTTGACGTCAATTTTGTGTTTTTTTTACAGAATATGGATCGTGAAAACGGTTTATTTTTTGGTGGAATTTTAAATGAGACATGTAGAATGAAGTGATTTTGATGAAATATCACTATTTTAAGCTTAGATTTTATTGTTTTTCATGACGGACTCTGCGCATAGGAGTAGTTCACGTGAGGATTCGTGGGAGGGTGACACCTAACAGCACCTTTGATATTAGTGAGCAGACAGTGTCATTCAATGCATTGTGGAAAATAAGATACTGTAGCGGACTCTACAAGGTATTATGGGCAGCGAGTGTAATTCACCTGATCCGTCCCGGAACGGGAGTTGTGGTGATTGCTTCCGCCCGCACTGTTATAAGGGTGGGACTTCCTGTTTAGCGGTGTGTTATTGTTGTGAATAAACGAGACACAGTGGGTGTACTCAACAGATAAGTTGTTTTCGGCTCCGCTTCCTAGCTACTCCTCTACAATACCATAAATGTAAAAAAAAAAAAAAAACAATGTCGCTTGTTAGCAACTTAAGTTAACTTAAGCAACTTAAAAAAAGAAGAAGCCCAAAGTCGCTTATTATAAGCGGACTCTCTGGCCAAGGTACAGCGATATCCGGTGTGACTACTGCCACCTAGCGGCTAGGAGTGGTGTGCGAAAAACAGTTGCAGGCAAACTGTCCAAAATACTGTTTGAACAACCAAATAAATATTCAACGAACATTAAAAAATGCACTATGGGGGTATCATAAGAAGCAATGCATATTATGAACAAAATGCATATTATGAACAAAATTATAAACAATACCACATTCCATGGCGCCACACCTGCACACAGCACCAGCAAAAAGTACTTTGAAGAACTACTGTCAAAAGCAGTCCTGTCTGGTCAAACAACTACTCATGCAGGCTACATTACAAATAGGTCCACTTTTATAAACCATTTGAAAGTCCTGGGTGATTGGTATAAAGACACTCAGCAAGCACTTTATTAGGTAGACCTGTACAGTACAGCAGCTCATTAATACAACACTGTTGAAACATGAAGTGAACGGGCGACAGTATCAGAACATAAGTATGGGCGACAGTAGATAAATAAGTACAAATAAAGTTTAATGGTGTAAATGTGAATGTCATTCATTTGTATTGGTCAACACAATGTTACGATTGTGAGGCACATGGAAAGAATTTGGTAGACTATAAGCTCAGCATGAACGTGACTGGTGGGAGCAAAAGTAATGTATGCTAATGATCCAAAGTGCAAATCCCTCCAAAATATTCATAAGTGGGCCTGTATTATCCAAAGGACAAAACTGTTCAGTTAGCCTTAAAGCAACTTTGCGCTATAGCCTCTGTGCTGTAATGCAGTCTTGCTTTTTCTTGACTATTGCAGGATTATGGAGCGTTGGATTCCCTCGTGGAATACATTGCCACTTTTGTGCTTTGCTGGGGAAAGAAGAAATATTGACAGCAGGTGAGATATTTTAGACATCAAGAAGTTTCTGATTTCGTTCAGTGCTGCTGTGTTTACAACGGGTGATCATGCTTTGCAGAAAGAGGTAGTGACTGATTTCATGAACCTACGGGAGAGTGGTCTGATCCCCTGGTATGTTTCGGTCGAGGACATGAAAGAGTGGATAATTTCCGAAGACCAGGATATGGTCAAGGAAAGGTTTGTACCACTCAGGCTTTTAGAATGCCTTTCGCTCAATGTTGCCCATTGTGAAACGGCGATTCTGCCTTTAGCCCTAAGATTAGTGTAAAAAGCATGATGGAGCACCCCCCCAGGCAATTGACACCTGCATCATCAAATCTGGGAATAGTACAAGCTTTAGGCTGGTTCTTCTGTTAAAATGTTATGTGTTAGAAATGTGTTACTGTCACCACAAATACAGACACCTGGTGGATAACAACCAAAAGTTCAACAATGTGACAGTATGTTTGAACATAAAATATTGATCATTATCTATGTTGATTATTCTATGCAGCCTTAAGGGTATTAAGGGTGTCAATAATTCTGGAGCCCAGTGTTGGTCTGAGATGCATGGCACACAGGCTATAGCATTTTGGGTGTAGCCAACTAATTTAATTAATTTAATTTAATTTGTTGTATCCCATAACAACATAAAGAGGCTCTCTCTTTCTTTTTTCTGTTTTTACTGATACTGTGATATTGACACACTCAAAGTACCAAAGTACCCTGTTGCCAAAATTATAGCTTGAAAGTAACTTATTAAAAAAATATACATTTTAGGTAACTTATTTGAATCTCCTCGTTGTCCACATGCCATTAGCATGGATGCTAGTTAGCCACAATACATTTCTAAAAACTCAAACCTGTTACTTTCAACACTGTTACTTTATCAATTTTTTTGGAACAAATATCACATGTTGCCATTCATTTCTTT
Organism: Conger conger; assembly: GCF_963514075.1. Classification (NCBI taxonomy): domain Eukaryota; kingdom Metazoa; phylum Chordata; class Actinopteri; order Anguilliformes; family Congridae; genus Conger; species Conger conger. The sequence continues at coordinate 38,209,907 of NC_083775.1, forward strand.
AAAAAAAAAAAAAAGTTTTATGGTTAATTTTATTTATTTATTAATGATGTATTTGGTCACATCAACCATCAGGGAAGGGGAAAAATGTGATGTCAGCGACTTTAACCGTGGAATGATTGTTGGTGCCAGACGGGTGGTTTGAGTATCTCAGAAACTGCTGATCTCCTGGGATTTTCACACACAATAGTCTCTTGAGTTTGCAGAGAATGGTGCAAAATAAAAAATAAAAAAAAGCTTCCAGTGAGCAGCAGTTCTGCAGGTACAAATGCCTTGTTGTTGAGAGAGGTCAGAGGAAAATAGCCAGAATATTCAAAGCTAACAGGAAGGTCACAGTAACGCAAGTAACCACACATTACAACACTGGTATGCAGAAGAGCATCTCTGAACACACACCCTGTCAAAACTATAAGTGGATAGGCTACAGCAGAAGAAAACTTAAGTCTAATAAATACCTAATAAAGTGCTCACTGAGTGTACAGTGTATAACTCCTTCATAAGCACTACATAAGCATTCATAATCGCTTATTTCATTAACTGCAAATGGTGTGTTTTGTCAACATTCATCCAGCAAATTACATTACCATGACATACCAAGTGAACTTACACAAGATAAATAAAGATAGTATTTAAATGAAAGGCCCTATACTATCAGTGCAACAGGAAGGGACTCATCATCTTATCATACAATGAAGTAAATGACACCATCTATGCTGTTGTTTTTGCACTCAGAGTATCACAATACAATTTCTAAGGATGCCGCCGTAAATGCTGTATTGATAGCAAACATTGTCATTTAGTTTTCCTATATATTGGGTAGCCATTTTTTTATAACTCACTGCATTCAGAGAGTTTGACAGTTTTACACTGATTTTCTATGAAAAGTTCCCTTCTTCTACGTCATAGCTGAAAAACGTGTAATTGAGTCGACTGTTGGAACAGGTTCCTCTTTTTCAAAAGCCTCCATGCAGCTGAGCTGACGTGCTTCTTGTCACGTTTTATGCTTGTAATGTTTCATGTTTCATGTTTAGTTATTGTCTTAGTTATTTTATTGTCATGTCACGTATTATGTTTGTCTTGTCTCGCCACGTTTTTATGTTTTATTTCTTGTTACATTTAATTTTCATGTCATGTTTCATGTTCAGTTCTTGTTACGATGTATTTTTTTGTTTTGTCTTGTCAGGTTATAGTTTATTCATGTCACAGTTTGCAAACTTGTTATGTCACGATTTATGTTTGTTTCATATTACGTTTTCCCGTTCATTGTTTAGCATACACTTTTCCGTGTCTTTTTCGCAAACCTTGCATTCCTGCTTTCTCTCTCTCCCTTTCTGTCACTCACACCCTAATTGTTTCATTTTCCCTTGTCTACTTACTAATCTACTAACTTTAGATCAGGATTGGGTAATACTAACATTCTAACCATGTGTTCATGTTACCTTACGTTTCTTGTGCATGTCATTTACTAATTTCCTAATGCTAGGTCAGGATAGGTTTATTACTAATGATTACTAATCATCTTGTTAACTTGTCAATCCTCCATACCTGATTTCCATTCACATGATGCTCTCAAGCTAATTGTCTGCACCTGTCTACACCTGCATAAAGCTCAGTGTTCATGGCATGTCTTTGCGAAATTGTTGACTTCTGTTCGTCAGGTCACATTTGAGTGTTTTTGTTAAGCCATTAGCTAGCTGTTCCGATCCAAGCCTGTTTATTGACCAACGATTATTGACTTTGACTGTTTTGTTGAACACTGCCTGCCTGTGCCACAAGCTCTTGCCTGCTGTCTTTGTGCTTTTGCCCTGTAAAACTTGCTTACAGTATTGTGACACTGTAAAACATTTTTGCTTCTCCCAATTAAACATTCACAAGGACGTGACTGGAATAGCACTTTTAAGTGTGCTCAATTTAGATTCAGTTGATTACAAATTCTAAGATCCAGCGACCAGCAATGACTTATGCAGGCCTTTTATGTTGGCCACACATAGGATTAGAATTTGTAATATATAGGTTTCTGAAGCCGGATTTAAACTATCTTTGGTATAAGTTACACCCTGTAGTAGGAAGGAAAATGTTTTCACAAAACGCATCCAATGTCTATGAATAGTTACATTTTGATTGCAGCCTTGAATGATGTTTTGGTTGAAATTTTTGATGCACTTTGTGGGCCGAGTATGTATGTGATTTTTTATAAGCCATTTATATGACTAGTAGTGAAGGAATTAATATTCGTTGATGTGCTGAGTTAATATTATACTCACACCGAGCCCAAGATGAACCGCACAGAAGACACAGAAAAATGATGAAGAACATTCTGTATTATAGGAACAAACAGAAATATTAAAGTATGGATATGTTCACTGTAAATGAACCACATGCTGCAAATATGAAGAATTATTTTTACAAACATATTCTTACATATGTCAAATCCACCATACAGTAAACATATGATTATTACATAGGTTTGTTCATTAACCAAATAATGAATTATGATATGAGATATCTGCATATGTATAGCTCTTTTTAAAACTTAGAACGATCCAATCTGAAGGCACTCAGGCCCGTTTTATCCAGTTATCCTCTTGTTAGCTACCAAAGAGCATAATAGTAGCCTTGAGCAAGGTCCTTAAACCGAATTGCTTCAGTAAATATTGAGCTTTTTATATGGATTTTATGGGAGAAGAATGAAAGTGGTGAAAAAATAACTCAGGTAACACGTTTACTTTTCTGCCTTTTTATTTTGAGTCATTTTGCAGATCCATTTTTTACCTGAGAGGTGTCACAGTGCTTCTGTGAAGGAAAATTAAAAAATAAATAAAAATTATATATATATATAGAAATGTTTTTCTTCAAATGACAGTCAGGTGCAGTTAATAGCCCTTCTAAAAATGTTCATGAAAGCAATATTTAGTTTAATGTAGTAATATTTTGAAGAAACTGAATAAACTTACCTGTCACAAAAAGTATTCCAGGAGTGAATGCCACACAAATTGTGTATGCCTAACTCGATGCTGCCTGATGTTTTAATAAATGTTGTGAAATGTAGTGTTTATGTTTGAGCCTTAGGAGGAATTGGGGGGGGCAGGTAGTGAGTATGTTTGAGGCTTAGGAGGAATTAGGGGGGGCAGGTAGTGTGTATGTTTGAGGTTTAGGAGGAATTAGGGGGGGCAGGTAGTGTGTATGTTTGAGGCTTAGGAGGAATTAGGGGGGGCAGGTAGTGTGTATGTTTGAGGTTTAGGAGGAATTAGGGGGGCAGGTAGTGTGTATGTTTGAGGTTTAGGAGGAATTAGGGGGGCAGGTAGTGTGTATGTTTGAGGCTCAGCCTGTTTAGTGAATTCTACGGAACCTTTGACAGCTGCTTGACATTTCACAGCTGCTTTCCACAAACCAAGATTTATAGAGATTAAGAGATTAATTGTACAGTATTATCTGGTTCTTTCTAGTAAAACAACTTGTTTTTTTGTTTTTTTGTTTTTGTCTAAGAGAGAGGATGATAGAATTCAGCCCGAATTCTCGTTATTTCATTCTTAGGCATGAAACCAAATTTACAGTTCATTATTTGATTTGCTGTCTGGGCGGGCCTAAAATGCTGATCGCTCCTCATTGGTCACCCTCCAAACCCGACAGCCAAAATAAGATTTCCCCGCTGTGTTAAACTCCTGGCTGATTAAATACTCTTTTCAGGTGTATTGGAGGTGTCTATTCTTTCTTGAATTAATTAAAAACATTACAATTCTCCAAAACTTCTGGTTATTTTAGGCACAGTTTTTGATAGCTTAGGCTATTCAATTAGCCCTGATGATACAAGTGTTAAATTAGGCATGCCTAGGGTGTCTCAGCCTGTAGAGCACTGACCGCATGCTCATTGCGAGCCGCGACGTTAGCGGTTCGAATCCGGCCGTCTCACATTTGTCGCATCCTTTCCCTCTTTCTCGCTCCCATTCTTCCTGTCTCTCTATACTATACTGTCCAATAAAAAGCTGAAAAATGCCTAAAAAATAAAAATTAGGCCTGCCTGGCTGTCGCACCTCCAACGGCTACACGTCTTCATTGAGTAGCCTGCACATGCTAGCCCCCCCCCCCCCCCCCCCTCATTTATGTCTCTGATCCGATTTTCGGGTCAACTGTGCTGTATTGTCTGTAGGTTATATGATGATGATAATAATAATAATAATAATAATAATAGTATAAAACGTAGAATATACCATGTACAGGAGTAGGCCTATTACAGTAAAACACAAGGATAAAAATGAGATCGAACATACATTTAGTCATTAATAAAGGCAAGCCTATAAAAATGTGTCTTTTGACAGGATTTAAATGAAGACACCGACCCAGCAGTTTTAATGTTAAGAGGAAGGCTGTTCCAGAGTTTAGGGGCCAATACTGAAGAAGCATGATCACCCTTTGTATGCATGTCTTTATTTCAGTTGTAATGTGGGGAAACGTCTTTTTTTATTGAATAGATGGAAGAGTGTTTCCTGTATAACTTTATAAATGAAAGTAGTTCTCGTAATAATAATAGGCCAATAAATGCCTTGATTGTCTAAACAAAGCTGCCTCACATAGGCTTATAGCCTATTTAATGAAATATCAAATCTAATAAATCACTTTGCTAATGCAATCAAATATTTGTTGCCTGTAGCTTCAGATTAAGATAGCTCGTTAGTATGATATAGGCTACGATATTATTTGAACGTTAGTTGCGTAGCGTTAATTAATAGGTATTGTGGAAACTGTTGCCGATAAACTTCTTCCCTACCCATGTTAGCCTACTAAGTGACCAGCAGAGGTCCTCACCCACCAGAGTTATGGCCTACGGGGATACTCAATTACAACACTACAGATGGATTTAGGATTTAATCAACTAAACATTGGTTGTGTAGATGAATAAATATGAATGTTTAAAAAATAAAATTATATATACCACTGGAAATGTAGCATGACATTTTCAGGGCTTGGGTATTAAAAGGTTTAACGTTAGACATTTTCGTGGGGAAAAAACGAAGTTTTTATTCTCTGACTGCACGCACAGAACTGTGTCGTCAAGGTCAAGATACTCTCTGACTGCACACGTGTCGTGAAGATCAAGGAGATCGGAATGGAGAGCTATGTTCTGTACCAGGGTTCAACTTCGAAAAGAGTGACCTTAAAACTAGAGGACATGCGGACGGAGAAAATCACACGAATATTTCAAGTAAGTTATTTAATGAATGTTTAATCGCGTTTGTCAGCAGGTAATGCTAGCTGGTGTTTCTAATTAGCTAGTCCTGACAATGCAGGAGGCAGACACGTTGAAGTTTATAACAAATGTGTAATACATTATCAAGTCTATGCTTGATCAGTTAGTAAATGAAGATTAGGCCAATTCATTTTCTCGTTTTATAGTTATTTGGGGGAGGCTACACACACTAGTTAAGATAGCTAATGTTAACTACCTAGACTAGTCACATGGTGGATTTAACGTTACCAACTCTAAGCATTCATCGTGACTGTATGGTTTGAGCCCATATAGTCAGGTTAGAAGGGCTGTCAACATTGAGAGTTGGGCATGACTTTCTGAATGTTGACCGGGGGTGTGTGCAATTGGTAGTATTTGGAAGATGTGTTTTTTTAATATATATATACGACGCGGTGGAGGGTGAAAATGGGGTGAATCTTTCTGAAGCGTGAGAGCGTGTGTGAGACTTGATATCCCAGCTCATTACTAGCACAAATATCATCAAAAACAATGAATGATGACCCATTTTAAGTGCAAAAAGAAACACTGTCACGAACAGACTATTGCAGCCAGAAATTAAATGTTCTATTCAAAGTCTCAACTCAATTTCTCAATTGATGTTGGAACCCTGGCAGAGTGTCATACCAGTACACTTAAAGAACTAGTATATCGCTATAGCCGTAATCTATATCACAGTGTGGATCCATACCAGTATACTTAAAGAACTGGTATATCGCTATAGCCATAATCTATATCACAGTGTGGATCCATACCAGTATACTTAAAGAACTGGTATATTGCTATAGCCGTAATCTATATCACAGTGTGGATCCATACCAATATACTTAAAGAACTGGTATATCGCTATAGCCATAATCTATATCACAGTGTGGATCCATACCAGTATACTTAAAGAACTGGTATGCCACACAGTCTTAGAATAGGTTCTTACGTCCCAGTGAACAACAGTTGTCCATGGACGGCTAAATTGTGTTGGAATCGCGTCAGCGACACCTTTTCAATGGCTTCTCAACGACATTTTGCGCACTGGAGTGGGTCTGCAACAAGCCTGGCCCACCTGTGACTTCACCTCTGCTCAAGACCTAATATATGTCAGGCTTGTATTGCAGAGAGTGTGTCTCTTACATAGTTCAACATATCTAGCTATAAAGCCTGTGTAAAGCCTCTTTATTCCAAAATAAGTTATCTGGCTATATATGGCTACATTGTTTGATGTCTTGATTAAATTGCTAGTTGCTAAGTGTTATTGAAAGCTTGCCCCTTTTGTTTTATGTCAGCAGTACCAGTCTGTACTTGAATGACGACGCAAATATCGCCCTTTTCCCTGATGTCCATGGAACCTTCAGCTCCTTTGACCTTTCACATAGGGCACGTTATGAAGTCCATGGGGACAGTGTGGAAACCCCAAACAACTTACCATCAGCTTCCACTGTTGAAGGTTTTCATTTCCAGACTCATTACCATCAAAATCAGCTGGCTCTTCCTCTTCAATGCCTCCCTGTGCCAGCATCGCAAAGTCCTGGACAAGGTTTGCCATTATTTCCCATCTATTTTTTATTCTTTTTTTGGACAAGGTTATGATTCAAATTATGAAAAATGTTAATCAAATGATTCATATTCCATTTCGTTATTAACTTTAGTGGTTGCAATTATCTCTAATCTCAGACCAGTTGTATATGATATACATTTATTTTCAGCTGATATACAGTATTTTAGCCTAGAGTAGTGATAAAGTCTATTATTCTGTACTCTAAAACGTATATCCCCATGTTCTAGAGCAATCAACATCGCAGAAGTACAAGATGGAAAGAAGAAGTGTTGTGGTAGTGAAGTTCTCCGAATCTGAGGCCAATGTTCCAATCTTCACTCTGGTCTCAGTGGATGTGAAGACTTCAGAGTTTATGGTCCTATTGGATGCCAACTGGAACAAAATAATGGACTCAGAAGGTGAGGTAGGTAACACAGTAATTTCACATACTGTTGCAATAATGATGAAACAATATGTTATTTTGTTATCACTTAATTGTGTTGTCTCTTTTGATAGTCTTTCCAAAGGTTCCCTGTTTTGGAAGCAGAACTCCAGGAAGGTCAATGCGGTCCTCCAGTCAGATTTCGTATACCTTCAAAACAGGAACTTGTTGCACCGGTAGTGACAGCATAAAACAGAAGCCAATATACGGCACGAGAATAAACGGAAACAAACCGTCCGAATAGAAGCGTTAATTTCGGTATAAAAGTCTCTGAACATGAAGAATTCACAACAGTCAGCATAAGCTAGACAATAAAATAGCTTAGTTATCCATCCATCCATTATCTTAACCCACTTATCCTGAACAGGGTCGCAGGGGGGCTGGAGCCTATCCCAGCATACATTGGGCGAAAGGCAGGAATACACCCTGGACAGGTCGCCATTGCAGGGCACACACACCATTCACTCACACACTCATACCTATGGGCAATTTAGACTCTCCAATCAGCCTAACCTGCATGTCTTTGGACTGTGGGAGGAAACCCACATGAACATGGGGAGAACATGCAAACTCCACACAGAGAAGCCTCAGCCAACGGGGATTCGAACCCAGGACCTCCTTGCTGTGAGGCGGCAGTGCTACCCACTGCACCATCCGTGCCGGCCTAGCTTAGTTATTGTTGAGTTATTATAAAATGACAAAACTTCACAGTTGATATCGTTGTTTCACCTTAAAAAGACCAATAACATTCCTCATGGTATGGGGAATTAATTTCTCTCAAAACTCTTCCAACCCGACACTCTCCTGCATGTGCCCCACTTGAAGACAGGTAGCCTGTCATCATTTTGCAGCCATATGTAGATCCAGTCTGTTATCAAATAAAGGGTAACACTTTATAATAATTATATAAACTAATTTATAAACTATTAGTAAGTAATGAACTAATCATTAACAAATAATTTATATACATTTATAAATGATTGATAAATATTGAGTTAATATGTTAAACATTTACAAATGATTCGATTTTTGATGCTATTCATAAATAATTTGTTCAACATTAACTAATGCAAGTTTATGTGTAGTAAAGTATTTGCAAATGTTTACAAGAGTACATAAAAAGTATTAATTATATTACCTTTCATAAGTTAATGATCAATAAATGATTTACAAATTATTACTACATAATTAGTTATCATACTATAAACATTCAGAAATTATGTAATAGTTATAAATGGCTTATTATCGCTATTATAAATAGTTACCAAATAAACAAACAAATATTATAACACCAATGTTTGTGATATTTTTTTTTATTTTTTTTATTTTTTTTTTTACTGGGCTACATAGGCTACACTGTAGGCGACAACTGTACAGTGTAGCCTATCTGTAACGTTAGTACAGATAGAAGATTGGTAACGTAATGTCATTTGTGAATTCTAACCAATAATCACCTCATTCACTGCCCTGCTTACAGCCATTTCCAGATGAGAATCTGAAACGTGCCCTTTCCTCCACGAGTACCCTCCGGACACTCATCGCTGAGCTTCCTTGATGGACTTGACATTTGACATTGATTTGACATTTCTTGCAGCTTTCCCGAGATCTCATGATGTGTCATGCCATTCATAAACATATTTCGGATTTCAGAAATATAAGGTTCGAATGAGGCCATCTTCCATCGGTTGAACTTGGCGCCTACCTTTTGGCACCTGACCTGACTTCCACCAGTGTTTCTGTTTGTCGCGTTGGAAGTGTTGAACTTTGGTTGGAAGATCAGGGCTGCGTTTCCGAGATCCGTTAAGGTATACCTTAGTGGTACGTGCGTTGTTAAATCTACCTTAAGGTCTTCCTTAAGTTGCCGAGCTGTTTCCCAGATTCTCCTTTAGCTAAGGTATACCTTAACGAAGGAGGGTTTCTACGAGTGGTCTGAGGCACTCGTAAGGTCTCCCTTAGCAATGCGCTCCACTCATCCTGTCAGTTTCAACCGTATTAGGGCAACATTGTGTTTTTCAAGTTGATAGTTGGAATACAGTGCGCATCTAGTAGCCTACATCTGCATATGACATAGATAGTTTAATATTAACTTCTATGAAAATTACTTTTCCAAACAATGTTTCTGTGTATAGCACATCATGAGAATGTTATCATTTCACCTGGCTATTCCCATCATGATAGAAATAAAGAATATTGTCTATTTAAAAAAAATGATTATACGAAATAAACAAACAAAGTATTATTTTTATGCAGTGGAGCTAACTGAGGATTTGGCTTTTCTGACTGTGTGGTGAGGCCACAGTATCCTGTACCCTGCTATCGGCCTGTATTTGACAGATATTAGGCAATTGACAGATCTTCTGCAATATTAGATTGATGAATATGATTAAGACGACACTTGTTATAATGAAAATGACACAAAAAAGTGTATGCTAAACAATAAACAGAACCACATAACATGAAACAAACATAAATCGTGACATAAGTTGGCGAGTCTTCCTTAGTTAAGTATTCCTTAGAAACAGGCGATTTCTCTTAAGACTGCAAGGGAAGCTCAGCTTCCCCTAAAATGTCAACAAAAAAAATGGTCAAATACGTACAGTTGTGTTAACATTTCATTGACTACAAATGCGTTCGTTCTCGAAGACGAGTTCGTTCAGAATCAGATACTTATCATAAGTCGACTGACTGGATTTTGTTCACCTGTCATACATTCGCGTAGCCTCAATGCATTTCCCCGTAGAAGCCGAGCGTCCATTCACTTCTATGGGACTGCATGAAACAGTTTTTTTCATTGCCTCGAAACTCGACGGTCATTGGATAAAAATTAGATTAAATAATTAGCCCCGCCTGGACGCTCAGCTTCCCTGGGGGTGAATGGAGCTGTGGGCCGGCCTCGGCTGGACTGGACGCTGAACTTCCGCATGATGATTGGAGGATCAGTCGAAAGGCTGAACCCCGTTTTGATTGACAGCTATTTTGAGATATAAAACCGTCACTTCAGCTTGGAAGTTCTCAGTCCCGTCGCGGATTTCGCTAGGAAGTTGGAAGACAAACTACTAATTTCTCATTTCTTGGTATTTTCATAGCGAAATTGCTTGACCCTTTCCATTGCTCATTTCTTAAACTGTAAATAAAACACACACTCATATTATTTCCTTGTTTCAGTTTAAAATAATTTCAACATTTCCTTGTTCGAGTTTAATATCGTTTCGTTAGTTCGTTTAATCATTCATACTGTTGGCTAGGTTGGAGTGAACTAGCTATCCAGCTAGCAAGGTGGATATAAATATAGATGCAGTAAATATATGGTAATAAGAGCGTACTGTAGCTACTATAGAGTGTCTCTTCTTGCATCACTATTGGTTCTCCTGACTATTATTGGTAATAATCAGTTAGTAGGCTACCTTGCATCCAAAACCCATCTGTTTCATCTCTATTGTTATGACAGGTGTGAGTTTGGCAATTCCTACCATCTCTGTTATGATAGTTTTCCTCAGTGAGTGAGGCAGCCTAGGTTGATCTGAGCTGTTTCCCCAGACCCCAGACAAGGTTCATGTTATAGAATTATTAGTAATATTAGTGAGACGGGTGTGTGGGGGGTTGGACCGAAAATGCACAACTCCCGTCAGGGCTTTATTCAGGGAATGTCCAGTGAGCGTAGTCAAAAAACAAGCAATGTTCATACACGTAAAATCCAGCCAAAACCAAAGTACAGTACCGAGGGAGAAGGCAGTCTCATAATCAGTACACCATGCAAAAATTCCAGTAGCCAGGAAAGCTGTCAGCAGGGCAGAAGTACAGGCGGACGGTAAGCAGGCTCAGAGTCAATGACAGCGCAAGAGTCAAGACTGAAGTCTGCTCCGCGGGGCAAAAGCACAAAGACAGCAGGCAAAGTCATGGTACAGGTAGGCAATGGTCAACAAAACAGAAGTCAATAATCTTTGGTCAATAAACAGGCTTGGATCGTAACAGGTAGACAATGGCTTGACAAAACCACTCAAGCAGTGCACTGACGAACAAGAGGCAACAATTTCACAAAGACATGACATGAAACTGTCACGTTTCAGGTCTGTCTCACCATGTTTTATGTTGATTTATGTTTATTCATGTTGTCTTAGTCACGTAGTGTCTTATCATGTATTATGTTAGTCTAGGTTTGTCATGTTGTTTAGTTTATTTCTTGTTACGATTTATTTTCTCGTCATGTCTAGTTATGTCTTGTTACGATTTATTTTCTTGTCATGTCTAGTTATGTTTTCGTACGATTATATTACCTGGTTATGTTGAGTGATTATCGTCTTAGTTCCGCTTTGTGTTATGTTTCGATGTATGTTTATTGTTCGTTAACTGGTCGTTGTTATGCATACTGTGGTGGCCCGATCGGAAATCGGTACACCACTGGAGTGGAACGGCCCGTGCGCCGGCGGCTTCTGCTAGGAAAAGTTATTAACCACGTGTATTTCCCCAGGTCGTATCTAACAGAGCCGCACCGGAGCGAGAGCCGGCGAGGAGAGTCAGAACCATGGCCAGCGACACGGGGAAAGACGCGTGGGGAATGTGAGGAAGAGACAATTAACCCTTCTCATTGGACAGGCGCAGCCGGACCGACTCTGAGAGAGAGCGGAGCCGTACAAAAGACGAGGCGCAACCACAGAGCGGGGCTGAGTACGGAGGGAGACGGAGGCGAAGCCCAGTGAGGAGGAAACAGCCTCGGGAAAGCAACTAACGACACCACGGTGGAAGCGGGTCTTCGGAGGCCCTACCAAAAGGCGCGGACCACCCAGAACCACCGACGGACCGGGAAACCTAATTTTTTGGCCGGTGACTTTTTTTTCGTTTTCTGAGAAAGGAAGTTTTTTTGTTTGGGACGTTGTAAAAGTGCCCTGAAGGCACACCAGAACCTCATTAAAACTACCCGTTGAGGAACTACTCTTGCTCTCTCTGTCTCTCTCTCCCCACGGGGCGCCACAATACACTTTTACATGTTTTTCCGCAAACCTTGCGTTCCGCCTTTTCTCTCTCTCTCTCTCGTTCTGTCCTTCACTCCCCTAATGTTCTATTTGTCTATTTACTAAAACTACTAACGCTAGATCAGGATTGGGTAGAAACTAACAAGACTAATCATGTGTTCATGTTACCTTATGTTTCTCGTGCATGTCATTTACTAATTTACTAATGCTAGGGCAGGATAGGTTTATTACTAACGATTACTAATCTCCTTGTTAAACTTGTCATCCATCGCACCTGTTTTCCATTTCCTTGCTACGCTCTTACTAATTGTCTACACCTGTCTACACCTGCATTTATAGCCCAGTCGCGCAACTGTTCACTGCGAAATTGTCTGCCTCTGTTTTTTCACGCAACTCTTGAGCATTATTTACTGTTTGATTACACGTTACGATCCACGCCTGTTTACTGACCATCGATTATTGATTTCTGTTTTGTGACCTTCGTTTTGTTCTTGACTACGTCCCCGCCTACCGTTTTTGTACTTTTGCCCCGCTGATTGTTTCATGGTTCCGACTCCCGCTTCGTCCACGACTACGCCTCTGCCTGCCGTCCGTCTGTTCATCTGCCCCGCTGACAGCTCTCCTGCTACCGGACCTCCCCGCACGCCTACCGACTACGAGATTGCCTCTTCCCTCGGCACCGTGCTTTTTGTTTGTTTTGTATTTGTTTGGCTGGATCTACGTGTATGGACTTTGCTTGTGTTGACTACTCTCCTGGGATTCGTCCCGAATAAAGCCCTGAGGGGTCTTTATATTACTATTGTTTCTGAGTCGTGCATTTTGGGTCCAACCCCCACGCACCCGTCTCAGAACAATTTCGCCAAAATGGACCCTGCTGACTCTACTGCCAGGTTCTACGCCCTCCAGGAACAAGGAGCCATCGTCCGGCAGCATTCACAAGGAATCTCCGAACTTCACCTGGAGATTTGTGAACTGTGCGCGGAGATGAGGAGGCTTGCCGTCGCGGTCCTACCACAACCACGGGAGGAGCCTTCCCACCCACCCACATCCCCAGCGCTCAACCCCACGGGAACCTGCCAATTCCGAGAGCCCCAACAACCCCCTCCGGAGAGGTTTGGTGGAGAACCTGAGAGGTGCAAGGCTTTCCTTCTACAATGCGACTTCGTGTTCAGGCAACAGCCCCAGACCTACAACAGCGACGACCGTCGGATTGGCTACGTGATGGGGCTACTCAAGGGGAGGGCGTTGGACTGGGCTACGGCGGTGTGGTCCGGGGATTCATTCCCTCCTCTTTACCCAGTCTTCGCCGATGAGATTCGGAAGGTCTTCCAACACGCATCCAGCGACCAGGAGCCATCCCAGAGACTGATTGCTCTGCGCCAAGGACGGAAGACCGCGGCAGACCACTCCATCGACTTCCGCACCCTCGCGGCGGCTACTAGCTGGAACGATGCGGCGTTGGCAAATCTCTTCCTGGCCAGCCTGAGTGAGACGCTCCAGGACGAGTTGGCGCGACTGGACCCCATCACCCAGTTCGACCAGCTCGTGCGCACCACGATCCGCCTGGACAACCGTGCCAGACAACGTCGGTCAGAGAGACCGATCCTTCCTGGCAACCATTACCCCAGGCAGGGGCCAAGTCCTCGACTGGAGGAGCAGCAGTCTGAGGGATCCGAACCCATGGACCTGTCCCGGGCCGGTACAAGGGTCTCTACTGAGGAACGAGCACGCCGCAGAACCACGGGTTCGTGCTTCTACTGTGGGAGGCCGGGTCACACCCAGGCTCGGTGCTCCTTCAAGACCAGGAGACCAGTGGAGGTGAGAGCTGTCGACAGACATGAGGGGTCTGACAGAGACAACCATCGTCCCACGCTCACGACTCTCTTAATTCTGCCCGACAGAACGACCCGGATTAACGCGTTGGTGGATTCTGGAGCGGACGCCAATCTCATTGACGAAGTTTTGGTGTCTGAACTGAACATCCCCACCCTCCCTTTACCCCACCCTGAGAACGCGCGGTCGCTGGATGGAAGGACCTTTTGCCGCATGACACAAATCACCATTCCCTTACAACTGATCATTTCTGGGAACCATCGGGAGATGATCCAGTTCCGCGTCATCCAGTCCCCTAATGACCAACTCATCTTGGGATTACCCTGGCTCCAGAAACACAACCCCAGGATCAACTGGAGTTCTAACCAAGTGCAAGCATGGGATCCGAAGTGCCATCTGTCCTGCTTGTGTTCCGCCCCACCACCAGCAGAGGGAGTGCCAGCTCTACCACAGACTCCCAAACCCTCCCTGGAGAGGGTCCCCTCTCCTTACCATGACCTGGGAACAGTGTTTTCCAAGACACAAGCTCAGTCTTTGCCGCCTCATCGACCCTACGACTGCGCCATCGAGCTCCTCCCTGGTTCGTCACTTCCCTCAAGTCGCCTATACAACGTCTCCAGACCAGAGAGGGAGGCGATGAAGAAATACATCCGTGACTGCCTGGCTAACGGACTAATTCGCCCTTCTTCCTCTCCCGTCGGTGCGGGATTCTTCTTTGTTCAGAAGAAAGATGGCTCCCTACGCCCGTGCATCGACTACAGGGAGCTGAACAACATCACGGTGAGGAACAAGTATCCTCTGCCCCTGATGGACTCCGCGTTCCACCCACTTCACGAGGCCACCATCTTCACCAAGTTGGATCTCCGCAACGCTTACCACCTGGTCCGTATCCGCGAGGGCGATGAATGGAAGACCGCCTTCAACACCTCTCTCGGACACTTCGAATACCTGGTCATGCCATTCGGCCTCACCAATGCTCCTGCTGTGTTCCAGGCCCTGGTGAATGATGTTCTTCGGGACTTGTTGGGTCGCCATGTGTTCGTCTACCTGGATGACATCTTAATCTACTCCACCAATGCCAAGGATCATGAATACCACGTCAGGCAAGTCCTACAGAGACTCCTGGAGAACAGACTATTCGTCAAGGCGGAGAAGTGCGTCTTCCACTCCGACACAGTTGAGTTCCTGGGGTTTATCCTTGAGAAGGGACGGATCAGGGCGGATCCCAAGAAGATTCTGGCAGTTACCAACTGGCCCACACCCACCTCACGTAAGCAGCTCCAACGCTTCTTGGGATTCGCCAACTTCTACCGGAGGTTCATTAGATCCTATAGTCAAGTGGTCTCTTCTCTAACCAAACTCACGTCCCCTGCGGTGCCATTCCGGTGGAGCTCCGAAGCTGAGACGGCCTTCACCAAGGTCAAGAGACTGTTCTCTTCCGCTCCCATCCTGGTACACCCCGACCCCACCCGCCAGTTTGTGGTCGAGACGGATGCTTCCGACACAGGGGTGGGAGCAGTGCTCTCTCAGGTGGCGGCCGCTGACAACCGACTACACCCCTGCGCCTTCTTCTCCAAGAAGCTGTCCCCGGCGGAGAGGAACTATGACGTTGGGAACCGAGAGCTGCTAGCAGTCAAACTGGCGTTGGAGGAGTGGAGACATTGGCTGGAGGGGTCCGAGAAGCCGTTCATCGTTTGGACCGACCACAAGAACCTGGCATACCTCCAGACAGCCAAGAGGCTGAACTCCCGACAGGCCAGATGGGCACTGTTCTTCGGGAGGTTCAACTTCTCACTCACCTACCGCCCGGGTTCTAAGAACGTTAAGCCTGACGCCCTTTCTCGCCAGTTTAACACCTGTCCTGAGCGTGAGGTTCCAGAGAACATCCTTCCGGCCTCCTGCACCGTTGGGTCCGTCACCTGGAGGATCGAGTCGGTGATCCAGAGGGCTCTACGGGATGAACCCGATCCTAGGCCCAACCCCGGATTACGCCTATACGTTCCCGCAGCCGCTCGGACACAGGTGCTGCAATGGGCCCATTCATCCCTCCT
The DNA here is from genome assembly GCF_963514075.1 of Conger conger. Classification (NCBI taxonomy): domain Eukaryota; kingdom Metazoa; phylum Chordata; class Actinopteri; order Anguilliformes; family Congridae; genus Conger; species Conger conger. The sequence goes on from NC_083775.1 coordinate 38,225,973, forward strand.
TTCCTGCCACCCCGGCTTTACCCGGACCTTGGCGGTGCTGAAGAGGAGATTCTGGTGGAGCTCCATGATCCCTGACACCAGGCGCTTCATCAAGGCATGTACCACCTGTGCCAGAAGCAAGGCCTCCCACCAAGCCCCTGCTGGTTTACTCCAACCTCTGCCTGTGCCCAGCCGACCCTGGAGCCACATCGGCGTGGACTTTGTTACCGGACTTCCCCCTTCCGAAGGTAACACCACCATCCTCACTGTGGTGGACCGATTCAGCAAAGCGGCACACTTCATCCCCCTGGCTGGATTGCCCACCGCCCAAGAGACCGCAGAGGTCCTGGTGAGAGAAGTATTCCGCATTCACGGACTTCCCTCGGACATCGTTTCTGACCGCGGCCCCCAATTCATCTCCCAAGTTTGGAAGGCATTCTGCGTGGCCCTCGGGGCCACAGCTAGCCTCTCTTCGGGCTACCACCCTCAGTCCAATGGCCAAACGGAGAGGGCCAATCAGGACCTGGGGGCCGCTCTACGCTGCGTATCGGCAAAAAATCCAGCCGGCTGGAGCAAGATGCTAACCTGGGTGGAATACGCACACAACACCTTACCCTGCGCCGCCACCGGGAAATCTCCGTTTGAGGTCTCCTTGGGCTACCAACCTCCACTGTTTCCTGACCAGGAAGCCGAGATCGCTGTTCCCTCCCTCGCCAGACTCCGTCTGGCTGTCCACTAAGGACATTCCCCTCCAAGCCACTTCCCACAAACTGCAACCCCGCTTTATTGGTCCCTTTAAAATCCACAAAATCATCAATCCTTCCTCTGTTAAACTGTCACTCCCTGCTTCCCTTAAGATTCACCCCACATTCCATGTTTCATGTATTAAGCCTGTATCCTCTCACCCCATATGTCCCCCGGATCCCCCACCACCTCCCCCCCGCATTATTGACAACCACCCCGCATTCACTGTTAAGAAACTCTTGAACATTCGTAAGAGGGGCCGTGGGGTGCAATACTTGGTTGACTGGGAGGGCTATGGCCCTGAGGAGCGTTCCTGGGTCGCTCCCAGTCTCATTCTGGACAAATCGCTCATCAGAGACTTCCATCGTGACCACCCTGATAAATTCCAAGGACCGCCAGGAGTCGGTCGTTAAGGGGGGGGTCCTGTCACGTTTCAGGTCTGTCTCACCATGTTTTATGTTGATTTATGTTTATTCATGTTGTCTTAGTCACGTAGTGTCTTATCATGTATTATGTTAGTCTAGGTTTGTCATGTTGTTTAGTTTATTTCTTGTTACGATTTATTTTCTCGTCATGTCTAGTTATGTCTTGTTACGATTTATTTTCTTGTCATGTCTAGTTATGTTTTCGTACGATTATATTACCTGGTTATGTTGAGTGATTATCGTCTTAGTTCCGCTTTGTGTTATGTTTCGATGTATGTTTATTGTTCGTTAACTGGTCGTTGTTATGCATACACTTTTACATGTTTTTCCGCAAACCTTGCGTTCCGCCTTTTCTCTCTCTCTCTCTCTCTCGTTCTGTCCTTCACTCCCCTAATGTTCTATTTGTCTATTTACTAAAACTACTAACGCTAGATCAGGATTGGGTAGAAACTAACAAGACTAATCATGTGTTCATGTTACCTTATGTTTCTCGTGCATGTCATTTACTAATTTACTAATGCTAGGGCAGGATAGGTTTATTACTAACGATTACTAATCTCCTTGTTAAACTTGTCATCCATCGCACCTGTTTTCCATTTCCTTGCTACGCTCTTACTAATTGTCTACACCTGTCTACACCTGCATTTATAGCCCAGTCGCGCAACTGTTCACTGCGAAATTGTCTGCCTCTGTTTTTTCACGCAACTCTTGAGCATTATTTACTGTTTGATTACACGTTATGATCCACGCCTGTTTACTGACCATCGATTATTGATTTCTGTTTTGTGACCTTCGTTTTGTTCTTGACTACGTCCCCGCCTACCGTTTTTGTACTTTTGCCCCGCTGATTGTTTCATGGTTCCGACTCCCGCTTCGTCCACGACTACGCCTCTGCCTGCCGTCCGTCTGTTCATCTGCCCCGCTGACAGCTCTCCTGCTACCGGACCTCCCCGCACGCCTACCGACTACGAGATTGCCTCTTCCCTCGGCACCGTGCTTTTTGTTTGTTTTGTATTTGTTTGGCTGGATCTACGTGTATGGACTTTGCTTGTGTTGACTACTCTCCTGGGATTCGTCCCGAATAAAGCCCTGAGGGGTCTTTATATTACTATTGTTTCTGAGTCGTGCATTTTGGGTCCAACCCCCACGCACCCGTCTCAGAAACAGCTTTATATGCAGGTGTAGACAAGTGTAGACAATTAGCTTGAGAGCAGCATGAGAATGGAAATCAGGTGTGGAGGATTGACAAGTTAACAAGGTAATTAAAAAATGATATGCACAAGAAATGTAAGGTAACATGAACACATGGTTAGAATGTAAGTATTACCCAATCCTGATCTAAAGTTAGTAGATTAGTAAGAAGACAAGGGAAATTGAAACAATTAGGGTGTTCGTGACAGAAAGGGAGAGAGAGAAAGCAGGAATGCAAGGTTTGCAGAAAGACACGAAAAAGTATGCTAAACAATGAACAGAACCACATAACATAGCTGCCAACTCTCACGCTTTCGGCGTGAGACACACGCATTTGCCTGTTTTCACACGCACATGCAAGTGTGTCTCACGCCGAAAGCGTGAGAGTTGGCAGCTATGTCATAACATGAAACAAACATAAATCATGACATAACAAGTTCGCAACTGTGACATGAATAAACTACATAATGTGACATGACAAGACTAACAATAAAATCGTAAAAACAACTAAACATGAAACATAGCATGACATGAAAATTAAATGTAACAAGAAATAAAGCATACCAACATGGCGAGACTAGACTAACATGATACGTGACATGATAATAACGTAACTAAGACAATAACTAAACATGAAACATGACGTGACAAATATGAAACGTGACAATTAGTAAAGCCGTAGTCTGTGTGCCTCTGTTGTGTTGTTCATTAGCCTACAAACATTAGCCATGGGACCTGTTAAATGGTCGACTAGAATGTGCTCCTATTTATTTTACCCAGTGTGTGCCGTCTTATGAATTGTTGTATTTCAATAAAGTATAGCATATGCCTTTTTTCTGTTGCTGTGTTTTCTGTTCTAATTTGTCTGACATTAGACCGAATTGATCTAGCCCACGAACGAACCAGGTTTATTACATATCTATCAATCGATCAATCAATCAGTTTTATTTTTGGGTAATGCACCGAAAACAAATTAATTAATTTGGTTGCAACAACGAATGACTAAGTCAGTGTCATCCACTATTCCTTGTGAAATAAATAATAGTGGAATATAAGAGTAATCAAATAGCAGCAATTGGACATTGATACATTGTATCAATTTATTTAGGTAAATAGCACTGACGACGCAAGCAACAGCATAGCCACATAGCCACTGGCACTGCAAGCGAAGTCGATTGTATCAGTTGAGTGGGACACGGCGCCCTCGCATAGTCCACATTTCTCAGTCTCTCCCACAGATTAGTACTAATATTAGGCTACTAATAATTCTATAACATTAACCTTGGGAAACAGGGGTGGATCCCCCGAAAGCATCGTTAGTTAACGTCACCTCCAATACATCTGAAAAGAATATTTAATCAGCCAGGAGTTTAACACAGCGGTGAACTCTTATTTTGGCTCTCGGGTTTGCAGGTTGACCAATGAGGAGCGATCAGCATTTTAGGCCCGCCCAGACAGCAAATCAAATAATGAACTGTAAATTTGGTTTCATGCCTAAGAATGAAATAACGAGAATTCGGGCTGAATTCTTTAATCCCCTCTCTTAGGCAAAAACTGAAAAAAAGAAGAAAGAAGTTGTTTTCTCGTTTCTGCGTTTTTCTCAACCAGACAGATAATGAATGAACGAATGATACACGGATCATACATGGACCATTTTACTTCAAGAGATTTTTCATTGTGCATTTTTGCGCATTATATCAGATAATTGTTTGATGAACATATTCTACACTACAGTTTTTACAGATTATCCTCCTTTCAATTTAACTTTCAACTCTACGAGCTGTAGGCTACCCACAACTCCAATTAAAATATAGTCTCAAAAACTTGACTCGCTTAAACCATTAGAAACTCGTACAAACCTTCAGAAACTCCCACAAACAGTCGGAAACTAGCACAAACTGTAAGAAACTTGCAGTCAGAATCCTGCCGACAATTATGGACTATGGGTGTGAACGTTTAAACGGTTAAATGAAACTGAGTTTTGATAAACAATAACCAGTATTTTTTTCTGAAATGGTAAGATCAGTTTAAAATACATGCGCGTTCACCACCAGGCGTATTATTGTGGTTTACATTTTAAATAACAATCGTCAAGCTACGGTAGTTCTAACGAGCGAACTTTGGCCGTTTCAGGGGGGTTTTAAATGCAAACACCACATGGAATTGAATGCTACCGGCAAACTGAACGTAGGTTTCCATACTATGCCGTATATGTATAAAAACAAAAAAAGCATTGGACAAATGTCGCAAGCAATATTACAAAACGATGTTTAGATTCTAAACTAGTGTCAGGACCCTGGTAGCTGGGCTGGATTTGCCAGTTAAGAGGGGCTCGGCGTGCACATTGATCAACGCGCGTGTGACGTGCTGGCTGCCCGGTTTTGGGGGCGTGATGCAGCTGTTTCCTGTTTGCCTAATGAAACGAGCAGCTAATGAAACGGGGTTTAAAAGAAGTTGTTTAGGCTGTCTCCCGCATTGACGGAGGTTTGCTGGCTGGCAGCCCCGGAAAACGTGGACGCTACACGCGTGCTACTGCCATTAGGTGGGACGAACGCTGGGCGTTTCTGGAGGAGAGCGACTTCGCTAGGGAACGACGCAGCGAGACTATACTCGCCCTGACGAGGGCGGAGGGAGCTGCGAGTCTCCCGCGCGGCTGCAACATAGCGGGCGTACCAGTACCGGCTCACTCACCATCGGTGGTACCGCCAGGACGCTGAGGGCGGACAGTACAGCGGAGTGGTTCGGGGCGCAGCTCGGCGGCCCTGAGACTGTATTGCATAGCGAGAGACAGCAGACTGGGGGGGGTTGGGTTTTCTTTTTTTGTTTTGGGAGATAGAGGCCCAGCACAGCGGTGGGGGCCAACGACCTCCCTTCCTTAATTATTTTGTTTCTTTTGTGTGCGTGAGACCCTGCCCGTGTTGGTTGACTTCCCCTTTGAGTGGGGTTTCCCCCCCTCCTGGGCTGGGGTCTGGTAGCAGGGGGGCCCTGAGTGTAATGCACTGAAGTGATATAGTCACGGGGGAGTTCAGCAGTGCTTTTCTTGGCGTGTGGTGTGACGGGTTTGCGCTCTACCTGTGCCTGGGCTCTGGGTAACTGGAGGGGGGAAGTCGAAGGGGGGTGGGGTTGGTGCGAGTTTGTGGCGTGCTCTGTTTGTAGGTCCATAATAAATTAAATAAAACGTTTTGCCCTTTACCTGCTTCGTACTGAGCTCCTTGTGGTGGGTGGGTTCTGCAGAGAATAATAGGAACCCGTGGAGGGGGCGGGAGTCAGCTGGTGCTTTTCCCGCTCCCGACACGAGCAATCAATCTGTGGCCATTTCAGGGGGTTAAGAATGCAAACATTGTAGGGAATTGTACTAGTGTTATCAAATAATTTCTGTGTATATCTACATAAAAATAAAGCAATACATTATCATATCATATCATAATTTATCCATTGGATATTGAAAGAAAAAATTGACCATGTTAATCTCACCACCACGATTGTCCCACGCCATATAAAATGCATTGGTAAAGTTTCCCGTTACATAGAAATATATCAAATTGTATAGAGACTTGTATAAATGTAAATCATTAGACCAGTCGCCTTTGGTAAAATAGACCAGGTGATATTAGGCAAATATTGCATTCCCAACGGAGTACATAACCCTGTCTAACAAAGTTCTTAACAGCAGCATATTTACAGATTTCATGCCAAGTCTGTCAGGCAGAAGGCACAGGGAAGAGGGATGAAACCGATGCATTTAAAAAGATGAAGCGCGATCAACCAGCATGCCTGGATGTAAACTACAGGGATTTAACTAGCCTACAGACTGCTGTAACTGTGAGCTGTAATGTAAATGTTATCCCAATTGTAATTTGGCAATTGGGCTATCATTTGACTAGTTGACATTGAACTATTACGATGGCCTAAAATAAAGTTTGAAAATGCGATTAAATTTGCCAGTACAGTAAAAAAAAAAGAAAATTACGACCCGGTCACTAGCAGGATTGGTATACGGTAACTGTTTAAATGGGATGGTATCCGTTTACAACCCTTTAGTCAGACTTGCACAAAGAGTCAGAAACTCCCAGCCATCTCCTGCCCCACACAAGCACAGCAAACACTGAAAATGTTTTCTTGTTTTGTTTTGCCAGGGACAGTCTATGGTTAAACTGCACAAAAGTTAGCACAGAGGCTAATGTTTATCTGCACATAATAATGGGGGAAAAAATCTTCTGGGAATATTAGGTATTATTATTTCGGGTGAAAAGGAGACATTTGAAAACAATCAACAACCAAGAACTTGACTCAAACATTCAATTTCACAAGCAAAAATTTGACGTTTTTAGGTTTTTGTTGAACATTTCTTTTTATTTTATTTCCCCTCAAACTGCCCTGAACATGCCCATACGTCTCATTTTTCTCTTTATAAAGGCCGATAAAGGGAGCCGATCCATGACAAGAGACAGAATTCTCTGCTGTGAGGAGGATTGCTTTGGCGTCCTTCAGTTCACTTTTAAAATCCCTCGCAGGGGAATAAAAATGAAAACTTTCAACACCACAAATCAGCCAGCGGGATCAGTTCACAAGGGGAACAGACAAGAAAGTGGGTATTTACAAAACAGCTGGAGAAAACTCAGGGTTTTTCCTGCATTATAAATTGCAGGAATTGCAGGAATATTGCAAATATTGCATGTGGTGAATTTCTATCGTTGCAATGCCAGCATAACTCAATGCTATTGTAATCAGCACAATGCAGCATGAAATGTGCTTCCCAAAAAGACACATTCTGACACATCAGTTTTATGTTTTCAACTCGTACTCAGTGAGCACTTTATTCGGTAGGCCTGTACACCCGCTTGTTAATGCAAGTATTCAATTAGCCAATCATGTGACAGCAAGTAAATGCATAAAAGCATGCAGGCATGGTCAATAGGTTTAGCTGTTTTTCAGACCAAATGACAGAATGGGGTGTAAATGTGATTTAAGTGACCTTAACCGTGGAATGATTATTGGTGCCAGACTGGGTGGTTTGAGTGTCTCAGAAACTGCTGGCCTCCCGGGATTTTCAAGCACAACAGAGTTTGCAGAGAATGGTGCAAAAAACAAAAAACATCCAATGGATAGACTACAGCAGCATAAGACCTATAAGTAAAATAAGTCTAATAAATGCCTGCTCAGTGAGTGTAGATGTGCTGACTGCTCCGGTTCTGCTGGGTCATACCGCTGTGCTGACTGCCTAGTGCTGCTGGGTTAAACTGTTGTGTTGACTGCTGCATTGCCTGCTGGGTCATACAGCACCACTAACTGCTCCAGACCTGCTGGGTCATACAGCACCACTAACTGCTCCAGACCTGCTGGGTCATACAGCACCACTAACTGCTCCAGTGCTGCTGGGTCAAACAGCACCACTAACTGCTCCAGACCTGCTGGGTCATACAGCACCACTAACTGCTCCAGACCTGCTGGGTCATACAGCACCACTAACTGCTCCAGTGCTGCTGGGTCATACAGCACCACTAACTGTTCCAGACCTGCTGGGTCATACAGCACCACTAACTGCTCCAGACCTGCTGGGTCAAACAGCACCACTAACTGCTGGGTCATACAGCTGTGCTAACAGCTGCAGTGCTGCTAGGCCATCAACAAAGGATGCATGAGTGCTGTATTATAGAAGTACTACTTCATTCATTACCCAAACCTGCTTATCCTGATTAGGGTCACAGGGGGGCTGGAGCCTATCCCAGCATACATTGGGCGAAAGGCAGGAATATACCCTGGACAGGTCACCAGTCCATCGCAGGGCACACACACCATTCACTCACACGTCTTTGGATTGTGGGAGGAAACTGGAGTACCTGGAGGAAACCCACATGAACACAAGGAGAACATGCAAACTCCACACAGAGGCCCCGGCCGACTGGGATTTGAACCCAGGACCTCCTTGCTGTGAGACAGAAGTGCTACCCACTACACCATCCCTGCCGCCAGTACTACCTAAGCAAAGTATAAATACTTTTCTTACTGACTCGGTCAACAAAGCCATCTTTTCATTTCTGGGAAACACTAAAACTGTAAAAGTGTTTGTTTCTAATTAGATAGGGCTGTAGCCTATAGCAGCATCTGAGATGCATTTAACAGCATCTCACTCATAACTCAGCACAAACAGTAACAGACCCTTTTAAAGCCTCTGCTTTTCAACATTCACATTTATGAAATGCATTAGCTAATAACCAAACCTAAGTTATGGGAGGAATATCACGCACCTGTTGGATGTGCCCTCAATGCATCCGACTGAGGGAGCGGCACTGACACAGACAAAAACAGGACCCAGCCTTCTATGTATAAAGAACAGACAAGTGGTTCATCTGACAGACAGCCAAACTACAACATTACGGAGAAGACTTTACTTACACAGACAGTGACAACTCAAAGACAGGACGGAACGAATAAATGTAACGTTTGATTCGGCACTTGTCACAGGGCAGCCTGTAGCGTAGTGGTTAAGGTAAATGACCGGGACATGCAAGATCGGTGGTTCGATTCCCGGTGTAACCACAATAAGATCCGCACAGCTGTTGGGCCCTTGAGCAAGGCCCTTAACCTGCATTGCTCCGGGGGAGGATTGTCTCCTGCTTAGTCTAATCAATTGTATGTTGCTCTGCTAGAGAGCATCTGCTAAATGCAAATAATGTAATGTCATTTCAGCTCAATAAGGACCAAGGTAATGCTATTATTATTACCCAGGTCGCTGACCAACTATCATGCATGATTAGTACTAGCTAGCCAACATTACTGTGAACTTGCAATTTAGCTCCTCCGGTAGCTAAAAATTTTACAAACTGTGGACAAGACTAGTCATCTAACATATCTTAACATTAGCCAATGGTGTTAGCCAGCTAGCCAACAGTGTTAATCATATTTTACATTGCATAGCCTAGCTATGGTCTCAGCTATTTTACTCTTTCAGTTCAACTAGGTTTTCAATTAGTTAACATGAGTTAATGTATGTCTTACCTGGGCTGTCCAGGGTCAGCCGGGTTAATTTGTCTAGCAACCTAGAAATCTAGCTAGCTTAGTCTATGCAACTTAGCTTTAGTCAAGTGACTTAATGTTAGCGTAAATTGGGAGCAGTTTCCTGAGTATTTGAATCAACTTTTTAATGTAGCTAGTTATTGCTTTCAAACAAGTAGCTAGCTGTATTACGAAGTAACGGTTAAATATCAAACTGCAAGTTGTATCCAAAAAAGATATCCCTTTTGACCAGGATGTAAGTAACAGGTCAGAGAACGAGATCATAGGTAGAGCTAAACTTTTAAACCAAGTCACAAACTAGGATAACACTGCAATGACTGAATTACATACTGGCGCAATCAGCAACCTCTAAATTAACCTTTCTAACTTTTCTTAATCTAGGTCTCCAGTCAGTAGGCTAGCCATCTAGCTGACTACCTAGATAAACCAATCTAACAGCGATGCAATGCTTGTCACATTTACATTTACATTTTATTCATTTGGCAGACGCTTTTAATCCAAAGCGACTTACAAGTGCATAGGTTCTACCACAAGTCAAAGCATCACATCCAGAACTAGAAAAATACACCTGGACTGCTGTTCTAAACATATAGTCGTCATATAAGTGCAATATATATATATATATATTTTTTTTTTTTTTTTTTGGGGGGGGGTTAGACAGGGATAGGGGTATCAGAAGGGGGGGGCGGGGTAAATCAGGAGGGGGGACTAAGGTAGAGTTTGAAGAGGTGTGTTTTGAGTCTGCGTCGAAATAGGGGGAGGGATTCTGCTGTCCTGACAGTGGTAGGCAAGTAATTCGACCACTGAGGAACCAGAACGGAAAACAGGCGTGAACGTGCAGCTCGACCGCCAGGTGCCCGTAGAGAGGGAATCGTAAGGCGACCAGAGCTGGCAGACCGGAGTGGTCTAGCTGGGGAGTAGGGAGTGATCAGGGATTGTATGTAATGTGGGGCAGTCCCCTTAGCAGCCTGAAATGCCAACACTAGGGCCTTGAATCGGATGCGTGCGGCAATAGGAAGCCAGTGGAGGCCAATGAGAAGCGGGGTGACATGAGCCGACCTGGGCTGACTGGTGATCAAGCGGGCTGCAGCATTCTGGACCAGCTGGAGGGGCTTGATGGCGCACGCTGGGAGACCGGCTAGGAGGGAGTTGCAGTAATCCAGGCGGGAAATGACGAGCGCCTGGACTAGGAGCTGGGTGGCTTTCTCCGTCAGGAGATGACGGATGCGGCGTATATTAAACAGAAAGAACCTGCAGGTTCTGGCAGTGGAGGATACTTGTGGAGCCAGGGAGAGGCAGTTATCAAGAGTCACCCCAAGATTCTTTGCCGTACGGGAGGAGGAAACTACAAAGTCCTCCACAGTCACCACCACCACCACCACCACAGTCACCACCTCACACAGGCACCACTTCATTTAGGGCCTTTTGGATGTTTATGCTAACTAACAGCTGCCATAATACGTCTTTGCCCGAGTGGCAGCTTCGAATGACGGCTGAAGTAAAACTCGTAATACTCACAATTTGACTTATGGTTCTTGCCATGGAAGTTTTCCGCAAATATTTATTTGGATTACATAATTAACTATAGAACTCCCAGTTATGTGCTGTGCCTTCTGACTGTGATGTCATTCCACAACAACGTTTGCATATGTGAATGAGCGGGAAAACTTCTCAATTCGCTCTAGTGATGGGAACATTTGCTCATTGTGGTGAGCCAGATCTTTTGGCTCCATACGATCAAAAGATTTGTTTGTTTGGCTCAATCATTCACTAGTAATTCCTTTCATTCCTTGATTGCAAGCAATAAATCTGTATATGGCATTGAAGCTTCCATCATCATACATTTTTTAATTTGGAAGTAATTTGAGTATTCTCGTTATAAGATCTGCACAATTTGAAAACTTTGTTCCTGAATGCGGGAAAAAAGTATTCATTCTAGCCATATCTCTTATTCCAAAGAGTGTACATTGCTAAATTGAGTATATATGACAGGGAACCATCCACCATTATGCAAATGTAATAACGTAAATGATTCTCTCATCAAGATATAAACATTTTAACAAACTTGAAGCGGGAAGGCTTGAAATGCTCATTACGGTCAAATCTCAAGCTCCTAAAAGTATATATGTGCAATATGTCTGTATATGGCAATGAAGCTCCATCATCATACATTTTTTAATTTGGAAGTAATTAGAGTATTCTTGTTTCATGATCTGCACATCTTGAAAACTTTGTTCCTGAATGCGGTAAAAGTTGAAGTATTCATTTGAATTATATTTCAATTACATCGCTCAATTATATATGACAGAGAATCTTCCACCATCATACATATGTCATTTTGAAAGGACAAGCGTATTTTCTCTTCAAGTTATGCACATTTTCACAAACAAGGATCCTGAAAGCGGGATAGCTTGAAATGCTCATTATGGTCATATCTCAAGCTCTAAAGGTGTTTGTGGGTAATGTGTGTTTATATTACAGTGAAGTTTCCATCATCATACATTTTATCATTTTAAAGTAAATTGACTATTCTCTTTTCAAGATAGGCACAGTTTCAAAAACTGTTCCTGAAGGCGGGAAAGGTTCAAGTTTTCATTCTAGTCATATCTCAAGCTCCAAAGAGTGTACATTGATAAATGAAGTATATATGAAAGGGAACCTCCACCATTTTTATATGTCATTTGGAAGCAACTAATGTATTCACTCTTTAAGAAATGCACATTTTGACAAACTAGGATCCTGAACGTCGGAAAACTTAAAATGCTCATTATGGTAATATCTCAAGCTCTTAAAGGCGTTTATGGGTAATATGACATCATCATCACCATGTGGGGCAACATGGCTCAGGCAGTAAGAGGGTTGCCGGTTCGATCCCCTGCCCGGGCTGTGTTGAAGTGTCCCTGAGCAAGACACCTAACCCCCAAATGCTCCTGACGAGCTGGTCGGCACCTTGCATGGCAGCCAATCGCTGTCGGTGTGTGAGTGTGTGTATGAATGGGTGAATGAGAAGCATCAATTGTACAGCGCTTTGGATAAAGGCGCTATATAAATGCCAACCATTTACTATATTGTATCATATTTTCTTTTTTGTTCATTACATTTTGTTTTGCACAATGTAAGGTCACCTTGAGTGTCCAGAAAGGCGCCACTTCAAATAAAATGTATTATTATTATTATTACCATCATACATTCATTGATTTTGAAGTGATTAGAGTTTTCTTGTTTCAAGATATGCAAAATATAAGAACTTTGTTCCTGATGGCGGCAGAAGTTGAAGTATTCATTCTAGTCATATCTCAAGCACAGCGCTCAATTAAGTATATATATTTATACATACTTAATTGAGTGATGTACACTCTTTGGAGCTTGAGATATGACTAGAATGAATACTTCAATGTTTGCTTCAACTTATGTATATTTACGTATATATATATATATATATATATATATATATATATCCAGTGGTGTGAAAAAGTGTTTGCCCCCTTCCTGATTTCTTATTTTTTTGCATGTTTGTCACACAAATGTTTTAGATCATCAAACAAATTTAAATATTAGTCAAAGACAACACAAGTAAACACAAAATGCAGTTTTTAAATGAAGGTTTTTATTATTAAGGGAGAAAAAAAATCCAAAAATGGCCCTGTGCGTAAAAGTGATTGCCCCCTAAACCTAATAACTGGTTTGGCCACCCTTAGCAGCAACAACTGCAATCAAGCGTTTGCGATAACTTGCAGCGCTTACAGCGCTGTGGAGGAATTTTGGCCCACTCATCTTTGCAGAATTGTTGTAATTCAGCCACATTGGAGGGTTTTCGAGCATGAACCGCCTTTTTAAGGTCATGCCACAGCATCTCAATAGGATTCAGGTCAGGACTTTGCCTAGGTCACTCCAAAGTCTTCATTTTGTTTTTCTTCAGCCATTCAGAGGTGGACTTGCTGGTGTGTTTTGGATTATTGTCCTGAGCTTGAGGTCACGAACAGATGGCCGGACATTCTCCTTCAGGATTCTTTGGTAGACAGCAGAATTCATGGTTCCATTTATCACAGCAAGTCTTCCAGGTCCTGAAGCAGCAAAACAGCCCCAGATCATCACACTACCACCACCATATTTTACTGTTGGTATGATGTTCTTTTTCTGAAATGCGGTGTTACTTTTACGCCAGATGTAATGGGACACACACCTTCCAAAAAGTTCAACTTTTGTCTTGTCAGACCACAGAGTATTTTCCCAAAAGTCTTGGGGATCATCAAGATGTTTTCTGGCAAAATTGAGACGAGCCTTAATGTTCTTTTTGCTCAGCAGTGGTTTTCGTCTTGGAACTCTGCCATTCAGGCCATTTTTGCCCAGTCTCTTTCTTATGGTGGAGTCATGAACACTGACCTTAACTGAGGCAAGTGAGGCCTGCAGTTCTTTGGATGTTGTTGTGGGGTCTTTTGTGACCTCTTGGATGAGTCGTCGCTGCGCTCTTGGGGTAATTTTGGTCGGCCGGCCACTCCTGGGAAGGTTCATCACTGTTCCATGTTTTCGCCATTTGTGGATAATGGCTCTCACTGTGGTTCGCTGGAGTCCCAAAGCTTTAGAAATGGCTTTATAACCTTTTCGAGACTGATAGATCTCAATTACTTTCTTTCTCATTTGTTCCTGAATTTCTTTAGATCTCGCCATGATGTCTAGCTTTTGAGGATCATTTGGTCTACTTGACTTTGTCAGGCAGGTCCTATTTAAGTGATTTCTTGATTGAGAACAGGTGTGGCAGTAATCAGGCCTGGGTGTGGCTAGAGAAATTGAACTCAGGTTTGATAAACCACAGTTATGTTTTAACAGGGGGGGCAATCACTTTTTCACACAGGGCCATGTAGGTTTGGATTTCTTTTCTCCCTTAATAATAAAAACCTTTTACATTACATTACATTACATTATTGGCATTTGGCAGACGCTCTTATCCAGAGCGACGTACAACAAAGTGCATACCCATAACCAGGGATAAGTTCGCTGAAAGACCCTAGAGGTAAGTACAATTTCAACTGCTACCTGTACAACAAAGATAAGGACAAGGGCCATTTTTTTTTTTTTTTTTTTTTTTTTTTTTGAACAAACAAACAAACAGAGCAAAAGTCACCAAAGTTAACTATCCAAACACTGCTTACCTAGCCAACTAAAATACTGATACACAAGTCACAGAGACAACAATTAAGGTTCACAGGGAGGTAGGGAGGGATGGGGAGAGGTGCTGTTTGAAGAGGTGTGTCTTCAGCTTGCGCTTGAAGGTGGGGAGGGATTCTATAGTTCTGACCTCAACGGGGAGTTCGTTCCACCACCGTGGAGCCAGAACAGACAGTAGTCGTGAGCGTGAGGTGGAGGTTCTGAGAGGGGGAGGTGCCAAGCGGCCTGTGGAGGCTGAACGAAGAGGTCTGGCAGGGGTGTAGGGTCTGATGATTTTTTGCAGATAAGCTGGGGAAGACCCTTTAACTGCTTGGAAGGCTAGCACCAATGTTTTGAATTTGATGCGAGCCATGACAGGCAGCCAGTGGAGGGAAGTAAGCAGGGGGGTGACGTGTGAGTATTTGGGAAGGTTGAAGACCAGACGAGCTGCTGCATTCTGGATGAGTTGGAGGGGTCTGATGGCAGACGCTGGGAGGCCAGCCAAGAGGGAATTGCAGTAGTCCAGGCGGGACAGAACCATCGCTTGGACCAGGAGCTGGGTCGAGTAGGGGGTGAGAAAGGGGCGGATTCTCCGTATGTTGTATAGGAAGAACCTGCAAGACCGGGTCACCGCCGCAATGTTCTCGGAAAGGGACAGTCTGCTGTCCATCACCACGCCGAGGTTCCTTGCACTGGGTGACGGCGTGAGTGTGGTATCCCCGAGGGAAATGGAGAGATCCAGATGGGGAGAGGTATTAGCAGGGATGAATATCATTTCAGTTTTACCTGGGTTGAGCTTTAGATGGTGGTTGTCCATCCAGCTCTGGATGTCCCTCAGGCAAGCAGAGATACGGGCTGAAACCTGCGTATCAGACGGCGGGAACGAGACGAAGAGTTGGGTATCGTCCGCATAGCAGTGGTAGGATAGCCCATGTGCAGTGATCACAGGGCCAAGGGAGCGAGTGTAGAGAGAAAAAAGAAGCGGGCCAAGGACTGAGCCCTGGGGAACTCCTGTGGCGAGGGGCCGAGGTGTCGATACCGAACCAGCCCAGGCAACCTGGAAGGAGCGACCAGAGAGGTAGGACTCAATCCAGTCCAGGGCTGTGCCACAGATGCCCGTTGCTGACAGGACAGACAGGAGGATGGAGTGATCCACAGTGTCGAAGGCAGCAGAGAGATCTAGAAGAAGAGGACAGAGGAGAGGGAGGCTGCTCGTGCGGCATGAAGTGACTCACTGACGGAGAGGAGCGCAGTCTCTGTCGAGTGGCCCGATCTGAAGCCAGACTGATGGGGGTCTAGCAGGTTGTTGTTAGAAAAGAAGGAAGAAAGTTGAGTAGAAGCGGCTCGTTCTATAGTTTTAGAAAGGAAAGGAAGAAGAGATACCGGGCGGTAGTTCTGGATGATGGAGGGATCCAGGGTAGGCTTTTTTAGCAGCGGAGTGATGTGGGCCCTCTTGGAGGATGCCGGAAAACAGCCGGAAGACAGGGAGGAGTTGACAAGGGAGGTGACAAATGGGAGAATGTCAGGTGTGATAGTTTGGAGAAGAGAAGAGGGGATAGGGTCAAGGGCACAGGTTGTAGGGCGGTGGCAGAGCAGGAGTTGAGAAACATCAGAGTCTGTAAGGGGGGAGAAAGTGGAAAAGGAAGGGATGGGCCTAGAGGGGGGGAAGGGCACAGTGAGGGGGGCGGCGGTTGTAAAGGATCTGCGGATGACTGCGACCTTCTCATCGAAGAAATCAGCAAAGTCATCAGCAGCGAAGGAGGACTGAGGAGGAGGAGGCGGTGCGTTGAGGAGAGAGGAGAAAATGGAGAAAAGTTTCCGGGGGTTAGAAGCAGAGTTCTGAATTTGCGTTTGATAGTATTTTGCTTTGGCGGCAGTGACATCGGAAGAGAATGCCGCCAGGAGAGACTGGTAAGTCATGAGGTCGGAAGCGTCTCTGGATTTCCCCCACTTCCTCTCCGCTGCGCGGAGGCTGGCCCTGGAGGTACGGAGGGTGTCAGATATCCAAGGACTGGGAGGGGATGTGCGAGGTGGCTTTGAGACAGGGGGACAGAGAGAGTCAAAGGCGGAGGAGAGAGATGAAAGGAGGGTGGCAGATGCAGAGTCAGCGGGGAGTTTGGAGAAGGATTCGAGAGGGGGGAGTGAGGCGGTGACGGTGCTGGCAAAGGAAGAGGGTGAGAGGGAGCGGAGGTTACGGCGGGCTGAGGAAGTGTGGGAGGGACCTTCATTTAAAAACTGCATGTTGTGTTTACTGTGTTGTCTTTGACTAACATTTAAATTTGTTTGATGATCTGAAACATTTAAGTGTGACAAACATGCAAAAAAATAAGAAATCAGGAAGGGGGAAAAACACTTTTTCACACCACTGTATATATATATATATATATATATATATATATATATATATATATATATATATATAAAACAAGAAAGCTTCTAGCATTATACGTATGTCATTTTGAAGGAACTAGGGTGTTCTCTCTTCAAGATATGCATATTTAGAAAAACTTGGATCCTGCAAGTGGGAAAGCTTGAAATGTTCATTATGATCATATCTGGCCCTGTGATCACTGCACATGGGCTATCCTACCACTGCTATGCGAACGATACCCAACTCTTCATCTCATTCCCACCATCTGATACACAGGTTTCTGCCCATATCTCTGCTTGCCTGAGTGACATCCAGAGCTGGATGGAACCACCATCTAAAGCTCAACCCAGGTAAGACCGAAATGATATCCATCCCTGCTAAAACCTCTCCCCATCTGGATCTCTCCATTTCCCTCAGTGATACCAGACTCACGCCATCACCCAGTGCAAGGAACCTCGGTGTGGTGATGGACAGCAGACTATCCCTTTTCCGAGAACATTGCGGCGGTGACCCGGTCATGCAGGTTCTTCCTATACAACATATGGAGAATCCGCCCCTTTCTCACCCCCTACTCGACCCAGCTCCTGGTCCAAGCGATGGTTCTGTCCCGCCTGGACTACTGCAATTCCCTCTTGGCTGGCCTCCCAGCGTCCGCCATCAGACCCCTCCAACTTATCCAGAATGCAGCAGATACCCAAATACTCACACGTCACCCCCCTGCTTACTTCCCTCCACTGGTTGCCTATCATGGCTCGCATCAAATTCAAAACATTGGTGCTAGCCTTCCAAGCAGTTAAGGGGTCTTCCCCAGCTTACCTACAAAAAATCATCAGACCCTACACCCCTGCCAGACCTCTTCGTTCCGCCTCCACAGGCCGCTTGGCACCTCCCTCCCCCTCTCCGAACCGCCACCTCACGCTCACGACTACATTACATTACATTATTGGCATTTGGCAGACGCTCTTATCCAGAGCGACGTACAACAAAGTGCATACCGATAACCGACTACTGTCTGTTCTGGCTCCACGGTGGTGGAACGAACTCCCCGTTGAGGTCAGAACTGTAGAATCTCTCCCCACCTTCATGCGCAAACTGAATACGCACCTCTTCAAGCAGCACCTCTCCCCATCCCTCCCTACCTCCCTGTGAACTGAACTGTGAACTCCCTGTAATTGTTGTCTTTGTGATTTACGTTGTTTTTCGGTATTTTTAGTTGGCTATGTAAGCAGTATTTGGATAGCTAAGTTTGGTCACTTTTGCTTTGTTGTTTGTTTGTTTATTTGTTGTTTTAAAAAATAAAATAATAATAATAATAATCATAATCATAATAATAATAATAATAATAATAATAATAGGCCCTGGTCCTTATCTTTGTTGTGCGGGTAGCAATTGAAATTGTACTTCCCTCTAGGGTCTTTCAGCGCACAGATTATGGGTATGGACTTTGTTGTACGTCGCTCTGGATAAGAGCGCCTGCCAAATGCCAATAATGTAATGTAATGTAAATATCTCGAGCTCCTAAAAGTGTTTATGGGTAATGTGTGTTTATATGACACTGAAGCTCCCATCATCATAAATTTTTTCATTTGTAAGTAATTTGCCTATTCTCTTTCCTCTCTCTCCTCAGCACTTGACTCTCTCTGTCCTCTTGTCTCCAGGCCTGCTCGATCCTCCAGCCCATGGGTTTTTTATCTTCTACGTTCCTCCAGGCCCAGCCTACGTGCAGCTGAGAAGAAGTGGAGGAAATCAAAGGACCCATCGGACCTGTCCTTCTACCAGTCTCTCCTGGCGGAATTCTCCTCCGCTATCACTACTGCCAAAAAAAACTACTACTAAACAAAAATACATAATTCCACCTCTAACCCTTAACTGTTCTCCATTTTCTCCTCTCTCCTCAGAACACCTTCCCCACCATCTCAGTCATCACCTCTACGACCACCCCTGTGCATGCCCCATGTTTCTCCTCTTTCTCTCCCCTTACAGATGCTGATGTGCCCTCGACCCCATCCCCTCAAACCTCCTTCAGGCAATCACGCCTGACATCCTCCCGTTTGTCACCTTCCTTGTGAACTTCTCCCTGTCTTCTGGATGCTTTCCCTCATCCTTCAAGAGGGCCTACATCACCCCACTCTGGTCCCCTTCTGCCTACAGAACTACCAGTATCCAGTATCTCTTTTCTATCCAAATCTGATCCTCCTTGACCTCTCTGCAGCCTTTGACACGGTCAACCACTCCATTCTCCTATCCTCCCTGGCATCTACAGGGATCTGTGGCACAGCCTTAGACTGGATTAAATCCTATCTCTCTGGATTAAATCCTATCTCTCTGGCTGGTCCTCCCAGGTGACCTGGGCTGGAAGAGTGTCAACCCCTCGCCCCCTTGTTACAGGAGTCCCCCGGGGCTCAGTCCTCGGTCCCCTCTTCTCCATTTGCACCAGATCCCTTGGCCCTGTTATCTCTGCTCATGGCATGTCATTGTTGCCATTGTCATTGTTATGCCAATGACACCCAACTCTTTCTCACCTTTTCTCCCCCATCCGGCACACAGGTCTCTACCCGTATCGTTGCCTGCCTGAGAGACATCCAGAGCTGGATGGGCAACCACCATTTAAAGCTCAGCCCAGGTAAGACGGAGGTAATCTTCATCCCTGCTCTAACTTCTCCCTTCTCTGATTTCTCCATCTCACTAGGGCATACCACAGCGACCTCATCCCCCAGTGCTAGAAACCTCGGAGTGGTGATGGACAACAGGCTGTCCTGAGAATATTGCTCTGGTGACCGGTGCAAGCAGGTTCTTCCTGTACAACATCCGGAGAATCCACCCTTCCTCACCACCTACTCCACTCAGCTCCTTGTACAAGTAAGGCCCGTTTGGACTATTGCAATTCTCTGCAAGCTGGCCCTCCAGCATCCAACCCCTACAACTCATCCAGAATGCTACAGCCCGTCTGGTATTCAATGTTCTGAGACATTCACGTCACCCCCCTGCTCAGCAACCTGACTGCCTGTTATGGCTCGCATCAAATTTAAAACTTTGGTGCTCGCATACCAGGCAGTTAAGGGATCCGTTCCTGTATATATTCAATCACTTATCAAGACATATACACCAACAAGACCCCTCCGTTCAGCTACCTCGGGATGCCTGGCACCTCCCGCTCGCCGCACCTGCACTTCTTGGTCACAACTGCTGTTCTGGCCCCACGGTGGTGGGATTACCTTCCTGTGGACGTCAGAACGGCAGTGTCTCTGACCTCTTTCAAACGCAGACTGAAGACTCATCTCTTCAGGCTGCACCTTTCCCCCCTACCTCACCACCACGATTAGCCTTGTATATTTATACAATCAATGTTATATTAATATTGATGAGGAGATATCCCAATCACAGACCACAGTATAAAAAAAAAAAAAAAACTTTATTCAGTCCAAAGGTACAAGCCAGGTAATCAGAGACACAGTGCCAAATCGAGAAGCAAAAGGGAAATGACAAAAAAAAAATCCGCAGGTCAGAATCCAGGAGATCAGAATGGCAGAGGTACAGAGAAGTTGGCACAGGGAGAGTCGTAAACAAAGCAAGGATCAAAAACCAAAAATCACAAGCAGACAAATAGTTATATATAGATATTGTTGTGTTGTATTGTTTTAGATACTGTATTGTTGTACTCAGGGTATTCTAGCTGCCAACTGTGGTATGCTGTTTTGTAAGTTGATGTATTCTTCAAGGGTTCCAATTGTATCTGTATGGTCACGCTTGGAAACCGTACTGTCCTCTCGGGTCCTCTTCACACTTGTTCCTGTGTGTGCACTCTACTTTGTTGTACGTCGCTCTTGGATAAGAGCATCTGTTAAATGCTTTGTAATGTAATGTTTATTTAATATCATATGGCCCCCTTGTGTACTACTAAATCAGCTAAATTTATATAGCCAAATCGCTAACTTATCTGGTTAGTTTGCTAACGTAACGTTGTAACAGATGGTTTGAAAGAATGTGTATCCACATAATAATATTGTACCCACTGTGTAGGTGCTGGTACATAATTCTTATAGTTTTTAGACATTTTGTGTGACATGTTGATTAATGTAAGTACTCAAGACAATAATGAATTCATAGTTTCCAAAAGCTCTTTAAAATGTTACATGTAAATATTCTTCTCGTCACATTGTGACATTCCGGTGTCTGACCCCGCTATTGTTTTCAAAGACTCAATTTAAATAAAGATAATTTTTCTTATGTCGTTGTTGAGTTTGTGTTCTCTGTATTAATTCAGAAGAAGACTAACATGAAGAGACTGGATAAGTAACATGCATCAGAGCTGGTGAGAATGTGATTTTGGACAAAGCAACAATGTGTATGATCATCATTTAAATTAATTTAATTATTAATTTTAATTATATTAATGAAGTGAATTTGTTAGATCCATGACCACAAATCCTTGAACAGGCTTAGTTACAGATTGAAGCATTATTTATTGTAATAAATCTCAGGTACGTCATGATGATAATACACATATTTGCTTTGTCCAAAATCACATTCTCACCAGCTCTGATGCACGGTGGAGGAAGTGTCATGGCTTGGGCTTGCATGGCCGCTGGGCTCACTAATCTTTATTGATGATGTAACTTGTGATGGTAGCAACAGAACGAATTCAGAAGCAGCAGGTATACAAAAAGATTGTCTGCCAACTTATGGACAAACTAATTGGGAAGAACTTCATCATGCAGTAAGACAATGACCCAAAACACACTGCCAACACAACAAAAAACTTCATTATGGAGAAAAAGTAGGTTTTAGACTAGCCAAGTCAAGCACAAGACCTTAACCAATTTGAGCATGCATTTCACCTCCTGAAGAGGAGACTTAAAGGAAAACCCCCTTGAAACAACAACTGAAAGAGGCTCCAGTAAAATTTTCATTTTCCTCGTTATCTTCCCCAGGTAACCGAACAGACATCGCTAGTATAGTTGTCCAAGTTTATGTTAGTCAAGCTACATCGTCAAATCACTTATAGCGATGGATAATTTCCATAACGGATTGCTAATAACATGGGTTATGTAAGCGTTATTTTACGAAAACTCATCGTTACATGTAAATTAGCGCAAAATGAAACGCCTCTAGCAAACAGACCACAGAGGCAGAGTAAACAGTCTATTAGTTATAGCTATTACTGCAACTCAACCAGTTATCAGTGGCTACACTTCCTCAAATATTAATAGATCTAAGCTAAATTGTTCCTAGCATGTAAACTATTTTACTTAAAATGGCTAGCTATCTTACTTTTAATGTTATTTAAAAAATAAAAAATAAAAATACGACCTACATATGACCGTAACGTTATTTATTTTTGCAGCTTGCTACGCTGTTAGCAACAGCTTGGTATTACTAACTAACTAACTAACGTTAGTTTTATGTGACACTAGCCAAGCTAGCCTGCTGGTCATGAACAGCAAATAACTAACGTTTGCTGAGCACCATTTACATCAAAGATTGATCAGTCTGAGACATTAATTGGCTACATTCGTATATGCTACATAGCTAACGTTGGCTAGAGTGAGCTAAATCCAGCCGGCTATGTAGAAATGAGCTATTATTGCAAACTAGTTGCTGGGTAGCGTTACAGCCTGATAGTTCGAAAAATCACGAAACGGCCATGATCTTCATAGATAATTAGAAATAATTTGGGAAATAATTATCGCAGAAATGTCAACTAATCTGCCAAATGGCACGAAACCTTCTTTTGTTCAACCAGAGACCGCTTAGCTAACTATAACCGTAGCTAGTTATCTGAACAATAGGACATGCAGATTCGCTATATCCATAGATGCGAAAGTGTCACTAGCGCTTTCGTCTTAATACAATTTACTTGGTATAATAAAAAATACATCAATATTCTAGCAACGAATCGCACATATAACGGAGGCCAGTTGCATTTGTATAATGAAATAATATATTTATAGTATGTGTTCTGCTCCAGGCGGGCTGGTTGAACTGTGTGAATGTGCTGCTGCCGAAACCTGCAGGTAATTCGCAGTGACTGATGGAGAACAGGCGAGGCTCTCAGGTTAGTGCGCGATGGCTGCTCATTCAGTTTTACTCAATTTTTCAAAGTAGACACCGAATTTATTTTACACGTTGCCGTCTGTGATACGAAATTACAGTAACGGAATATTGCCGATACCCTTAGAAGCGGGTCTGATGATCGTAAAGCCGCAAGCGGACTCGTTTTTATGTCCGAGACGCACTGTGTTTTTCCCGTCCGACCTAGGCCTGTCTCTAAGCAGCGGGGTGGTAGTTTCGGTTGCCCGCCTCGCCCCTCTCGTAGGTTTGTGTGAAATGGGGAGTGAGCGTTGGGAGTTTTGCGGACCTCAGGCTGACTAGCTAGCTAACGCGACTTTGTTTATAGCTAATGTGAAACACAATCAGACAATTTCCTAGCTACAATAACATTAGGCCGATAGTTCAGCTGTAAATAAATGAGCCAACTAACTAGCTAGCAGCGACCGAATGTAACGTCAGATGTATTGTTGGAATTAAAAATCGCCCTCATTTGCCTCGATCTTGAGTTCTGCGTTTGGTAGATAACGAGTAACATAACGTTTTTTTCGCCGAGATGGAGCTAACAAACAATGCGGTTCTAGCAAACATAATGACGATTAAGGTCTAATATTAGCGGTATGTTACGTCCTTCGGCTAGGTAACGTTAGTTCAGTTAGCTAGCTAGCTAGCTAGCTAGCTGCCAAGCCGTATTCGGGTAAGCTTAGGGAAACTTTGTCCGGCGTTAGCTATATAATTAAATGCTCGCGTCGTGGTTATCGAGTGCCGGTTAGCCAGCGCACGGTAACGGCGCTTTTTGTTATGCGTGAGGCTTGGTGGCCAAATTACTGCCGCGAACGACTCGTCTGAAGTTAGTCGATGAGATAAACATCGTTGGATACCTAGGCCATTATCGCAAGTGATTAATTGCGAATACAAAAAGAATCATAGCTTCGCAGAATATAAATTATATCACCGTGACATGTAGTCAGCTATCTCTAGCAGCCATGTCCACATGGATTGGAACATTTTACGAATATATCGTATGCACACATCATAAAGCTGTTTGCACTTACGTTAGAGCAACTGCTTTTCTATCCCCAAAGCAGGACAAACCACACTCTAAGGCAAGCGGAGCAAAATGCAATGGCCCTTTTTTTGTATTCAGAGTAACGTTATAGATGTGTAGTTGTCAACGTTATCTTGCGTGGCGTAATGTTTGATTGTAATATGACGTCGTATGTTGTGCTCTCTCCCACAGTGAGAGTATGGATCCGGACAGTGGGGCAGATAGTCAGCGAGCGCTCAGCCTGCAGTGGAAGAGCTACAAGCTCATCCAGGATCCTGCCATTCGCAGGGTCGCCCAGAAAGTCTACCGATACGATGGAGTCCACTTCAGCGTGCCGGTCAGTCATGATGTCAGTCGAATGAATGCGTATATGGAGCTCGTTTGTGTGCTCATTACATGTAGCTGTCACTAAATGCATTTAATAGTTCAATTGAAATATAGTTCATTGAAATAGTTAAAATTTTCTTACCTTCTGTATCATGGTAGAGAGAATGCCGTGATTGTGTGCAGTGTTGTGTGTTTGTAAAGTCACAGGAAAAGCCAACCGGGTAGCCTACATGCAAAAGCATAGATGTGAATCAGATTTGTACTGGACAGTGGTGTTGTTTATAACAGTGCATTTTGTTAAACTGACCCAAAGGCCTCAAAACATTATATAGTACCTGTCATTCGGAGGTACATGTGGCACTGTGTGGTTGGGAGCTGAAACGGCAGAGCGTTTTTGGACGCAGTGCTTCTGAACGTTGTGACTCCCTCAGGACTCGGGGTTTGCGCCGGTGGGAGATTTGCGGGACCCACGACCTCGCAGGATCTGGTCCAAGCGCACAGAGCTGGCCCTTCCAGTGCCCAAATTTAAGGTGAGTCTCTTTCTCTCCACCCCAGTGGGATGCATTACACGCACGTTCATAAAGCGTCTGTGAGCAGCTGCACAGACCCTGGCCCACCTTCCCCTGGTCTTATCCTCACTAGGGCTGTGTCATGTGTCCAGTTCTGTTAAAAAAAAATGTGTTTAAATGTAATAAGAATTGCCTCTTTTTTCTTTTAAAGGCCCATGCACATCTGGTTTTAGTATCTAAAATGCCCCCAGAACATTTGAAAAGAGCCATGATATAGGTTTAAAAAAGAAAAAAGAAATAAATAAGTCCCTCACCCTGCCCCCTCTGTCTCCTATAGTCAGTTAACACTTAGCAACTCCATCCAATAATTATGCAAAGACAGACGTGTCCCGGGGAAATTGTTTTACATACTTACATCTTAGAAAAATAGCAGTTAGACTGTAAAATATGGGTACTCTAACCAAAATTGCGATTTGTTTTATTTCAATCAGTAGGGAACCCAAATCGAAAGTTGGATGACATGAAAAGCTCAAAAAATAGGTGGATGGGTCTTTGAATTATTTTATTTAATTATACCTGACATGGTACCTGAATGGCCAAACGACAGAGACCATGTGAAATGCTTCCGGAAAGAACTTGCTGATGAGACCGCCAATTAGCACTGAAAAAAACAAATCCCATGATCACATCGAAGCTGTATGACCTTGCTGATGATTGGCTGTCTTATCAACACCCAGTAGAAATCGGCGCTCTACGACCAGGACAGGTGGATTATATGAGAGCGGGCCGGGTGCAGCTCAGTCTGTTTTTAACCGAGGAAGACGTCGTCTTACGTCAAACCGTCAGTCTTACGTCAAACCGTCAGTCTTACCTGTACATTAAACAGAGTGCATTTCTCTGAGCCCAGTGTGCCCACTTTAAAATGTGTTTGTATGGTTATGAAGAATTGATCAAATTTAGGAAAAAGTGAATTTTGATTTCAGCTTGTCTTTAATCGTGACCTTCTCCACTATCTTGGAGCAGCACTATCTTGGATAGGCAGAGCTGTTCCTTGATCAGCATTCTTCTCTAAGGCAGATCTGTTCCTGGATCAGCATTCTTCTCTAAGGCAGAGCTGTTCCTGGATCAGCATTCTTCTCTAAGGCAATTTAGCCTTTTATAACCATAGACAACCTTACTGTTTAACAAACTAACAGCTTCCTGGATGGACGATGACAAGATTCAACTTATGGCTGCACTCAATTCTTCTCATTTGCAGTCAACGCCTTACTTGGTGTTGAACGTTGCACTTGATGTGTGAGTTTGGGTCCTGCTGAGCCGAGCAGTAACAAAGCCCCTCCCCTTCCTCCGTAGCTGGACGAGTTCTACGTGGGCCCCATCCCTCTGAAAGAGGTGACCTTTGCCCGCCTGAATGACAACATCCGCGAGCCCTTCCTGGCAGAGATGTGTGCCAAGTTCGGCGAGGTGGAGGAGATGGAGATCCTCTTTCACCCGAAGACGCGGAAGCACCTGGGCTTGGCACGGGTCCTCTTCACCAGCACCAGGGGCGCCAAGGACACCGTCAAGCACCTGCACAACACCTCTGTCATGGGCAACATCGTCCATGCCCAGCTGGACATCAAAGGTAACCTTGAGTAGCCAAATGCCATGGTGACGTTGAGTAGCCGAATGGATAGGTAAAGTTTTTTCGTGAGATCTGTTAATCCCAAAGTATGGCGAAGCGGCTGAATTATGGTAATTGTACAAGCCTCTCACTCTTTCTCTTTTTGTCTTTCTCTCTGCAGGCCAGCAGAGGATGAAGTATTATGACCTGATTGTGAGTGGCTCGTACACCCCCCAGACTGTCCCAACTGGGGGAAAGGCCCTGACAGACAGGTTCCAGCCCCCGGTCCCCACTCACCCTGACACGGTGAGTCCCCTTCCCCACTCACCCCCTTCCCCGATCACCCTGACACGGTGAGTCCCCTTCCCCACTCACCCCCTTCCCCACTCACCCTGACACGGTGAGTCCCCTTCCCCACTCACCCCCTTCCCCAATCACCCTGACACGGTGAGTCCCCTTCCCCACTCACCCCCTTCCCCGATCACCCTGACACGGTGAGTCCCCTTCCCCACTCACCCCCTTCCCCACTCACCCTGACACGGTGAGTCCCCTTCCCCACTCACCCCCTTCCCCAATCACCCTGACACGGTGAGTCCCCTTCCCCACTCACCCCCTTCCCCAATCACCCTGACACGGTGAGTCCCCTTCCCCACTCACCCCGTTCCCCAATCACCCTGACACGGTGAGTCCCCTTCCCCACTCACCCCCTTCCCCAATCACCCTGACACGGTGAGTCCCCTTCCCCACTCACCCCCTTCCCCAATCACCCTGACACGGTGAGTCTCCTTCCCCACTCACCCCCTTCCCCACTCACCCCCTTCCCCACTCACCCTGACACGGTGAGTCCTCTCCCTGACACACCCCCTTTTTCCATACACTATTTGGTGGATAATAAATTAGCCATTTCAGTGCTGAAGGCCATGCAAACTTCAGAATGTAAAATTATTTCATTTTTGCATAAAATGAAGGCTAATCCGTGAAGAATTATTGACATCTTGTTACATATTGCCGTTGGGATATACAGTGCCCTCCTTAATGTTTGAGACAAAGACCCATCATTAATTTATTTGCCTCTGTACTCTATAATTTGAGATTTGTAATAAAAAATGGTGGTTGTGGTTAAAGATTTTAATAAAGGGCATTTTTACAGAGTGTTCCCCAAAAATGTAAGTAGTAGGCCAAAGAGAAAAAGTAGCCGGCCAAAGGTGATGTCCCCT
Organism: Conger conger; assembly: GCF_963514075.1. NCBI lineage: Eukaryota > Metazoa > Chordata > Actinopteri > Anguilliformes > Congridae > Conger > Conger conger. The sequence continues at coordinate 38,253,597 of NC_083775.1, forward strand.
GGCCTTTTTTTTTCTGACTATGTTAAATTAATCCCTAATATATGGTTTTATTCTTAAGCATTTTGTTGTAGTACCATTAACCAGAAATTTGGTCAGAAAGAAAGAAGAAAATATGGTAATTATAACTCTTTACTTGAGTAAACAAAGTATTTTGCAAAGTGTTACCTAAAAGATAAATGTTTCACTTTAATGATATTGAACAATAACTCTTAATGGCATTATAGAAATGACAAATTAAACTATTAGGTTTATATAGTCAGTCATCCATGTCAGACTCTGACACTTGTCCATGTCAAGAGACACCAATGCTCTACTAAGCTCCTCTCAAAGACTGGGAACTGTTGTTGGGTCAAGTTTAACTTTTGTTTGTTAGGTCATGGGCTTCTTCCTCCTCTATCTTTGCTCTGCATGGAGGCTCTCTGTGAGCCTGGCATTGGGGTTCTCTGTGACCAAAAACCATTCCAATATGATATTTCATCATTCATATTCTTCACATTAATTGGAACCACTCAGGTCTTTCTTAATAATAAAATATCCTATTAGTAAAATCACAATTAAGCACCAATCAAATTTAGAGCATGTTTACCAATGCCAACTCTTCATTAATGTTTCTGTTAAGTAGCCTAAATAATTTGCACACGTCACATTACATACTGTAAAACATATTTGATAGGCTACATAAATTGTATTTTCTGCTGCAACACCGAATGAGGCATGTGTTTGCTAAATTACCAGAAATATGATATGGATGCAAGAACGTTACTTTGTTCAACGCTGAATCTGACGGAGACAAACAGTGGATACAGTGGTTTCTCATGTTCGCTTATACATTACATTATTGGCATTTGGCAGACGCTCTTATCCAGAGCGACATACAGTTGATTAGACTAAGCAGGAGACAATCCTCCCCTGGAGCAATGCAGGGTTAAGGGCCATGCTCAAGGGCCCAACGGCTGTGCGGATCTTATTGTGGCTACACTGGGATTCGAACCGCCAACCTTGCCTGTCCCAGTCATTTACCTTAACCGCTACGCTACAGGCCGCCCCCTAAGCATAAAAAGCAAAGTGGCTTTACAACCTCGATCGCCTTTGCTTTTACTTTCGTCAAGCCGTTCAGGTTGTGACGGCAAATTAATTGAACCGAATTTAAATTTTTAACTTGGCAAAGTTAGATAAGGTTTATATTAATGTTAACTACTCATACTACATTTTAGAATTGCCTTAACTTCATCTTTATATGCACTGTATGCAACATGCCTCAGGGAAATTGTGCTAGCGAGTGTGACAATGCACTTGGCAGGGGACAATATTATTAGGGTACTGATTTTTTTAACAACAACTACCATTATGTATATATATATTTAAGATAAAACAATGTTTTATAGAGTAGTCGGCCATTCAGCCGGCGCTTGGAGAACACTGTTTTTTTTTTTTGGTTTCACCATGTAGAAATTACAGCAGTGTTTATACATAGTCCTATACTTATTTCAGGGCACCATGATGTTTGACAGACAGCATTCTTATATAAATGAAAGTTGTCATGTTTAGTATTTGGCTGCATATATTTTGCATGCAGTGAGTGCTTGACATCTGAGGTTCATGGACATCACCAGTTGTTGGGTGTCTTCTCTGGTGATGCTCTGCCAGGCCTGTATTGCAGCCATCTTTAGCTCATGCTTGTTTAGGGGGGGGGATAGTCCCCTTACGTTTGCTCTTCAGCATATGAACGGCATGCTTAATTGGGTTCAGATCAGGGGATTGACTTTAGCTTTGGAAAAACTCCTTTGTTGCTTTAGCAGTATGTTTGGGATCATTGTCTTGCTGTTGAATGAACCACCGGGCAATTCCTTTTGAGGCATTCGCTTGAACTGTGTCTATACACTTCAGAATTAATTTAGCTACATCAGCAGTTCTATCGTCAATGAAGATAAGTGAGCCAGTACCTTTGGCAGCCATACATGCCCTGGCCATAACACCCCCACTACCGTGTTATCCAATTTTCAAGACATGATGGGTCTTTGTCCCAAACATTATGGAGGGCACTGTAGCTTTGCCAACTGGAGATAACTGGACACTGGAAATAATATTGCCAATTAGAGCACAGAAGTGTGTCAGTAAAGCTAGTTGTTTTAACCCGGCAGACCATTGTGTCAAGTTAGTTCATATCAACATAAATGTTGCGTTTAGATGTAGGATTACCTCAGGAAATAGGCTAGTGTATCAAACTTGTCCAGCCACTAATAATTAATAAGGCGGTTCCAATAACCACAGAGTCCCTCCCTCATGTAATCAACATAACGGCAGGCTTTTAATTTGTGATACAGACCGCTGTACTAACTTGACGCTGGAAATAATGCATAAACCATTGTAACCACATTCGAGATGATTGAGACCGAATAGATAAGTAGATTGAGACCGAATAGATAAGTAAACTGAAACTATCTAGACTACTGTCAGTGGAAAGCCTGCTCTCCTGTCATGCGCACATATAGCAATGGACGGTGCAAAGCACACTGCAATCTTATATGTTAATTAAGACCTGCAACTTCCACAGTCCACGTTGGGCAACAGTAGAACTTTCATGCGGGTTCTGCAGTTTTGGTCGTGCGGTACTGTCTCTGACATTGACCTGACAGTGGCTTCCATTTGGTGAGCATGTCCAGCTGTTTTCCGCTGTAACCAATTGTGTACCCGGAAGCAGTGATGCAGCCATGGTGATATGACCGTGGTGTATGATAACAACAGGCATGGTAAACGGTTTTCAGCATTTAAACGTATGCCTTCTCTTCCTGCGGTGCTTTCTCTGCCCCCTGCCCACGTGCTCTGGCGGCCCGCTGCAGTCCTCAGACGTGCGCCGCAGGCTGTCTGCAGATGTGGTGCCCGCCAGCCTGGGCGTGCCCCCCCCCACCCCTGGCAGCACCACCCCCTGCTCCTCGGACACCGGCTTCAGCGAGCAGCGCCTGGACACGCCCCCGTCTTCTCTGGGGGGGCCCTACACTCCGGGGTCTTCTGCTTCTTCCCAGGGGGGCACACCCTACACCCCCCGTTCCGGGACCCCTTTCTCCCAGGATTCGGGCTTCTCCAGCAGGTCAGTGCGCTTCCCGGTTTCAGGTGTGTTTTGAGGGCATTTGGGTCCCGGTTTGGGGTTTGTATTGAGACCTGTCGGGACACGTTTGGGTCAGGGTTCGGGGTGTGAGACATTTGGTTGCTGGTTTAGGGTGTGCTTTGGGGTGTGTTTTGAGACTGTTCGGTCCTTTTTTTGGGTGTGTTTGCAGTTTGGGGTTTGCATTGAGACTGGTTGGAAAAGTAGGGGCCGATGCCGATATTCAGAGGGCAGGGTGGCCGATGGCTGATATAATGTCATTATATAATTTGCACCTAATAATAGAAAATTTGAATCATAACAAATGACACAATTGCTGAACTTTCATGAACATTTATTTATTTATCCATATTTTGAACCCACGTGCATAACTAATATCGTGGCAGATTGGTGTTCCCGGATGATGGAGGAGATGTTGGAATTAATATCCGAAACTGGTGCTCCTTGCGCATCAACTGAAGCACCTGACCTGTATCTGCATAATTCTATGCATTGCACTGCTGACCCGCAATTGGCTGATTAGATAATCACATGAATAAGTAGCTGAACAGGTTTTCCTAATTAAGTGCTAAGTGCGTGTGTGCGTATATTAGGGGTGTGCATCTCTCCCTTATAAGATGATCCGATACACATCTAGATACATGGACTACTATATGATTCAGGGGTGATCCATTTCAATCCGGACTGATTCGGTGCGATACAATTCGGTGCGGTACGATACGATGCAATCTGAGTTTTCTATGGTAAATGCTTACCTTCAAACAGATTGGCCGTCATTGTAAATAGGAAATTGTTCTTAATTGACCTGCTTGGTTAAATAAAGGTTAAATAAATAAAATGAAGATGTATTTCATAAAAGTAGTTAAATCAGACAAATGTGTGCCAGAGTTGCATATCAAAGTAAAGAATGAAGTTAAAACAGAATTGTCAAATGCAGAGCGAGTGGTTATAACAACCGATATGCTGTCTACTTGGTATCTTGTACCTCGGCTCCAACGTATTTACCATGTCACGAAAGCCATCACTCTCCACTACACTGTAAGGTCGTAAGTCCTTAGCAATAAAACGGGCTATGGATGCCGTGGTTACCTTTAAACCTTACCGTGTTGTGGCTGGAAAAAGTGCTAGCTTGTGCTAGCTGTACTAGATTCCTCTTCACCCACATAGGTTTCACCTGGTGAGTGCTGCGATTTGTCGTGCCACCGCTGTACTTAATCACTGTTTTGCACTCTTTACAAATGGCCAGACTTTTGTCCAATTTTCGCATCTTTAACGTTAAAATCGGTCTCCGATCCATATCGGTGAATTGTTACACCCCTAGTGTGTGTGTGTGTGTGTGTGTGTGTGTGTGTGTGTGTGTGTGTGTGTGTGTGTGTGTGTGTGTGTGTATATATATGTATACATGTGTATATATATGTATATATAAAAGCAACTATAAAATCAAAAGATTATATTTAGCTGATTAGCAAGCTCACTAAAGTTGTTATATTAGCTTGCACTGTGTAATTTCAACCAGGAATGGCATTTTCACTTGAATTATATATACAGTTGTGTTCAAGAAAATAGCAGTATAACATCAGTAACCACTGAACCACTGTTTTTAGTAGTAGTGATGGCAAATACTTTACTTGGAGATGTAGTAGTGTAATAAAAAAACAACTGACCCAACTGTCATGACATGCACGCTGCTTGTTCTGAGTAATTGACTCATTCATTGAAAGGGGCGTGTTGAAAATAATAGCATTGTGGAATTTAATTACATAATTCATTCATTCTGTGAAAAAACAGGTGTCATTAATTGTTTTTTTATTAAGGAACAAGGGAAACGAATGTTTCACACATTGTCATAAAATATGTTTCCTTCTGAATTGCTAAGTAAAATGGGCAGTTCCAAACATTGTTCGGAGGAACAATGTCATTTGATAAAAAAGTTGATTGGAGAGGGGAAAACGTATAAAGAAGTGCAGCAAATTATAGGATGCTCAGCTCAGATCTCAAATGCTTTAAAATGGCAACAAAAACCCGAAACAAGCAGAAGAAAACGAGCAACTACTGTTAAAAGGATCGAAGAATAGTCAGAATGGCAAAGATTCAGCCATTCATCAGCTCCAGAAAGATCAAAGATGATCTACAATTACTGTACTGTTACAGTCAGAAGACGTTTGATCGAAGCTAGGCTATCAGCAAGAAGCACCCCGTAAAGCACCATTATTGAAAAAAGGGCAAATCAGTAAAAATTTGCCAAGGAACACATCGATTGGCCGAAAGAGAAATGGCGTAACATTCTGTGGACTGATGAGAGTAAAATTGTTCTTTTCGGGTCTAGTGGTCTTCGCGTCAGACGACCCCCGGGTACTGAATTCAAACCACAGTACACTGTGAAGACCGTAAAGCATGGTGGTGCAAAATTCATGGTATGGGGATGTTTCTCATACTACGGTGTTGGGTTCGTATACCAGGGATCATGGATCAGGTTGAATACATCAACATATTTGAAGAGATTATGTTGCCATATGCTGAGGAGGAAATGCCCCTGAAATGGATGTTTCAACAAGACAACAACCCCAAGCATGCAAGGAAGTGAGCAACATCTTGGTTCCAGACAAAAAGGATTGAGGTTATGGAGTGGCCAGCTCAATCCCCCGACCTCAACCCCATTGAAAACTTGTGGGGTGACATTAAAAATGCAGTTTCTGAAGCCAAACCCAAAAATTCACAGGAACTGTGGAATGTAGTTTGTTCATCCTGGGCTGAAATACCTGTTTCTAGGTGCCAGAAGTTGGTTGTTGCAAAAATGAAATTAAATCATGGAAAAATGTCTTCAGTTTAAGAGAAAAATGTCGACACTACCATTTTTAAAAATCAGATTAATATTCCTTTTCTTTGCTTCCTCTAAAAGAATAAAGCAGGCTTGATAAAATGTGCTAATGCTTTGATTTGGATTTGAATGTGTAATGTTTCCACTATATTTGAAGTATTGAACTCAAAGCTATTAAACTATTAAGCTATTCACTTTTTAACGCACTGCTATTTATTTGAACACAACTGTATAATAAGCATTGTAGGCTATAGCTTAGTGAAGATATTAAGAATGGCCAACTGAATACATAAAGTTTTGGAATCTAAGAATACAATCTTACCATTTTCTCTCGGGCACATCCAGCATTGGCAGTAAATTTCAAAACATTCAGTTTGCGAAATGATACAAGGGGGAGTGCTCACCTTGTTTTTTTAAAAATCAGCCACGTGGGCACGGTCATCAGCCAGATTCATTGGCCGGCTGATTTATCAGTCAGCCACTAGTCAGAACACTGTCTGGGAGGCTGATATAGTGTAAAGTTGTGTTGATGAGCCATGTTTTCAGCTTGATTAGAGACGGTGCATTAGTAGTGCCTCCTCTCGTGCCACAATGCCTGTTTGTACTGCCTCCTATTGGTAGAATTAACTTCCTGTGGCTCTCAGGGAAGCAGCATCTTTGGTAATCTTTAGCCTGAAGGCCCTCCTCTTCAGCACACCCCCTCCCACTCCACCCATTTTCTGACGTGCAACAATTCATGGCTGTAGAGATGGACAAATGGACAAAATGTGGAAAAATGTGGTAGCACCCATTCCGTATCAGTTGCATGTTTATAGATGAACCATGGTTGTTAACCTAATTGTCTACAGGTTCATGAAAGGTTCAATAAGGTACATTTTGCACAAAGTATTGGTTGTCTACAGCCAAGAACATCAAGTCTAGTACACATATATTGTCTAAGTTTGACATATCAATCTATGATAAGGTAAGGAAATATGGCACCATGATTAATACAAATGCATATGTGATAGTCCTAGATTAAAATTCAGAGTACAGCAAGAGGGCGTGAAGATTAAGACAGGTGATACTCATGTCATAATCGATAAGGGCTCACCCAGGAGTTAGGTTATAGCTAGTCAAGGTACACTGTGAAGGGATGAGTCTTCAGTCTTCGGGGAGAAATGGCCAGAGACTGAGCAGTTATTGTAGTAACGAGGAGTTTATCGGCCGCTAGGGTGGAGAGCTAGGGTGGAGAAGCTCCGTGACTGGGATAAGTGAGATTTTGCTGAAACTTGCTCCTTGAAGTCCAGCTGGTCTTCCAGCATCGTAAGGAAGCTCTGTGGGGGATGAAGTACAGCTCTGTCTTGTCAAGGTTGAGCCTAGCCATTGATCCCTAGCCATCCACAATGATATGTTGGCCCTGTAAGCAGAATCACTCTTAATTAACCTGTGAGGGAAAGGGAAAACAGCCATTATAAAAGTGTCCCCAGTGTGTATATATATATATATATATATCCCTGTGGGACTCCTGAAAGAAGGGGATGAGGTGCAGAGAGCGACCCCATCCAGGTTTTCTGGTAGGAGCGATCTGCTAGATAGGAAGCAAACCAAGAGAGGGCAGTCTCAGAATTGCCCATCCCGGCCAGGGCAGAAAATACTGAGTTGGTGGTTGACCATGTGGAATGCTACAAGGAGGATCAGGACGGAGGAGTGGGATAAGTGTCAGTGCTGTGGTAAGTGCCTCTATCACATCCCGGAGAGCAGTCTCCATTGAGTGCCAGGATCCGAAGCTGGACTGATGAGGATCAAGCAGATTGGGCTGTTGGAGAAACGATGCTTAAGTGCGGCTCATTTGTTTTGGGAAAATGATACTGGTCAATAGTTCCTCATATCAGAGGGGGGCTAAGGTAGGTAGGTTTCTTAAGGAGTGCGGTAACATAAGCCATCTTATGGGAAAATTACCACAGGCAAGGGAGCTGTTATTAATGGAAGACCGATAAGTTCACTGGGTATAGACTGGAGGACAGCTGATGAGGGAGGGTCAAGTGGACAGGTGGTTGTGTGATTGTTTGTGATGAGTTGAAGTATGTCTGTTGGTTCCAGTATCTTGACGGATGTCAGCACAGCAGTGGGTGTGCTTTGGGCATCACCGAATGAGTGATGGAGTCTGGATACTAGCCCCCTTCCTCTCGAAGTGGGCCTGGAAATCGTCCGGCGAGAGGGGAGAACGGGGAGGAATGAGGAGGGAAGAAAAGGTGGATTAGACGCACATTATGCCCTGGTCTTGGACTGAAGAAATGTTTTTGCTAATGTGGTAACGGAGAGGCTGCCAGTGAGGTGATTATGAGCCCAGGTTGTCAGAGGATCTGGTTTTCCTCCACTTCCTCTCGGCCTCCTGCAGCACGTTTCTGCTGGAGCAGAGTTTTTTTCAGCCTCGGCCAGGCGGGTGATGTTTGTGCTGGTTTGGGGACTAGAGTTAAGAGACTGGGGGCCGCTTAAGGAAACCATTGCGGCTGAAAAATGCTCACTGTTTAGTGGTTTTACGAAGACTGTTTCTACTTATGCAGTCATATTAATGAAACGCCCTGATTTGCAATTTAGCAGTAGTCAGAAACAATATGGGATGCGTACACGCCCAGTTTACAAGGCACAAAGAAATGGATGCAAAGGAGTGACATGACATAGCCGAAAAATAAGTTCTAAGTGAAGGAACAGTATGCCTATATGATACATAGAAAAAATGGCATGATGTTAGGTGGCCTACAAAAGCCTTCACAAGGACAAAAGACAGGTGGTGGGCAAACTAAGGAAAAATGTGTCTCATTGACAATTAATACTTAATTGACTTCATTTCCATAATCTCTCCTCTGTTCTAGCATCTTCACTCCAGGTATACATATGCATGAACAGATTTACCTCAACAGGAAAGTTTCAGAGTGACCTAATCCTTGCAAATTTGATTTTAATAGCTATTTTGTGTAACTCTAACCCTAATAGAGCCGTTTAGTAAATCCCATGTAGATATTGCAACCTTATTGTTACTGTTTTTATGTTAGAGTCCTTTAGTAAATCTGGCCCTGGGAGAGACATGAGATGAAGGTAGAGGTTGCAACATCGACACGCTGTTTAGAGAAAGAGGAGGAGGAAGTGTAGAGACAGTAGAAGGATGTGGGAGGCCTGAGAGTACAGAGGTTCCTCCTGGAATCTCATCTGAGAAGCCGTGGTTTTATTAGGATAAAACAAAAAGCATTCTATTTGGGTTTCAGATGCGTTTTTTAATTTTTTTGCACTTTTTGAGCTGTGGTACGTTGGGACTCATCTTGTGCTCTGTGTGGTCACTCCATTACAACCATGCCACAAGTTCACTTCTGTTCACTAAACGCTTGCTCTGCTGATTTGTAAAATGAAAATTGCCTGAATTACAATATCCAGCTACTTTAGTGGGCAATATATGCATTTGTAGAAATGAAATGGGTGTAAAGAAAGGGCTTTGGACTGTGCTGATGCTCTTCCTGTGGTTTTGTTCTATTTTGTCTTTTACAGACATGGAAGTGTGGGTTTTGGTGGCAACAGCTACCCCCCTCCGGACCTGCTTCCCTCTTCCTCCTGCTCTTCTTCTGCTGTGTCCTCCTCTTCCTCCATCGGAGGGTACAAGACTTCCCGTTACCATGATGACCCTCACGCCCTGCCCCAGGAACATCTCCCCTACCACAGGGGACGCCCTTCCTACCCCCCTGTCGCCCCCTACCGCCCCAACGAGCCGCCGGCTTACCCCCCCTTCTCCAACCCCGGAGGGGGCGGCCCGCACATGCAGCTTCACCCTCCATTTCCCCCCCCGCCTCCCAGCTCACAGTACGACCCGCCCCCCCACTCAGAGCGGGAGCGTGAGCGGGAGCGGGAGAGAGAGAGGGAGAGGGAAAGAGAGAGGGAGAGAGAGAGGGAGAGGGAACGGGACAGAGAGCGGGAGAGAGAGAGGGAGCGAGAGAGAGACCCGGTGGGGAGATACGGCTCAGGGATTGGCTCCCGGCGGTCTTCCTACCATCACTACCCGCAGGACACAAACTCCTCCTCTTCCTCCTCCTCCTCCTCCTCCAAGGCGTACCACTCGCACCACCACCACTCAGAGCGGCGTGAGGAGCGGGGCCACCGCAGCGGCTCCGCCTCCCGCTCTGGGGACCACGCCCACCAGAGGCACCGCAACCACCACCACTCCCACAACCACCACAGCGCCGGCGGCCGCCGCAGGGCCAGCCACGACCGCGACCGCGACAGGGACCGGGACCGCGCCCGCGAGACTGAGCACCCCAACAGCCACCCCAACTCTGGCTCGGGACACCCCTCCTCCTCCTCCAACAGCCTCTCCCCGCCCCCTTCCACACACCCCTACCCCTCCTCCAAAGAGCAGCCCGCACTGCCGCCCCACGAGCCGGCCCCGCCCTCACGCCTGGAGCCTCCGGCGGTCTTCCGTCCGCCGGCGGGCGCTGCGAGCGACAAGGACTACCGGCTCCTCCCTCACCACACCTCCCTCCCGCCCCCGCCCCCCCTGCCCCCTGCCTCCGTCATCGCCGCCGCTGTGGCCGAGTCGTACGGCTCCATGGACTTCGGCCAGGAGAGCCCCGAGAAGGAGCAATGGGTACGGCCCAAGAGGAGGCCCACCACGCCGCCCTCCCCCCCACCCCCGCAGGCTGCGGCGTCCGCCCCCTCCCCGCCGCACCCCTGCATCACCTCCTCCTCGTCCCCCTCCTCCACCTCCCGCCCCCTTTCCCCCTCCCTGCCGCCCCTGCAGCGGAGCTCGTCCTCCCCCGAGCCCGACTCCACCAATGAGAGCCTGCCGTTCGTGTACCACAGCAGCAGCCTGGACTCGCGCATCGAGATGCTGCTGAAGGAACAGAAGGCCAAGTTCTCCTTCCTGGCCTCCGACGACGAGGAAGACGAGCGCAAGGGCGAGGAGGAGGCCGGGCCGTGTGCGGGAGCGGGAGCGGGCAGGGCCGCGGCCAGAGGAGCCGGGGCCCCGGCGGCGGGCCCCGAGGGCAGGAAGTGGAAGCAGAAGGAGGGCGATGCCGACGGGGACAGAAACAGGCGGAGAGAGGGTCTGGCCCAGCAGGACGGAGGCAGGCCACGTCGGAAGGGAGAGAGGGAGAGAGAACGCGACGCGCGGCGCAGGAGAGGGAGGAAGGAGGGGGCGGAGAGCAAGAGGAGCCCTGCACAGGCGGCTGCCACCCCTTCCTCTGCCTCCTCGGCCCAATCCCCGCCCCCTGACTCCGCCCCCACGCTGCCCAGCCACATCGAGTCCACGCACTCCGGACCGACCGACCCCCGCAGGAGACCTGCGGCTAACACGCCCCCGACCTACAACGGGCAGGGCCAGGTAAGAGCGGGTGGGGGAGAGGTACACGGAACGGAGGGGAGGCAAGGAGCTGATTCTGTGTTGTGTGTTCATGTGGTCATATTTTGTTGTCATTTCCCTCAACCGCTTAAGTGTATGTGTGACTCAGACTTGAACACAACAGGCGATTACTTTGGTTTCTTTGAACCCAGTTTGGATCACCAAGCCCTCACTTTAACATGAACATCAATAGGTATCGGCGGCTGATACACGCAGGATTGTGTTTGTGTGTGTGCGTGTGTGTATTTTGGATGGTCCGATGGATCAGCCGATGGATCAATTAGCATGCCAAAGTCGGAAGATCACATAAATTCACCGATTCGAACACTACGAAAAGACTACAGGCTCTGTTGCATTTGTCACTGTCAGCTTTCCAAAACAGTGCCCGAGAACACTGAACTGTGTAATACCGATTTATATGACGCCTTATATTCATAGACTGTGGGAAGCACAAACAGTGGTCTGAGGTTGTTTGTTGTTGCAATTCTTCTCTTGACCGTTAGGAGTCCGAAATGACCTATTGTGCCTTTTAAGTTTGTTTTCAAACCTAACAAGGGTTTGATATAAAAAATAAAAAAAAACTTTGTATGGGGGTGAATGTTTTCATGGAAAAACTTGATTGTTCTGTGAGAATTTTTGTTGAAAAAAAAAAAATGAAAAAAGATTTATCACAAAACAGAATTTCTGTATTTATGCATATAGGAATATTTGACAAAGGGAACCTGGGTAAACAATTTTTTATTTTTTTATTTTATCATTATTGCTGTGGCAGGACTTGAAAACAGCACTTTATGCTTGAAATTCTACCTACTGACTTTATATTAAGTTGTTATTAAGTTTAAGTTTATCGGCAATCATAACAGACAAAATAACGATTCCGATAATTGCATTGCGACCGTCACGGTGCTATAAGCTCCGCCCCTCTGTCCCTCAGCAGTCCCCGCGGTCCTCTGGGGAGGACATGGAGATCTCGGACGAGGACGACGGGAACGCCATGGCGACCGGCGGCACGACCGCGCCCCCCTCGTCTTCCCCCGCCGCCCCGTCTCAGGTGGCCCCGCCCCCTCAGCCGTCCGACCCGACCTCCTCCCCGGCCCCGCCCCCTCCTCTCGCTGACTTCGGGGTAGTCCTGCCCCCGTTCCCGGCCCACCTGCCCCCCCCGCCCCCCGGCTTCCCCCCGCCCCACATGGAGCTGCACCCGGAGTACCCGCCCCCGCTGCCGCCCCCCATGTTCGATTACGCGAGCTCCATGGAGCTGATTGGCCAGTACTGCGGCGGGGCGCCCATGTCCTTCCAGATGCAGACGCAGATGCTGAGCCGGCTGCACCAGCTCCGCCTGGCCTCCAGCCCCACCCCTGCCCCGGAGGCCCCGCCCAATGAGTACCCGCCCTCCTACCCCCCTGGCCCCTTCCCCCCACCCCCCTACATGGACCAAGAGGGTGCCGCCGCGCGCTACGATCAGGACCACCGCTACATGCCCCCGCCCCTGCCCTACGCCTATCCGCCCGACCCCCACAACCCCCAGCTGCCCCCGCCGCCCCCGCCCCCGCGCCACCATGGCCTGCCCCCGCCCCCCCCCTCCTCCTGGCCCGCCCACCTCGCGCCCCCTCACTTCCCCTCCTTCCCCCCGCCCCCGCCCCCGTTCGGCCCCTCGTACGTGCCGCAGTTCACTGAGGGCCAGGCCCAGCACCCCCACGAGGCCACGGTGCAGATGGCCCTCGCCACACTCATCCAGGAGATGAAGAGCATCATGCAGAGGGACCTGAACCGCAAGATGGTGGAGAACATCGCCTTCGGCACCTTCGACGAGTGGTGGGAGAGGAAGGAACGCAAGGCCAAGGTAGGCCCTCCAATGAGTTGCGCAAGAGCTTATGGGACACACGTTTATGAGATGTGTGTCCTTAGCACTTCACTTCATGGGTCCATGGGTGTCCTTGGTGCCATATTTCAGAATTTCAGTTTGTTTGTGAGATATATTTCTGTGAGAACTATTTTTTTAAATGAATTTTCCACATGATGAGCGATGCCTCTTCAATGGTGAACTTGCCGTTTCTGACATTTCTCTGATTTATGAAACTGTGGACCCTAGTTTGTTGCCAACCTTCACAAAGACGCGTCATTTAATAGCTAGAGATCTCATTGAGCTGCTGATGAATAGAATCAGGCATGCCAAATTAGGGTTCAAATGAAAACCTACAGGAAAAAGGTTGGGGTGAAAACCTGCAGGTTGATCGATCGAGGGCAGCCCTGACTTCAAATAATGCATATCAGGTTTTATGATTATCAGTAACAAAAGTGAAGATGCAGTGGGGTATTTCCCTCTCTCATGGAAACCATTTTTTTAACACACTTTAGCACTCGTGGAGGAATATTGTGCTATAGACCACAGCCCACACCAGGGGGCGCAAGAGCTGTGTATAAGACTTTCACTGCAAAGGACAGCTGAAATGTTCTCCTTAATTCCTGACACCGCTTCTACTTTAATCTTGCACTTTCAGTTTGACATTTGTTCACATCATTTTAACCCCCTGAAATATTGGTTGATTTGATATGAAATTGCAATGATTTGTGTAACTTCAATGAAAGGGGCTTAAGGCTCGACTTCCGGGCAGATGCATTGATTGTCTATAAATTACATTTTAAATGGCTGTGTGTTGGACAAAGTGTTAGGCTATATACACTGTGCACTTTATTAGGTATTTATTAGACTTATGTTTTAGACTCATTAAGTCTTCTGCTGCTGTAGGCTATCCATTTGGAGGTTTGATGTGTTATGTTCAGAGATGCTCTTCTGCATTCCACTGTTGTAATGTGCGGTTATTTGCGTTACTGTCGCCTTCGACCAGTCTGGCCCTTCTCTTTTGACCTCTCATTAACAAGGCGTTTCTGCCCGCTGAACTGCTACGAATGTTTTTATTTTTTCTAACCATATTCTGTAAATTCTTGAGATTGTTAGATAGATAGATAGATTATTGTATTCATATAGCGCTTTTCTAGACACCCAAAGCACTTTACAGTGATGAGGGGGAAACTGAGGTGGAGAGAGAGAGAGAACGCTCACCACACACCAGCTGAGGTGGAGAGGGAGAGAACAATGATTTTGCCAATTGAATCGGGATGATTTGGTGGCAGGTTATTGTTGCTGATAATCCTTGGTAAAATTCAATTAGATCACATTTCTTCCTCTTTCTGATGTTTGGTCTGAACAACAGCACAGAACAACCTCTTGACCAGGTCTGCATGCTTTATTGATTGCCTGATTAGATACTGTATATGCATTACTCAACTGGTGTACACGTCTACCTAATAAAATGGTGACTGAATGTTTTTTTTATCAAGGGTGAGCGCTGATGTGGTTGTGTGTTGTCGGGCCTTTCCTAATGACCCTCACTGTTGTGTCCCTCCCAGCCCTTCCAGACGGCAGTGCGGGGCCCAGCAGCGCTGCGAGAGGAGGAGAAGAAGGAGGAGAAGCCAAGCGGCCGGCCGCGGGAGCCCCTGCTTTCCCTGGTGGACTGGGCCAAGAGTGGCGGCCTGGAGGGCTTCTCCCTCAGAGGGGCGCTCCGACTGCCTTCCTTCAAGGTACCACCCTGGGGCTCGCTACGCTGGCTCTGCATTACATTAGCACTGCGCTGGCTCTGCATTACATTAGCACTGCGCTAGCTCTGCATTACATTAGCACTGCGCTAGCACTGCATTACATTAGCACTGCGCTAGCTCTGCATTACATTAGCACTGTGCTAGCACTGCATTACATTAGCACTGCGCTAGCTCTGCATTACATTAGCACTGCGCTAGCTTTGCATTACATTAGTGCTGCGCTAGCACTACATTACATTAGCGCTGCGCTAGCACTGCATTACATTAGCACGATATTATGCAAGGACTGCATTATCTTAGCACTGCGCTATGCTAGCACTGCTGAGCTAGCACCATATTACGCAAGCACTGTGCTATGCTAGCACTGCATTGTTACCACGGTGCTACGCAAGCACTGCATTATGCTAGCACTGCATCACATTTGCATATTGTGCTAGCACTTTCCTACGCTAGCCCCATATTACTCTTGCGCTGCGCTAGTTACATGGGCACTGTTATAATAGCTCTGCACTATGGTAGCGCTGCGTTAATCTCGCATTGCATTGCACTAGCACTGATGATAATGAATACTGTGTGGAAGATGAACTGTGGGTGATGATGATGATGATGATGGTAGTGATGATGATGATGATGATGATGGTAGTGATGATGATGATGATGTGGTGGTGTGGATGATGATGATGGTAGTGATGATGATGATGATGATGTGTGTGCGCACCTCCAGGTGAAGAGGAAAGAGATCACAGATGGAGGGGAACTGAAGAGGCCCCGTCCTTCCACCCTGCCCGACGAAGAAGAAGAAGGTGAGGTCTACACTCTCACACACACACACGCACCCACACACACACATACACACACACACTACGCGCACACACACACACACACACACACACACACATTCACTCACTCACACACACACACACTCACACTCACGCACACACACACACGCTCACACACACGCTCACACACAAACACACACACACACACACACACACACACACGCTCAGACACACACACACACACTCGCGCGCTCACACGCATGCACGCGCACACACACTCACACACGCGCACACACACTCACACACTCACACGCACACGCACACGCACACTCACTCACACTCACTCACACTCACACTCACACACACAAACACGCACAAGCTGACTCTAGACTCTGTCCCTTTAGATCTGTACCCGGAGAAAGGCTCTGGGGCCGCCGGGGGGCTTGAAGGCCCTGGGGCTGAGATGGCCGGGAGGAGGAGGAGGAGGGCAAAGAGGATGAAGAGGCAGAAAAGTCTGGGACTGGACAGCGGGGGCGAAGAGACGTCAGACGGGTCCTCCTCGGACAAGGCAGGTCCTCCCCGATCCCTGTCACACACCTACACCTACCCTGTTCCACTTCTTACTTATGGCCTGTGCCTGCTGTCTGCCTGACGTTTGCAAAAGCCACCACTCAAAGTTTTTAATTCCCTTGCTGACAAACCTAAAAAAAATTTGATTCAGAATAAAACAACAATCTAATTCCTGGTTCTCTGCAGATCATTCTACAGCCATTCATCTCAGAGATAAAGCTTGGTCAAATGCTCGGAAAACTGACTCCAGCTGACTGGCTGGGCTATAGGCAACTCTGAAATAGATGCGTTAGTTAGATGAGAAGAGCGAAGTCTGATCATTACCTGACCTCTCTTTCTAACTGTAATAATAATGCCTCTTGTTTTTGGAAAATGGTGAAATGTTTAAATAATACGTCTCCAACTCCCATCTCCCTTCTAAGATTAGCTATAATGCAGATTTTATTACAAACAAGATTGACATGGGTGAGACTTTTAATTGTCATTTCATCTCCTCAGGTCATTTATTTGATAGATTGTCTGCTGACACCGCCCCTGATGGTTTCACCCCCTAGCCCTGAAAGTGAAACCCCATCTTATCCACCATACCATCCTGGAAATAATTTCTCTTTTAGACCAGTAGGCTATAGTGAAGTTTATAAAGCTTTGGCTAGCATTGGCACAAGGACGTCAGTGGGAGAGAGCGATCATCTTGGCCCTAGCCTGGCCCATATATGTGCTGTCTGTCACAGCGCCTTGTGCTCCATTACTGGGGATGGATACCGCACTCACCATTGTGTACTTTATGATAAAGTTGGATGGCCCTCCTTAACACAAAGAAGAGAGTGGCACTGCGTTGTGTTATATATTATAAGGCCCTTATCATGATACTTCCCCCTTACCTCTCGAGTGTAATCACGCTGAAGGCCAATTATTCCACAAGATACGATTATTTGATTTTACACACACACCACGTGTGAAAATGTTTGTTTCCTCAGGCAAACTTGTGTAGTGGCTGTGTGGTTTTTATATGATGCGCAACTATTTTTGACGTAAGAGGGTAGAAAATCCCTCTAAATGTAGTTACTGATGGTCATATAATCTTATTAGCCTACCGATTGTGATAAAGAAAATAACTGTTTCAAATACATTTTTAAAGACGAAATTGGGAAAAAGGGCACTGATAACCAACAAGTTTTATGAGTAGGCTGCTAAACATCTTAAAGCTCAGTGTTTCCATACTGCAACAATGGTCCTATTTTTCCGGCCACCACTGAAGTTACATACCCGCCCGTCTGCAGGTGACATTCCCACCCGTCTGCAGGTGACATTCTTTGACGTTTCAATATAGCAACTTACTTTGTAAGTGCATATCGGCATATCGGAATCCATATGGGGGCAAAAAAGCATGGGGAATCTGCCGAGGGAACCCATGACTGAAAAACGCTAACTCTCTGACGGGTTTAGGACGACAGACCACAGCTCTGTGAAACATACGCTTGGCCTGCAGTAGCACGTGGCAATGTAGCTAATGGCTCCACTCTGCTTGCCTTCGCAGGAGGATGATGATGATGAAGACAGCGATAAAGAGGACGATTCTGAAGGTATTCTCCACACTGTGCTTTTCAATATCGAGCGTCCTTCGTCTACATCTACATTGAGTTCCTTCACCCCACCTACCACTATATACATCACTGTTTTTTTGTTACATGCGCTCGTAACTGGACCGGGTGGGATAACACAAAAGCATGTTGATATTATGTTGCTTCTAAAAAACAACGTCTGGTTTGTCCCCCCAGACGAGGTCGTGAGCGGGGACAGCGAGGACGAGAGCTCCTCCTCCTCTTCCTCAGAGAGCTCTTCCTCCTCCTCGTCTTCATCGCCCTCCTCGTCGGAGGATGAAGAGGACGAGGAGGAGGAGGGTGAGAGAGCCGGGGAGAGCGAGGGCCTGGACACGATGGATGAGTCGACGATGGACAGCACGTTACAGGACCGAGAGAAAGACGAGAGGTACGGCGCGCTGGCTTCTCTTCCTTTCGTCCTCTCACATTCTGTTCATCGCAAAGGCATTTCCTGCAGAAGGTGTTCAAAGTTGTTATAGAACTGTACTGCGTTTTAATGTGGAGCTGTCTTCAGCATGCAGCGGTTTCGTGTTTCATTTGGCACTTCTGCCTCCAGAGATCTGATGGGTGGCAAAATATTTTGGGTTTTTTCTGCAGTAATAACATGTTCGCACAACCACCACCAGGTGGCATATTTCAGCACTCTAATACTTCGCGGTCTGAAATACTTCCAGGTTGCGACAGTAGTTGGGCAGCAGTGCCCCCTATCGTTATGAGCTGAAAAGCCTGTTTTCTGATGTAAATACAGTACCAAAATACTCGCCAGATGGATATGCTTTGTTTGTATTTCTACACTACTCAGATAAAAAGTTTTAAACATGGATTTCTTTGCAAGGGGTGCAATTCATCTTTTTCTTCGATTGTGGACAACCCTGGTGGAAAATCCAGTTACGACCAGTTTGAAATTACGAACAACCATCTGTTTCAAAATATAGCTTGAGCTTGTCACACCTTGTTGAGTATGGAGCTGTGAAGCGAGATTGCACGGTTGGGGAGCTGACCAAGTGGTAACCCTGGGGTTTCTGCTCCCTATTTCATATACTTCGCTAACTGGGTTAGCCTGATTAGACTGTTGATGTTTTGGGATAAAGTCAGGACGTTCGGGTTCATAAGGGGATTTCACAATGTAGACACACTTGTTGCTGGGACAACAGTGTCTTCAGCACAAACCTGCAAACCCAGGTTTAAGGTTAAATTACCGTAAATCCTCAAATTGTGTCCCCAGGTTTAAGTTAGGAGGATAACGTATACGCTGCTGATATGAACTGCCTTGTAAAATCTCACTCGGACAGCAGGAATGAGCTCAGCTGTTGTAAGCGATATTCTTGTCGACAAACTAGCCATCTTTGTAAGAAGAGCATTTAGAAGGGAACATGTTTTTTCAGAACGACATGACTTTAAGGTTATCAAAGCAATTTGGGAAATTGGGTGCCTCCAATTTATTTGTGAGGGAATCATTTACCTTAATCAGCCATTAATAGAAGTGCAGCTTGCAATGTGGAACGAACCCTGCAAAAACTGTATTGCGCTCTCGGACAGGCACATTTTTAAGTAGTCTTTGCTCAGCTGAAAATATAATAAATATTATTTTTACTCTCATTTCATACATAAATGCAACTTAGGCTACAGTGCATAATCACTAACAAATAAGTATTTCCATAGCGTTCCCAAATGAGGTTAAAACCACTTGCCCATTATGGTGTACAAGTTATTGAACATGAATTTACGTTTTTATTCATACGTATACTTTGATTTACTTTTTCAATAATGCCACCACAGTGAAACATTGAAATATATATATATATATTTTTATCTTCGCAACACATGGGAAGTCGTGAAAAGTATATAATTTAATGTTTCATTGCTATGTTTGATTTGCGAATAAAAAAAACCATGTTGAGTTACTCAGAGTTCGCAATACATTGCTTTGTAAAAAAAAAACGAAAAAAAAAAAACTTTAAAAAGACGCTCCGTTATCCGAGATGATTTAATGCTAGACTCACTAATCGAATCGTTGTTCACGTTTATGCAATAGAGTAAGATTGAATTAAATTAAATTAATAAAATTTACCTTGGATTGGTGTAAACCGCTAGCAAGCTGGCTTTGTGACGCATCCCTAGGCTAACCAGCGTGTTGCTTGCTAACTTGAATCTGCAATGTGGATAAATAGTCTTTTTTTTTTTTTTTTTTTTTACTTACAAGTAGTTAGGGTGTGGTTTTCTTCTTTAACAATGGACATGCGTCAACTTTAGTTTCACCTCATCACAAGCATCAAAAGTTTGTATTGGTAGGCCTACATTGCAAGGTTTAAGTCTTTGATGTCAGTGTTTTAAGTCAGTGAGCTTACCCTAACAGCGGAAGGAGCGGTGTCACCACTGATTTGTAATACAAGAAAAACTCTTGAGGTAGAATATCTATTAACTTCATCTGTATTTCTGTGAATATGAACCATAACGCGAAACATTCTTGCCCATGTACAGTATTTTCATATTTCATAAGTTCACCGAATGCATTCACAATTCCTTTCAACCATAACAATCTACCCAGCATTATGCATTATGCAGATAAGGTAATTCAAAGACGTTTTTTGCCATCTCTATGCAGCCAAGCAGCTTCACATATAAAAATTCTCTATCAGCTAATAACTCCGTTTCTCTGTTTACAACTTCGCTACGTGCCACTTCAAGAGAGCAGGTACTGGCCCTCTTTCCAAAAGTCGTATTCAGTTGTAAACGTTTGGTGCAGGGTGGAGCTGGGCCAGACTGCAATTTAAAGTCCTTAATATAATATATTCAGAACTAGTAGTGTTATAGAATTGTGGCTGTTGTTAACATTAGCTGATCAGTACAAACATTAACTTTAGGTTGAATAAACAAATAATCAACGATTATAACGATTAACGATTATAACGATTAAAACGAGAAGCATTCGATTACGGTGAATGGCACCAAAAATTTCTGTCGCACCATCCATAAACAGCAAAAGGTCCACCATATAATTGATTTAGATCTGTAAAAGTTATATAAGAGATGCCAGTGCTAACGAGGTTAACTGCTGCGGTGGAAGATATGCCCTATACCCTCACATTTACCACCTAAACCACTATGGATTACGGGCAGTCTTACAACAAATTACTTCCCCCGCCTGTTCTAGACTGAAATGCAACGCGATCTGTCCTTTTTTTTTTATTTTATTTTTTATATTAAGTTTCTATATTTCCGTAAATCCTCAAATTGTGTCCGGGGTCTTTTATTTACTTAGGCTGCACAGGCCTTTATTTGGGGCATGCTTGTATTCGAGGCGGGCCTCTGTTGTAGAATTTTATTCTTAGAAATAAAGTAAAAGGCTACACTTAAAGTGGGCCAACACTGTTCAACACTTCCTGTAACCGTTCAGAAATCAATTAGTATAGGCTAATCAGGAAACACCGTTTGGTAAGTCATAGTGTCAGTCTTAACAGACTTAGTTTATTGCAAATATTCTCAAACACAATAAGTCACATGCAAGTCCAGAATCCATAAAATAACAACTTGGCAGACACGCCTTCATGAACAATAACAAATTAGCGTAGATAACAGCAAGTTAAGGATCTTTATTTCCTAAAGTGCGTTTTATTGTGAGACATGCGTTTCGTTTGGAGCAGCATACCGCTATCAAAAGATTTTCGCTTTGGTTTGGGATTTAATTTACTTTTGGGCTGTTTGATTTTATTGCTAAATGTTGGGACTGATGGGCACTGAAATCTGTGGGGTATTTGATGGTTCACTGTTAAGTTTTATGTAGTTGAAAGAGTGTCGGGATTTCCACCCGTCTGTTTATTGCGAGCCAAGGCAGCCGTTTTCATTCATTCATTGAACGTAAATACATGGAAACCTTATTGCGTAGCCTAAATTGAGTTAATTTTTAACAATTGCCTGATTTACTTTTTATTAAATTCGTAGGCTGGAATGCCTCGCGGCAACAATTGTGTTTAAATGTATACTGCTTCTGCCTTTGGCAAGCTACTTAGAAGGGGGCGGCAAGCGACTGGTAGCTTGAGAGCAACGTGTTGGAGACCCATGGTGTAGGACAACGACTTTTCATTGGCAACAGTATTAAACCAACCAACAATATAAAATATTAAGAAGAGCTCTTTTATTTCATTGAGTTAAGTCTAAACAATGTCTTCTAGTGCTCATGGACTGATAGCCCTACTGGTAGGCAATATTACCCCGGCTTGTATTTGGGGGCCGGCCTTTATTTGTCCAAATCGGTCACGCCCCTGGCTATTATCCGAGGCCCTGCTTCAAATAGAATCCCGGACACAATTTGAGGATTTACTGTAAGTTCTTACAGTAGAAGTGAAAATGAAAGATGACGCCACTGTTCGTTAACCACCGACCTTATATTTGACGGGAATCTAAATCTCTATGGGGAAATACCATTGGGAATCAGTTAAGGGAACCTGTGGCTCAATATGGTACTGTTTGGGGAAATGTGACATGGTGTGCATTGTTGTTCCAGGGAAAGGGAGCGTCTCAGCCAATCGGGAGCAGCTGCTGCTTCCAAGGTCGTGGGCTTGGGACCCTCCCAGAGTGCTGTGGTCCAATCAGGTCAGTGGTCATGAGGTCACATTGAGGACTGTGGGAAATGTAGGCTGTGTAGTTGTCTGTAGGCTAAGATTCCCATTCGCCCCAATTCACTCTGACCACGATTCCCTCCCTGATTCTTTGCACTGACCTCAATTTGCTCTGACCCTGATTTACTCTCTTTCGTTTCTCTCAAGTGAAAACAGAGGCGGA
This sequence comes from Conger conger, assembly GCF_963514075.1. Lineage (NCBI taxonomy): Eukaryota > Metazoa > Chordata > Actinopteri > Anguilliformes > Congridae > Conger > Conger conger. Next base: position 38,276,212 of record NC_083775.1, read on the forward strand.
AGCAGAGGCAAAAGAAACGGCCGCCCCTCCAGACTGCCCCCCTCCGGACTGCCCCCCTCCGGTCCCTCGGCCCTCCTCCCCGATCTTGCTCCTCCCTCCCCTGAAGAAGCGGCGCAAGACCGTGTCCTTCTCCACCGAGGAGGTGGAGACTCCGCCCCCGCCAGCCCGCTCCCCGCCCTCCTCCTACCCCGCACACGCCCTCCTCCTCTCCCCCGTCCGCGCCCAGCTGCCGGAGTCCATCCTCACCCCTTCCGCCCTGGCCAAGCCCCTCCCTGTGCTCCTCCCCTTCGCGTCCAAGCCAGGCGAGGCTGCCTCGCTGTCCCCGTCCTGCCCCCCTCGGGCCCTCACCTTCCCGCCCGCCGTCCGCTCCCTGCGCCCGGATGAGCCCCCCCCGAAGAGCCCCGGCCCGCCGGCCTCGCCCGCCAAGAGCCCCGCCCCGGCCAGCCCGTCCCCTCCGGCCGCCTGCCGCACCGTGCACAACCTCCCGCTCGACCACGCCTCCATGGTCCGCCTGGCCTACGACGAGCCCGCCCCGGCGCAAAGGGGGCGGCCCCGGGGACGGCCCCGGACGGCCGGCCTGTCGGCCGCTCCGGCGACCGCCCCCAGCGAGCGGGAGGAGGAGGAGGAGCTCGGGGGCGCCTCCAGCCTGCTGCAGTTGGCCTCCGTGGCGCTGAAGCTGGAGCCCGAGACGCAGGACTCGGAGGAGACGGAGACGTCCGACGAGGCCGAGGAGATGCAGCAGGAGATGGAGCGGGAGCAGGCCGAGCCGCTCGGCCTCCAGGGCCTCCAGGTCCTGCAGGAGCACAACTACTCGCGGCTGCCCTTCGTCCCGGTGCTCCCTGGTCACAGGAAGGCCCGAGCCGACCCGCTCCCCGCCCACATTGACCTCCACGCCGCGTCTGGCATCCTGGAGGCGCCCGAGGAGGTGGTTGGGGAACCCCTGGCTAAGGGCGAGCCGGCCGAGCTCTGCCCGCCGCTGGAGGCTCTCTCCGGGGTCCCCGCGCTCGCTGAGACCGGGGCTGCTGAGGCCCAGGCCCCCACTGCCACCACGCCCCTGAGGAAGCGGGGAGCGGGGCCAGTGGAGGTGGAGGCTGAGCAGGAAGCCATGGGGAAGGTCAAAGGGAGGAAGAAGAAGAGGAGGGAGAAGGAGCAACAGCAGATGAAGAAGCAGAAGGAACGACAGAGCCGGAAACGGAGGAAGAAGCAGCTGGAGGTACAGTCTGCGTGAGCTTACTAATGTGTATACTGTCTGCGTGAGCTTACTAATGTGTATACTGTCTGCGTGAGCTTACTAATGTGTATACTGTCTGCGTGAGCTTACTAATGTGTATACTGTCTGCGTGAGCTTACTAATGTGTATACTGTCTGCGTGAGCTTACTAATGTGTATACTGTCTGCGTGAGCTTATGTTAATCACTGGCCTGTATGTCTGCGTTCTGACCGCATATTTGATGAAACACTTGCACCACACCCTGTTCAGTATGGCTCAGTGTGGTCATGCACTGTGTGGCGTCAGAGGGTTGTCTTAACTGTGAAACCTCTAAGACACTGGACTCTGGGGTATTCCATGGACGTTGACATGTTTCTCCAATAATTGCTAATCAAGAATTTGTATTGTTATCTGCTGCTCAGCTTAGCCCTCAGTCTGTAAAGCAATAACCGTCTCCTGTGCCCTTATAAATAGTCCATATTATATCATGAAGGGATTTTCATAGAGTAATCATGGGAAACCGTTTCACGTACAGACTTAATGTTGATTTGGCCTGAGAAGAAGCCCATGGAACCAAAATGACACTTGTCTCAGATTGTTAATCTGGGAGATCAGGGCTGACAAAGTTTGCACTAATTCACACAACTCCATGACTGTGACTCGCCCTATCTCCATTCCTGTCCGGTGTAGAGAAACGGTTTCTTGTATTGCTTTAGAGGTCTATATCGGTGTTTTCCCCAAAATGTAAGAATTATGAGTGATTATGAGCACAAATTCCTAACAATGTTGCTGTTCTGTGTAGCACACCACATCAATTGTTTTTATAAGTCAAACAAATACCCCTTTGTATTAACCCACAAATGTGTAGCAGAATCTGCTCCGATACCGATACCAGTAATGGAAATGCCTCCGATATCGGGTATTGGCGCGTATGTGAGTCAAAATTCATTTTGAAGACAAAATTTTGAGTTTATTGTTCGATTTTATGCCCGTCAAGTCTATCAGGCAGAAAACAAGAAGAATGATCATTTTAACCAATGCAGGTTACACTGCACAATGTCAGTGTAAATGTAAATCTTTAATTTGGCCATTAGTCTATTGCCTGACTAACCGTGCTGAGCACATTAATCCTGACCCACTGACACAGCGAGCCCCTCTCTGGGCCCTCCCTCTGCAGGAGCTGGACCCGGACGAGGAGGTGGACGTGGAGCAGCTGGAGCCCGGGGAGCTGAGCAACTCGGAGGAGGAGGAGGAGCAGCTGCAGGAGCGGCGGGAGGACCTGCGTAAGAGCGAGCGGCTCTTCCTGCAGCCGGCGCGGGCCAAGGCCGCCCCCCTCAGCCCCCGGCACCTCCCCCTGCCGTACGAGCAGCGCAGCGAGTTTGAGCAGATGACCATCCTCTACGACATCTGGAACGTGGGCCTTGACACCGAGGACATGCGGCTGCTGAAGATGACCTACGAGAAGCTGCTTCAGGACGACCACAGCACCGACTGGCTCAACGACACCCACTGGGTCCACCACACCAATATCCTTTCTGCTTACCAGCTCAGCCCTGGGGGTCTAGCGGGGAGCTTCAGTCCTGAACTCGAATGTAGCGGGTCAGATTTGTTTTAGGTGCTGTGTGGCGTGCCTGAAACATTACATTACATTACGTGGCATTTAGCAGACGCTCTTATCCAGAGCGACGTACAACAAAGTGCAAATCAATCACAAGAACAAGTGCAAAAGTAGACCTGAGAGGACAGTACAGTCCCGAGTCCTAGTGTAAACATACAGAAATTCAGAACCCTTGAAGAGGGTGTAGAGGTGTCCAGGTGTAGAGGTGTCCAGAGGTTATGACCCTTGACCCCAGTCTGCACTCACCAACATCCCGAACCCGCGGCGCAAGAAGAAGAACCAGGACGAGCAGCTGCGGGAGCACCAGACGGGCTGTGCGCGCAGTGAGGGATACTACGCCATCAGCCGCAAGGAGAAGGACATCTACCTCGACCTCGACCCCGTCACCTCCCTGGAGCCTGACTACGATAACACGGTAGGCCCATCAGCACCATTTGGAGTTTCTGTTTTCTGTAGTAGCACCATTTGGAGTTTCTCTTTTCTATAGTAGTACCATTTGGCGTTTTTGTTTCCTAAAGTAGGAGGGCAATTCCACACTTATGTCAACCTTCTTTCACTTGTACCCTTTAGGAGTACAGACTTAATTTGACCTTTGTGTTCATGAAACTGCATGTTATTACCATTACAGTACAGGATACATTCTCGCAAAAAATTTCTTCCCTTTTACACTGAAGTCAAAGACAAATAATCACATGAAAATGTCAAAATCCAACACTCAATATCACTGCTCGCCCTGATAGTATGTTTCATCCACAAGCTGGAATTTATTTCCAGAGTAACTTTTTTAATATGCGGGCCTTTACGCAAGCAAAATACAAATAAAGGTAAAAAAAATAAACACATAATTCCAGTCCAAATGTGGGAATACTGTAGGCTACACCAGGCCAAGGAAGACCTCCGCAAACCTGTCCAACAGATCAGAAACACTCTTCAGAAATCAGGTGTGGATCTCAATGACCACTGTCGGCTGAAGAAATACAGAGGATACACTGCATGATGCAAACTGCTGGTTAGACGCAAAAACAGGATGGCCAAGTTACAGTTTGCCAAGAATTACTTCATACTTAGCAACCACAGTTCTGGAAAAGTCATCATTTCACAGATGAGACAAAGGTGAACTTATATCAGAGTGATGGCAAACCAAAGTATGGAGGAGAGAAGGAACTCAAAACTCATTGGCCGGGAGTTCAGTCAACTGCAAGATAATGATCCCAAACATACTGCTAAGGCAACAAAGGAGTAGCCAAATCAATCACCCAATCTGAACCCACTGGAGTATGCCTTTCATATGCTGAACATAACTTCATACAAAACATGACACATTGTTGTGTCCCCAACATTATGGTACCCTAAAATGCAGGGACGTATGTATAAACACTGCTATAATGTCTAAAATGTATAAAAAGACATGAAATAAAGCAAAGCTAAATAAATAAATGATGTTTGTCCCAAACATTATGGAGGGCACTGTATGTATAAATAGTAATGTCATTCCTATATGGATCACCCGATATGGCTTGCTGTAAATACAAAATAATGAAGATGACAGTCTGCTCTATAACTTTATATTCATTGTTTAATTTCAAATCAAAATGTAGAACAGAACCAAAAGAACCACTGTCCAAATATTAGACTGCACCGTTGCCCCCCATTTCAGGACACCATAATTTTTGGGACATATTAAGGTTATGTAAAATAAAGTAGTCATGTTTACTATTTTGTCTCATATCTTCTATGGTGATGCTTTTCCAGGTCTTTATTGCATCTTCAGCTTCTGCCTTTTTCAGTGGTAGTTCCCTAAAGTCCTGTTCAGCATGTGAAATGCATGTACAATTCGATTCAGATTGTATGAATGCTTAGCCAGTCAGAATTGTCCAGTTTTGGCTTTGAAATACTCTTTCCTTGCTTTAGCAGTCTGTTTAGGATCATTGTCGAAGCATCGTCCAATCAATTTGGTGGCATTTGTCTGAATTTTAGCAGATAAAAAATTGACTCTTAAATGTCACGTCTATAACACTGTAATTTCCCAGTACCAGTTAAATTATCCAAAATGTTGAGCACCACTGAGATAAGGCTCTCTTCATTACATGCAGCATAGAGAGAATTCACAACACATCAGCACAGTGCTTTCCCTGAAGCAAAGCAGCCAGCTCTCTGATACAGGGTCTCTGTATCTCTATACACCTGGCACATTCTATGTTCCAGCCATGTACATATTCTTCTTGTTCCTGATGAATGAACTCTTAAGCAAAAACATCTTTATCATACGGCCGAGTGAAACAACTTTATTGACTGCTGACCACAAACACAAACGTGATTGTTTAAAAGTCAGTTAAAATGCGCTGTCAGTATTAAATTAAAAGGTAAACTCGGTATCTTAAGGAACCGAAATTGCACAGGGCAAAGGTGGAAAAGAAACATCACAGATACGGGGCAGTCTGTAGCATAGTGGTTAAGGTACATGAATGGGACACACACAGCCGTTGGGCCCTTGAACAAGGCCTTTAACCCTGCATTGCTCCAGGGGAGGATTGTGACCTGCTTAGTCTAATCGACTGTACATCTGCCAAATGCCATTAATTTAATGTAATGTAATGTCAAACTGTGTAATGCTCGGCTTAAGGTAACAAGGAAAACCGGCAGATCCGGTATCAGCCGCCCTGAAGGATGATCTTGAAATAAATAACGAACACGATCGTACAGCTGGAACCCCTCCGGCGGATTTCTCCAGAAAAACCTGCACGAAACGAGCCGATAACCAATCACAGCCAAGGAACAGGGATTCCCAGGGCACTGCTCACTGCAAACAGCCAATCAGCAGCAACCATAATGTTTTCATCAATTCAAAACAACGTTTAGCCAACAGCGATGGCCTAGTGCAGTCGAGTGACAGACGGTTAAAGAGACTGCTCGCTCCACTGCAAAAATCTAATAATGAGTCTTTTTTTTTTGCTAAAGATTAAAATGTTGAGAGTTCATTTTAAGATTTGGCAATGGGCGAAGAAAATTCCACTTGTCGAGTAAACGGTAACTTAACAAGCACATTTTCAACAAAAAAAGAAGTTTGGGTTTGGGTTTAAGCCAGCTTCATAGACTAGTCCTTAATACTAAATTCTAATTTTAATGGAGATTTTCCATACAAAGCTCAATTTATTCCTGGACTAATCTAAAAGTAGTAGTACCTGTGGGACAATGAGATGCCTCAACCTTGCAGAAAATATGAATCACACACGAAGGAACAGGTGATTGGCTGTAACCCCCCCTCGCTCCCTTTCTCCCCTCCTCTTTCAGGGCACAAACCGCATCCTGTCCGAGAGGCGCTCAGAACAGCGCCGGCTCCTCAGCGCCATCGGGACCACGGCCGTCTTGGACTCGGACCTGCTCAAGCTCAACCAGCTGAAGGTAGGGAACGCAGTCTCATAATTGCGGTTTCAGAATTGAAGTGAAGCTGGTGGAGCTCAGCAAACAGAAACCGCATTAGTTGAAGGGTTTTTTTTAAAGCAGAGAGACGTCCCTGCTCAAGGCATGGGCCCAGAGTAAGGCACTATATAGACTGCGAATAACAGGCCTCAAAGCCGCAGCAGTGTGGCCCTCAGCCTGAACTCGTACCTCCGCAAGGGCCCAACCACCTGCCGCTCGCAAACCCAACGAGCCGAACGGAGCTCCATCTTCGCTGTGATTCGCCTTTCCCATGAGCATATGCTGGAAGGAGTTTGAACCCTACAGTACATTTCCTGTGTTTTGAATGCGCATTAAATCCTCACGTGCTTTTAACGGCTTCCGGTCCGCGCTTGGTCCCCACAGTTCCGGAAGAAGAAGCTGCGTTTCGGCCGCAGCCGGATCCACGAGTGGGGCCTGTTCGCCATGGAGCCCATCGCCGCGGACGAGATGGTCATCGAGTACGTTGGGCAGAACATCCGACAGGTGCCGTGCTCTCCCTTGCTTTGCGTCTCCGTTGTGTTCACGCAGGCTTCTGAGCTCTGAGCTCGTCCCTCAGCAGTGCGAATAAACTTAACCCACAACTGTGTGTGTTCGAGACTGAGGATGTGGGTCCGTGACAAATAAGGGATTCATGTTAAGAAAAATAAAATAATGAAGCAAATGTAATTTATATATCTTAATCATACTTTAGAATCATGATGACATGTCACAAATATCATACAGGTTAACAGATGATTTTTGTTAGTGTATATATCTTTTTGTTTGCTTTTATTACCACTGAATAACGTCGACATTATATAGGACACTGTTTATTTGATAAACTGGACCCAAAAAGCTGGATCGGGTATCGGCGAGTACATGTGTCGACGCACTGATCCGATACCACATAATTTATCGTGATGATTGCTCATTTACGCTACTCAGACAAACAACATGTGCGGTGCTAGCGGAGAGTGTAGTGAGAGCTAGAGAAATGTCAACGCTTTGGCAATATTTGACACTGGAAAATCCCCCCGGTAAAGCTGCGATGTGCAAGGCTTTAGTTTCAAGGGGTGGCACTAGTGTAATTACAGGGTGGTTGAGGTAAATGACTGGGACAGGCAAGGTTTGTGGTTCGAATCCCAGTGTAGCCACTATAAGATTTGCACAGCCGTTGGGCCCTTGAGCAAGGCCCCTTACCCTGCATTGCTCCAGGGGAGGACTGTATCCTGCTTAGTTCAATTAACTGTACGTCACTCTGGATAAGACCGTCTGCCAAATGCCAATAATGTAATGTAATACACTATGCTGTAATACATCATTGATAGCGAGCAGCATCTTGGTTCCAGACCAACAAAATTAAAGTTATGGAGTGGCCAGCCCAATCCCCAGACCTTAATCCGATTGAAAACTTGTGGGGTGACATCAAAAATGCTGTTTCTGAGGCAAAACCAAGAAATGCAGAGGAATTGTGGAATGTTGTCAAATCATCCTGGGCTGAAATACCTGTTCATAGGTGCCAGAAGTTGGTTGATTCCATGCAACACAGATGTGAAGCAGTTCTCAGAAACCGTGGTTATACAACTAAATATTAGTTTAGTGATTCACAGGAATGCTAAATCCTGAAGATTTTTCTGTTTATACAGTAAATATTTGAGTTTGTAAAGAAAAATGCAGACACTGCTATTTTTTTGAACAGCCCAATATAAATATTTCTTCATTTTCTGTAAAGTAATTAAAAAATTGACACATTGACACAATTGACTTCATGTTTTGATTTAGGATATAATGTGCAGTGTTCCCAAAGTAAATATTAGTAAAGTAGATCCGCTGTTACCATATTATATCGGGCAAAAAGTTTGAAAATGCAATTAAATTTGTCAGTCATCCAGTAAAAAAAAAAGAAAGAAAAAAGATAGGAGCCCTAGCGGTAAAGGTATCAGATTGCTCCTATCAGGCGATACGCAAGTTCAGGTATCGGAATCGGTATTGGGAAGGAACATCTATAAAATCAACAAATTTGCATGAAAAGACAATTTAAAGCACTTTTTAGGTGTTACGCAGGGTGATTCATGTATCAGTGAGTCAAAAGGGTGAATAAAAGGTTTTAACCAAGTAACTTACTAATCTCTTACCACTGTTTGGGGGTCCTTCAGATGCTTCTGTATGATGCTACTTCCGGTTTCACAACTTGAAAATTTGCACCATATTGTCTGTTATCCAGGATTTAATTAAATGGAATCCCAGGGCTTTGAAGTCTAATAATCAATTGAACTTGATTATATTTATGTAATATTTTAATATGTTCATAGAAACACCCATCTATATGTATTGCCCAAGGCAAACATATAAGGTTTTATTTTATTTTTGTAGCATTTTTGCATTGAGCATGTTGGTATGGACAGTTATCCTGTATGACATTTTACCATTGGAAGTGTAATAGTTCTTAATTCTCTCACTAGTTTGTCATATAGTTTAATTCATGAAGCATAGTATTGTTTTTTCATGTAGTTTTTATGAAAAATAAATATTTTTATATCATAAATGTGTTTCAGATATTAAAATAATGCATGTGTGGGTGCATGCGTGTGTATGTATGTATGTATGCATGTATGTGCGTGTGTGTAATGACTCTTGTTTGTGCAACAGATGGTGGCTGATAATCGAGAGAAGCGTTATGCCCAGGAGGGCATTGGCAGCAGCTACCTCTTCCGGGTGGACCACGACACCATCATCGACGCCACAAAGTGTGGCAACCTGGCTCGCTTCATCAACCACTGCTGCACTGTGAGCCCTGCACCGCAACGCACACTCCCCCTATCAGCACACTTACACTCTCCCACTGAGCCAGTGCGCACTCCCCCTATCAGCACACTTACACTCTCCCACTGAGCCAGTGCACACTCCCCCTATCAGCACACTTACACTCTCCCACTGAGCCAGTGTACACTCTCCCACTGAGCCAGTGTACACTCTCCCACTGAGCCAGTGCACACTCTCCCTATGAGCCAGTGTACACTCTCCCACTGAGCCAGTGCACACTCCCCCTATCAGCACACTTACACTCTCCCACTGAGCCAGTGCACACTCCCCCTATCAGCACACTTACACTCTCCCACTGAGCCAGTGTGCGCACTCCCTATGAGCCAGTGCACACTCTCCCTATGAGCCAGTGTACACTCTCCCACTGAGCCAGTGCACACTCCCCCTATGAGCCAGTGTACACTCTCCCTTTGAGCCAGTGTACACTCTCCCTATGAGCCAGTGTACACTCTCCCACTGAGCCAGTGCACACTCTCCCTATGAGCCAGTGTACACTCTCCCACTGAGCCAGTGCACACTCCCCCTATCAGCACACTTACACTCTCCCACTGAGCCAGTGCACACTCCCCCTATCAGCACACTTACACTCTCCCACTGAGCCAGTGCACACTCTCCCTATGAGCCAGTGTACACTCTCCCACTGAGCCAGTGCACACTCCCCCTATCAGCACAATTACACTCTCCCACTGAGCCAGTGTACACTCTCCCACTGAGCCAGTGTACACTCTCCCACTGAGCCAGTGCGCACTCTCCCTATGAGCCAGTGCGCACTCTCCCTATGAGCCAGTGCACACTCTCCCTATGAGCCAGTGCACACTCTCCCTATGAGCCAGTGCACACTCTCCCAATGAGCCAGTGCACACTCTCCCTATGAGCCAGTGCACACTCTCCCTATGAGCCAGTGCGCACTCTCCCTATGAGCCAGTGCACACTCTCCCTATGAGCCAGTGCACACTCTCCCTATGAGCCAGTGTACACTCTCCCTATGAGCCAGTGTACACTCTCCCTATCAGCACACTTACACTCTCCCACTGAGCCAGTGTGCACTCTCCCTATGAGCCAGTGTGCACTCTCCCTATGAGCCAGTGTGCACTCTCCCTATGAGCCAGTGCGCACTCCCCCTATCAGCACACTTACACTCTCCCACTGAGCCAGTGTGCACTCTCCCTATGAGCCAGTGTGCACTCTCCCTATGAGCCAGTGTGCACTCTCCCTATGAGCCAGTGCGCACTCTCCCTATGAGCCAGTGCACACTCTCCCTATGAGCCAGTGTGCACTCTCCCTATGAGCCAGTGCACACTCTCCCTATGAGCCAGTGCGCACTCTCCCTATGAGCCAGTGTACACTCTCCCTATCAGCACACTTACGCTCTCCCACTGAGCCAGTGCACACTCCCCCTATCAGCACAATTACACTCTCCCACTGAGCCAGTGCACACTCTCCCTATGAGCCAGTGCGCACTCTCCCTATGAGCCAGTGCGCACTCTCCCTATCAGCACACTTACACTCTCCCACTGAGCCAGTGCACACTCCCCCTATCAGCACAATTACACTCTCCCTATGAGCCAGTGCACACTCTCCCTATGAGCCAGTGCGCACTCTCCCTATGAGCCAGTGCACACTCTCCCTATGAGCCAGTGCGCACTCTCCCTATGAGCCAGTGTACACTCTCCCTATCAGCACACTTACACTCTCCCACTGAGCCAGTGCACACTCTCCCACTGAGCCAGTGCACACTCTCCCTATGAGCCAGTGCACACTCTCCCTATGAGCCAGTGTGCACTCTCCCTATGAGCCAGTGCGCACTCTCCCTATGAGCCAGTGCGCACTCTCCCTATGAGCCAGTGTGCACTCTCCCTATGAGCCAGTGCGCACTCTCCCTATGAGCCAGTGCACACTCTCCCTATGAGCCAGTGTACACTCTCCCACTGAGCCAGTGCACACTCTCCCTATGAGCCAGTGCACACTCTCCCTATGAGCCAGTGCGCACTCTCCCACTGAGCCAGTGCACACTCTCCCTATGAGCCAGTGCACACTCTCCCTATCAGCACACTTACACTCTCCCACTGAGCCAGTGCACACTCCCCCTATCAGCACAATTACACTCTCCCACTGAGCCAGTGCACACTCTCCCTATCAGCACACTTACACTCTCCCACTGAGCCAGTGCACACTCCCCCTATCAGCACACTTACACTCTCCCACTGAGCCAGTGCACACTCCCCCTATCAGCACACTTACACTCTCCCACTGAGCCAGTGCACACTCTCCCACTGAGCCAGTGTTCACTCCCCCTATGAGCCAGTGTACACTCTCCCTATGAGCCAGTGCACACTCTCCCTATCAGCACACTTACACTCTCCCACTGAGCCAGTGTACACTCTCCCTATCAGCACACTTACACTCTCCCACTGAGCCAGTGCACACTCCCCCTATCAGCACACTTACACTCTCCCACTGAGCCAGTGCACACTCTCCCTATGAGCCAGTGTACACTCTCCCACTGAGCCAGTACACACTCCCCCTATCAGCACAATTACACTCTCCCACTGAGCCAGTGTACACTCCCCCTATGAGCCAGTGTACACTCCCCCTATGAGCCAGTGTACACTCTGCCTATGAGCCAGTGCACACTCTCCCTATCAGCACACTTACACTCTCCCACTGAGCCAGTGTACACTCTCCCTATCAGCACACTTACACTCTCCCACTGAGCCAGTGTACACTCTCCCTATCAGCACACTTACACTCTCCCACTGAGCCAGTGCACACTCCCCCTATCAGCACAATTACACTCTCCCACTGAGTCAGTGCACACTCTCCCTATGAGCCAGTGCGCACTCTCCCTATGAGCCAGTGCACACTCTCCCTATGAGCCAGTGTACACTCTCCCTATCAGCACACTTACACTCTCCCACTGAGTCAGTGCACACTCCCCCTATCAGCACAATTACACTCTCCCTATGAGCCAGTGTACACTCTCCCTATGAGCCAGTGCACACTCTCCCTATGAGCCAGTGCGCACTCTCCCTATGAGCCAGTGCGCACTCTCCCACTGAGCCAGTGTACACTCCCCCTATCAGCACAATTACACTCTCCCTATGAGCCAGTGTACACTCTCCCTATGAGCCAGTGTACACTCTCCCTATGAGCCAGTGCACACTCTACACTCTCCCTATGAGCCAGTGCACACTCTCCCTATGAGCCAGTGCACACTCTCCCTATGAGCCAGTGTACACTCTCCCTATCAGCACACTTACACTCTCCCACTGAGCCAGTGCACACTCTCCCTATGAGCCAGTGCACACTCTCCCTATGAGCCAGTGCACACTCTCCCTATGAGCCAGTGCACACTCTCCCTATGAGCCAGTGCACACTCTCCCTATGAGCCAGTGTACACTCTCCCTATCAGCACACTTACACTCTCCCACTGAGCCAGTGCACACTCCCCCTATCAGCACACTTACACTCTCCCACTGAGCCAGTGCACACTCCCCCTATCAGCACACTTACACTCTCCCTATGAGCCAGTGCGCACTCTCCCTATGAGCCAGTGTACACTCTCCCTATCAGCACACTTACACTCTCCCACTGAGCCAGTGCACACTCCCCCTATCAGCACACTTACACTCTCCCTATGAGCCAGTGTACACTCTCCCTATGAGCCAGTGTACACTCTCCCTATCAGCACACTTACACTCTCCCACTGAGCCAGTGCACACTCCCCCTATCAGCACACTTACACTCTCCCTATGAGCCAGTGTACACTCTCCCTATGAGCCAGTGCACACTCTCCCACTGAGCCAGTGCACTCTCCCTATGAGCCAGTGCACACTTCCTCTTAGCCAGTGCGCACTTTCCCACTGAGCCAGTCAATGCACATGTCAATAGTTTTTGGTCAATGCCTTGAATTCTATAAATTAAATTTCCTGAAATATAACAAAATGGATCTTTTCCCTCTCTCTCCCCCCCCACACATACACAGCCCAACTGTTATGCGAAGGTCATCACCATTGAGTCTCAGAAGAAGATCGTCATCTACTCCAAACAGCCCATCGGCGTCAACGAGGAGATCACCTACGACTACAAGTTCCCCATCGAGGAGAACAAGATCCCCTGCCTGTGCGGGACGGAGAACTGCCGTGGCACTCTCAACTAGATCAGGACGGGGCTGAAGGGTTTACAGTGTCCCCAATTGGTCCTCCCTCTTCTTTCTGCTGACCCAGCACCCCTCAAAAATGCACACAAGACTTCCCCTTTTCCACCCTTTTTCCCCTCTACCCGAGCCCTGCCCTTGGGCAGGCCAGCCAATTTAGCCCAGTTTTTGTGTTGTCTCTGCTTGATTTGCGCCGTGCTTGGGTAGTCCGGCCCTGCAGTATGGAGTATTCCGGCCCTGCAGTTATGGAGCATTCCGGTTGTGCAGGATGGAGCATTCCGGTTGTGCAGGATGGAGCATTCCGGTTGTGCAGGATGGAGCATTCCGGTTATGCAGGATGGAGCATTCCGGTTGTGCTGGATGTGGTATTTCAGTGCAGGGGAGGAGGGGAGGTAATGCTAATAACACGTTTGTCTCAAAATAGTTGCTTATGGGTCCTGCTCAAACCCTCCAGGGAATTCAACAAAGCTCTTAAATCTGGTGGTGTAGCAACCCTACATCTATAGCACCCCTCCCCCTGAAAAACAGAAACCCCCTTCGTCAGCAGACACACAGGCTAACTAATGGGCACCAGAACACACACACACACCCAACCCGTATCCGGACCGAATATGCAAGCTTCACAAATCAAGATTGCTCATGGTTTTATTCACAGTTGAGTAAAAGTTTTAAATAAGTGTAAATCAAGCTGTAAGTTATCTTACAGTTAAGACAAATTGATTAGTGTCCACCGTTCGTAGTGCACAGTCCTGTACCACTCCCGTCTGTAAGCGTTCCTTTTTCTGGCGTGACTTTAAACCCATTCCCCAGTTGGCACCTACACGCTAAGAAAAGGGTCTTTGAAGCTTTTGCCCATTCTTTTTTTTTTTTTTTTGTTATGTTGAATAAAGTCTAGCCTCAGTTTATTTAAATACTACTATTGCTTTAATTTTAGTCTACAGAATAGCATAAGTGGGGGAACACTCTAATTGTACTATCCCCCCCTCTTGACAGCAATGTTCAGTGTCAATTCAGGGGCGAGTTGTACTGATAACCCTGCTAACTCTGCGTGTTCCCGCTAAATCTGCCTGTTCCGCGTTCCGCTAACTCTGCTCATTCCTGTTAAGTCTGCTCGTTCTGCTAACTCTGCGCTATCCTGCTAACTCTGCGCTTTCCCCACAAACGCTAACTCTGCGCGTTCCTGTTAACTCTGCATGTTCCTGCTAACGCTAACTGTGCGTTCCTGTTAAGTCTGCTCGTTCTGCTAACTCTGCGCTTTCCCGCAAACTGCACTTTCCCGCTAACTCTCCCCGTTCCCTCTAGCTACGTGTTCCCGCTAACTCTACACGTTCCCGCTAACTCTGCGCATTCCCGCTAACTCTGCGCATTCCCGCTAACTCTGCGCTTTCCCCTTAACTCTGCATGCATGGCGGGACTGGAAGGGACAAGACTGGAACATGCTGCTGCATTTTCAGCACCGCAGGCGTCCCATAGATTTAATCCACCAATTCTGTGTTCTGTCCCACTTGTCTAAACGAATGTGTGGCCTGGAAGCAGGGTACCTGTTTTTTCTTTTTTCACATCCTCTTACTTTTTAATGCAGTTTTTCTTTTTACTAAATACTTTGAAGCAGCTTGACAGGCCAAGTTGATCCTCTGCTCATCCCAGATATAGAATTTTTTTTTATATTTATATATTTTTTTATTTTGTAAAAGGGGATTACCTTCCACATAGGACACGATGAAGGACAAAAGTGTGCCTCTGCCATCATTGATCTGGAAACATGATAGTGTCCTAGCTGTCCCTAGTGCCCCCCTGATTTCTGGGATTGAGAAGGCTGAGTCCGATCTGTCTGGTGCGCTGTGTCAGCCAAAGTGTCAATAGTTTCTCAGCTTGTACTTTAAATTTAAGCATTTTGTTCAAAAAGAGGTGACCTGTAAGATGCTTCTAATGGCAGCAGAAGCCTTTCAGTACAAAGAAACCCACAGAATTATAACAGGAAAAAAGTTCCAAGAATTAAGTGTAAATATTGTAGTGTTTGTTTCTCGTAGAAACACACTGGTATCAGTCTGTAAATACGTTCTTCTTCCTTTCCTACTCCCAGAAAGTGTACATACCTTTCCATTTGGTTCTTATTTTTGTTTTCACATTTTAATTGATTTATTATTTTAATATTATTTGCAATATTTCTCTTGTATTAATGCGTTGGATCCTTTATTAATGGTGCATTAAAATATTTTTTAAAAAAAGGAAGGAATTTGTTGTCCTCATTCCGATGTGTAGTTTGTCTGTGTGTCTTCATTGCTTTTTGAAAACCCATGGGGGATTGTGGGAGTTACTTTTATATAGCCCCTTTATCCAAAGCGCTGTACAATTGATGCTTCTCATTCACCTATTCACACATGCAAATGTAGGTTCTGAAGGGTAATATTCTATTCTCATTTAATTATTTTAATTTAGCTACGTTATTAATAACTAACTCAATAGTAATGATTAAATCAAAACAGTCGTACAGTTTAATAATTTTAGTTTGCTAACAACTTGTATGAATTCGATTTATATATAATTAGGCTAAAATATATTTCTCGAATAAGCTAGTTGACTTAGTTCAGTGTTGGAACAACATTGAGACGGACAACCGGTTACAATAAAAGGGTATTTAATGAACACAGCTAAATAAGAAAAAAGGACAAAGGAATGCACGTACACGTATGCACGCTTCGAGGGAACAAAGGAAGGAGACGAAGAGCGTGTGTACGTGAGTACACGTGGTGGGCGAAGAAGATGGGGAAAGGAATTCGTTGAGAATACAGCTTGGGCCTTACAATGGTGGACTATGGTTATAGCGCGTAATGGCATGTGCGCCTAGTTGAAATTGAGTCGGAGACAAATTAATGTAATCACCGCAACAAGAGTACTTACGCTTTGGCAAGCGCTTTCGCGACTTGGTGGTATTTAATTAATTAGGAAAATAAGTTGACCTAATTTTAAACTAGTTTGACTGACTATAAGGCCGGAGAGCCGTAAGCTGTTCTCTAGCGGTTAGTTGGAAAGAAAAGAACGTAGAATGTAATTGTGAGTTTAGGTGCTGATCCGCGGTCCGACCGTAGGCGGCGGGAAAGTCTCTTGTCCGGGGAGTCTGGGATGCTCCAGGGAATGAACGCTGTACCGTTGTCCCGGGGGAAGGGTGTCTCTGGTGGGACCAGGGAAATCAGTCTCTGGTCTGATGAGGGGAAGGCGTCGTCGACTCGCGCGTGGGTGGAATTGGAAGAGAGGCCAGTCGTCTTCTGGCTGCGAAGTTGATTAAAACATCACAAGGTATGTGTGATCTCCGATAAAATATCTGGTCATGCATGGGCGGTTCTAATGGCCGGTGCCACCCTTAAAATCTGATTGGCCACCCCAGTCAAGGCACTGCTTTTCCTGTTTGCAAGGCTAGAAAATGTGTTGCATTCGCGTCTAAGTGGATTTACATCTAAGTGAAATTTGGAAACCTCTAAGCTTTCTTTTGCTCTTGTCTGGGTGACAGGTTAAACATTTTGAATGTTATGGTTGAAATATGAATGTTAACATTTGAATGTTAAGGTTATGGTTGAAGTATCATCATTAAATAACAACATAGCTGACTAAATTAAAAACTAGTGACTAGCTAGCGACCATTAGTCCATCCATCCATCCGTCCATTATCTTTAATCCGCTTAACCTGAACAGGGTCGCAGGGGAGCTGGAGCCTATCCCAGCATACATTGGGCGAAAGGCAGGTATACACCCTGGACAGGTCGCCAGTCCATTGCTGAGCACGCACACCATTCACTCACACACTCATACCCACAGGCACTTTAGACTCTCCAATTAGCCTAACCTGCATGTCTTTGGACTGTTGGAGGAAACCCACGCAAACACGGGGAGAATATGCAAACTCCACAGAGAGAGGCCCCGGCTGACCAGGATTCAAACCCAGGACCTCCGGCAGTGCTACCCACAGCACCATCCATGCCGCCCATACCGTTAGTCTCAACAAGAAATAAATTGCTTTGTTTGTTTAATATAATATGGTCCCCTTGTGTACTACTAGCTAACTAACTAGTCAAATTAGCGATTTGGCTATATAGATTTAATTATCTAGTTAGTTAGGTGGCGTAACGTTGGTGTTAAATTACCTAGCTACCTAGATACTCAGATAATAACTGTCGCTAGCTTACGTTAGCTAGAATGCCAGCGCGTATGATCGACCTGCTACGCGCGATAAACAGCAAAACATTAAGGTATTTACAACTGCCTTTCCACAAAAGAAAACTGTGACATGCCTATAAAAAAAACAGCCATTCGGAAAGTTAGCTCGGTTGTAAACCAAGAAGCCTTATTGTCATAAGGAATTCCAGTGTTCTACAGTGGTGTAAAAAAGTGTTTGCCCCCTTCCTGATTTCTTATTTTTTTGCATGTTTGTCACACTTAAATGTTTCAGCTCATCAAACACATTTAAATATTAGTCAAAGACAACACAAAATGCAGTTTTTAAATGAAGGTTTTTATTATTAAGGGAGAAAAAAAATCCAAACCTACATGGCCCTGTGTGAAAAAGTGATTGCCCCCCCCTGTTAAAACATAACTGTGGTTTATCAAACCTGAGTTCAATTTCTCTAGCCACACCCAGGCCTGATTACTGCCACACCTGTTCTCAATCAAGAAATCACTTAAATAGGACCTGCCTGACAAAGTGAAGTAGACCAAATGATCCTCAAAAGCTAGACATCATGGCGAGAGCTAAAGAAATTCAGGAACAAATGAGAAAGAAAGTAATTGAGATCTATCAGTCTGGAAAAGGTTATAAAGCCATTTCTAAAGCTTTGGGACTCCAGCGAACCACAGTGAGAGCCATTATCCACAAATGGCGAAAACATGGAACAGTGGTGAACCTTCCCAGGAGTGGCCGGCCGACCAAAATTACCCCAAGAGCGCAGAGACAACTCATCCAAGAGGTCACAAAAGACCCCACAACAACATCCAAAGAACTGCAGGCCTCACTTGCCTCAGTTAAGGTCAGTGTTTATGACTCCACCATAAGAAAGAGACTGGGCAAAAAAGGCCTGCATGGCAGAGTTCCAAGATGAAAACCACTGCTGAGCGAAAAGAGCATTAAGGCTCGTCTCAATTTTGCATCTTGATGCAAATCTTGATCCCCAAGACTTGGGAAAATACTCTGTGGTCTAACGAGACAAAAGTTGAACTTTTTGGTGTGTGTTCCATTACATCTGGCGTAAAAGTAACACCGCATTTCAGAAAAAGAACATCATACCGACAGTAAAATATGGTGGTGGTAGTGTGATGGTCTGGGGCTGTTTTGCTGCCCTGGACCTGGAAGACTTGCTGTGATAAATGGAACCATGAATTCTGCTGTCTACCAAAAAATCCTGAAGGAGAATGTTCGGCCATCTGTTCGTGACCTCAAGCTCAAACGAACTTGGGTTCTGCAGCAGGACAATGATCCAAAACACACCAGCAAGTCCACCTCTGAATGGCTGAAGAAAAACAAAATGAAGACTTTGGAGTGGCCTAGTCAAAGTCCTCACCTGAATCCTATTGAGATGCTGTGGCATGACCTTAAAAAGGCGGTTCATGCTCGAAAACCCTCCAATGTGGCTGAATGACGACAATTCTGCAAAGATAAGTGGGCCAAAATTCCTCCACAGCGCTGTAAGAGACTCATTGCAAGTTATTGCAAACGCTTGATTGCAGTTGTTGCTGCTAAGGGTGGCCCAACCAGTTATTTAGGTTTAGGGGGCAATCACTTTTCACTTTTTCACACTAGGCCATGTAGGTTTGGATTTTTTTTTTCTCCCTTAATAATAAAAACCTTCATTTAAAAACTGCATTTTGTGTTTACTTGTGTTGCCCTTGACTAATATTTAAATTTGTTTGATGTCAAACATTTAAGTGTGACAAACATGCAAAAAAAAAAAATATATATAAAATAATAAAAATTAAAAAAAATTTAAAAAAAAAAAAAAATCAGGAAGGGGGCAAACACTTTTTCATGCCACTGTATGTGTAATGTTGTAGCAAATGTGGTCTTAAAGGATGTATTAATATTATGGTTATTACATTTGTTTGTGAACATTAAAATTATGTGGAGCTAAACAACTCCTGTGTCCGACCCCTCTATTGTTTGAAAATATTTAATTTAAATAAAGCTCAATTATCTTATGTCGTTGTTCAGTTTGTGTTCTCTGTTCTCTGTAATTCTCTTTGGTCTCTTTTGGACAAAGCAACAATGTGTATTATCAGAATTTTCATTAATTAATATGATTAAAATGATGAATTAAGTTAATTTGTTATAAATCCATCACCACAAGTTATTGAACAGGCTTACTTACAGGTCAGAGCATTATTTATTGTAATAAATCTCTAAAATATAATACACATTCTTTCTTTGTCCAAAATCACATTCTTCCTTATCCAGTGACTTCATGTTATACTTCTTCTCCAATTGAAACAAGCCTGTAAAATGGTATTATGTTGGTATACCATGGTGTAGCCTTGCTACACCTTGTAGTTTTTTCTGCAGAACACAGTCCATGACTTTTAATGGCCTTAAATATGGTCAATATATTAGTTTTTTCCTTTATCTATAAACAGCTAATTGTCTTACATTACATTAATGGCATTTGGCAGACGCTCTCACCCAGAGCGACATACAGTTGATTAGACTAAGCAGGAGACAATCCTCCCCTGGAGCAATGCAGGGTTAAGGGCTTTGCTCAAGGACCCAACAGCTGTGCGGATCTTATTGTGGCTACACCGGGATTAGAACCACCGACCTTGCGTGCGCCCGAAGCCGCGGATAGTTAAGCTTAACTTTCCTTAACTTTTCCCATTCATTCTCAACGGAAGTTCTTATCACTTCGGATGCGATATATTCTTGGCCGCACGTTGATATCGCGGCGCTGTTCCGAGAAAAACCAATGACGTCCTAACTGTGCGGATTCCTTAACTTTTCCCATTCATTTTCAACGGAAGTTCTTATCACTTCGGATGCGATATATTCTTGGCCGCACGTTGATATCGCGGCGCTGTTCCGAGATAAACGAATGACGTCCTTACCGCCCGGATTCCTTAACTATTCGAAATCGCCTGGCGCGAATCATTTCCATGGGCTCCTTTTGGTAAGTCTATCAAGATAATTATTTTACTATTAACGGGTCCTCGAATGATATTTATGTTGTTGAGGTATTCCCGATGTATTATTGTTATTTTGAATGTTCCAATTGTTCGTTTTTTTATGTGGGAAAATTACAGGTAAACGGGATAATGTCTCTGCATGTCTGTTTCTCAACGTCGTAGCCAGCTACATTAACATGCTATCACATTACGGTTTTAAAATATCACCGTCATTAATAGTATTGACAATTCGTATACACGTTTGATTCGTGAAGGTTTAGACATAAAATGCATTATTGTTGCTCTTATTTCATTGCCAATTGTTTATTGACATAGGCCTAACTTAAACATGCCCTTCGTGCATTTTTGATTACAAATCTAAAATTGTGGAGAACAGAGCCAAAAAAAAAAATGTCTTTGTCCTAAACATTACAGATGGCACTGTATATAACATTGTAATCTTTTTTTGTGTATGTAATAAATTGCAATAATTGATCTAATGTCAGTAGTGATGTAATGTCAGTTCTACATCTAAGTAGGTGTACAGGTGTTCCTAATAAAGTTCTCAGTGAGTGGATATTTTGGCAATTGTCTGTATCTGTGTGCATGGATAGTAGACAAGTTGTAAATATTGTTCTCCTTCAGTTGCCATAAAAACTTTTACCCAACATCCAACCAGCTGCCTACCTTTCATTTTATTTCCTGCTTGATATTATTATGTACTTCATTATCGGTCACGACCTGGCTCATTGGCCGTGACAAAGAGGGAGACGCACACTGATGCATTAAAAAAACAAGGTCAAATTTATTTGAAATAAGCAGTTAACAAAAATGTGTAGTGTGAAAGTCAGTTGCATCAATAGTGTGAGTGAGTGGATGTGTGAAAAGTATGCTGAAGCAATGTTGTCTGATGCAAACCCAAAAAGAACCAACAGGTACGTGGGAAGAGAGTTCCCTCCTTCAGGCAAGAGTCAGGTACATTTTAACATCTGGTCACAGGTGCTCCCAATTGCGTAAATGACCTGGTGCTCCGCCAACAAGGCACCTGTGAAGTAACGCCAGAATAAGTAGCACAGAGCAGGGGGCCGTAACATATCCCTAATTTTAACAATTTGAAACAATAAAATAAAAAAATAAAAAAAACATTTACAGAGTTACAATAACAGCCATTAAAAACAATGTACTTAAAACAAATTGCATATCCCATATTGTTCAGAGTGAACAGTGGGGGACAGAGCCAAATACCTTAATTGTATTTGAGATAACTATTAAGTAGAATGATGGCAGAAAGGATTTCCTATCCATAGTGAAATGGAGCTGGAGATCTAATGACACAACAAACATGATTATGGGACAATTCTACAAGGAAATAGTTTCCATTATTTATGTCATGGTTTGGCAAAGGGCGGATTCGAGCCGTGGTGACCATCGTAGGGCTCCACACCTACACACAGCTGGCCCTTACGTCCCAGTTCTGTACCTTAACCACTACACTACAGGCCGCCCTACATTACATCATAAATTGTTATATGATATACTATGTAATTCAGTTTAGTCATAATTGGTGCAATTCTGAGGCTTTTCAGTGCACTGTCCTCTGGCCAGGACTAGTAATGCATATCATTTTGTCGTTGTTTTTTTCACACGTGAAACAATAAAAAAACATAAATAACCCCCCAAAATGTTTTTTGCGTGTGAATCCAGGAGATATGGTGGCCACCCCCAGACAACCCTTGGCCACCCCAGTAAAAAAAATCCTAGAACCGCCCCTGCTTGCAAGTATTCGTGAGCTATAGTTTCAGAACTAGCCAGGCCCAATGAATAGAACTGTGATCAAGGGTTCAGAAACAAAGGGAATGTTCTAAAATTATTAGTTAATTAGGTGGGGGGGTCTCTTTTGGAACGAACAGCACGGGGTGGCCGTCGGTTAGAAAGAGACCGTTAGATTCACACCTGAGGCTTTTGTGAGGTCCAGCAGTTGCGTATTTCCGGCTCTTACTGTATTGGTCAAATGTCAATTAAGAATTACAGAGGGAGGCGGCGTGGAGTGCGACATCAATGACGTAGACAAAGGCGTTTCCCTGTTTGAACCCTGTTGAGTTCTTACGTTGGCCCCAACACAAGGCACCAACTAGCTCATCAGGAGCTAGCCCAGGCCGGAATCAAACTGCCGACCCTCCAACTGCCAGACGACTGCTCTTACCACCAATGGGAAGCATTGCTGCAGGAAATTTGCTTCTTGGTAGACAGCATAAGATATTAGGTCATTGTGGGATAACATAACAGAAGATATTAGGTAATTATGGGATAACATAACAGATAACATAATGAGGAGAGCAGGCCCTCCTGTTCCTGCCCCTAAGTGGACCTACTGCCTAGTTTGCCTAAAAGCTAGTTGCTATCTAGTACCGTATCAGGCCTGGTCTTGAAAACCCCCAGTGCTTCTGCCTCCACTATACATCCTGGCAAGCTATTCCACACAGTGACCACTCAAAGGGGAAAAAATGCTGACTAATTTCTGTGGAATTTATCCTTTGCCAATTTCCATTTATCCCCTCTCGTTCTGCGAATGGCATTCAGAGCACTGCCCTGTGATCTGAAGCAGATACTGGGTTCTGTTGCCCTGTGTTCTGAAACCAATACAGGGTTCTGTTGCCCTGTGTTCTGAAACTGATGCAGGGTTCTGCTGCCCTATGTTCTGAAATGCATACTGGGGTTTGATGCCTTGTTTTCTGAAACCGAGACTGGATTGTGCCATGTGTCCTGTAGAAGAGACTGGTTCTGCCCTGTGTCCTGAAACCGAGACTAGTTAGATTCATATCCTTGTATTCTGAAATGGAGCCTGGCTTTGACCTTGTGTTATACAAAAGAGTCTGGATTCTGCTGCCCTGTGTTTTGAAACATAACTGCCATGTGCTCTGCGAACTGTTGCCCAGTTTTCTGATACAGACACTGGGTTTTGCATCCCTGGGTTCTGAAACAGACTGGGTTCTGCTACCCTGTGTTCTGAAATAGATACATGGTTCTGCTGGCCTATGGCCTGAAACAGATACAGGGTTTTCCTGCCCTATGGTCTGAAGCATATACATGGTTCTACTGCCCTGTGTCTGAAACCGATACAGGGTTCTGCTGACCTAGGTTCTGAAACTGAACTGGGTTCTGCTATGTGCTCTACAAAAGAGATTGGGTTCTGTTGCCCAGTTTTCTGATACAAACACTGGGTTTTGCATCCCTGTTTTCTGAAATAGTCTCTGGGTTCTGCTGCCTTGTGTTCTGAAACAGTCTCCTGTAGGGAATACAGAATACCTGCTTCATTGTTCTTGGGTGGTCACCTAACACCTCAATCATACTGAACGATCAAAGAGGGTTAGGAAGCCCATACTGAATGATCAAGGGGGGTTAGGAAGCCCATACTGAATGATCAAAGGGGGTTCACTGTCTGCTTTGTTGACAATGACCATTCAGTTTCCTTGGTCACATCATATGCCTGCAAGGTAATGTGTATTCATCTGCCTGTCACCCAATCAGGGACAACTACCTGTGTTTGACATCTGGAGGTTTGGGGCATAAAAGCTCATTCCTTTGTAACATGAGTTTGTAATTGAACTGCCTTGCTTTTACCCGGTATGCTTCATACTGTAATTAAAGACTATTTTTGCTATCTTAACACATTGTTGCTAACCTGAATATCGGACTACTTCTTTTACTTCACAAAGGACCAAATTCCTACACTCCGTTGTGCTGCCCTGTCTTCTGAAACAGATACATGGTTGTACTGCACTGTGTTCTGAAATAGATACAGGGTTCTCCTGCCCAGTGTTATGAAACTGATACTGTGTTCTCCTGCCTTGTGTTCTGAAATGGATACAGGGTTCTGCTGCTCTGTGTTCTGAAACCGAGACTTGGTTGTGCCATGTGCTCTGCAAAAGAGTGGAGAAACATGCCGAAACGTTAAGGTACAGCTTAAGGTATAACGTACGAATGACGTAGCATTAAGAAGGCTTTGGGAAACACAGCCAGAACCAGTGTTCTGAAACACATACTTGGCTCTACTGCCCTGTGTTCTGAAACACATACTTGGCTCTACTGCCCAGTGTTCTGAAACACATACTTGGCTCTACTGCCCTGTGTTCTGAAACACATACTTGGTTCTACTGCCCAGTGTTCTGAAACACATACTTGGCTCTACAGCCCTGTGTTCTAAAACAGATACTGGGCTTTGCTACCCTGTGTTAAGAAACAGATACTAGGTTTCATAGCTGCCAACTTTTCAAAAAACCTTGGAGTGAGATTTTGTTGGGTGTTACCAAAATTATGCCGCACACGCAGCCACACAAGTTGGTGGCTCAGACATCAATTTCAATTTCAATTAATTTGATGTTGTACCCATGTTGTGCCCTGCCCTGCGGTTTGTGGGAAGGCTCAAAGCTGTTGATAGGTGCGGCCTACTGGCATGAATGGATTATGAACTTTAGGGCCCCTGGGCCCAGATGTATAAAGGGCCCCCCACTAATTGTTGCATATGTGGTGGGGGGGGATTTTAAATTGATTGATGTGATTTCCTGTATTCTGGTGCATTTTGTGGATGGCCAATACCTAAATTCAATCAGATTCATAGCCTACATCCTGATTTGTTGATATTGAGGCAGTGACTTCATGCAAAGGCTTGGGCTTCAGGGCCCCCTGACCCCTTGGGCCCCTGGGCCTGGGCCCGGGAGGCCCGTGCAGTAATTCATCCTTGCCTACTGGAGATGGACAATATGGTTACATTCTGTGAAGCAAAGACATAGTTGAAGGTCCACCCCCAGGACATTTTGGATTAAGTAGATGTGATTTCCTGCATTCTAGTGGATTTTTGGGTGGTCTGCTAAAGATGTGAAATACCTGAACTTATTCTGATTCATGTTCTACCTCCTGACTTGTAGGGCCATCTAGACTTGAGCTGAACATTCAACCAGAAAACTATTGTTGTGCCTAAATGACTGCCTATGTACTATAGCCTTATTCATTGACCAGTGTTTAGAATGGTATTAAATTAAATCTTAATTGAAACCTAACCTATGTTATGAATAATTGTATTCTTAAGCGCACTTAATGATTTATGTTCAGCCAAAAACTACACAAGATTAGTTAGGGAGGGACATAACTCTTCATTCAATTAAGTGCTGTAGGGGAAAATTCACAGAATGAAAGATCTCCCTCCTAAAAGCTGCAGCTGCAGCTTATCAGGGAATGAAAGTATTCAAGGACTCTGATCTCCTCTCCCGGACGCCGGAGGCAACATTCTCTCGTATAACTAACCCGGCAACTAAATTAAGGGGAAAAACGTAGCAAACTTTTCAGGAAACGTGCGCGAGGTGAACTGTGAGTAAACGGTGTGGGAATGTATTAATTGTGTTGGAAAATGTTTTTTTAGCAGAACTTGTATTAAGTCTAAAAAGTATATTGATACTGCGGACTGAAGTTATATTGTTGCTGCTAACGGTTTTAAGTTGTTATGTGATAAGAGGTGCCAGAGACTTGGAAGGAAAGAAACCCAAGAAGGGGATCCTGCAAGATATATCTAGGTAGTTACCTCAAGGTGTGATGTAAGAGAAAAATTGCTGATGAGAGAAATTACTGTTACGCTGTGCTGATGCTTCGAAGGCTTGTGCAAATATAATGTTGTATTGAGGCAACAAAGGTAAAAATAACGCTGTGCTGAGGCTTAGAATGCTTGTGCGTGTGCGGATATAATGTTGTATTGAGACAACGGAGGTAAGAATCGTTATTTATGTATGTGTAAGATAAGGGTGAATAAAAGTATTAACGGGAGAAAATACAGGCTCTGGCGGAAAAATAAAGATAAAATATATAATAATATAGATAATAATAGGCGGAAAAAATATAAATAAATAGATAATAATATAAAAGTATTATGGGCAGTATATGAAAATGAAAAAGGGAAAGAAAACGGCGATTGAGATAATAGCGGGGGTATATCTTAAATGTATACAGGAGATAGAAACTATCTCCGATAAGTGGAAACAAAAAAAGAACTAAGAAAATGGTGGCAAAATGGCCGTTTGATAAGAAAAATATGCGGAGGAGAAGGAGAGCGTAATGGCGGCGGGTAGAAACTGAAGCGAAGAGGCGACTCCGCCTCCATATGACGTGTGGCCTTGGGAAGGAGGAGTGTGGAGAAGGGGGGTCAAAACAGGTGCAGAGGGACTTAGCTGGGTGATACAGAACTATAATTTTTTTAAAATAAAACAAGAACAACACAGAAACCTACGGTTTCGCGATAAGGAGGAACTCCCCAAAATAGTAGGGCCATTATTAATTAGGGCTGCTGTACCTCGATACATTCCCTGGTCCACTCAGGGCATGCAACATGTAATAACAAATCTCCCTGAGTTACAGAGTGGAGTGAGCCACTGGTTCAGGGTGCTGGAGAAGGAGATGAGCGGCTGAATCTTGGCTGTCGGGGGCCTGAAGGCTCTCCTGGGGAAGGTTGTGGGGATGGAAACAATGCTGGACATATTCGAGCAGGCTGGCGTTGTCAGAGCCCAGATGCAAACCTACAGCAGTGGACAGTGGGCCATTTGACAATGTACGTGCTGCGCAGGTGGAGGCTGATAACCGAAAGGGACGCACAAACAGATCCCATAATGCCATAAAGCCTTACGGGAGGGGATGTCACCAGGAGTGGGGTGCCGCCTCGATGAGGTGGTGGGACTGAACACCATGACACACAGGGAGTTTGTGGATCATGTGGCGCACGCTGTAGAGACAGCGAGAAGAGGAAAAAAGCTGGAAGATCAAGCTAAAGACATTCAAAGAAAACTACTGTGCAGCTGAAGGAGCTGGAAGCCAAAGAACAAAAGCACCCCCCACACCTGAACCATGGAGCAGCCCAATGGCGCCCCGGTCAGCGGTGGTCTACAACTTCTCCGGCATCCCTCACCCAGTGGCCATGCAAGGTAATATACAAGGGGGAACTACAAATGGGTAGGAACCAAGTCAAGGGAGGGCCAGGGAATGGTGGGCAAGCCAATCAGGGGAAAGGGCAGCAGAGTCAGCGCAATTTTGATGATGCTGGTAGGGGTAGTATTTATGATAGCTGGTATTTATCTGATTCTAATTGGAGTAGATAATCAAAGTAAAAATAAAAGTAAACTTGGTGAACTTAGACAGAGTAGTAACACATAGAGCCAGACGCCTTCCTAAAGGTTCTTTGTCTCATTTTATTTTCCTGCTCATGTGAGCTTGTGGGTGAGGGACGTTGTCCCCGGTATTTGTATTTTGGTTTGTGTCTTTTCCTGAGCTGCGTCTCATGGTTCTTTATTTCCGTGCCTAGTGTTTTTTCTGGGTTGTATGTTGTTATTTTGGTTGGGGTGTTCGCCCCGTTTTTAGGGTCGCTTTATTCCAGCTTACAGCTGGGAGTGCCAGAAGCACCAACAGTGCCCCAGCGGACCCAGTACGAGAATTGCAAGCCGGCTCATCAGTGGAGGGACGTGCAGACCACATCCACTGGTTGGAAGATCAAGCCGGCTCACCAGTGGAGGGACGTGCAGACCACATCCACTGGTTGGATCCAGGAGCCCACCTGTTACATGGACTATGGCAATTCCTTGTGCTACGAATCAACATGTTAACAAAATTAAAAGAAGTGTGTGATCATTTTAATAGTTGAGTCACTTAGGATAATACATACAGCTGTGATACGGCTATGGCCAGTCAAATTACGCGGGATACACTTGTGCAGAGAGTGTTGGAGGAACCATGGGAACGCCGTTATATTGAGGAGTCTGAGGCAATTGGATGCTGCTATAGCAGCAGGGGATGTGCAGGAACCCAACTTAGTATGGTGCGTTGGCCAAGGGAGATATTCGGGGCCATAGGTTTTGACCCCGAAAGGGGGGAATGTAGGGGAAAATTCACAGAACGAAAGATCTCCCTCCTAAAATCATGATAACCAATCACGAGTCAAAATCAGACTCCGCCTTAGTGAGCAGGCTGGTTCCTCCAAAACTCTCGACGATGTGTGCTAAAAGTTTATAAATATATCTGTATTAAAGTATGATATGTACCCTGTATAGTTTCAAACTGATTAACTGCTAAATTGTGCTAGGATTACACAGTGAGCCCAGCCAGCTGGCAGGGGGGGGCCCCGTCTTGAACTGTGTAGACCAAACTGTCAAGGACACGGGCAGAGTGAGATATGACTGTACAGCTGAGTTATCCAGGACTCTCGATGTTTTATGCCAGGAGTGTATCTATTTGACCTAGAACATTAATTATAGCTGAGCTTATGAAAACGCAAGAAACCACAGTGACAACTGTCGAAATGAGAGCAAAGAATGCTACTTACATTTACTCCCTTAGAAGAGAATAATTAATCAAATGTTTAGTATGTCTGTAGATTAGAAAAGTATATTAGAAGTGAATATTAATGAAATGTTTAGTTTGTCTGTATATTTTCAATGATTACTGCTGCTTAGTTCGTCTTATAAAAGCGAAAGATACAGAGTGACGTGTATGGATGACGTGTTAGAGGGAGGGCATCCAGAACTTTATGAGGTCTGGTAGTTTGCCAAGAGCAGGTGCGGGGTGAAGTGAGGACACGTAGTTGGCAGAATGCCCTGAACTTTGTACAGAGTTGGCAGAGCATAAGGACCGTTGGCAATTTGCCACAATGACGTTGTGGGAGGAGCGTTGGGAGGAGTTACGATAAGAAAAGTGTGGGTGATTTGCCAGAATGAGGTTTGAGGAGGAGTTGTAGGTGGAGTAACTGTGTATAAAATGGGTGTACAAATGCCAGTCGGGGTTCAGTTCTGGAGAGCTGATCCGGCTTTATGCACGTGTGCTAATAAAGTCTGATTTTCCTGAAGATCTTGCTGCCTGGTGTCGTCTTTTCCCTCGCGAAGATGTTTTTCGACAAATTGAAGATTTGGACTCTGTCGTTTCCTAGACACGACAGTGCAACAAATAAATAAAAACATAAAGTGCTTAAAGTGCTTAAATAATTGAACTGTCTTAAGCAATAAAACAGATGAAAAATAAAAAAACTACTAAAAATGAGGCATAAACAAATTATCAAAGTCTATGGGCACACTCTGTGGGAACTGTTGTACTGGCCTGTGGCCTTCTTGGAGGCCTTGATGATCTCTACGGGGGGCTCCCATTTGAAGCAGGGCCCCAGGTTTGCCATCTTCACAGTCATGATTGCTGATAGGGTGCCATCCAGTGCAAGGCTGTTCCTGGTCTTTGTTTTATTCAGCCCCACAACGGAAAACACTCTCTCCACATCTGCATTTGAGTGAGGCAACGCCAGGACCAGCTTTGCTACCGTTGCGAGCCTCTGAAATTCTTTGGCTCCTGTCACCTATGGAAAATGCACCAAGAATACAATGGAAAAACATACCTTCATTTTTGATTGATTAATACTGTAAGAATACTGTAGGTTGATCCATTAACAAGTTCAGATTTAAAAAAACATGCATAATTTGCAACATGCATGAAACAATTGCATGCAACAATTTTAAAGCAGCAGATACTGGCATTATATAGCCAGGCCACACCTGCCAAAAGGAAAGACAAAAAAAAATATTTACCCTATGTTGTTGGTTTAATAACTCTCTACTCTCAGTTACAAAAACATGTCTACTTATATTGCACAAATGTCCTGTATTTATGCCAAAATCTCTTTATAAAACATGAAGAGCTATGAACAGGCTATTGACGACAGACTAGACGGCAGATTCTGAGGCTAATCGCTCAGAAGCAAGTTATCAATCAAACAGTACACTGTGCTAAATAACTGACGCAGTACAACTGCTTCATTTCATTACTTTACCTCTTTCTTTCTCCCTTTCTCCCTCTCCCTCCCTCTGCTCCGGAGAGTTAGTTTTGGTCGTTTTGACATATTTAGGCTACAAAGTTCTCTGGAGTCACGTCAATAAAGTCGCCCCTCCCCCCACAGAGAGCGAGCAGGTACCGATCAGCTGGAGGAGGAAATGGAGGGGGGCGGGGATATTATCATTTGTAGTAATTATCATTGTATAATTATTTTGATATTATCCTTTGTAGTAATACTAATTGGGCGTTGCTTTCCATTTTAAGAGTTAATAGTAATAACTAGTTTTAATATAATTATATTGAAGGTGATTTTTTTTCCCGACTTTGTGGCGCCCCCTGAGGCCACGGCGCCCTTAGCATTTGCCTATATTGCCTAATGGGCGAGCCGGCTCTGGCTGCAGCACTGAGTTTACATTCTTCACCACACTAAATCATGTTCACACACGCACAAACAAACACAAACGAACAATCTCTTTCAAGATTTAAAGTTTAAGAGAGTGAGTACACAATTATTGGACTTGGGGGGGGGGGTTTTACACTTCAGCTCAGCTTCTCACTTCTCGGAGGTAGTTAAGTTTCTCCCGTTCTCTCTGGGTATCTCTTCTTCTGTCGCTAATTTCGGGGTGCAGCCATAGACAGTAGCAGCACATAAGGTTCAGTGGCGCTCATCAGCGCTATCTACTGCCGGGGAGTTCGAAAAGTAACAAACGTGTCTCGGCCCGAGAGCGGATTCTTTTTTTTTTTGCGTGAGAAATTGCATGTTACATTACATTATTACATTATTGGCATTTGGCAGACGCTCTTATCCAGAGCGACGTACAACAAAGTGCATACCCATAACCAGGGATAAGTTCGCTGAAAGACCCTAGAGGTAAGTACAATTTCAACTGCTACATGTACAACAAAGATAAGGACAAGGGCCATTTTTTTTTTTTTTTTTTTTTTTTTTTGAACAAACAAACAAACAGAGCAAAAGTCACCAAAGTTTACTATCCAAACACTGCTTACCTAGCCAACTAAAATACCGATACACAAGTCACAGAGACAACAATTAAGGTTCACAGGGAGGTAGGGCATGTGTGGCGTGAGTGTGTGTGAAAACAGGCAAATGCGTGTGTCTCACGCCGAAAGCGTGAGAGTTGGCAGCTATGAGGTTTTGTTGCTCTGTGCTCCGCAACATATACTGGGTTCTGCTGCCCTGTGTTCTGAAACTGAGACTGGGTTGTGCCATGTGTTTTGCAAAAGAGACTGGGTTCTGCCCTGTGTTCTGCAAAAGTGTGGGTTCTCTTGCCCAGTATTCTGAAACAGATACTGGGCTTTGCTGCCCTGTGTTATGAAACGGAGACTGGTTTCTGCCGTGTATTCTGCAAGAGACTGGGTTCTGCAGCGCAGGTTTCTGGGCCGCGTTTCCCGATAACGGTGTCTCTTAGTGTTTTATGAAGACTGCCCTGTGTTCAGCTTCTACGTGCAACGTTACTTGGCCCATCGATAGTTCCAGGATCGATTATTCATTTCATGCAGCGACTGCTTGACTGCGTTATGAGAAAGTAGGGTTCTTTATAAATAAAACACTGCAGGAATATTTGCATTTATCATGACTGGTGGGATCTTATTAAATAGAATTAAAAACTTACAAACTGGGGTGTCTCGGTGGCGCAGCCTGCAGAGCACTGACCGCATGCTCATCGTGAGCCGCGACGTCAACGGTTCGAATCCGACCGTCTGACAATTTGTCGCATGTCTTTCCCTCTCTCTTGCCCCCATTCTTCCTGTCTCTATATACTGTCCAATAAAGCTGAAAAAGGCCTAAAAAAAATCTTAAAAAAAAAAAACTTACAAACTGAATTAACAAACCGTATATATATAATTTTGGCCAAATGGGTACAAGAACCTGGTACCTCAGATTGTGGTATCACTCCTCATCCCGCTACACCACCTGGCAATACACCTTCTTTGGCATGTCATGTTTTATTTACATTATTATTATATTTTTATATCTGCAATCAGGGTTGATTTGCCAGAAAAACAATAACATAACTGTTGTAGTTCACTATTTTCTCTCATTTCTTGGTTTTCAATAAAAGTGCTAAACAAGCAAAACGCAGCAACACGAAAACAACATAAGCTATGGCGAAAAACAAACAAACAAAAAAAGCGGTCCCACAGCTTCACAGCAAACGAAATGGAGATATTGTAAAGAAGGTGGCACTGAATAAAGAAACATTATTTTCCAGTTTTAGGACTACAGTGTTCAACAAAACATAGAAAGATAAAATTGCTCCAGCCCACCGAGAGAGTGGGAAATCATCTGTTTATATTCAATAAAGTTCAACATGCATCCATTGTAATATACACTTTTATTCTTTTCATGAAAACACTCCCATTAATGTGGTATTTTAGTAACATTAATTGCCAACTACAACCGTAGAATTATTAGTGTACATATTGCTTAACAGATTGAGATGTAACTAGGAGCAACAGCTCA
Organism: Conger conger; assembly: GCF_963514075.1. NCBI lineage: Eukaryota > Metazoa > Chordata > Actinopteri > Anguilliformes > Congridae > Conger > Conger conger. The sequence goes on from NC_083775.1 coordinate 38,308,901, forward strand.
TTTCAGAGGCTTGCGGTCGTAACAGTGGTGGCCACTAGGAGTGAGCTGACAACATCGCTAAGGTATAGCTAAGACCAACTTTATGAAAGTACCACTTACAGAAGGTATACCTAGCTAAAAACGTATTGGGAAACACGCCGAAACGTTAAGGTACAGCTTAAGGTATAATGTACGAATGACGTAGCATTAAGAAGACTTTGGGAAACACAGCCCTGATACAGAGATTGGGTTTTGCATCCCTTTGTTCTGAAACGGAGACTGGCTTCTGCCTTGTGCACTGCAAAAGATATTAGGTTCTGCTGCCCATTTTTCTGATACACACTCTGGGTTTGGCATCCCTATGTTATGAAACAGACTGGGTTCTGCTGCCCTGTGTTCTGAAACACATACCTGGCTCTGCTGCCCTGTGTTCTGAAACACATACTGGGCTCTACTGTCCAGTGTTCTGAAACACATACTCGGTTCTGCTGCCCTGTGTTCTGAAACCGATACCGGGTTCTGCTGCCCTGTGTTCTGAAACACATACTCGGTTCTGCTGCCCTGTGTTCTGAAACACATACTGGGTTCTGCTGCCCTGTGTTCTGAAACACATACCGGGTTCTGCTGCCCTGTGTTCTGAAACACACACCGGGTTCTGCTGCCCTGTGTTCTGAAACACATACTGGGTTCTGCTGCCCTGTGTTCTGAAACACATACCGGGTTCAGTGGGCTTCAGTCTGAAATGTGGTTGATTGGTAGGAATTTGACCTCACCCAGAGGCTCTTGCTTTGTTTTGCTCATTGAGTTTTTCTGAGTAATGCCCAGATGTTGGCTAGCACGTCAGTGAGTGTTTTTTATGCTCCCGGACTCTCCTTGCTGAATGGAATTCTGCATGTAGGCCAACAATAACATCTGCTTTGGATCTTGTGCCAATTGCAGCATGTATTTGTTATTTTCTCTCTGGGACCATTCCATGCATTATATTACATTACATTACGTGAAACACATACTTGGCTCTACTGCCCTGTGTTCTGAAACACATACTGGGCTCTACTGCCCTGTGTTCTGAAACACATACTTGGCTCTACTGCCCTGTGTTCTAAAACAGATACTGGGCTTTGCTACCCTGTGTTATGAAACAGATACTCGGTTTTGTTGCTCTGTGCTCTGCAACACATACTGGGTTCTGCTGCCCTGTGTTCTGAAACACATACTGGGTTCTGCTGCCCCGTGTTCTAAAACACATACCGGGTTCAGTGGGCTTCAGTCTGAAATGTGGTTGATTGGTAGGAATTTGACCTCACCCAGAGGCTCTTGCTTTGTTTTGCTCATTTAGTTTTTCTGAGTAATGCCCAGATGTTGGCTAGTGAGTCAGTGAGTGTTTGTTTTTGCTCTCGGCCTCTCCTTGCTGAATGGAATTCTGCATGTAGGCCAACAATAACATCTGCTTTGGATCTTGTGCCAGTTGCAGCATGTATTTGTTATTTTCTCTCTGGGACCATTCCATGCATTACATTACACGGCGTTTAGCAGACGCTCTTATCCAGAGCGATGTACAACAAAGTGCAAATCAAACACAAGAACAAGTGCAAAGAGGACCTGAATGTAAACATACAGAAATTCAGAACCCTTGAAGAGTACAATCAACTTTCAAACTAGCATACCACAGTTGGCAGCTAGAATACAACAATACCTATACAAGTAACAATATCTATACATAAGTGCCATTACGGTCTAAGGCTAATCATGATGATTGTGAGTTGGGGAGGGAAAGGTGTAGCCTGAAGAGATGGGTCTTCAGTCTGCGCTTGAAGGAGGTCAGAGACTCTGCCGTTCTGACATCCACCAGGAGGTCATTCCACCACCGTGGGACCAGGACAGCAGTTGTGAGCGTGAAGTGCAGGTGTGGCGAGGGGGAGGCGCCAGATGGCACAAAGTGGCAGAACGGAGGGGTCTTGTTGGTGTATAGGTCTGCCTCCTTTGTCTTAAAATTGTATGTACAAAGACATTTTTTTCTTTTTCATATAGACATGGATTTTAGTTCACAATGGTTTGAATAGGCGGCATGGATGGTGCAGTGGGTAGCACTGCCGCCTCACAGCAAGGAGGTCCTGGGTTCGAATCCCCGTCGGCCGGGGCCTCTCTGTGCGGAGTTTGCATGTTCTCCCCGTGTCTGCGTGGGTTTCCTCCGGGTACTCCGGTTTCCTCCCACAGTCCAAAGACATGCAGGTTAGGCTGATTGGAGAGTCTAAATTGCCCGTAGGTGTGAGTGTGTGAGTGAATGGTGCGTGTGCCCTGCGATGGACTGGCGACCTGTCCAGGGTGTATTCCTGCCTTTCGCCCAATGTATGCTGGGATAGGCTCCAGCCCCCCTGTGACCCTGATCAGGATAAGCGGGTTCAGACAATGGATGGATGGATGGATGGTTTGACTAGTGGTATAAAAAGGGAGTGTGTATAGATGATTTGCATGTCGCAAGATTTGAAAATGGCCATTGAACTCCATAAATGGCATTTTCTTTATTTTCAAACTGTTCCTTTTTCAGAACCCAAATATTCTCTTCAGATTCTAGAGGTGCATTCCTCGAACATCGGCTTTGGTTTGCAGTTCAAGTCCATGGTGAGAGAGGTCTGATTTAGCAACCCGCTGCCCAATACATCACATCACAACATCACACAGAGAGCTATATTTTCTGTTCAAATTCACACGTGTTCCTGAGGACTATTACCGATTACTGTAATAAATGATACATATTTCTACATAATAAAGTTGTATATATCACTGTATATCTTCATTGTTGTAATTGTTGGTGTTTTCATAAGTAATTTCCTTAAGTTATTAAAGTTGTTGCTTTAAATTTCTTTGCTGGCAGTGGCTTTGAATAGCCTGGAAACCCTGGAACCATCAAATAGTTGTGACGTACACTCACCAAGCACTTTATTAGGTACATTTTTACTTTATTACACCTGATTATTCATGCGATTATCTAATCAGCCAATTGTGTGGGGGGTGGCCTGTAGTGTAGTGGTTAAGGTACATGACTGGCACCCGCAAGGTTGGCAGTTCTACTCCCAGCATTAACCCTGCATTGCTCCAGATTGTTGCCTGCTTAGTCTAATCAACTGTCGCTCTGGATAAGAGCCTCTGCCTAATGCCAATAATGTAATGTAATGGGTTGCTCAAGATTTGCATCAGACTTCCCAAGGCCTTTGTGTGAATCAAGCTTGATTAGGCAATCGCAATGGTTAAGACATGACACAACGTAGGGGCGTTTTGAAATTGTCATTGAGAAATTGGGGAAACACATTAGAATATTTAGTATTAGAATTATTTCCTTCATGCAATGATTTAAAAACTCCCCTTACCTTCCGTCAGAGGTGCTAAAGTCTCAGAGCTCCCCAAACCCTCCTGTAATTTGTACCCTCAGGATGGTGTGTAATATAGCAGGAAATTGATACAAACATTGTGCAATGTACACACAATTACTTGCTGGTGCATAAATGATTGGTCTCTCGCCATGGAGCCCTTTTCACATTGTGCCAGTCTGTGCGGGCGTCTGCTGTGTGTGTAGCCTTGAGGATTGGGATTTAACTTGGAGAGGTGGGGTTTTACAACTTCCTTTCCCGCAAAGGATGTGACCGTTTTGCAGAAACTAATTCTCTCTCTGCTTCTCTCTCACCAGCTCCAGGAAATGGAGGAAAGCTGGTAAGTTCCTGTCATGTGAAGTCGCTGAGCCAGCAATTTCCTGTGAACAGATGGGTGCTGGACGCCGCAGAGGAAGACATTTAAGCATATCTTGGAATTGGGAGCATTGACCTGCCACCCTTATTGAGAGACAAGTGGGATCAACTAAATGAGAAGCAGAAGAAATGGGTGTAAATGCGTTCGGTAACCACCGACTGGGAAACCAGTCACGCCGCTGAAGGTTTGTAAGAGGAAGTGATGATGTGCTTGTGTGTGTAAATGAGTTCCCTCACCGGTTTGGGCTTATTTCACTGCCAGCCATTTGTATTTGAATATTTGAAATTCTAAAAGATTTGTTGTTGATATGGTGCCCTTGCTCGACAACTAATTGATTGGGATTGAATTTTTTCATAAAAGTCTAAAGTATATTTTGACTCAACCCTTCTGTCCCTTCATTACATTACATTAGAAGGCATTTAGCAGACGGTCTTATCCAGAGTGACGTACAGTAAAGTGCAGATCAAACACAAGAGCAAGTGTGAAGAGGACCTGAGAGGACAGTACAGTTCCGAGTCCTAGCGTGACCATACAGATACAATCGGAACCCTTGAAGAATACATCAACTTACAAACTAGCATACCACGGTTAGCAGCTAGAATACAATAGCTAATACAAAACACAACAATATCTATGTATAACTATATCAGTGCCATGATAGTCTATGGCATATACAAGGCTAATCATGGAGGTGAGGTAGGGAGGGAAAGGTGCAGCCTGAAGAGATGAGTCTTCAGTTTGTGTTTGAAAGAGGTCAGAGCCTGCCGTTCTGATATCTACAGAGGGGTCATTCCACCACCGTGGGGCCAGGACAGACAGCAGTCGTGAGCGAGAAGTACAGGTGTGGCGAGGGGGAGGCGCCAGATGGCACAAAGTGGCAGAACGGAGGGGTCTTGCTGGTGTATACGTCTTGATAACTGATTGAATATACAGGGGCTGATCCCTTAACTGCCTGGTACGCGAGCACCAAAGTTTTATGTTCTTATGTTTACCAAAGTTTAATCAAAGTTTGATGAGAGCCATAACAGGCAGCCAGCGGAGGTTGAATACAAGACGGGCTGCAGCATTCTGGATTAGTTGTAGGGGTCTGATGGCAGATGCTTGAAGGCCAGCCAGCAGAGAATTGCGATAGTTCAGGCGGGACAGGACCATTGCTTGGACAAGGAGCTGAGTGGAGTAGGTGGTGAGGAAGGGTCGGATTCTCCTGATGTTGTACAGGAAGAACCTGCATGCCCGGGTCAACGTAATGATGTTCTCGGAAAAGGACAGCCTGTTGTCCATCACCACTCCAAGGTTTCTTGCATGAGGGGATGAGGTCACTGTGGTACCCCCTAGTGAGATGGGAAAATCGGAGAAGGGAGAGGTTAGGGCAGGGATGAAGATTACGTCTGTCTTACCTGGGTTGAGCTTTAGATGGTGGTTGCCCATCCAGCTCTGGATGTCTCTCAGGCAGGTGGAGATACGGGTAGAGACCTGTGTGTCCGATGGGGGGAAGGAGAGAAAGAGTTGGGTGTCATCGGATATGAGATGCCATGAGCAGAGATAACAGGGCCAAGGGATCTTGTGTAAATGGAGAAGAGGAGGGGTCTGAGGACTGAGCCCTGGGGGACTCCTGTAACAAGTGGGCAAGGGGTTGATACTCTTCCAGCCCAGGTCACCTGGGAGGACCGGCCAGAGAGATGAGATTTAATCCACTCTAAGGCTGTGCCACAGATCCCTGTAGATGCCAGGGAGGATAGGAGGATGGAGTGGTTGACTGTGTCGAAGGCTGCAGAGAGGTCAAGAAGGATCAGGACAGAGGAGAGGGAGGCTGCTTGAGCCTGAAGGGACTCATTGACGGAGAGGAGTGCGGTCTCCGTCGAGTGGCCAGATCTGAAACCAGACTGGTGGGGGTCCAGCAGGTTATTCTGTGAGACGAAGGAAGAGAGTTGGTTAGAGGCAGCTTGTTCAATGGATTTGGATAGAAAAGGAAGGAGAGATACCGGACGGTAGTTTTGAATGCAGGAGGGGTCTAGAGTGGGTTTCTTTAGGAGTGGGGTGATGTAGGCCCTCTTGAATGATGAGGAAAAGCAGCCAGAGGACAGAGAGGAGTTAACAAGGGAGGTGACAAACGGGAGGATGTCAGGCGTGATTGCCTGAAGAAGGTTTGAGGGGATGGGGTCCAGGGCACAAGTGGTAGGGCGGTGGGAGAGCAGGAGGTGAGACACAACAGCATCTGTAAGGGGACAGAAAGAGGAGAAACAGGGGGCAGCCACAGAAAGGGAGGCAGGCATAGAAGTGGTGGTGGTCACGAAGGTGCTGCAGATATCTGCAACCTTCTCGTCAAAAAATACCGCAAAGTCATCAGCAGTGAGCGAGGACTGAGATGGTGGGGGAGGTGTGCTGAGGAGAGAGGAGAAAATGGAGAACAGTTGACGAGGGTTTAAGGTGGAAATTCACCTCATTCATTCTCTGTCAATTCACAAATTCTGTGATAAACTGACCGAGGCCCACTATGCTCGCACCCTCGCTGGCAATGTACCTGCTGTGCCCCACAATATACCCGCTGTGCCCCACAATATACCCGCTGTGCCCCACAATATACCCACTGTGCCCCATAATATACCCGCTGTGCCCCACAATATACCCGCTGTGCCCCACAATATACCCGCTGTGCCCCATAATATACCCGCTGTGCCCCACAATATACCCGCTGTGCCCCACAATATACCCACTGTGCCCCACAATATACCCGCTGTGCCCCACAATATACCCGCTGTGCCCTATAATGTAACTGCTGTGCCCCACAATATAACTGCTGTGCCAAAAAATCTGAAACTCGTACTGGACTAATGATACTTTCGGCTCGTAGTGGATTCACATTTCATAAGGAGTACGCTATAACAACATCGCTGTACTAGTCCTGAATTTCAATGAGTCTTCTTTGCCTTGTGTTGACAGTAATCAATCCTTTTTCATCAGTAATCAAGGACTTTGCAGGAGGCTCACAGTGTAATGGAAGCTGTGTACTGAGCCATCTGATCCCATTCTTTCCATTCTCGGTATCAGTTTCAGCTCAATGACCAGACTCTTGTTATTGTCCCTCTTGGTGTGTCTAATGTTGATTTATCTTGTTTATCTCCTTCCTCTAGCACATTCATTTTTAAGGGATGACAATCATATTAAATTATATGATAATAATAATAATGTAATTAAGTAATTAGTTTAAAGGTAAAGGACCGTGTATTGTCCGTCCCTGTGGGTTTACTACTGTGGTTTTGTCACCTGCATTGTGTCCCCTATCTGCAGTTAAGCAGCAGATGTGTTTGTCTGGGTGTTGGGTATGATCAAGTCTGCCCCGGATGTCAGATCCGACCCCTCTCTGTCCGTTCTCTGGACCAGAGGTGTTGTAACGTGGTTGTAACATGTTCCTGGTCATAACATGTTCCTGCACCCCTTGGAGGAATGTCAGGGGCTTTGGGATGCAATACCGGTCGTTAGTCCTAAATGGTTAACTCCATGTCTTGTTATGTGCTGCGGCCCACACCCATCACTCAGAGGTCGGAGAACTTTGGGTGCAGTGCAGTGCAGTGCAGTGCAGTGTAGTGCAGTGTAGTGCAGTGTAGTGTAGTGCAGTGTAGTGTAGTGTTTATTTCGATTTAAAGTTTTGTTGTTTTTGGAGATTCACCTGTAGCTTACTTGTGTGTAATTTGTTAGTTTGCTCTCTAACTTGTTCAGCTCTGTCAGCAGTTTATAAAGGCAGAATATAAGTGTAGTGTAGGTAGCCTGAATGTTTACTTCGAAAGCAAAAAAAACACGAAAGTTTATCTCATGCCGACTATCCATTTAAATAGTAAACGGGTCTACTTTTCATTGCTTCGAAAATTTGAGCGATTGTTGTCTAAACAATGAGGCTAAGTTATTACATTTGGAATGAACTACACCAGGGAAGACCATAAAACGATGCAGATAATGGAAGAAAACTTGCAGATTCCGAATGGAACTTTACATACTGTACATTTCCATCAGAAGTCTTGCACTAGACTACATTTTATAGAAGGATTATAGAAATAAGAAACGAGGTTTACCTGTATTACTTTGTAAATAATATACTTAATAAACCCGATAGAACGGATCGATTGCGCAAAGTAAACTTCACATTGGTATTCACTTGTCGTGCCGCAAGTTATGTAACGGGCTTAAAGTTTAAAGGTTTTGATTCGAGTCGCGGAAACTTACACAAACCGGAGAGGGTATAGCTGGCGTGTAGTTACGGTCAGTAACTCTGTGACGATGAGTAAATCAGTTTCACGTAGTCTACGAAATTATATTGATACGGTAGTCCTATTTCGTATGACTTAATTTATTTCCTGTGCGCATGGCTACGTGCGCACATTCTCCGCCCTATATTTCTGTTTCCAGCGTTCCTGCCACGGCTCATACAGCGCTGACTAGCAACCTGGCAGCTGGGGAAACCAGGGAGGACGGATATTCTGCCAGTGTGATCATGTCTACGGGTTTCACATATTTGGTGACGGGAGGTTGCGGCTTTCTTGCCCGGCACCTGCTCCAGGTCTTGCTGGAGAAAGAAGACAGACTGACTGAGGTTAGACTTTTCGACAAACACATCGACCCTAGCCTGCAGGATCACAGTACAGGTAAAGTATAATAATAAGTATAATAATAATAATAATAATAAGTATAATAATAATATTTATTTATTATTATTTTATTTATTTATTATTTTTATTATTTTTTATTATTAGTAGTAGTAGTAGTAGTAGCAATTGTAGCTGTCGTCGGAGTGGTAGGAACCTTCAATATAATGATTTTAACCACCAGATGATTTTAAGTGTGACAATTTTAACTTCTGAGAAGTGACTGTACAAATACTGCAAACAGTCGCAGTTGTGTGTCTTTATACTTTGCAGGAACATCCACATTAAAGGTATACTATAAAGGATTTTACCTTGTAAAATCTATTTAATAAAACTATTATATTTTTACAATATAAAAAAACAAACATGCTCTGTCATTACTGTGATACACTGGCAACCAGTGTCTGTGTTCACCTTTGCCCAATACCTTGCTTGTCTACTTAATTTGTGATTCTAAAAACTCCTCAGGCCTCTTCTGGTTGTGGGCCTTTTTTATTTCTGTGTTCTGTGTTAAAAAAGTATGTGTCCAACACACTTAAGTCATACGGCGGCCTGTAGCTTAGTGGTTAAGGTAAATGACTGGGACACGCAAGGTCAGTGGTTCTAATCCCGATGTAGCCACAATAAGATCCGCACAGCCTTTGCGCGCTTGAACAAGGCCCTTCACCCTGCATTGCTACAGGGGAGGATTGTCTCCTGCTTAGTCTAATCAACTGTACGTCGCTCTGGATAGGAGCGTCTGCCAAATGCCACTGATGTAATGTAATACGCTCTATGATCCGATAGAAGGAGGGGTGGGGAGAGATGATTGGCTACCGGTGCGAAAGATTAGCCTTGGTGGCTAACCGTTAATCAAGTGGCTGGCCAGTGTTCAGTAATATTAATTACCGACCAACTATCAGCCGGTTGGTTGTGATAGCTGTCCACAGGCACAGATGACACACAGATTTTTTTATGTTTTTCCATCCAGGGTATCCACAGTATCAAACCAGTCCTCAAATCACAATGACCTGTAATTCTATGCATCTCAAAAGCTCCATAATTATGGGACAGCAGTAGTGAATAGATTAACAGTTCAGCGGCGACCTGCTTGGGGACCATTCAGGAAAGGATGTCTGTCCCCTCCGCCCACTTCACTCCACAACACTGTTTAGCCTCTCCGATAAAGGCTATGGCCACCTGCCAGGGGAGTTGGCACACATTTCCTGCTTCACCGGGGCTGAGGTGACACCAAAACCTGCTCATGTCCTACATCCAAACACATGTGCATTAGCCATAATTACTGTCGTAATAATAATAATAATTTCCGTCCATATGTTTGGTGTGACGATAATCATTCTAGTAGTTATCCTAAAGCTTCTGTAAAAACTGTACTGCAGAAACGTGACTGCTTTTCCCCCAGCGGTTTGAGGTTTGTCGGAATTTTAGAAAGGTAGTCGCAGCCTGAAGAGGGGGAAATTTCCCTTTTTGTTTGTTGCCAATGCAGGGGAAATTCATGTTATGTTCATGTTCAGTCCCATCCTTCTGTTGTGGCTCTTGATCTTCCCACCCCGGTTTACTGTAAATGTGAAGTGAACGTAGGAAACTGAGAGATTTATGCAGAACAAAGATTTATTGGAGTTTTTTTTTGGGGGGGGGGGGGGGGGGGTGTTAGGTATCATATTGAAGGTACAAATTACTTCTGATTCTTTCTTTTTTGTGGCCCAATGGGACTTTCCCATAACTGCCCTGAAACACTTTCTGGACATTTTGATCCAAAGTACAAAATGCAGTATACCTCACATTATGGTGCCATTAGTCTCCCTATTCTCAACTAAGGGCAATATTCAGTGAGGTAATTTGCGTAAAGCAAGAGCATGAAAAAATGTATTACATTGAAACTTCATAAGAACATTTCATAGGAACTGAAAGTAGACATGTTTTCAGTGACTCTTAACTGTTGGCTCACTGTGAAAGTGGGATGTAACCTGTCTGTCTCTCTGTCTCTCTGTGTGTCTGTCTCAGAGAGGATAAAGGTGGTGGTGATGCAGGGCGATGTCACAGAATACCCATCAGTGTTGAAGGCAGGCCATGGGGCAGACTTGGTCATCCATATGGCCAGCCTGGTGGATGTCTGGCACAGAGTCCCCGAAGAGGTCATCCATAAGGTCAATGTCCAAGGTGAGAGAGAGATGGCTAAGGTGAGAAAGAGAGAGAGAGAGGGGGGGGGGGGGGTGGGGAGAAGAGAGAGGGGAGGGAGGGAGGGGGAGAAAGAGAGAGAGGGGGGGAGGGAGAGGGGTCAAGGTGAGATAGTAAGAGAGGAAGAATTTCCATTTCCAGGCCCAGGGAAATGGGATATACAGAGTGTTGATATACAGAGACCTAAATGCCTGGGCAGGCACACAACCTGACTACATTAATCCCCAAAGAAATAATCATATATATTCGGATATTCGGATATAATCCTCCCAACGTTATGCTGTATCTCTGTCAAGACCTCAGCCTGTACTTTGTCAATTGCAGAACGCGAGGGGACTTTCTGGGGGTGATTTATGCATAGGGCACCTCTTGGCAACAGCACAGTTGATTATGCTGTCACTAGCCTAGATCTTCTGTTTCAGAGCATTCACAGTCAAACCACAAACCACTCTGTCCAACAAACAGGCACACCAGACATACACAGCCCAGTGCATATTAGACTTCCAGTGACTATATTAGAACTAACCCTCATTTGTTATCACTATTTATTGTTTAACCAATCAATCTAACAGGACATATCTGGGCAACAAGAAACCCAATACATTTGCTCACCTAAAAAGTGGGTGGTCTGATCCAAAAGGTGATATGTTATAAGTTGTATCAAATCTAGATAAAAATACCAGGAAATAAAAGCTGAAATTCGGATCTTTTTTTTGTGTACATCTGTTGACCTCAAACTCAACTGTCTTCAGTGTGTAGCAAAAACAAAGGAATTTGACTTGCTGTTCCAATACTTTTTGAGGGGACTGTATATATATGATATCCAGATTCTGGTGATATTGATAGGTCACAGACTTCACTGTAGATACTACACGGTGAAACCAATATGTACAAAAATACCCTTTAATAAAATACCCTTTATTACACCTAATTATTCATGCAATTATGTAATCAGCCAATTGTGTGGCAGCAGTGCAAGGCATACAATCATGTAGATGCGGGTCAGGAGCTTCAGTTAATGTTTACATCAACCATCAGAATGTGGAAAAAATGTGATCTAAGTGACTTTGACCATGAAATGATTGTTGGTGGCAGACAGGGTGGTTTGAGTATCTCAGAAACTGTTGATCTCCTGGGATTTTCATGCACACTAGTCTCTAGAGTTTGCAAAGAATGCTGCAAAAAAATAAAAAATACAGTGAGTAGCAGTTCTGCAGACAGAAATGTCTTGTTAATGAGAGACGTTAGAGGAGAATGGCCAGACTGGCGAGAAGGAGACAGTAAGGCAAATAACCAGACATTACAACAGTGGTTTGCAGAAGAGCATCTCTGAACACACAACGCATCATCACTCTAAGTGGATAGGCTACAGCAGTAAAAGTAAAAAAAAGAAGTCTAATAAAGTGGTTGGTGAATGTGTGTGTGTGTGTGTGTGTGTGTGTATGTGTGTGTATAAAAAATATATATAATGTGCACAATATGATTATTATCCTGTTATTATTCACATGTTCCTGGCCATGCTTTGGCAACATACAGTTGTGTTCAAAATAATAGCAGTCCAATATGACTTACCAGATCAATCACTGTTTTTGGGAGAAAATATATTACTGAAAAAGGCCAAAAAAAAATCTAAAAAAAAAAGAAGACGCCTGGTCTTCTTTTTTTTTTTTAAGATTTATTTTTGGCCTTTTTCAGCTTTATTGGACAGTATACAGCATAGAGAGACAGGAAGAATGGGAGCGAGAAAGAGGGGAAGACATACGACAAATGTCAGACGGTCGGATTCGAACCGCCGACGTCGCGGCTCGCAATGAGCATGCGGTTAGTGCTCTACAGGCTGTGCCACCGAGACACCCACACAGGCGTCTTCTAATTGTCACAGTACTCGCCGATAACTTCAGACTGTCTTTGATCACCCTGGAGCTAATCATTGGCTGAGTCTTTGCCATTCTGGCTATTCTTCGATCCATTCGAATGGTAGTCTTTCGTTTTCTTCCACGTCTCTCTGGTTTTGCTTTCCATTTTATAGCATTGGAGATCATTTTAGCCGAGCAGCCTATTATTTTCTGCACTTCTTTATACGTTTTTCCCTCTCCAATCAACGTTTTAATCAAAGTACGCTGTTCTTTTGACCAATGTCTGGAACAACCCATTTTTCTCAGGTTTTCAGAGAGAAATGCATGCAAACATGTGCTGGCTTCATCCTTAAATAAGGGCCACCTGATTCACACCTGTTTTTTCACAGAATGAATGACCTCACTAATTGAACTCCACACTGCTATTATTTTGAACACACCTCTTTCAATTAATTATTCAATTACACAGACTCAGGAGCATGTGTATCATGAATGTTGGGTCTGTTGGTTTTCTATGACTCTACTACACCTACTGGTAAATAATTTGCCATGAAGTAATATATTTTCTCCCAAAAACAGTGATTGATCTGGTAAGTCATATTGGACTGCTATTATTTTGAACACAACTGTATGTTGCCAAAGCATGGCCAGGAACATGTGAATAATAACAGGATAATAATCATATTGTGCACATTATATATATTTTTTATACACACACATACACACACACACACACACACACACACATTCACCAACCACTTTATTAGACTTCTTTTTTTTACTTTTACTGCTGTAGCCTATCCACTTAGAGTGATGATGCGTTGTGTGTTCAGAGATGCTCTTCTGCAAACCACTGTTGTAATGTCTGGTTATTTGCCTTACTGTCTCCTTCTCGCCAGTCTGGCCATTCTCCTCTAACGTCTCTCATTAACAAGACATTTCTGTCTGCAGAACTGCTACTCACTGTATTTTTTATTTTTTTGCAGCATTCTTTGCAAACTCTAGAGACTAGTGTGCATGAAAATCCCAGGAGATCAACAGTTTCTGAGATACTCAAACCACCCTGTCTGCCACCAACAATCATTTCATGGTCAAAGTCACTTAGATCACATTTTTTCCACATTCTGATGGTTGATGTAAACATTAACTGAAGCTCCTGACCCGCATCTACATGATTGTATGCCTTGCACTGCTGCCACACAATTGGCTGATTACATAATTGCATGAATAATTAGGTGTAATAAAGGGTATTTTATTAAAGGGTATTTTTTTACATATTGGTTTCACCGTGTAGTATCTACAGTGAAGTCTGTGACCTATCAATATCACCAGAATCTGGATATCATATATATACAGTCCCCTCAAAAAGTATTGGAACAGCAAGTCAAATTCCTTTGTTTTTGCTACACACTGAAGACAGTTGAGTTTGAGGTCAACAGATGTACACAAAATGACAGATCCGAATTTCAGCTTTTATTTCCTGGTATTTTTATCTAGATTTGATACAACTTATAACATATCACCTTTTGGATCAGACCACCCACTTTTTACGTGAGCAAATGTATTGGGTTTCTTGTTGCCCAGATATGTCCTGTTAGATTGATTGGTTAAACAATAAATAGTGATAACAAATGAGGGTTAGTTCTAATATAGTCACTGGAAGTCTAATATGCACTGGGCTGTGTATGTCTGGTGTGCCTGTTTGTTGGACAGAGTGGTTTGTGGTTTGACTGTGAATGCTCTGAAACAGAAGATCTAGGCTAGTGACGGCATAATCAACTGTGCTGTTGCCAGGAAGCTAATCTATCGGCAAGAAGCCCCCGCAAAGTCCCACTGTTAAAAAAAAAGACACGTGCTGAAGAGGATACAATTTGCCAAAGAACACATCAACTGGCCTAAAGAGAAATGGAGAAACATTTTGTGGACTGATGAAAGTAAGATTGTTCTTTTTGGGTCCAAGGGACGCAGGCAGTTTGTCAGACGACCAACAAACATTCATGAATTCAAACACTCTGAAGACAGTGAAGCATGGTGGTGCAAGCATCATGATATGGGGATGTTTCTCTTACTATGGTGTCTGGCCTATTTATCGCATACAAGGGATCATGGATCAGTTTGCCTATATCAAAATACTTGAAGAGGTCATGTTGCCTTATGCCGAAGAGGAAATGCCCTTGAAATGGGTGTTTCAACAAGACAACGACCCCAAACACACCAGTAAGCGAGTAGCATCTTGGTTCCAGACCAACAAAATTAAAGTTATGGAGTGGCCAGCCCAATCCCCGGACCTTAATCCGATTGAAAACTTGTGGGGTGAATGCTGTTTCTGAGGCAAAACCAAGAAATGCAGAGGAATTGTGGAATGTTGTCAAATCATCCTGGGCTGAAATACCTGTTCATAGGTGCCAGAAGTTGGTCGATTCCATGCAACACAGATGTGAAGCAGTTCTCAGAAACCGTGGTTATACAACTAAATATTAGTTTAGTGATTCACAGGAATGCTAAATCCTGAAGATTTTTCAGTTTATACAGTAAATATTTGAGTTTGTAAAGAAAAATGCAGACACTGCTATTTTTTTGAACAGCCCAAAATAAATTTTTCTTCATTTTCTGTAAAGTAATTAAAATTTACACATTTTTCTTCATGTTTTGATTTAGGATATAATGTGCAGTGTTCCCAATGCATCGAAATAAATACTATTATAAGGATTTTGAGCTTTACTCACGTTTTTACACACACTGCTATTATTTTGAACACAACTGTAAATGTAAATTGTGTCAAGCCATAAAGTACTGAGAGTGAGAGAGAAGCAACACATCAAGACACACCAGTGATGAACTCTTAAAAATGTTAACTTGTTAAGATATTGATGAAACAAATAATTATCTAACAACAAAATAACAAAGAAAGAAGCGCTGAATAAATATAGAACGGGAAATTTTGAATGGAAAGTGAAAGAAATCAATATGGTAAATGGTAAACGGTTGGCATTTATGTAGCGCCATTATCCAAAGCGCTGTACAATTGAAATACAACAAGTGCATTTTTAGTATTACACAAAATAAATAAAACTAAAGACTCAAAACCACCAAGTTAGCAAGCTAAACATTAGCCAACAAGCAGTTGGAAAAAGTGTCAGTTGGAAGAAAGTGACAGTTGGATTGCCCCATACATTGAAACAGTTTTTGTTACCGTGGCAACGGATACAGTACCCTGCTAAAGTCACCAATGTACAGGCCAGGAAACCTTACAAACTCTCTGTATTCAAAAACAAGAACAGCCTGGCTCTGTGACAGCACTATAAAAATGTCAAAATGGAAGACAGATGTACAGCTTAGAGGGCTGTACCACAATGGTATTGCGCTAGTTCATGGCAGTGAGACCAGTTTGGACTCTTTTTCCAGTTTTGAAAGATGGGGCAGAATAAATGATGATTCCTCAGCTTACCAGCCCTGACCCTAAGACTACTGACCCAACTGACACCCTCCCCCACACAGACACACAACCCCCTACTGACACACAGCCTCCTACAGACACACAACCCCCTACAGACACACAGCCTCCTACAGACACACAACCTCCTACTGACACAGAGCCTCCTACTGACACACAGCCTCCTACAGACACACAGCCTCCTACAGACACACAGCCTCCTACTGACACACAGCCTCATACAGACACACAGCCTCCTACAGGCCTAAAACCAAACAGGCCCTGCAGGTCAGAATACTGCACTGTGCCAACACCAAACAGGCCCTGCAGGTCAGAACACTGCACTGTGCCAACACCAAACAGGCCCTGCAGGTCAGAACACTGCACGGTGCCAACACCAAACAGGCCCTGCAGGTCAGAACACTGCACTGTGCCAACACCAAACAGGCCCTGCAGGTCAGAACACTGCACGGTGCCAACACCAAACAGGCCCTGCAGGTCAGAACACTGCACGGTGCCAACACCAAACAGGCCCTGCAGGTCAGAACACTGCACTGTGCCAACACCAAACAGGCCCTGCAGGTCAGAACACTGCACTATGCCAATACCGAACAGCCCCTGCAGCTGCAGATCACAAGAGGCTGTGCCACCCTACCCAGTGTACACCTGGTGCACCACCCTGCCCTGGGCCCCTGGCACCTGCATGACACTATCCACCTGAACAGATCAGCATCTTCGGCAAGTCCCTTAAGGACATCACCCTGGGCTGCAGCCGCAACAGCACCCCCTCAACTCTCCTCCCAGCAGAGTCCAGTACAGCAGGAGGCCCCCCCCAGCTCCCAACCCCACCTCACCAGCACAGCCCCCCAAGGCTCCCCACCCACAGGCCCAGAGCCCCCCAGGAGCAGCAGCTCAGCTATGCTGCGGTCCTGAGCCAGCCAACCCCCCAACACCCCCGGCCCCCGTCCTCACCACCACTGAGCTGGGAGAGATAAAAAGCCTGCTCAGCCTCCTCTCCAGCAAACTGATGGGCTAAAACTCACTAAAGCGGGTAGGAGGGACACTACTGTCACTAACCAACTAACCAACTAACTAACTAAATAAATACATAAATACATGAATACATAAATGTAAACATTTGAGAAGAATTCTGTTACATACACTCACTAAGCACTTTATTAGGAACACTACGTTTGGAATACTAATACTGGGTAGAGACTCCCTTTGCTCTCAAAACAGCCTCAATTCTTCTTGGCATGGATTCCACAAGATGTTGGAAACATTCCTGTGAGATTCTGTTCCATGTTGATGTGATTGCATCATGCAATCTCTGCAGATTTGTCAGCTGCACATTCATGCTGCGAATCTCTCATTCTACCACATCCCAAAGGTGTTCTATTGGATTCAGATCTGGTGACTGAGAAGAACATTGAAGTCATTGTCATGTTCATGAAACCAGTTTGAGATGACTTTTGCTTTGTGACATGGTGCATTATCATGCTGGAAGTAGCCATTAGAAGATGGGTACATTGTGGCCATGAAGGGATGCACATGGTCTGCAACAATACTGAAATAGGCTGTGGCATGCGCAAGACATTAACTGAAGCTGTTGACCCGTATCTGCATGTTTTTATGCATTACACTGCTGCCACACGATTGACTGATTAGATAGTTGCCTGAATAAGTAGGTCTACAGGTCTTCCTAATAAAGTGCTTAGTGAGTGTATATTCTTTGTTTCACTTTGACCAGTTGAAATGAAACATGATATCTCTCTCAACTAGTTTGTGGAATGTTCAGCAAATAGTTCTGATGTCATTGTTCTATTAGAAACATGCAATGGCAATAGACATGTATTGGGACAAACCCCTCTAAATTTAAAGTTAAAGGTAAGATTTTTGTGAGAAAACATTGTTACAAGACCATCCTAAATCCCTTATTATCATTGAAAAAGGCTCACTGACATGTTGACTCACCCCCTGTTGCCTGTGTTTATAGTCCTTCGGGTTTCAAAATATACAGTTGACAGGCCATCACTCTGTATCAAAACATTGTACAACTGTACAATAATTCAAGCTCATTGGTTCTAATTGCCACAGCCAATGGCATGGGGGCGTATTCTGATTGTTCACCTGTAGCTGCCCAAATTGCACTCCAGATAAGCTATCACTGAATCTCTGTATACTATTGCTTATTATCCAAGTGAAGATCACATATCTCGTTATAAAACAATACCAGTTTGTTATCGGTATCAATGGATATTTGTAAATTTGGCAAGCTAACTAATAGCTCATTTGCTTGTTGCTACCGATAACAAACTGGTATTGTTTTATAACTAGATATATATTCTTCACTTTGATAATAAGCAATAGTAAACAGAGCTTCAGTGATCGCTTGTCTGAAGCGCAATTCGGGCAGCTGCACATTCCTTCTATCTCTTTATGTCTTCAATCATGCGTGTTTAGCTAAACCTTTATTTGTCTCAAACAGTAAGTTACAGTTGCATCGTTTGTGGTAGACTATCATATCTTAGTTATATAGCCAGCTAGTTACGTAGCCACATAAGTTCATTCATTCATTCATTATCCTAACCCGCTTATCCTGAACAGGGTCGCAGGGGGGCTGGAGCCTATCCCAGCATATATTTGGCGAAAGGCAGGAATACACCCTGGACAGGTCGCCAGTCCATCGCAGGGCACACACACCATTCACTCACACACTCATACCTATGGGCAACTTAGACTCTCCAATCAGCCTAACCTGCATGTCTTTGGACTGTGGGAGGAAACCGGAGTACCTGGAGGAAACCCACGCAGACACGGGGAGAACATGCAAACTCCACACAGAGAGGCCCTGGCCGACTCGAACCCAGGACCTCCTTGCTGTGAGGCGTCATCCGTGCCGCCTGCCACATAAGTTGCTTGCTCATAATATAGTTGGTTAGCTAAAGTGAAAACTTCAAAAAGACAAAACATATAAATAGTGTTGTGTAGCACACCAAAGTCAACATTCAATAAAGTTGCCAGTTTGAACATTTTCTAACTGTCACCTTTGTCACTGTCAGCTTTCCAAAACAGTGCATGAGAACACTGAACTGTATAATAGACTGTGGGAAGAATAAAAAGTGTGGTTTGAGGGTGTTTGTTGTTGTAATTCCTCTCTTGACTGTTAGGTGTCCAAAATGACTAAGGTTCACTTAGTGCTCAGCTCTTGGGACTAGTGTAGTTGACTATGCCATCACTGACATAGACCCCTCTTTCGTCGGTGCATTGACTGTTAGACCACAAACCCCGTTTTCTGACCACTGTTTAATCAATGTGTACCTTAAAAAAATTGGACTACCCAGGAACACTAAAACACAGCCCTCTAAGCTGTACAATCTCATTGGGGAAATTTTTACTGATTCTGCACTTGCCCTTTTTTCAACAATGGTGCTTTACGGGGATTTCTTGCTGATAGCTTAGCTTCGATCAAACGTCTTCTAACTGTAAACAGCATTTACAGGTAATTGTAGATCATCTTTGATCTTTTTGGAGCTGATAAATGGCAGAATCTTTGCATTCTGACTATTCTTCAATCCTTTTTAACAGTAGTTGCTCATTTTCTTCTGCTTGTTTTGGGTTTTTGTTGCCATTTTAAAGCATTTAAGATCATTTTAGCTGAGCATCCTATAATTTGCTGCACTTCTTTATATGTTTTCCCCTCTCCAATCAACTTTTTAATCAAATGATGTTTGCAGATGTTTGGACTGGCCCATTTTATTGAGCAATTCAGAAGGAAATATATTTTCTAACAATATGTCAAACATTTGCTTCCCTTCTTCCTTAATAAAGGACAATTAATGACACCAGTTTTTCCACAGAATTAATGAATTCTCTAATTAAACTCCACACTGCTATTATTTTGAGCACGCCCCTTTCAATGAATGTGTCAATTATTCAGAACAAGCAGCGTGCATGTCATGACAGTTGGGTCAGTTGATTTTCTGTTACACTACACAAGTACAAGTAAAGTATTTGCCATGCAGAAATATCACTACTACTAATAACAGTGGTTCATCAGGCAGGGGTGGTTCTAGGATTTTTTTTGCTGGGGTGGCCAAGGGTTTCGGGGGGTGGCCACCATATCTCCTGGCTTCACACGCAAGAAACATTTCTGGGGGTTATTTATGTTTTTTTATTGTTTCACGTGTGACAAAACAATGACAAAACAATATGCATTCTTGGTCTACTAAGACATAAATTAATAGGCTATAGGCTGCTGATACGCTAATGTACAGGATCACATTAACAATGACAAATGTCATCATAACCCTTCTCTGAGCTCATTAACAAAAGTTAAGGCTATTCAGTAAACAAATGCTCTCAGCAAACAAACAAAAATGCATAATGCAAACCCTGGGTATCTTTCTCTGAATTAACATAAAGGGCACAATTTTGAGGCTCTTTCTTTGGTGCGCTGTGTGCAAAAACAGGCAGTGTGGCAAAAATGTGCTATGGAATAAGGGATAGAATGCTCTGGGACTCGGAGTGTTCTACTCCTTATTCAATACCACACTGCCTGAGGACAGTGCACTGAAGAGCCTGAAGAGAATTGCACCAATTATGACTAAACTGAATTACATAGTTTATCATATGATAACAATATATGATGTAATGTAAGATAATTAGATGTTTATGGATCAAGAAAAAACAAATGTCTTGACCAGGCATGTTCAATGAGAGTCATGTTCCATGATACGGCCACACAATGGCCCAGGTACCTCACCCGGAAAAGGGAAAGCGGGGCCCCCACGGGAGGGGAGCTAGTTGACAAGTGTCTGGTGGCCGGGCCTTATCCCATGGGGCCTGCACAGCCCGAATTGGGAATGTGGGGTCGCCACCCTGTGGGCTCACCACCTGCAGGGGTTGGCATCGGAGTCGGGTGCTTTGCTCAACGGGCGGTGGGCAAAGACGGGGATCCGGGCAGGCTGAACCTCAGCATCGCAGACTGGTTCTGGGGACGTGGAAAATCACCTCTCCGGGGAAGGAACCGGAGCTAGTGCGGACTAGTGCGCAGCACTGGTTCCGGAACCAAACTCCCGGAGAGGGGCTGGAGTCTGTTCTTTTCTGGAGTTGCTCAAGGTGAGAGGCCCCGGGCGGGTGTGGGGATACTCACAAGCCACCAGCTGAGCTGTGCTCCACTGTGCTCCACTGTGTTGGAGTTTCACCCGGGGAACGAGAGGGTCGCCCCTTTGCAACTACGTGCCACTGGGGGGAAAGCTCTGACTGTTGTTTGTGCTTATGCACCAAGCGGCAGTTCAGAGTATCCGGCCTCCTTGGAGTCACTAGGCGGCATCCTGGAAAGGGTACCACCCGGAGACTCCATAGTTCTACTGGGTGACTTCAACGCTCACGTGGGCAACGATGGAGAAACCTGGAAGGGGGTGATTGGGAGGAACGGCCTGCCTGATCTTAACCCGAGCGGTGTCTTGTTATTGGACTTCCATGCTGGTCATGGATTGTCCATAACGAACATCATGTTCAAGCACAGGGTGGCTCATAAGCGTACTTGGTACCAGAGCACCTTAGGCCAAAGATTGATGATTGACTTTGTGGTCGTATCATCAGACCTGCGGCCTTATGTCTTGGACACTCAGGTGAAGAGAGGAACAGAGCTGTCAACTGATCACCACCTGGTGATGAGTTGGATCAAGTGGCTGGGGAGGCTGCCGGACAGACCCGGTAAACCCAAATGTGTAGTGAGTGAATCCCCCTTTAGCCTCCTTTTATTAAGATTAAGTCTATCCTCTTATCTTTTATACCTGGAATCAATCTGGTTGCCCTACTCTGCACCTTTTCTAGTGCCTCTATGTCCTTCTTATAGTGCAGAATAGTGGCATTTAGTTGACTAGTTAGTTAGCTAGTAGTACCATATAGGGGGCCATATTATATTAAACAAACACAGCATTCAGGTAATTTATTTCTTGTTGAGACTAACGGTTGTTAGCTAGCTAACTAGCTAGCTAGTCACATCTTCAATTTGGTCAGCTAACGCTAGCTAACATCAGCTAGCTAGCTAGTTTGATGTTAATTATGATATTTCAATGATATTTCAACCATAACCTTAACATTCAAACGTTAACATTCATATTTCAACCATAACATTCTAAATGTTTAACCTGTCACCCTGATGAGCAAAATGAAGCGTTAAGGCTTACAAATTTCACTTAGAAGTAAATTCACCATTATAAGCTGTCCTGTCATGATTTTTGCAACACATTTTCCAGCTTTGCAAACAGGAAAAACGGTGCCTTCATAAAAACAGATTGACGGCAAAACAGCCAATGACGTGGCCAATCAGATTGGCGCTTCTGACAGGCAGGCTTTTGACGCACATTTGGAAGCTTTTATACAGTGGCAGCAAAACAGAAAAGATCGGTGTATGTTTTTGGCTTGTTGTGCTTCCATTAACAGAACTTCAATCTCCGCTTCAGAGAAGCTTTTTTCAACTATCTTTTTAAAAAGCCAAAATTCCATATATGGATTTTTAGGGGTGTCAATTTATGCTAATCAAATTTTGTGCACGCACCTTTGATTTATGATTTATATTTATCAGCATACACACATGGATAAAAAAAAAAAGCTGTGTCTACGCGTCTTTCCTGAATCTGGCGAAAGTTGTTTGTTTCTGTTCACCCGGATTTGCACACAGATTTACGAAAATATTGATAAATGAGGCAAATTGTTCGTGTTCTTTGAGCTTTTCATATCATCCTGGAGCTTTCCATTTGTGTTCCATACTGAACCATGTAAAACAATTATTGGATGATTTTGCGAAATGCAGAAAGCTGACCACAGGAGGTGGGGAGGGAGGACGAATTATCACAAATTCCTTCCTATTTTTCACGGAAGCAACATCTTTATCCTTTGTGACTGTTCATGAAATATATTAATTTATTGAATCCTTCTGATTTATTCAAGCACATGCTATCCATATGTGTATCTAGTCATATGCTAGTCATAATAGCTACCATATGTAGTATTTAATATTATGCTAACCATCTGCTAAACGTATGTAATGTCTCATCATATACTAATGAGGTTGGTATCTCCACCTCTCTCTCAGGAACAGCCAATGTGATTAATGCTTGTGTGGAAAATGGAATACAGTATCTGGTGTACACCAGCAGTATGGAAGTCATAGGGCCGAACATCAGAGGAGATCCCTTCATCAGGTACGTTATACCTGGATTCCATTTCTCAAACCATCTCTCACTCCATTTATACCTGGATTGCCTTTTTCACAATGTCTCACCCTGCTGAGAAAACAACTCAAGCTAGGTTTTGAAACATCTGATAGCTGTTTTGACCAGCTCCCAGCTTGACATAGTTCAGCTGGTTGGCCAGTTCAGCTCCCAGCTCCCAACATGATTTGACTAGCTCAAGCTACATTTTGACAGCTGGTTGACCAGCTACCAGCACTAGCTGGTTGACCAGCTCATACCCAGACAAGTTTGACAATCTTATGACCACCATGACCAGCCCAATTTTCCATCTGGTTAAGCTGGCTTAGCTGGATTTCACAGCAGGGCACTAACTCCATCTAGCTTTACTCTTTACTTTCACACTTGGTTCACTCTTCAATGCACTCACAATTTCTTTTTCCCTTTTATCCTATTCTCGAACACAGCTCAATCGTCCGTTTACTCATCTTTTTCAATTCATCCAACCCTTCTCCTCTTCCCTCCATAATCATTCTACATCTGTGCCATGTTCTCTGTTCCTTTGGTCTGTAAAAGGCTACACCTAATTCAGGAACCTCAGGTCACGTAAACACATTTAATTCCTTATCTCCAGCAGATAAATTCAGGAAATGTCCTGTAGCCTAGGAATGGTTAACAATTTCCACATATGGCAATAATTATGTAAATACAGGGTTCATTCCAGGCCCTTATCCACTCAACATGTCACAAACAAACTGTTTGGAGAGTTTGTAGATTGTTAATGATTGTCTTGGACCTTTGAACTATTTTCTTTAGTTCTATCAAGAAAATGTCCCCTGTGAGATGACAATTTGTAAATGTCACAATAAAAACTGATTAATTGCTAGATATCTGTAGATAGATAAAAGATCAGGTCAGTTATTATTATTTATTTGCGATTGTCATTGCTTTCTAAGGCAACAAATGGCATTGCCTTCTAAGGAAACAAAATGTGTCCTCTGCATTTACCTCATCCCAATGATTTATTAGCACTGGGCAGCCACAGTGCAGCGCCTGGAGATCAACTCCAGTTCTGAGGCCAGTGTCTGTCCAAGTAAAAATAAAAATCTGATCTGGACTCATTTAAGCCAAAAACTCAAACAGGCAAGTTCAACAATGACTACCAAATTTAAATGTTCAAGTGTCTCTACAACACAAAAAATATATATTCTGTGAATGGGTGGAGTTGGTGTGTCTATCTCATTTTCAACTATTCTCTTTGCAAATGAATTCGTATTGGCATATTCCCCTGGCTCATGAAAATCATGAATCAGTCAAACTAGGCACTGTATATCTCTCTCTCACTCTGATGATGCTGTAGATCTCTCTCACTTTGATGATGCTGTATATCTCTCTCACTCTGATGATGCTGTATATCCCTCTCTCACTCTGATGAGGCTGTATATCTCTCTCTCTCACTCTGATGATGCTGTATATCTCTCACTCTGATGATGCTGTAGATCTCTCTCACTCACTCTGATGATGCTGTAGATCTCTCTCTCACTCTGATGAGGCTGTATATCTCTCTCTCTCACTCTGATGATGCTGTAGATCTCTCTCTCACTCTGATGATGCTGTATATATCTCTCTCACTCTGATGATGCTGTATATCTCTCTCTCTCACTCTGATGATACTGTATATATCTCTCTCACTCTGATGATGCTGTATATCTCTCTCACTCACTCTGATGATGCTGTATATCTCTCTCACTTTGATGATGTTGTATATCTCTCTCACTCTGATGATGCTGTATATCTCTCTCTCTCACTCTGATGATACTGTATATCTCTCTCTCTCACTCTGATGATACTGTATATATCTCTCTCACTCTGATGATGCTGTATATCTCTCTCACTCACTCTGATGATGCTGTATATCTCTCTCTCTCACTCTGATGATACTGTATATATCTCTCTCACTCTGATGATGCTGTATATCTCTCTCACTCACTCTGATGATGCTGTATATCTCTCTCTCACTCTGACGATGCTGTAGATCTCTCTCACTCTGATGATACTGTATATCTCTCTCTCTCACTCTGATGATACTGTATATATCTCTCTCACTCTGATGATGCTGTATATCTCTCTCACTCACTCTGATGATGCTGTATATCTCTCTCACTTTGATGATGTTGTATATCTCTCTCACTCTGATGATGCTGTATATCTCTCTCTCTCACTCTGATGATACTGTATATATCTCTCTCACTCTGATGATGCTGTATATCTCTCTCACTCACTCTGATGATGCTGTATATCTCTCTCTCACTCTGATGAGGCTGTATATCTCTCTCTCTCACTCTGATGATACTGTATATCTCTCTCTCTCACTCTGATGATGCTGTATATCTCTCACTCTGATGATGCTGTAGATCTCTCTCTCACTCTGATGATGCTGTAGATCTCTCTCTCACTCTGATGATGCTGTATATCTCTCTCTCTCACTCTGATGCTGTATATCTCTCTCACTCTGATGATGCTGTAGATCTCTCTCACTCTGATGATGCTGTATATCTCTCTCTCACTCTGATGCTGTATATCTCACACTCTGATTATGCTGTATATCTCTATCTCTCTCTCAGAGGTGATGAGGACACCCTGTATAATGTGAGCCATGAGATGCCATACCCCAAGAGCAAGGCAGAGGCAGAGAAACTGGTGCTGGAGGCTAATGGCAGGAAGGTATCACACATACACACACATACACACACAGGCCCCTCCAAAAGTATTGTAACAACAAGGCCAATTCCTTTGTTTTTGCAATACACTGAATATATTTGGGGTTGAGACAAGTGTTCAGAATTTCACTTTCATTTTCTGGTATTTACCGATAGGCTACTTGTGAAAATAGCCATGGTGTCAAACCATCCAATTTTCAGGTGAGCAAGATATTGGAACAGAGAGTATTTAAGTAAATGAAAGTAAAAAACACTTAATTTTTGGTGGAATATCCTTTGCTTACAATAACTGCATCAAGCCTGCGACCCTTTGATACCACATTTTGCATTCTTCTTCTCTGATCCTTTTCAAGGCATTTACTTCAGCCTCTTTCAGTTGTTGTTTGGTTCGGGAGTGGGGGGGAATATCTAGCATTGACCTTGCTTGACATTCCAATACTTTTGGAGGGAACTGTATGCATGCACAAACACACACACTCACACACATTGCTAGCAGCACAGAGTCCATCTCCCACTGTTATAATGCAGCTTGAAGCACATAATCCATCTCCCAGACTGTTTTTATTCAGCTAGCAGCACATAATCCATCCAATCTGCTATGGGTTGGTTTGCTCTCTGCTGGTTGGTTTTCTGATACGCTGCTGGTTTGATACACACCTACATGCCTACTCACTTCCTGTTCTTGGTGTTGATGGGGTTGTGTGTTTGCAAAGGGACAAAGCAGGTGGAGTTCTTTTTTTGCTAATATTTGTTCCCTTTTTAAAAACTGCTATTATAAACGTGGTAAATAGATTTGCTTTTAAGGTGAAAACATTTGTTGCTGTTAGGGCACAGAGAGTGAATTTCCCCCCTTTTTTTCCTTTGCTAGCACTAGGCTGTATGCCGGTTAGATAATCAAACTGTATCAAGCTAAAAAGGTTTTTTTAAGCTTTTGTTTTTGTGTTTCCATTTGGGCAGTAACTTTCAGATCTAGGGAGAGAGAAGGAGATAGTTGGGCATAAAATGTGGCCGAAACTATGTGAGGGGTGCAGAATGATCACTCTGCTGGAAAGGAGGGCCGGCTCATGGGCTGACTGCATAGCGCATTCCAGGGACTGCACAGCGCGTCCTTTAAGGAACTACTGTGCACACCACAGCCGGCAGGGCGGAAGACTTCAGACCAGGCAAGACGAGAGAGTTGGGTGACAGTAGGGTGCAAACGAGGGAAAAGACGAGGCCCCTGTCTCTGAGAGTGGGAGGACTGATGAGCCTCAGGGCACCCCGATGGCCACATCCTCCAGGAAAAGGGAGTTAGTGCTAGTGGGGGGGACTCAATTATTAGAGGTATAGACAGCATAGTCTGTGCCCGTGAAAAGGAGTCTTGTACACTGTGTTGCCTGCCTGGTGCCCAGGTAGGAGATATCCTGCAGCGCACAGACCAGTTCCTGGCCAGAGGAGGGAGGGATCCAATGGTCATGGTCCATGTCGGGACCAATGACATAGGTAAGGGCAGGTTTGAGGTTCTGCAGGACAAATTTGTGAAATTAGCAGAACAGATCTTCTTCGGAATTCTCCCGTAGCACGTGTAAGCTGAGGGAAGCAGAACTTTATCTGGAGGTTTAACACGTGGCTACAACATTTTTATAGGAGAGAGGGGTACAGGATTATGGGGCATTGGGGCTTCTTTTGGGACAGGGGTGAGCTGTACAAGCTTGACAGGCTGCACCTGAACTGGAGGGGAACCTTTGCACTGGGTCAGCGTATGCTTGGGGTAGCACAGGATTATTTAAACTAGGGACTTGGGGGGCAGGGAGGATAGAGAGGGTAATGGGCAGGGAGATACAAACTGCCCAGATGGAAACGGCAAAGGCTACATGTAATGGTGGGAGCAATAACAAAATCTTTTCAGGGCAAAAATCAAGTAATGGTGGCTTGGAACAGCAGGGAGTGAGGGAACAGGTGAGGATGTGTAGAAGCAAGAAACTGAAATGTCTTTGTTTAAATGCAAGAAGCTAGGATTTGGAACTTGAGGCAGTTATTATTAGTGGGGGCTATGACAATGTAGGGATTACAGAGACATGGCTTGGGGATGAAGATGGGGATGAATATAATATAGAGGGGTATAAGGAATTATTAGGAAGGACAGATCCAGTAAGAGAGGTGGGGGTGTGGCTGTTTATATGAGAGAAAATCTTAGTGTGCAAGAGATTCCAGAAATTGACCAACACATGCCTAGTGAGGATATTCGGATTAAGCTTACTGGGGAGGAAGATGAGGGTATCACATGACAAACTCATTATCAAAATGAGGATGGTAGGAATTATAGGGGCCATTTCAAAGTGGGTTCGGAATTGGTTGCTAGTCAATGTGCGGTAGCAGTAAAAAAGGACATAGCCAGGAGTATTGAGTATAAGTCCAAGGAAGTTATACTCACCTTATAGAATACTCTTATTAGACCACACTTGGAGTGCTGTGTGCAGTTCTGGGGACCGCACTATAAGAAAGATATAGAAGCACTGGAAAAGGTTCAGATAAAGGCAACCAGATTTATTCCATGTATACAAGATTAAAATTACGAGAATAGACTTACGAGGATGCTTAATCGCTTTAAGCTTAGTAAAAGGAGGCTTAGGGGGGATTTGATTGAGACTTTTAAATTCATTAAAGGGATTATCAAATTATAGGGCATTCTTAAGGGTGAGTTTGGTTAGCAGAACGAGAGAGCACAAATGGAAATTGGCAAAGGAGAAATTCCGGCAAACTAGGCAGTAGGTACACTTAAGGGTAGGAAAAGGCAAGCATATGTTATGTTATGTTATGTTACAATGCAGCTAGCAGCAAGTAGCCATCTCCCAGCCTGTTATGATGCCGCTAAAAGCACATACAGTTGTGTTCAAGAAAATAGCAGTACAACATCAGTAACCTGATGAACCACTGTCATTAGTAATAGTGATATTTCTGCATGGCAAATACTTTACTTGTACATCTAGTAGTGTAATAGAAAAACAACAGAGCCAACTATCATGACAGGCACGTTGCTGGTTCTGAGTAATTGACTCATTCATTGAAAGCGGCGTGTTCAAAAGAATAGCAGTGTGGAGTTTAATTAGAGAATTCATTCATACTGTGAAAAAACAGGTTTCATTAATTGTCCTTTATTAAGGAAGAAGGGAAGCAAATGTTTCACATATTGTTATAAAATATATTTCCTTCTGAATTGCTAAGTAAAATGGGCCGTTCCAAACATTGTTCGGAGGAACAACGTTATTTGATTAAAAACTTGATTGGAGAGGGGAAAACGCATAAAGAAGTGCAGCAAATTATAGGATGCTCAGCTAAAATGATCTCAAATATTTTAAAATGGCAACAAAAACCCGAAATAAGCAGAAGAAAACCGGCAACAAACTTTTAAAATGGATCAAAGAATAATCAGAATGGCTATTCAGCCATTCATCAGCTCCAGAAAGATCAAAGATGATCTACAATTTACTGTAAGTGCTGTTACAGTCAGAAGATGTTTAATCGAAGCTAAGCTATCTGCAAGAAGCCCCCGTAAAGCACCATTGTTGAAAAAAGGGCATCAGTTAATATTTGCCATGGAACACATTGATTGGCCAAAAGAGAAATGGCGTAACATTCTGTGGACTGATGAGAATAAAATTGTTCTTTTCGGGTTTAGTGGTCATCCACAGTACGTCAGATGACCCCCGAGTACTGAATTCAAGCTACAGTACACTGTGAAGACAGTGAAGCATGGTGGCGCAAAAACCATATTAAGGTTTTGGGTTCGTATACCAGGGATCATGGATCAGTTTGAATACATCAGAATATTTGAAGAGATTATGTTGCCGTACGCCGAAGAGGAAATGCCCCTGAAATGGATGTTTCAACAAGACAACGACCCCGAACACACGAGCAAGGAAGCAACATCTTGGTTCCAGACAAAAAGGATTGAGGTAATGGAGTAGCCAGCTCAATCCCCCAACCTCAACCCCATTGAAAAAATTGTGGAGTGACATTAAAAATGCAGTTTCCGGGAGTCTCTTGCACAGGCTAAGACGCAGCAGACTTGCGGTTGCAGTTTTCTGCAGTCGCACACCGGGGACCGGGGTTCGATTCCCGGTCCTGCGAAAAAGGCAAAGTTTGGCCGGCTCATGTGGAGCGGCATAATTGGCTCGCTGCTCCAGAGGGATTGACTTGGCAGAGTCAGCGGATCGCCGCATACAACTGCCCCTCGGGCGCCTCGGAATCCCGGTCACGAGCATGAGATGAGACGGCTTGAAGAAGACGTGTCTCTCTCCTTCGGACACACGGAGGGACGGGGTGTGGGCGGTGTATCTAACACTAACTCTCACTGGATTAGATGGGGCACAATTGGGAGAAAAAGGGAAAATCTGAAATAATGTCTTTTTTCTTTTTTTAAATGCAGTTTCTGAAGCAAACCCCAAAAATTCACAGGAACTGTGGAATGTAGTTTGTTCATCCTGGGCTGAAATACCTGAAGTTGGTTGACTCGATGCAACGCAGATGCGCAGCATTTACCAAAAACAATGGTTATGCAACTTACTATTAGTTCAGTAATTTAAAGTGAAGTTAAATCTTGAAAAATGTCTTCAATTTATACAGTGAGACTTTGAAGAGAAAAATGTCGACGCTGCCATTTTTTTGAACAGATTAATATTCCTTTTCTTCCTAATAATCCTTCCTGTAAAAGAATAACGGAGACTTGATAAATTTTACTAATGCTTTGATTTGGAATTGAATGTGTAATGTTTCCACTACATTTGAAATATCGAACGAAAAGCGATTAAAAATATTTGCACTTTATTCACTTTTTTTAACGCACTGCTATTTACTGCTACAACTGTAGGCCATCTCCCAGACTTTTATAATGCAGCTGGCAGCACATAATCCATCTGCCAGACTGTTATGATGCAGCTAAAAGCACATAGTCCATCTGCCAGACTGTTATGATGCAGCTACACCCTCTGAACACGGCCTGAAACTAATGCTAAACACACCTCTCACCTCTCACCTCTCTCTCTCTCTCTCTCCCAGGTGATTGGGGGGGCGTGTCTGTACACCTGCTCACTACGTCCCACTGGTATTTATGGGGAGCACCACCAGCTGATGCGGGACTTCTACGAGACAGGGGTGCGCACGAGGGGCTGGATGGTCCGGGGCGTCTCCCAGGACAAGGAGCATGGCCGCGTCTATGCAGGTGAACACACACGTGTGCACACACATTGTAGCTGATCATTTTGGCTTCAAACTTTAATGCAAAATTTTATTTTAAGGTTACGTGCTCAAATATGGCTTGCTATATTCAGTTATCTAAGGCTAGCTAACTAGCTAGTTATAACTTTAGTTCTCATCGGTTGGTAAAATCTTTTGGGGCCAATACAAATATATTCCCAGATTATATTCTAAATTGTTCAACTAATCTAGCTAAAAATACCAGGAAATACTCAAACTCAATCAACTTTATTAGTTTCCTGTACATCTGGTTAATGAATATATCTCATCAGCCAGTCACGTCAGAGCCAGAATCAATGCATAGACGCATACAGACATTGTCAAGAGGTTCACTGATTGTTACATTACATTACATTAATGGCATTTGGCAGACGCTCTTATCCAGAGCGACGTACAACAAAGTGCATACCCATAACCAGGGATAAGTGCGCTGAAAGACCCTAGATGGAAGTACAATTTCACATGCACAACAAAGATAAGGACCAAGGCCTATTTTTTTTAATTTTATTATTATTTTTTTTAAACAAATAAACAAGCCAAACTAAAAATATTGATACACAAAAAGTAAATCACAGAAAGACAACAATTAAGGTTCACAGGGAGGTAGGGAGGGACGGGGAGAGGTGCTGCTTGTTCACACCAAATATCAGAATGGGGAATAAATGTAATCTAAGTGGCTTTGTTTGTGGAATGATTGTTGTTGCCAGGGTTGAATTTGTCAGAAACTGCTCATCTGGGATTTGCAGAGAATGGTGCAGAAACAAAAATCAAGCGAGTGGCAGTTCTGTGGGTGAAAATGCCTTGTTAATGAGAGAGGCCAGAGCAGAATGGCCAGATAAGCTACCTGCCTGTAGGAATTTAAAGACAGCATGACTCGAGGGTTGATCCAGCATTGTCTCTACTGTATCCTGTACACTATCCACCCTTTAGCCCTGTAATTTAATGGTCTTCCCTCCAGGTAATGTGGCCTGGATGCATCTGCTAGCAGCTCGGGCCCTGAGAGAGCACCCCCACAGGCTGGGAGGGGAAGCGTACTTCTGCTACGACGACTCGCCCTACAAGAGCTACCAGGACTTCAACATGCAGTTCTTGTCACAGTTCCACTTCCGGGAGGTGCGTGTGCCAGCCTGGCTGCTGTGGGGGGTGGCCTCCCTGAACGACCTGCTGCGCTGGCTGCTGAGGCCGGTGTGTAACTACACGCCTCTGCTCAACCGCTACACACTGGCTGTGGCCTCCACGTCCTTCACCGTGAGCTCCGACAAGGCCCAGCGCCACTTTGCATACCGGCCACTCTTCAGCTGGGAGGAGGCCAAATCCCGCACTCTGAGCTGGGTCAACACGTTCCCCCTCAGAGCCAAGGCCTCATAATCCAGCATAACCACACTCTGAGCTGGGCCAACACTTTCCCCCACACAATAAAGGCCTCCCAACCCAGTCTAACCACACTCTGAGCTGGACCAACACTTTCCCCCACAGAGCCAAGGCCTCATAATCCAGCATAACCACACTCTGAGCTGGGCCAACACTTTCCCCCACACAATAAAGGCCTCCCAACCCAGTCTAACCACACTCTGAGCTGGGCCAACACTTTCCCCCACAGAATAAAGGCCTCCCAACCCAGTCTAACCACACTCTGAGCTGGACCAACACTTTCCCCCACAGAGCCAAGGCCTCATAATCCAGCATAACCACACTCTGAGCTGGGCCAACACTTTCCCCCACACAATAAAGGCCTCCCAACCCAGAGAGAGAGAGAGAGAGAGAGAGTTGCTGTTTGTCAGAACAGAGAACTAGACTAAATAGATCTGAGTCAAATTGCTTTTGCATGGCACCCTAGAACCCCAGGGGCACCAATACCACCATCAGTGTTGCCATGTCAGAGAAATATTTCCTTATATGCCCAGTGATCTCTCAAGACCTATTCACAAAGGTCAGAAACAAGAGATTGGCATCCTCCAGTGCTGCGCTTAGAGAAGAGAAATACTATATGTATTTTCTTTTTAAATATAAAACATTCCTGCTAATTCCATAAATATATTGGACCTTGTCAAATGGCATGCATCAATTACAGTATGTTAACAGCATGCTATGCAATGATGTTGGAGATTATATATGAGATGAGGACTTTTCAATTTAAATGCAATTTATAATATATATTTAGGAGATGTGTGGATAATTTGCACATTCTCTATTGATGGCAACCTAAATTTGCTTGGTGGATAACATGGGCATGAAAGCCGAGCATATGTGCAGTTTGGAGTTAATTTATCTTTTTAATTCCAGTGCTGTGGATTCATGCAACATGCAATCATCTTAACATAAAACAATTATCCTTTACTTTACTAGTAAAAGTAAAAAAGGAAGAAAAGTGTATTATTTTGTAAGTAAAATTACATATATTTTTAAATATTTTTAAATACTTTTAATTTTTTTAAAACTGAAGATGTGTAAATGTCTTGGAGAAGGCAACCTGCTTAGCAAATAAATAATAAAACTGAATTAATTTTAGTAACCATTTTGTTTGTCTTAATGTAGTCTTTTTTATTGTGTAAATGTGAAAGTGGGGGTGGGATTTCTCATCAGGTGTATATGTAGATGTTAAGATGTTGAATAAGATGATTTATTCATGCTTTTTGGCTCATTTCTACCCTTGTCTGGATCTATGCCTTGCCACAATTTTGTCTACAGGAAGTTCCTTGGACTTCATAGCTTGGATTTTATCCAAACATGCAGTGTGAATTGTGGAATCTTGGACAGGCGTGTGCCTAAACTATGTCCAATCAATTCAATTTGCCACCGGTGGACACATCTCAAGGATAATTAAAGAAAATAGGATTTTCAATTCGGAGTGCCACAGCAAAGGGTTTTAATATGTTTGCAAAGATTTCTAAATGGGTTATTGAGTGTAGATTGATGGGCAAAAATGGCAATCTTTTAAAATTAAATCTACAACACAATAAAGTGTGTAAAAACTGAAGCCATATTTAAAACAGAAAAATTATACAGAATTGGGTTGTGCTCAATAGAAAATTGCAACAGAATTAGGTAATGCTCAATTGAAAAATGAAATAGAATTAGGTAATGCTCTATAGAAAAGTGAAACAGAATTATGTCAAGCTGTATGTAAAAGTGAAACAGAATTAGGTAATGCCCTATAGATAATTGAAACAGAATTAGGTAGTGCTCAATAGAATAGTGAAAGAGAATTAGATACTGCCAGATGACTGCTCTTAACTCCTGAGCCATTGTCGCTCCCACAGAGACATAGAGACAGTACTTATGGCAAGTTAGCTTTTCATAGAGAATGGTAACAGAAATGCCAATAACGTTAGATTTCCATAGATGGATTTCCATAGATGGTGCTAACAGCACATTAGTTTTCCATTCATGGTGCAAACAGCATGTTAGCTTTCGATACACAGTGCTGACAGTATGTTTGCTTTCCACAGACAAAACTGTAGACACAAAACTCAAAAAGCATAAGCACAATTTTCAAATCTATAAACACTTGCTTGAATACAATAAACATAAACCAACGATCATTTGTTTATTGAACTAAATCAGTTTTAGCCTTTCAAAATGAAGTACACGTTACATATGATACGACTGTCTTTTCATTCATTACAATGCACCTTACTATCAATGAATCCAACTACTCAAAATTAAAAGTGTAACATTACTCCTAAAGCATCGGTTACAACATTGGTTCCAACATTCCATGATTTTACGACATAATCATTGGATGTAATATTTAATCACCATCCTTTATCGGAGAGGTTTTTTGGCAGATGATCCATGTTAGAATAAAGATCAAGGTTTTTTTTTCATGCACAAAATGCAAAAAATCACTGCAAAGAGGTCTCAAAATAAACTCATTCTATCAAACCATTTTAAACATAGTATTGTAAAAACAACAGTTCAAGAAAATAGCAGTACAACATCAGTAACCTGATGAACCACTGTCATTAGTAATAGTGATATTTCTGCATGGCAAATACTTGACTTGTAGATGTAGTACTGTAATAGAAAAACAACTGACCCAACTGTCATGACATGCACACTGCTTGTTCTGAGTAATTGACTCATTCATTGAAAGGGGCGTGTTCAAAATAATAGCAGTGTGGAATTTAATTAGATAATTCATTAATTCTGTGAAAAAACTGGTGTCATTAATTGTCCTTAAGGAAGAAGGGAAGCAAATGTTTCACATATTGTCATAAAATATATTTCCTTCTGAATTGTATGGGCTGTAAAATGGGCTGTTCCAAACATTGTTCGGAGGAACAACATCCTTTGATTAAAAAGTTGATTAGAGAGGGGGAAACATAAAAAGTGCAGCAAATTATAGGATACTCAGCTAAACTGATCTCAAATGCTTTAAAATGGCAACAAAAACCAGAAAAAAACGGAAGAAAACGAGCAGCTACTGTTAAAATGGATCGAAGAATAGTCAGAATGCAAAGATTCAGCCGTTCATCAACTCCAGAAAGATCAAAGATTACAATTACATTTACCTGTAAGTGCTGTTACAGTCAGAAGACGTTTAATCGAAGTAAAAAAAAAAAAAGGGTATGTGCAGAATCGGTTAAAATTTGCCAAAGGACACATCGATTGGCCCAAAGAGAAATGGCATAACATTCTGTCGACTGATGAGAATAAAATAGTTCTTTTCGGGTCTAGTGGTCATCGACAGTATGTCAGACGACCCCTGGGTACTGAATTCAAGCCACAGAACACTGGGAAGACAGTGAAGCATGGTGGTGCAAAAATCATGGTATGGGGATGTTTTTCATACTACGGTGTTGGGTTCGTATACCAGGGATCATGGATCAGTTTGAATACATCAACATATTTGAAGAGATTATGTTGCCATATGCTGAGGAGGAAATGCCCCTGAAATGGATGTTTCAACAAGACAACAACCCCAAGCATGCAAGGAAGTGAGCAACATCTTGGTTCCAGACAAAAAGGATTGAGGTAATGGAGTGGCCAGCTCAATCTCCCGACCTCAACCCCATTGAAAACTTGTGGGGTGACATTAAAAATGCAGTTTCTGAAGCAAAACCCAAAAGTTCACAGGAACTGTGAAATGTAGTTTGTTCATCCGGGGCTGAAATACCTGTTTCTAGGTGCCAGAAGTTGGTTGACTCAATGCAACGCAGATGCGCACCAGTTATCAAAAACAATGGTTATGCAACTAAATATATTTTCAGTAGTTGAAAGTGAAGTTAAATCTTTAAAAATGTCTTCAGTTTATACAGTTTGAAGAGAGTTTGAGAGAAAAATGTTGACTGCCATTTTTTTTTACAGATTACGATTCCTTTTCTTTGCTTCCTGTAAAAGAATAATGCCGACTTCTTAAATTTGCTAATTAATTAATTAAATGTGTAATGTTGTAGGTGACACAGGTGTGCAGAGCATAGACTGGTGTGCTAACAGCCTGATATTCCTTGCTTCGGTCAGAAAGCGGCGAACATCACAATAAAGGATTGACTTCCACAACTTGATTCACAGTTTCGATGAGATGTTTACTTGTAATTTGTCTATG
Source organism: Conger conger (assembly GCF_963514075.1). Taxonomy (NCBI): domain Eukaryota; kingdom Metazoa; phylum Chordata; class Actinopteri; order Anguilliformes; family Congridae; genus Conger; species Conger conger. The sequence continues at coordinate 38,345,430 of NC_083775.1, forward strand.
GTACATTACAGCATGAATAAACATGGGTGTTTGTGTGGTCTCTGCAACCCGGCTGCATAAACCTACACGACAGCATACATTCAACTTAACCAAGTTAACAGTATAACACTACTCTCTAGTCCCTCTAGATGGCAGCACAGACTATACAATAGCACTACGCACGTAATACTGGAATAAACGGCACGCACAGTTTCATACAACAATTCGCCAGGCTACATATTAGTTAGCTAGCTAACGTTCCTAGTCGAACATATTAGTATACTGTAGGGAAAACATCACTTACATGCTCTTGCACGCACACATGTATCCACAACAAATAAGGAACAATGGGAACCAAAGTATCTAGTAACTGACTTGGTTTAGGATGATTAGTTTAACCCCAGCAGAACGAAACTGTTACTGACACGATGTCTCAACTGAACTGACTAAACTTGTCTCATCTCGTGCTGATGACGTCAGTGTCTCTGGTCACCGTAGCGACAGGGGGTTTTATACAGCCGCCCCCTAATTTGGGAAACAAATTAGAAAAAGGTCCAGAAACACCTGTTGCTACAACAGGGTGCTGACATCTATGGCTTCTGGAAGTTGTGGCAGGGTGATGAGTTTCGTGACTGGACGAAGGTAAGTACGTCCTTTGATGGTGACGTCAACTGCCCTGATCCGTCCATCGCTGTTGGGAATGACCCGCGTGACCTTGCCTACTGGCTACAGGGCACGCGGCAGTTGGGGGTCCACCACCATCACCACTTGTCCCACTGACAGATCTGAGGTGGACTGTTGCCATTTCTGGCGAAGCTGGAGGTTGGGCAAGTATCGACGAATGAACTGGGACCAGAACTGATCTGCAATAACTTGACTATGGCACCAACTGCGTCTCCCTAGAAGTTCACGGGCACCGTAAACGGCTTGGGGGAGAGAAGCGTCCCGCTGCCCCATGAGTAACAGATTTGGAGTGATTGGATCGGCGTCCGCTACATCGGATGACACGTAGCCGAGGGGTTTGGAATTAAGCATCCCCTCCACTTCAGCGAGGACTGTGGAGAGAGCCTCCTCGGAAACTATTTGGTCCCCTAGGACCACCTGGAGCGAAGCTTTGACGGAGCGTATCTCCCGCTCCCGGGTGCCCCCAAAGTGTGGTGCATGCGGAGGGTTAAAGCGAAAGGAGATGCTTTGCTCACTCAGTTTCTCCCGGAGAGCTGGTTCCAGAGCGGCGAAGGCCTCTTTTAGCTCTCTGCTTCCCGCTCTAAAGTTTGTGCCTTGGTCCGATACCAGCTCGTAGGGCTTCCCGCGCCTTGAGATGAAGCGCCGTAGAGCCATGAGAAACGAGTCGGTGTCCATGCTGGGCAGCAGGTCTAGGTGCACGCATCTCGTAGTGAGGCATTTAAAGATAATTCCCCAGCGCTTTTCCTGTCTCCTGCCGATCTTGATTTTAAACGGCCCGAAACAGTCAACTCCGGTTGACCAGAAGGGAGGCTGTTGTAGACGGAGTCGAGAGGCAGGAGGTCAGCCTTCTTGGGAGTTATTTTCTACAATCTAGACACTGGCGTTGATGTTTTCGGACGGCCTGTCTACCGCTGAGCACCCAGTATGTTCGGCGTAGCTCAGCAAAGACACGCTCGGGGCCAGGGTGCAGCAGCCGGTCGTCGTAGTCCTTTATGATCAATTTGGTGTAGTGATGATCAGGTGACAGCACTATAGGGTGCAATGCATCCACGTCCATATTCTCTGCCTTGCGCAGGCGGCCACCGACGCGAATGAGTCCCAGGTTGTGGTCGTACTCGGACGACAGGGCGCTTATTCGGCTACTACGGCGCACTTCCCTTCCATTTTGGAAAGAATGGACTTCCTCTGGGAAGCTGTCCTGTTGTGCCTGTTTCAGGAGCAGAACTTCAGTGTCTATACGCTGTGAGGCTGACATGGGATGGGCAGCCGCCCCGTGAATGGACAGGTGCGCGTCCTGGATCAAGTCAGCCCAGGTAGCGTGTTGTGTAGGATCAGACACACGGGGACTGACGACAGCGACATGGGCGCAGAAGGTTGATTTTCGTAGCTCACTTTCGTCTCCTATGCTCAGCGTGGGCTCTGCTGGCCAGCTCTCTGGTGCCTCTCGGAGGAAAGGTGGACCCTGTGTCCATCGGTTTGGCTGGGACAGCTCTACGAGAGACTTTCCACGGGTTATATCATCTGCAGGGTTCTGCTCAGATGGCACATATTTCCAGCTGTCTGTCCCTGTCAGCTCCTGGATCTCGGCTATATGAGTGCCCACGAAGACTTTGTAGTGACAGGACTCTAAGCGGATCCAAGTCAGCACTGTCGTCGAGTCTGTCCACAGAGTGAGGCTGGTGATAGGTAGGGTGAGTTCTGTCATAAGCAGCTTAGCCAGCTGGGCTCCGGTGAGCGCTCCGCACAGCTCCAAGTGAGGCATTGACAACTGCTGCTTTGGGGCTACTCGGGACCTGGTGATGACGAAAGAAGTGTGGACCTCTCCTGCAGTGACACTTCGAACGACACGTTGGCTCCTTTGACCTCTATCACCTCCTGTCGGATTGTCCTGAGGGTGAGTGACTCCTCCGTTCTCTTTAGTCCCAGGTAGTGAGCTGCTGCCGGGAGGATTATGGTTCTTTCAGATCTATCATCTAGTATAGCATGCGTATCTAGGGTTCTCCCTTGATTATGGAGTTTGACAGGCACTACCTTGAGCATGACCTTTCCGGAGTGAGTAGATTGGTCTAGGTAGACAACGCTGGGTGATGTACTCACTGTGAGGACTTTCTTTGCGGTAGCTGCTCCGTGAAGGATGAGAAGGTATTGCTCGCCACAAGTGCTGCAGACCTTCTTCAAGGTACAGCTATCGGGCTGGTGCCCTCTCCCGCACCTCCAACATCTCTTGTTCTCCTTTATCCATGTTACGATTTGTATGGTACTCAGTTTGCCAATCTCTATACAGGAGTTGAGGTAGTGGTCTGAGCCTTTACAGGATGGGCAGTAGGGCTTGAATTTCTCCCGTTTCTGACCTTTGGTGGTCTCCTTCTTCTCCTGAGAAGTGGAGATGGAGGCAGTGGAGGAGTCCCCGGCAGCCTGGTCGGTGCCATAATATATGGTACATTGTGGCTTCTGTGACTTTGAGCTCCTCTTCTCACTGGGCTTATCAGAGTACTGTTGACGGTCTGATTGGGATCCCTCTGGTTGGTAATGCTCAATGGCTCTCCTTGATACCCGGATCGCCTGAGATTTCCTCTCCAGCCACTGTGCAAAATCAGGGAGCGTGTACGTTCTATCTGTGCCACTCTGGAGAATGCCCCGATTCAGGCAATACTCTGCAAAGCTATCTCTGTAGGAGGGGGGCAGCTTGGTGAGTAGCTTATCAACATGAGAACCGCACAGAAGCTCAATTCTTGATGCTCCATCCAAAGTGCTGAGCAGACCGACAAGAGAGCTGACAGATAGGGCAAAGTCCTCAAAGCTCTGGGGGTCTCCTAGTTTCACAGCCGGTGCATTCAGGATGCTGCTGATTTTGCCTTGTACTAGTTGCCTGGGTTGGCCGAAGCGCTGTTGCAGTACCTGCATGGCTCTGGTGTATGGCATAGGATCATGGAGGTACCTCTTGGCTAGTTGTAAGGCATTGGGGAATTTGAGGTGGTCTAGAAGAACTTGGAACTTATAGTCCTCTGTCAGGTGATAATGAGGACCTAGCATGGCGTCTAGGCCGTTCTTTAACAGTGCGAAGTCACTCTCCTTCCCGGAGGTAAACACAGGCAGCTTTGGCTTTGGGATGCCGTAAGAGGCCGCTATAGCCATCTCCATCATGCTGGGCATTTGACCGGTTAGCTGTGACTGGGGATACTGTGGCACAGAGCTGGTCATGGGCGGAGGAACAATGTCTGGCTGCCCCTTAGGCTGAAAGGCATGCATGTAGTTGTCTGAGTACCTTTCAGGCAGCGGTCCTTGCGGTGGTGCTGAGTGCTGGAACGTAGGCGGAGGCTGCCAAAGTGCAGGAGGAGGCTGTGATCTGGGTTCCAGGACATGGTGGCTCTGTACGGCAGGAGGACAAGGGTGCTGGTACACAGGCAGGAGTTGTGCAGCTGCAGCGATAGCTGCTGTTGATAGGCGGGTGGCATCTGGAACTGTGGCTGGTATAGCTGGTGTGTCGTACCTGCTGTCGCTGACCCAGGGCGTGGCGTATCATGGCATGTTGGCGGTCTGAAGGATGGAGCTGAAGCTGGACGAGAGGGGGCCTCGTTAGCTGGAGGCAGAGGATGGTGAGGTTGTCTGACTGGGGTCGGCAGATGTAGTGCGGGGTCTGAGTGCTGCAGTTGGTGCAGGACAGCTCGGGGCCTGCTTGAGGTAAGGACAGGCATACTGGCACTACGGTCCTGCATCGGTTGTTGGTGCCGTACAGCCATCCTCGCCGCTGGAGCGTGGTACCGCGAGCTACCACGTCAGTCTCGCTCCAGTGACATCCTCCGTGCCAGTGCACTGACTTGCTGCTGTACGTTCAGCATACACTCTTCTATTCTGTCCAGTCTTGTGGGTTCATCTCTCTTACCAGTGTAGTGTTCAGCTGGAGGGGGTGAACGGGGGGGTCATTCTCTGTTCAGCATCAGTGTAAACAGTCTTAGCTGACAACAATGGTGAATCAAGCTGCTGTGGTTGGTGGTCCAGTACAAAGTCCCCCAGATGCCCTGGGATCCGTCGGGTCCTGCTGGGGCGGAGGCTCTGTTCGTATTCATTGTAATGTTGGGAGTACGCCATGAGGAAAGAGCTGTTTGCACTATCCGGCTCGAAGGACCAGTTTGTAGGTGACACAGGTGTGCAGAGCATAGACTGGCGTGCTAACAGCCTGATATTCCTTGCTTCGCTCAGAAAGCGGCGAACATCACAATAAAGGATTGACTTCCACAACTTGATTCACAGTTTCGATGAGATGTTTACTTGTAATTTGTCTATGGTACATTACAGCATGAATAAACATGGGTGTGGTCTCTGAAATATAACAGAAAGGAATAAAGAATCACTGATCGCAGTAATAACATTGGAATATCGTTGGCTGCATAAACCTACACGACAGCATAAATTCAACTTAACCAAGTTAACAGTATAACACTACTCTCTAGTCCCTCTAGATGGCAGCATAGACTATACAATAGCGCTACGCACGTAATACTGGAATAAACGGCACGCACAGTTTCATACAACAATTCGCCAGGCTACATATTAGTTAGCTAGCTAACGTTCCTAGTCGAACATATTCGTATACTGTAGGGAAAACATCACTTACATGCTCTTGCACGCACACATGTATCCACAACAAATAAGGAACAATGGGAACCAAAGTATCTAGTAACTGACTTGGTTTAGGATGATTAGTTTAACCCCAGCAGAACAAAACTGTTACTGACACGATGTCTCAACTGAACTGACTAAACTTGTCTCATCTCGTGCTGATGACGTCAGTGTCTCTGGTCACCGTAGCGACAGGGGGTTTTATATAAATGTTTCCACTACATTTCAAATATTGAACAAAAAGCTATTAAAAAATATTTACACTTTATTCCCTTTTTTTACGCACTGCTATTTATTTTAACTTTAGGTATCTTGTGTGTAGGTGATCTACACAAATGTTCCTCTAGTATGTCATGACAAATGAGATTGAACCAATCATTTTGGAATTAGAATATTTCTTCAAAGATATGAATGCACAATGCATGGCCACAAGAAAGCCCCGGTAATATTATGTGTGGTATAACAACTAAGCTTCCCTGGTTTTTTCTACCAATTTTGTACCACCTTGTTTTACACTGAAGTAGGTCTGGACTACTGCCCCTAACAGCTCTCCTGATCTGTTAGGGGCAGTGGTCTGTTAGGGGCAGTAGTTCAGTAGGCAGTAGTCCAGACCAGGATGTGTGTGAGTATGTGAGTGTATGTATGTGTGTGTGTGTGTCTGTGTGTTGGGCGGGGGAAATATTTTGGATTGCCCCTTAACTCCAGACAGCAAGGGATTGGGGAGTTCCCATTGGCTGAAGCCCAGGAAGGATTCCATCGGCGTGACACATCCCTGAGTCCTGCTTTCTGACCGGGATTTTCCTCAGCAATGCACTCAATATTTATATGGTCTGCTGTTGTTCCTAAATCCACTATTTCACTTTGCAGAAAAACATATGCAGGATCAACTTATAAAGTGTCTGGGCTGTTTGGTGACAGCGCATCCATTACATTACATTATTGGCATTTTGGCAGACGCTCTTATCCAGAGCGACGTACAGTTGATTAGACTAAGCGGGAGACAATCCTCCCCTGGAGCAATGCAGGGTTAAGGGCCTTGCACAAGGGCCCAACAGCTGTGCAGATCTTATTGTGGCTACACCGGGATTGGAACCACCAACCTTGGGTGTCCCAGTCCTTTACCTTAACCACTACGTTACAGGCCGCCCCACGGCATCCGATGCTGGTAGCTCCTTAGGTGAACTCACACACACATACACACAGTAAAAGGGCAATTCTCTATGTGCAAGCACTGCGATTTCAGTAACAGGGCAATTCTCTATGTGCAAGCACTGTGATTTCAGTAACAGGGCAATTCTCTATGTGCAAGCACTGCGATTTCAGTAACAGGGCTGCACATAAAGTGTCTTCCTACCTCTCGTCTCTGCCAGCCCAACTTGCCAACTGTGGTGTGACACAAAGCAGCCCTTCACATCACAGGTTTTGGAGGACAGCATATTCTCCGTAAACTAGAGCAGAGGATTCAGGATCGAGCACTGGATATACAATTAGGCATATTCCAGATGGTCTGTTAGGGGCAGTAGTTCAGTAGGCAGTAGTCCAGACCAGGATGTGTGTGAGTATGTGAGTGTATGTGTGTGTGTGTTGGGAGGGGGAAATATTAACTCCAGACAGCAAGGGATTGGGGAGTTCCCATTGGCTGAAGCCCAGGAAGGATTCCATCAGCGTGACACATCCCGAGGCCTGCTTTCTGACCGGGATTTTCCTCAGCAACGCACTCAATATTTATATGGTCTGCTGTTGTTCCTAAATCCACTATTTCACTTTGCAGAAAAACATATGCAGGATCAACTTATAAAGTGTCTGGGCTGTTTGGTGACAGGGCATCCATTACATTACATTATTGGCATTTTGGCAGACGCTCTTATCCAGAGCGACGTACAGTTGATTAGACTAAGCGGGAGACAATCCTCCCCTGGAGCAATGCAGGGTTAAGGGCCTTGCACAAGGGCCCAACAGCTGTGCAGATCTTATTGTGGCTACATTGGGATTGGAACCACCAACCTTGGGTGTCCCAGTCCTTTACCTTAACCACTACGCTACAGGCCGCCCCACGGCATCCGATGCTGGTAGCTCCTTAGGTGAACTCACACACACATACACACAGTAAAAGGGCAATTCTCTATGTGCAAGCACTGTGATTTCAGTAACAGGCCAATTCTCTATGTGCAAGCACTGCGATTTCAGTAACAGGCCAATTCTCTATGTGCAAGCACTGTGATTTCAGTAACAGGGCAATTCTCTATGTGCAAGCACTGCGATTTCAGTAACAGGCCAATTCTCTATGTGCAAGCACTGCGATTTCAGTAACAGGGCAATTCTCTATGTGCAAGCACTGCGATTTCAGTAACAGGCCAATTCTCTATGTGCAAGCACTGCGATTTCAGTAACAGGGCTGCACATAAAGTGTCTTCCTACCTCTCGTCTCTGCCAGCCCAACTTGCCAACTGTGGTGTGACAAAGCAGCCCTTCACATCACAGGTTTTGGAGGACAGCATATTCTCCATAAACTAGAGCAGAGGATTCAGGATCGAGCACTGGATATACAATTAGGCATATTCCAGATGGTCTGTTAGGGGCAGTAGTTCAGTAGGCAGTAGTCCAGACCAGGATGTGTGTGAGTATGTGAGTGTATGTGTGTGTGTGTTGGGAGGGGGAAATATTAACTCCAGACAGCAAGGGATTGGGGAGTTCCCATTGGCTGAAGCCCAGGAAGGATTCCATCAGCGTGACACATCCCGAGGCCTGCTTTCTGACCGGGATTTTCCTCAGCAATGCACTCAATATTTATATGGTCTGCTGTTGTTCCTAAATCCACTATTTCACTTTGCAGAAAAACATATGCAGGATCAACTTATAAAGTGTCTGGGCTGTTTGGTGACAGGGCATCCATTACATTACATTATTGGCATTTTGGCAGACGCTCTTATCCAGAGCGACGTACAGTTGATTAGACTAAGCGGGAGACAATCCTCCCCTGGAGCAATGCAGGGTTAAGGGCCTTGCACAAGGGCCCAACAGCTGTGCAGATCTTATTGTGGCTACATTGGGATTGGAACCACCAACCTTGGGTGTCCCAGTCCTTTACCTTAACCACTACGCTACAGGCCGCCCCACGGCATCCGATGCTGGTAGCTCCTTAGGTGAACTCACACACACATACACACAGTAAAAGGGCAATTCTCTATGTGCAAGCACTGTGATTTCAGTAACAGGCCAATTCTCTATGTGCAAGCACTGCGATTTCAGTAACAGGCCAATTCTCTATGTGCAAGCACTGTGATTTCAGTAACAGGGCAATTCTCTATGTGCAAGCACTGCGATTTCAGTAACAGGCCAATTCTCTATGTGCAAGCACTGCGATTTCAGTAACAGGCCAATTCTCTATGTGCAAGCACTGCGATTTCAGTAACAGGGCTGCACATAAAGTGTCTTCCTACCTCTCGTCTCTGCCAGCCCAACTTGCCAACTGTGGTGTGACAAAGCAGCCCTTCACATCACAGGTTTTGGAGGACAGCATATTCTCCGTAAACTAGAGCAGAGGATTCAGGATCGAGCACTGGATATACAATTAGGCATATTCCAGATGGTCTGTTAGGGGCAGTAGTTCAGTAGGCAGTAGTCCAGACCAGGATGTGTGTGAGTATGTGAGTGTATGTGTGTGTGTGTTGGGAGGGGGAAATATTAACTCCAGACAGCAAGGGATTGGGGAGTTCCCATTGGCTGAAGCCCAGGAAGGATTCCATCAGCGTGACACATCCCGAGGCCTGCTTTCTGACCGGGATTTTCCTCAGCAATGCACTCAATATTTATATGGTCTGCTGTTGTTCCTAAATCCACTATTTCACTTTGCAGAAAAACATATGCAGGATCAACTTATAAAGTGTCTGGGCTGTTTGGTGACAGGGCATCCATTACATTACATTATTGGCATTTTGGCAGACGCTCTTATCCAGAGCAACGTACAGTTGATTAGACTAAGCGGGAGACAATCCTCCCCTGGAGCAATGCAGGGTTAAGGGCCTTGCACAAGGGCCCAACAGCTGTGCAGATCTTATTGTGGCTACACCGGGATTGGAACCACCAACCTTGGGTGTCCCAGTCCTTTACCTTAACCACTACACTACAGGCCGCCCCACGGCATCCGATGCTGGTAGCTCCTTAGGTGAACTCACACACACATACACACAGTAAAAGGGCAATTCTCTATGTGCAAGCACTGCGATTTCAGTAACAGGCCAATTCTCTATGTGCAAGCACTGCGATTTCAGTAACAGGGCAATTCTCTATGTGCAAGCACTGCGATTTCAGTAACAGGGCAATTCTCTATGTGCAAGCACTGCGATTTCAGTAACAGGCCAATTCTCTATGTGCAAGCACTGCGATTTCAGTAACAGGGCTGCACATAAAGTGTCTTCCTACCTCTCGTCTCTGCCAGCCCAACTTGCCAACTGTGGTGTGACACGAAGCAGCCCTTCACATCACAGGTTTTGGAGGACAGCATATTCTCCGTAAACTAGAGCAGAGGATTCAGGATCGAGCACTGATATACAATTAGGCATATTCCAGATGGAAGAGGTAGAACGAAAAAGAAAAGAATGAGCCATGAAGAGGCTGGGCCAATAGATGATGTGCTCCTGAATCAGGCAGAAGGAAATTAAAAACAGATGTCAGCAGAAGAAAATCATGGTGCAGACAAGTGTTAAAAAATGGAGGGAATCTGTCTGTGAAGCAACATAAGACATTTTGTTTGGGCCCCAGGAATTAATGTTACACTGAGCAGTTAGGCATGCAAGGGCTCTGAGCTGCTGTCATACATAAGACTCTGAAAACCACATAAATATATGCACACATTAACTGGGTAATACAGAAAGAAATTTGAATATTTTAATTTGAGCATGAAGCCTAATGTACCAGATGTAAATTTTTTAATAACACAAAGAGAGGGTTGTTTAAACCCTCATCAATCAACATGATCACACTGTTTGACTCAAGCTTTATTCAGTTGGAATCATATAAACTGCTGCAGCCCGCCTGATCACCAGTCAGCCCAGGTCGGCTCATGTCACCCCGCTTCTCATTGGCCTCCACTGGCTTCCTATTGCTGCACGCATCCGTTTCAAGGCCCTAGTGTTGGCATTTCAGGCTGCTAAGGGGACTGCTCCACCTTACATACAATCCTTGATCACTCCCTACTCCCCAGCTAGACCACTCCGGTCTGCCAGCTCCGGTCGCCTCATGGTTCCCTTTCTGGTGGTCGAGCTGCACGCTCACGCCTGTTTTCTGTTCTGGTTCCTCAGTGGTGGAATGACTTGCCTACCACTGTCAGGACAGCAGAATCCCTCCCCCTATTTCGACGCAGACTCAAAAACCACCTTTTCAAACTCTACCTTAGTCCTCCCTCTTGATTTCCCCGCCCCTCTTTTCTGATATCCGTATCCTTGTCTAACCCCCCCCCCCCCCAAAAAAAAAAAAAAAATTGCACTTATGCTGTTTAGAACAGCATTCCATGTGTATTTTCCTAGTTCTGGATGTGATGCTTTGATTTATGGTAGAACCTATGCACTTGTAAATCGCTTTGGATTAAAAGCGTCTGCCAAATGACAAAAATGTAAATGTAAAATGTAATAAACCATAGAACATTTTAGAATGTGTACAATTACAATTTTCTGTTGTATTTGCCTATGTATTTTCACTGAAATAATTACACAATATGCACAAAACGGATTTTGGTTAATTAAATAAATTCGAGTGTCCAAAATTGGAAAAGGTCATCGGGAAGATTTTAAACCGTCAATGGGGGGTGCCCGTTTTGTGGTCAATCTATTGTCATAACTTAATTCAATTGCGCCATCTAGTGGTTAAAATTGGATGTGGTTGACTTGCGCGATCAGTTTCACGGTTTAGTCAGATTGCCGCTGGCTGGAATATGGTGGAATATTAAGGTAATGCTTATAGATAAGTAACAGGTCATGATTTAAAGTCAAAGTAATTTATAAACAAAAATAGGTCATTGTTTATGTTTTGTATGTGTATATTCAATGCACGCATCTACTCGTATTCATCTTGTGAAAGTGTAGGGTGATGTGAACGTCTACAGCACTTAAAAGTACACGCAATTAAAGTCCCTGTGCATTTATATTGTTCCTTTAGTTACTAAATTACCAATATTATTTATATACTTATTAGACTTTGAAAAGAGAAAACCCTGCTCTGATGTAAAACCTGTATTTCTTAATATAGCAGACTGAAGACAAAGTGTGTCAGTTCTGTTCTAATTATTTATGCATTCACTTCTGATTTGGGCGGCTCACTCCCTAGCTATAATATCAGCACCACATCGACAGCTAACTTGCCTTCCCTAGTAAGAGCAGCAAAATAGATATCTAACGTATAAGACTACACTCCGCTATAAAATCATCTAGTTAACTAGGTTAGTATCTGGTAACGTAAACTCACCGTGTTCCGAACAGAACACGAGAAAGCGGCCAATTCCACAAGAAGTTAACGTCCGTTCAATGGAAGTTATTCACCTGAGGAATGTGGTTTACGATCATGGTTGCTTATTGACTCTCTCAGACACTAAAACACTTTGATCGAGGTGAATTTGACCAATAATAATAGAGAAAACGACAAATAACTGAACAACGTCCCTGTGCTAGGAATAGAGTTAGGAAACCGGGCAGGTTCGTAGTCTCTCGTTAACAACAGCTTCCCCACTACAATGTCACAGTGGAGCACTATTATTACCACTGTACGCTGAAATAGACCGGGTCTGTGACTCGTACTCGTACCACCTTTTATGAAAACGGAAGGAGTTACACTTTACACCATCAGTGCATTTTAGTGACAGGATTGTCCCCCCCTTATTCTATTTATTAAAATGGTGCAAATTTCAAAACCAAATAAGCTTAGACAAAAACAATATTTTCATCTGTTATTTTGTCATATTTTGTATATGCTTCTCTGATATTCTCATTTTTATAATTAGTTAAAACGCCCGGGGTGAATATTTTATCTAGCCCTATGAATTATGTAGCCCTGTGAATTGTAACTTTAGCTTATTACAAAATACGTATAAGCCGCTGGCTGCGTAGCAGTAAATCTGGTGCGTCAAGAGGAGCTTGAGATCTCCCTGGTTGTTTTGCTGAAGGTCCCTCATCTCCAGAGTCTCCAGTGTCTGTGATCATTTTAATTGTTAATTTTACATTTTAAATGTTCATTTGGTACATACTAATTGTCAAGTGTTTTCATCCACCTTAGTCTCTGTTCTCTGAAATTTAAATCAATACTTCTATGAAAAATGTATACCTAGACAAACTACTATATGAGAACCTACCTGACTGTGTGCCTGGGGCTTTAAAACCTCTTGGCTACCCTTCTGACTGACTGACAAATACGATGTCCGTATCAGACAGTCGGAAATAACTATGTCGGCAATAAAAATTTCTCCGGTCCCATTCCCATGCGGTGAGGTGACGGGATATATAACAGATTTACGTGGTGACCCTCTAATAACGTGGGCTTTATAGACAATTGGCATACTTTTTTGCGAAGGCCTGGATTTATTAAAAGTGATGGCATCCAACCCACACACGAGGGTGCAGATCTTATTTGTAAAAACTTGATATACAGCACTTTATTAGGTATTTATTCCACTTTCTTTTTTTTCTTTTTTTTTACGATAGCTAAGGAAAGCGCTAATCCGGAGTTCCCCTGGCCTGGGAGGTGACGTCGTCGCCCTCTGGTGGATGGCGTAATAAATTCTTATTAGTTCCGTGCAAGAGTCGAATGGTGTTGCAACAAGTAAGACTACTCTAATTAAGGGCCCCAACGGATCCATTTTGAACTTTATTATTTTTGTTTAATTTATTGGATGTTGTGCACAACAGGGATACTGCATACATGCAGCAGTTTGGAAATAATTTGTAAACAAAATATTATTTACCACAAATAAAATACAATGTATTGAATTACACAAAGAACTGATGTTTGACCATTTCATTTACATACACACGGCCAAAGTAATTAAATTATTTTGAATCCAAACCAAAAATACACCTTATTTATGTATTTTGTGCTTTTGGTGTGGCTAGTTAGAGATATAACAATTGTTACAGGTTAATATGAGACCCAACCTCATAGGCTCATACAGATATGTTTCATTTAGATTTTTAATACTACGGTCCAGAACAGCCAGATGTAAATCAGCCGTGAAAATGGTTGAGTCATGTTTTATTTAATAGAAAGCACATCACTACTGCATATTCACAATACTCACCAACGATAATCGCAGGTATGATGATGAAGATCAATATAATCCAGTACGACATATTACGTGGCCCGGTTACTTCAAATATATAATTTCCTATATGTATCTGAAAGAGACACAATGGATATAAATGGTCCAACATTTCATTGCTAACTCAGTGGCAGTTTACTGTAAGTGAAAGATTATAAACGAATCGTAAAAAATATAAGTGACAAGGTTAAATATATTTAAAAACCATGTAAGTTTTTAAAAATTCTTTCAGAAAAAGTTACTCACCTTCACTAACTCTATCTTGGCATTACATTTTTGGAGTATTTGACAGTCAATGGTATCCACCCCGAACAATTGACTGGGCTCAATTTTCTGCTTCTCACATTTGTATTCTGCATCACCCTCCAGGGCAAATATATTAATTTCCTCCTCTGATATGCTCAGTTTGTCCACTTTTTTCTCGAAAATAAGAATGGGAGAGAGAGTCATACTCATGAAAAGAAAAACGTCATTAGGAGACAGTAAGCTTTTAAGCTTCTGGCTTAAAAGAAAATTGGGGGTTAAGATGTATCATACACAAACCTGCCGCCATCATTTTTATGTGCATTTTAACACTTTGCAAATAAATTTTGTATTAAAATGAATGGGACAGACACAGTCTGGGAGGTTTTAGCGATCACTGAATTTGCCAAACTTGTTTGTGAACGAATTCTCATTTTTAATTGTTAAAAGAAAACACCAACAATTTGGGAAATATGCCTTTTTTTTCGACTTACCCAGACATGTTAGATTTCATTTTCATTGTGCATTCACTGGCTCAATTTTTATGTAGCACAAATACTTCAAGCCTATCTCCTTCAAAGTGAAGATGTACACCTTCCAGTAAATCCGAAGCTGTCTCACACTCGATCACACCTGACAACCTGACAACACCGCCTCTCCTGCTGCCCTCTCATCCTCCTTCTCCTTCTCTCACACTCCCCGGCCTTCCGGCCGTGGCGGTGGTACTGGTCTTTTAATTTCCCATCCATCCATCCATTATCTGAACCCGCTTATCCTGATCAGGGTCGCAGGGGGGCTGGAGCCTATCCCAGCATACATTGGGCGAAAGGCAGGAATACACCCTGGACAGGTCGCCAGTCTATCGCAGGGCACACACACAATTCACTCACACACTCATACCTACGGGCAATTTATGCTCTCCAATCAGCCTAACGTGCATGTCTTTGGACTGTGGGAGGAAACCGGAGTACCCGGAAGAAACCCACGCAGACACGGGGAGAACATGCAAACTCCACACAGAGAGGCCCCGGCCGATGGGGGAACCCAGGAGCTCCTTGCTGTGAGGCGGCAGTGCTACCCACTGCACCATCCGTGCCGCCCCTTTTAATTTCCCCCTCTCTGACCTGTCCATATCCACTTTTGAATTCCATTCTGTTGCAGTATCCTACCCTACTAACCTTTTCATTGCAGTTATCTATCGTCCTCCAGGGCCCCTGGGAAACTTTCTTGAAGAGCTAGACACCCTTCTCAGCTCCTTCCCTGAGGATGGCACCCCACTGATTCTCCTTGGAGACTTCAACATCCACCATGAAGCCTCCCAGGCTGGTGCCTTCCTACTGCTAATCCACTCCTTCGGCCTCTCCCTGCAACACTCTCCTCCAACCCACAAGGCGGGCAATGTCCTAGACCTTGTCTTTGTGAGGAACTGCTCATGCTCCGATTTCATGGTTACCCCTCTGCATACATCTGCAACACTTCATCTCATTCTCCCTCCCTCTTCCTCCCCATCCTCCTCCCACCCACACTTCCTCAGCCCGCCGTAACCTCTACTCCCTCTCACCCTCTTCCTTTGCCACCACTGTCACCGCCTCACTCCCCCCTCTCAAATCCTTCTCCAAACTCCCCACTGACTCTGCATCTGCCACCCTCCTTTCATCTCTCTCCTCCGCCTTTGACTCCGTCTGTCCCCCTGTCTCAAAGCCACCTCTCATATCCCCTCCCAGTCCTTGGATATCTGACACCCTCCGTACCTCCAGGACCAGCCTCCGCGCAGCGGAGAGGAAGTGGGGGAAATCCAGAGACCCTTAAGACCTCACAATTTACCAGTCTCTCCTGGCGGTATTCTCTTCCGCTGTCACTGCCGCCAAAGCAAAATACTATCAGACACAAATTCAGAACTCCGCTTCTAACCCCCGGAAACTGTTCTCCATTTTCTCCTCTCTCCTCAACTCACTGCCTCCTCCACCTCAGTCCTCCTTCGCTGCTGATGACTTTGCTGATTTTTTTGATGAGAAGGTCACAGTCATCCGCAGATCCTTTACAACCACCGCCCCCCTTACTGTGTCCTTCCCCCCCTCTAGGCCCATCCCTTCCTTTTCCACTTTCTCCCCCCTTACAGACTCTGATGTTTCTCAACTCCTGCTCTCCCACCACCCTACAACCTGTGCCCTTGACCCTATCCCCTCTTCTCTTCTCCAGACTATCACACCTGACATTCTAAAGCTCAACCCAGGTAAGACTGAAATGATATTCATCCCTGCTAATACCTCTCCCCATCTGGATCTCTCCATTTCCCTCGGGGATACCACACTCACGCCATCACCCAGTGCAAGGAACCTCGGCGTGGTGATGGACAGCAGACTGTCCCTTTCCGAGAACATTGCGGCGGTGACCCGGTCATGCGGGTTCTTCCTATACAACATACGGAGAATCCACCCCTTTCTCACCCCCTAATCGACCCAGCTCCTGGTCCAAGCGATGGTTCTGTCCCGCCTGGACTACTGCAATTCCCTCTTGGCTGGCCTCCCAGCATCCGCCATCAGACCCCTCCAACTTATCCAGAATGCAGCAGCTCGTCTGGTCTTCAACCTTCCCAAATACTCACACTTCACCCCCCTGCTTACTTCCCTCCACTGGCTGCCTGTCATGGCTCGCATCAAATTTCAAACATTGGTACTAGCCTTCCAAGCAGTTAAGGGGTCTTCCCCAGCTTACCTACAAAAAATCATCAGACCCTACACCCCTGCCAGACCTCTTCGTTCAGCCTCCACAGGCCGCTTGGCACCTCCCCCTCTCCGAACCTCCACCTCACGCTCACGACTACTGTCTGTTCTGGCTCCACGGTGGTGGAACGAACTCCCCGTTGAGGTCAGAACTGTAGAATCTCTCCCCACCTTCAAGCGCAAACTGAAGATGCACCTCTTCAAGCACCACCTCTCCCCATCCCTCCCTACCTCCCTTTGAACCTTAATTGTGGTCTTTGTGATTTACTTTGTGTTTCAGTATTTTTAGTTGGCTAGGTAAGCAGTACTTGGATAGTTAAGTTTGGTTACTTTTGCTTTGTTGTTTGTTTGTTTATTTGTTGTTTAAAAAAAAAGGGTCTTTCAGCGCACTTATCCCTGGTTATGGGTATGCACTTTGTTGTACGTCGGTCTGGATAAGAGCGTCTGCCAAATGTAATGTAATGTAATGTAATGTATTATTTACACAAGGTGTCATGTATTTGAAATACACGTGCGGGGAAAAAGATGGTAAAAACGAGTGCCAGTGAATGCACAAAAATTTTTATGAAAACAAACATCTCGTCTTAAGTCAGGGTAAGTTGGAAAAAAGGTATATTTCCCAAAATGTTGGTGTTTTCATTTAAGGTTAAAACTTCACACTGAGTGAATGGTGTTTTACCTCAATGTGAAAGTTGTCTCCAGATGGCGATGTGGTGAACCTGATAAACTCAGATTCTGAAATGACATTTCACACACCAGCAAACAATGCTCAGAATTACGAACAGGTAATCATAGCCAGACCTGGGTCAAATACACAATTCTTTTGGATTCAAATACTTTTCTGTATTCGACTGATCTTGTCTGAATCAATTGAGCCAAACAAGAGGACCACAAGGTGCACTTGTATTTCACGGGTTCCAATATACAAGCTCAGAAAAGCTTCTTTTTTTTTTAAATGCAGAATGTGGAGAACTATAAAAATGTTATGGAAATACAGATAGAAACCAAATCTCTGCTCATGCTAGACGAGATTAATATATTATCACTGCAAATGGTAAATGCAGTGAAATGAATCACCACGAGATCCAAAACTATGGACATGTGCACATACATAAAGTTGACATTCATGCAACTCGATGATGAACAATGCTAACTATTGATATCTGATAAGTTATGTGAATGAGAAGGGTGATAATGAAGCTTGATGGGGCAATGGTTCTGAATAACTGATGAAAGGAGTGTGTGAAAGAGTGGTGAAAGAGTGGTGAAAGTAATAAGCGGAAGGGTGTATGTATGAGATGAGGTGTGAATGTTTCAGGGTGACGATGATATTAGATCGCTCTGTCCCCACTAACATGAGCAAAAACAAAAACAACCAATCACATGATGGGAATCAAGAAATGTTATCTACTCTTTTGCGCATGCCTTTGTCTTTTCTGGCTGCAGACGTAAATGGATTCCGTTGAGCGACGCCCTACAGGCTATGGTGGTGGACTGGGATCTTGGGCAGCCTGTAGACTAAAGAGCAGGGGTGCACAACAAGGGCTGATCTGTTTCTGGATTTTGTGCCAACAAAAAATTCTACTCTTAATTATTAAATTAGCTCAGTCATATATTGATCTGACATTTGTATAAGCACCAGTAACAGCCAGTATCCTGCTCTGCTCTAGTACAGAAGATAATTGGTTAGAACAAAAACCAGTACACGTACACGTACTGGAGTTGTGCTCCCCTGGCCTAGTGGCTATAGCACTTGACTTGGACTGAGGTAAGTATGTGTTGAGAGGAAACAGATGCACTGACAGCTCTTACACTGTTCTGCAAACAGTACTGAATGAAACAACATGAAAACATGGGCTGGTGCACACTAAGCCTGCGGAGCTATGTCTTGTCCTTGGGAGTTCCTGACCAACAGATTTGAAACAGTGACAGATCCAACCACTGCCTGGATCATTTGGCCAATACATGGTGGCCAGAAAGCTGAAGAATAAAATTAAACCAGCCCTGGTGTAAAATCCAGCTATGACCAGCTTGAAATTACCAGCTACCAGCTGTTTCAAAACCTAGCTTGAGCTGGTCAAACCACGATGACTGTGGAGCTGGTATGAACTGGTCAACCAGCCACCCTGCTGTTTCAAAACCTAGTTTGAGTTGTTTTTTGAGTAGTTAGTTGTACGCCTGAACTTAGGGAGACGCGTCTGACCTGGCCCAGCTGGTGCTGGGTGACGGTGAAGACCTGTAGGTGACCGTAACACCTCCTGTCAGGCAGCTCCATGCAAACCGTCATTCTGCCCTGGTTCCCGCCCGGAATGTGCAGTGTCAGCCTATCACTGGAGCGGCCCTGGAATGGAACCCTGGGCGTAGAACACACACAAGTCACGCTACACCCACCTTTTCTCAGAGCATTGCAAAGTGATCTGATTTGGGGCTACTGGATTTCGCCTTTTGTTTCCCACTTTGCTTTCCATAGTTCTGTTCTCTGTTCATTCATTTAATTAATTAATTTCACCTGTTTCTCATTTCCTGACTATCATGCACACCTGATTATCTTTTCCTCTCGTTATCTGTCTGTTTAAACCTGTCTGTTGTGTTTGTTCAGGGCCAGATTGTAATGTGCTCCTGCCATTCTCTCCAGCGGTGTCGCTGGCTGATTTACCTGATTTACCTACCTACCTACCTACCTTACCTTACCTGGTCTGGCTGGTTTCATATACCTCTACCACCGCCTTTTGGATTCTCCTTCTGTTTGTGTTTGTCCCTCTGTGCTTGGACTTTGTTTGGATTACTGGTTTGTGATTCTGGTTTTTGTTTTTCTGCCTGCTTGGACTGCCTTCCCATTATCAAACTTTTGCCTGTGACCGCAACTACAATTTGGATTTCCTTTGCTGTGCCTGTTGGCCCCATTAACAAACCCCTGCCTGGACTATTGACTATGAACTGTGTTACCCTCTACATTCCTGTTTGCCTGTTTCTGATCTTTGCCTGTTTGACCTGTCTGTTTGCTAATAAAGACCTTTATTGGAAATACTTCACTACTGGTTCCTGTGTTCTGAAGCCTGTCACATTTCACTTGGTACGCACTATGTAACCTACCCTAATTCAGCAAATAATTTAACTAATGATATAATCAAGATCTGAGGCTGGAAAACCAGCACAAACAGGGCTCTCCGTGTCACTGTGTTTGAGACCACTGCCTAGCCAGAGCTGGGCGATCAGGTTGTTCAAAAAGACTGGAGCATCATATGACATCTCTTATCCTGGTCAGGGAGCTGAATGAAAACCATCTCAAGCTGATTACCATGACAACTGTACCATAAGCTTTCTGATTAAAGTGTGAAAGCGAAATGGAGGTTCTCTTTTTTTTTCAGGACACCCCAGAAGATACAACAAAAGACCCGTGCCACTCACTTCTTCAGACTGCAGTCATTGTTCCCATGGATATGTATCTTTGTCACATGATCTAGGTGTTTCTCTGTGATGCTTGCATAGTTTTTTCCATAGAAGGATGTTTCATTTGGATTTATTGAGTCTATTTCTGGCGTCTAGAAATGACAGACAGACATCTCTGATTAAGCAAAGCAATACATCTTCCTTCCCCTTAGAATTACATTACATTACATTACATTAATGGCATTTGGCAGACACTCTTATCCAGAGCGACGTTGTTAGGTTGGGGCTGGGCGGAGAGCCAGATGCGACCGAAGATAAAACCCTCTAAAACGAACACGCGAACATTAAACTGAACATTAGAAGGAAAAGAGAAAAGCCAAAAAACGGCTGTAAGAAAACAAATCAACCCTTTTAAAACAGGGCGAACTGCATCGCTGACTTAGGTGCCCCAAATGACTGTGGACCTAAATAAAATACAACCTAACCGGGAAAAAAGGCTAGGCACGAAAATAAAACCTCGAGACGCAGCTCGGGACCAAAACGCAAACCAAAATACATACCAGGGGACAACGTCCCCCAACCACTGACTCACACGAGTCCAAAGAAAGAAAAAAGAGAACCAAAACCTTTGAGGAAGGCGCCAGCGAACACAACACCAGCTGAACGCCTTCCTTACCTTTTAATCTTTTTTGTTTCTTGACAGCGAAACACACACCAGCACAGTACCGGACTCTTAACTCTCACCGAGTCTACCATGTGCATTACCGGCTTTGTGTCAGAGCGCACAGTTAACACAAAAGCATTGGTAGACTGCCAGCACTGGCCTTAAATACTCTTTAGGAGGGGGAAAAATCCTTTGCCAATAATGACAACCAGGTGAAGCCAATGAGCATCAGCCCTCTGGTGGACACCATAGGTATTACCTCACCATGACAGACGTACAGTTGATTAGACTAAGCAGGAGACAATCCTCCCCTGGAGCAATGCAGGGTTAAGGGCCTTGCTCAAGGGCCTTGCTCAAGGGCCCAATGGCTGTGCGGATCTTTTATTGTGGCTACACCGGGGATTGAACCACTGACCTTGCGGGTCCTAGTCATGCCGCCCATTTTTTTTTTTTTACATACTCATCAGTCCTCACCTGGAGCAGCTAATGGTAGACGGCATTACTGCCACTCCCACAGCTGGCTGCTCATCCCGTTAGCATTCATGTTCCGACACACGTTGTGTAAAACAATAATCAGATGCATTTTACTAGAAACTTTATAAGCTCACACTAATTCCCAATCGCAGTGCACAGTGCTGCAACCCACAGTGCTGCAACCCAAAGGGATTCAAGCTATTCCTCAAACTTTTACACAATTTTATAGACAGGAGATTTGGGGGGGGGGGGGGCACAGGGTCTCTCGGGGGTCGGTAGGAACTGCATCGCACACATGTGCAATCGAGACCGACACGTGGGCAGTGACATCTGTGTGCTGGCAAGTATGGCAGGTGGTGAGGAGAGGGAGAAAGAGGGTCAGAGAGTGTGACACATCCCATCTTGCTGAAGCCACACCACCTCTGAAGTCATCTCATCCGCCAAAGTGTGTTTTTTTTATATATTTTTTTTTAGACTGGTCTGCCGGGTGACACTCTCGCCAGGACCCTAACCCCCCCCCCCCCCCCGGCCCCCCGGGGTGGAGGAGCTCCACTGTGCTTCAGTTGTTGTTGTGGCTGAACTGCTCCAGAATGGTGGCGTTGGTCTTCTCGAACGTCCACTGCTGACTTGGGGCCCTGGGGCTACACGTGCTCATGAACACTTTCTTCTCAGAGACACTGCTGTCCATGCAGCTGTTACTGATGGGGTGATAGATGGTCTTATCCTGTCTGTACTTCCAGAGCTGGTTGCCCCTCATGCCGTGGCAGTCATAGAGGGTAACAGGGCTGTTGTAGGACATGGCATCGAAGCAGACCTTCTTTGTGTGCATGGGATCGAGTCCAGCCCATCTCGCCCCGGCCCTTTACACACGTCTCCACCCGGATGGGCGACCCTCGTTCTGATTAGCCCCTCCCTCTTCTTGGTGCGCAGGATGCGGACCTTGGGAATGCGCACCAGGAACTCTAGAGATGCCTTCAGGTGCTCTTTATCGCTGAAGTCGTCCACCAGGATGACCTCGGCGATGAGCTGAGGCGGGGAGCGGTTGACCACGCTGTGCACGGTGCGCAGCAGGGAAGACCAGCCCTCGTTGTGGAAGGGGATGATGATGCTGGTGTTGGGCAGCTTCTCTGCATACAGCCTCTGCTGGCAGTTCGGGTGGCGGATGTCGGCGACCGAGCGGTTGAGGGAGATCCGGACACTCACGTAAATGTTAAACCCGTTCTCCCGGTATGCCTGGTCCACGCGGTCTGCGTCTGTCAGAGGAAACAGCTTCTCCTGCTCCCCGTTACCTGAATGTGCTGCATCTCGTTTGATGGCTTCGTAGTCGTGACAATCTTTCCTCCTCACGCCATCATCCTTTCTGGGCCTCACATTCAAGCCCTGTATCTGGGGGATACCACCGGGTCCTTCGACTATCTCTGCCGAGTTCTCAAACACTCAATCTCGGTACAAGGACCAGAGACCCACGTTTGGTAGGAAAAGAAGAGCCGCTATAAGCAAGCCAGCGAACTGTAGGAGTCTTTTTTCCTTCGTTTCATTTTTCCAAGAGGAAAATCGCAAAGCCGAGGAAAACGCTATATAACTGTATTCTGGGTTGGAATCATGTGATCTGTTTGCCCCAAGCACTGGAAATTTTGAAAAAAGAATTTTAAACACAAATTAAGTTTTATTTAAAATCATATTTTATGATTGAGTTAAAGAGAAAGCCTGGAGAGAAGATGCTATGAATAATGATGCAATTGTCTTTCTAGTGTTGACATTCCTGAACTGATAAATTGTAATGGTTTGGGTTAATAGTTAAAATCAAATTAAAGTGAGTGAACACAACCATTAAAATGCACATATCCTGATTGTCCAAAATGTATTTAAAACAAATTATCCATTCATAACGGCAAGTCACATGCTTACTGTACTGTATATACGAAATGTACGTTAATATTAGACTCAAAATGGGAGAATATAACACAGAAGAAGACGGAAACAGAAACATGTCCATTCAGAGGTTATGTAAATATTCCCCCTTTTTAATTTTCAAATATGAAATTGTTAAATGACAATATATATATCTATAATATTTATACCCTTAATGGCCACTTCACATACCCCGCTTCAGCATCATGTTGTATTGTAAATATATATATTTTTAAAAATATTTTTATTTATATTCTACAAAACATTCCACCTCATTTTATATCTATGTTTTTATTTTTGGTATTATTCTTTATGTTGTCTGCATGCACCCACATACCACAGCAAATTCCTTGTACATAAAAACTACCTGGCGAATAAAGTGATTCTGATTCTGATTCTTTATTAGGGATTCATTACACTTGTTTTTAGACTTATTGGTCTTCTGCTACTGCAGGCCATCCACTTAGAGTTTTGATGTGTTGTGTGTTCACATGCTCTTCCACTGTTGTAACCTGTGGTTATCATGTGGTGTAGACAGTATCTGTCACCTTCCTGTCAGCTAGAACCACTCTCAACATTCTCCTCTGAGCTGTAGCATTAACAAGACTGTACAGTCTACAGTTTCACCCACAGAACTGCTGCTCACTGGATTATTTTAGTTGTCTGCTCTGTAAAGAGACTGTTTACAAATCCCAGGAGATCAGCAGTTTCTCCCATCTGGCGCGAACAATCATGGTCAATGTCACTTTTAAACAGGCATTTCCTGTGAGAGATTCTGGTCACTGCGACTGTAGATACTGTAGAGCCCTTGTAGCTCTAACAGGAAGGACCCATTCTTAGTTTCACTTCCTCTGAAATCAGTTGGCCCATTTATTCTTTAGTGAATAACTTATGTACAGCACTGAGCACTGCCGTGGGAGCAGCCGGAGTGCTGGGTGGTGGAGTGCTGGGTGGTGGAGCGCCGGGGTGGTGGAGCGCTGGGTGGTGGAGGGCTGGGTGGTGGAGCGCTGGGTGGTGGAGTGCTGGGTGGTGGAGCGCCGGGGTGGTGGAGCGCCGGGGTGGTGGAGCGCTGGGTGGTGGAGTGCTGGGTGGTGGAGTGCTGGGTGGTGGAGCGCCGGGGTGGTGGAGCGCCGGGGTGGTGGAGTGCTGGGTGGTGGAGCGCCGGGGTGGTGGAGCGCTGGGTGGTGGAGCGCCGGGGTGGTGGAGGGCTGGGTGGTGGAGTGCTGGGTGGTGGAGTGCTGGGTGGTGGAGCGCTGGGTGGTGGAGCGCTGGGTGGTGGAGCGCCGGGGTGGTGGAGCGCTGGGTGGTGGAGCGCCGGGGTGGTGGAGTGCTGGGTGGTGGAGGGCTGGGTGGTGGAGTGCTGGGTGGTGGAGTGCTGGGTGGTGGAGCGCTGGGTGGTGGAGCGCTGGGTGGTGGAGCGCCGGGGTGGTGGAGTGCTGGGTGGTGGAGCGCCGGGGTGGTGGAGTGCTGGGTGGTGGAGCGCTGGGTGGTGGAGCGCCGGGGTGGTGGAGTGCTGGGTGGTGGAGCGCTGGGTGGTGGAGCGCCGGGGTGGTGGAGGGCTGGGTGGTGGAGCGCTGGGTGGTGGAGCGCTGGGTGGTGGAGTGCTGGGTGGTGGAGCGCCGGGTGGTGGAGGGCTGGGTGGTGGAGCGCTGGGTGGTGGAGCGCCGGGGTGGTGGAGCGCTGGGTGGTGGAGCGCTGGGTGGTGGAGCGCCGGGGTGGTGGAGCGCTGGGTGGTGGAGCGCCGGGGTGGTGGAGGGCTGGGTGGTGGAGGGCTGGGTGGTGGAGCGCTGGGTGGTGGAGGGCTGGGTGGTGGAGCGCTGGGTGGTGGAGCGCTGGGTGGTGGAGCGCTGGGTGGTGGAGCGCCGGGGTGGTGGAGTGCTGGGTGGTGGAGCGCTGGGTGGTGGAGTGCCGGGGTTGGGGTTCGCGGATTGAAGGGTCATGGTCAGGTTAGCCAGGCAGGTGGTAATGGATTGCAACTGTTGGGAGAACGTGTCCAACTGCTGCTGCTGGCGTCCCAATGCAGCTCCCCAACACGAATTGCAGCTGGGACTGGTCTGCTGGGTCCATGGTGGTCAGAACGTACTGTTATGTACGGCACTGAAGACCCAGACGTAGTTTATTAGTCCGATTTCGTAGCCAGGAGATCCAGTACAAAGACAAAAACAGAAGGCGAAAGAATGGTCAAGAAAACAGGCAAAAAAGGTAGAAAATTCAGAAAATCAATAGGCCAAAGTACAAAAGGACAAAGGCAAAAACCGAAGTCACTAAAACAAAGCAGAATATCAAAAACCAGAAAATCAGAAGGGCAAACAAAACAAGAGGGTAGGGCAAGCTCGGAAATCAAAGGCGAAGGGGTGTCTTTTGGAATCTCAAGAAATAGGCTTACAGGGAATTTGGCACTATGACTGATCAACGTTCTGACACTGGTTCAAACAGAGACTGAGGTTTAAATGCATGAGGGAAGGTGACAATCTAGGCAGGGCTGGGAAAAAGGTGGGCTAAACAAATAGACAACAGGTGGGGAAACATAATAGGGTAATAACATAATAACGGGAGGGAGACGAAAACGCGGACTGGGTGCACGTAACCAAACATGTAAAACATACGGCTCCGGATTAGGGCGTAGACATTAAAGACGTAGTGATAGTCAGAGACAGGTGCGAACACTTCGCTGAAACTAAGCAAGTAATTAGGGATAGCATAGGGAGGCGGAGTTATAGAACAGTGCAGAAAAACTAAGAGATTGCGTTAGTGAATTAGTTACGTGAATATTTCTAAACTACCCAATAAAAGTGATTGTTAGTTAGTTAGACAGATAGTAAGTGTATTAATCGGATACAAAGGCAGTAGTACCACTCAGCCTTCCGCTCTTTACTGGTCCGGGCTGACCCAGAATCTCCACAATAGGGCCAATATATTCACCATCGTTTATCTGACTCCATTTTAGAATAATAATTTAGATTAGTTGTCCACATTAGTGGATGTCGTATTTATAATTTTGACTTGATCGCTATAGGAATCCTGTACTGAGAAGAACTCGCTGAACAATCCTCTGCTGGTACCACCGCATGTCACATTGCGCGTTATGTGCACGTCTCACAAACTGACTAGCTATCTGTAGTCATTACAGAGGTCGCAGGAATAGCTACTCTCGGGTATATCTGTTTACAGCCTAGGGACCCAAGCAGACCAACATAGCTACGGCTGTGCTCGACATGAATGAACTACCATGCGGAGGCGAGGGATTTACCAACATAGGTCTACGGGTGCTATACGCCGTGATACAGTAAGTGGAAATAATCATCCTCCCTAGACCAGTTCGAGGGGGTAAACCACGCATTCCCTGTGTAACATTAAGTGTCAGTAAGGAAAACCAAACAGATCAAGTTTTAACAATTTTATTTTACCAGGCAGGTTACATAGACGTAATTGCATACTAGTTCCAAATAAAAAACATTACAATGCAAACCAAATTACGGAGTCTTAAAAGTCATACCTGGTAATAAAAGCTACATACGGGAGTCTGGCTACAGACACCCTATACGTAGAAATTACGTGCACAGAGTGCACGGGAGGCCAAAATCTGGCCTTTGATGTTAACTCTAACAATGGGTCACCCATCTGTAATTTGGAGCCACGCTTCCCCAGGAAGCGCAGGGGGGTTGAGGCACAATCACACATAACAAGGGCGCAGACTTGTTACAATACACTGAAAGTGCTGGAGTACAGAGCCAAAATAATATAAATTGTATTTTCCAACATGAGTAAAGTACTGTAGTGTGCTTTATTCAATATAATTCATTTGTATTGTAATTTGTGATTAGGTTTTTTTTAATGTGCAGTATGTTTGGAGTCATTGTTCTTCTGGACAATCTACCTATGACCAAGTCTTAACTTCCTATCAGAGACAACCAGACTTTCTACAAAGATTTCTTGGTACTTTGTTGAATTCATTATACCATTGATAAATAGTTAAGTTAACTTAAATAGTTCCCCTGCACTGCTGGCAGCAAAAAATCAATGACCCACCTCCATGTTTGAGTATGTGGCTCGTCTATGTGTTCCTCTTCATTGCCACCAAACACATTGATGGGGTGTATGACCAAAACGTTCAATTTTGTTTATTGTGCTCAGAAAGGTCTTTTTTTTGTGAACAATGTTTTATTGCCAAACAGTACAAAATTAAAAGGACATCAGGAATGGGAACATAGCTCAAGATACATGTATTCATATGTACATACATAATATACACAGGCAAAATGTAATCAAAATCGTAGTCTGCACACACAAAACATAAATACACTGTTACACTAGCAGCTCTCGAATGGACCCGATAATTGTGGTCCATGACTTAACTGTCTTCACAGAAGCACCATTTAATCTGGCAGAGATTAAGTAGCAATAGTTTGGAATACGACCACGTGTTTATATAAGAAATATCTGGAGAAAAGCATGCCCGAAAAGTTTAAAGTAGTGGACAGACATTTGTACCAAGTAGTATTACAATACTATAAAACACTCAAGATCACAGAGGTACAAAACCAAAGAAGAATCTGTCTACTTGCCCCAAAGGACCTGAGGTGGCAGAGAAAATAGATTCTTTGTTTTTATTTTCTTTTGCAGACAAATTCAATGTGGTCTTTCCAGGATAACAGATGGTCTATCATTACATGTACAACTATTTGTATTAAAATACCTGCTTGATTTTTTCATTATGAACAACAATAGGAAATTTATAGACCAAATACCAAATACAATCTCTTTGTGTTAATCACAAGAGTATTATTGTCACTCCCCTTGATCACTTTGTTCACGCCATGTTGCTGCAGTCCAGGGCTGTCTGAGCTACTTAACAGAGATATCAAAGCTGTATCATCAGAATTCTTTGGAATGTATGGATTTGTCTGTATGGCAATCATCGGTATAAAGAGTTTAAAGCATAGCTGAACTCCCACAACCCTGGGGAGAACCAACATTGGTTGTGATGGCAGATGAAAAGGTTTTGTTCACCTTTACAATCTGCACTCTGTTAGTGAGAAAAGAAATATACCAATGAATCAAGTTGGACATGGACCATTTTGGACACCAAAATCTGATTGTATTGTGTTGAAGGCTGACAAATCCTGAAATAAGGCTCTTACATAATCCCAATTTGATAAAATCCCAGTTTGATATCCCAACCTGTGTTGGGATTGTGTAAATGTTTAGAAATTATATGAATCAAAGTGACAACAGCATCTTCTGTACCACAACCCTGCTTATAAGCAAATTGGCATGGATTGAGTTTGTCTTTTGTTGTACTGACAAGATGTTGGAGCAGAATTTTTTCTAGAGAGTTCATTATCAGAGTTATAGGTCTAAAATACTTTTAGACCTTTTGGACATGGAATCTTGGGTACTGGTTTTATGTGTGACGTTTTCCATGACAGAGGAGCAGGATGTTTATCTACAGGTGAAGTTTCCATGACAGAGGAACAGTATGTTTATCTACAGAAGCCTGGAAGACTGGTTGCCACACTGGAGTCAGCTCAGTTGCAAAGTTCTTCAAAAGAAAAGTGGTACACTCATACGGCCCAGCAGCTTTCTTAGGAAAATATTTCAGCGTACTAATACTAACATCTTCGCCAGTGATGATAATTCTGTCTGGTATGAGGTATGACAGTATTGAGCATTTTGGTGCACTTTGTCTAGTGATTCAAATCTGGCAAAGAAAGTGTTTAGGTCGTAGACAAAACAAAGTTCATTGTTTGTCACAATAGGAGTTGGAGATGACATTCCTGTCATAGTTTTCATAGTATCCCATACCTTTTTATGATTATTGGCTTTAAATGCATCTTCCAGACGCTGTCTGTGTGCCAATTTTGCTGAAATCTAATTTTCAGCATTAAAGTGCTCCAAAATCTTTATCTTTGAAAGCCACTTTCCTTGTATTTATAACCTTTTTAATATCCCTAGTCACATATGATTTATTATTAGGATGGATAATCTCCTTTGTGGGACCAACCAACTGTACACAAAATTAATGTAATCATTTGGTCTTATACACTGGGATCATGTGCACAACATTATGATCAGAATTTAGTATGGGTGGCCTACACTTAGATACATACACTCATTTAACATTTACAAAACACTTGTCCAGAATATTATCTTTTCTTGTCTGGTTCTTGACATACTGTTCGAATCCAGGCGACCCTGGTTCAAGTCCCCGAGCACAATTGCCGGTGCATCTGGGTATTTTTCTCGGGTTTCCATCCCTGTCCGCTCATACATCCAGGGTGAATCCAGGGATTTCAAAGAGAGAGTCAGGCTTTGTAGGTTGTAGCTAACTTTTTGTGAAGCATCAGAAAGATGCCTCATGGAAATAATTACAAATTGATGGAAGGGGTGGCCGATTGAATCTCCTCCGTATGCGATTTTGAATGGCCCCTCTCCTTCCTTGTTTCTTTCTCCTGTTAGTTCTGATCAGCTCCTGAGGGATGTTATCCAGCACTGAACGGTGAAAGGGGCTTGAAGTCAACTCCCGAGTCAGCTTTGGTTGCAGCGGCAGCAGGTGCTCTCGGCTGTATGAGCGTGTGAGCCATGACGCCTCACCACACCTGTCCATTTTGCTGCTCAGGTGTGTTAGAAGAAGGCCAGTAATCCACAGAATCAGAAGCACAGTTTTCAGGACACTCATCTCACACAATACACAAGACATTTCTTACATACGCAACAAGTTAGACAACATTTAAGCAACATTTAAACGAAGCACAAAACACGAGGCAAACGGAGCATACCGAGATGCAGTGCGCAGCCCAGCAGCACTTGAATATGACCAATAACACAATATGCTAGGTAATTATTATAATAGAGACTCAATGGTTAATTATTCTAGCAATAACAAAGGCACTGGCAGTCATAACCATCAGTGATAAGTA
Source organism: Conger conger (assembly GCF_963514075.1). Taxonomy (NCBI): domain Eukaryota; kingdom Metazoa; phylum Chordata; class Actinopteri; order Anguilliformes; family Congridae; genus Conger; species Conger conger. The sequence continues at coordinate 38,375,340 of NC_083775.1, forward strand.
ACAAGCTAATGGGCTAGTAATGCAACATCCATTATTTAGCTAGCTAGCCACATGAACTCACGATGATGATCTTCAATTTGGCCGGGAACAGCACAAGGTTTTGAACAGACAAATCCCTCAGTCGTCTGCGTACTGAACTGAAGACTTTTCTTTGCTGCACAGTGGACAGAGAAACATTGCACAAACAATTGCCAGCTTTATCTTGAAGTCAAATAGTTGAAATATCATCGTTCTCTGGAAATTGCCAAACTCAGCTGGGGTGCTAATGTTATGCTTGCTAGATGCTAACTCAGCCGGGGTGCTAATGCTGTGCTTGCTAGATGCTAACTTAGCTGGGGTGCTAATGTTGTGCTTGCTAGATGCTAACTCAGCAGGGGTGCTAATGCTGTGCTTGCTAGATGCTAACTCAGCTGGGGTGCTAATGTTGTGCTTGCTAGATGCTAACTCAGCTGGGGTGCTAATGTTGTGCTTGCTAGATGCTAACTCAGCTGGGGTGCTAATGTTGTGCTTGCTAGATGCTAACTCAGCTGGGGTGCTAATGTTGTGCTTGCTAGATGCTAACTCAGCTGGGGTGCTAATGCTGTGCTTGCTAGATGCTAACTCAGCTGGGGTGCTAATGTTGTGCTTGCTAGATGCTAACTCAGCTGGGGTGCTAATGTTGTGCTTGCTAGATGCTAACTCAGCTGGGGTGCTAATGTTGTGCTTGCTAGATGCTAACTCAGCTGGGGTGCTAATGCTGTGCTTCCTAGATGCTAACTCAGCTGGAGTGCTAATGTTGTGCTTGCTAGATGCTAACTCAGCTGGAGTGCTAATGTTGTGCTTGCTAGATGCTAACTCAGCTGGGGTGCTAATGTTGTGCTTGCTCGATACTAACTCCACTGGGGTGCTAATGTTGTGCTTGCCAGATGCTAACTCAGCTGGGGTGCTAATCCAGTGACAGTACACTTTGTTTCAACACAAAAAAATCAAATAAGATCCACACAGCCGTGGGGCCCTTGAGCAAGGCCCTTAACCCTGCATTGCTCCAGGGAAGGATTGTCTACTGCTTAGTCTAAAATCAACTAAGTCGCTTGGCAGAAATGAGAACCTACAGGATGGTACATAGGTCTCCTGGAACAGGGTTTGTCCAGCTTTGATGTTGGATTTTTAGTCACTTCAAGTGTAGTTACACTGTCTGCACTGTTTGGGTCAATTACCTCACTTGCATGCATGGACTTGAATGTTCTGTAAATAGATTGCTCATCAAGTCACTGTTTTTCTTTTAAAAAGACTTGCATCTTTGCATTCATGCTGTGTCCCATATTTTCTAATGTGGTGTCCCAAATTAGCAAATGCTAAATTAAAAAAAAATTTTTTTTGGAGCAATTACAAAATTTGCAAGACACTTTGGCCTATATATTTGAATAGCTAAGAACATGTGGATTGTAAAAATGTGCAATATTATGGGTATCTTATTTAAACTGGTGGTGTGGGCAGTCCCAGAAACTGAATTTACAAAAAATCCCAAATTACCTGAATTCACCCAGCCACCAAACCTGTGAGCAACATCAGACAGAGAGACGGAGCGCAATTCTCTGCTGTCACAGGAAACAAAACAATTCATTTTATTATCTTGGTGTCAATAAAAATGCTGAACAAACAAACAAACAAAAACATCCATTTATGAAATAGAGTAAATTATCCTTTATACCCATTTGAAATATCTTGTCACATTGGCTATGAGCTTGAATTATTTGCAGAACAAATTTTTAATTTGTAATTATTTACAAAAAACTTAATAAATGCAGGCCTATTCATAAGTACAACATCATATCTCAAATAAAAACATTGCATTTGAACACAGTTAAAATATTTATAATCTAAAAACATTGTAAATACCAACCTACTTGACATACTGTACTTCTGGTAATAATATAAACTGGCTCTGTATTGTTAGGCCATACAAGTATTATTTTGCGGCTCACGTGGACTCATCTGCTTCAATTCTCTGACTGGCTGCTACTGTGATTTTATACTTAAATTTATTTTTCATTTGAAGCCGTCCAACAACATTAGGCTTGATGTTGCATGGTGGTAGGCATGACTTGCCTACCACTGTCAGGACAGCAGAATCCCTCCCCCTATTTCGACGCAGACTCAAACCCCACCTCTTCAAACTTTACCTTCGTCCTCCCTCCTGATTTCCCTTGCCCCTCCTTTCTGTTATCCCTATCCTTGTCTAAAAATGTAACTGTAAATTAGGCGACATACAGTACGTTGTCCTAAATGAAACAGGAACTTAGTTAAAACTAGACAGGAGGATGTGGGTTTAGCTGTCTGGGTCATGCATCAGACCACAGACACGCAATGGCTTTGATCACAGCCTTGTCAAAAGCTCCTTTACTCACAAACAATGAATTGGCCTATCTGTTCTAAAGCAGTCAAGAAAATATTCTGATGAAAATGCAAATTAAACAAATTCTCTTCTGGCAAACACGGTGCGTTCTTTTGCATATTTATGAGGTAGGCCTAGGCTATGACACCTTTGTTGCAGACGTTATACCTTTATTAATGTTATAGGTATTTGTAACGCCATACCTTTCCATGCACCGTAACAAATAATTTAGTGATCGATAGCGGGCATGTCTGTAACCTACTACGTTCAAGCCACAACGGCCACACCCCAAACTGTGCCAGCATCCAAGAGGCCGTCACCATTGGGGCGGGGACCTGCAATGTGACGCCAATAATATATAATTGAGCCAACGAATAGCCCAACTAGTTTTCGCTACCTGCGGAACACTTATGAAGTACGCATATTAAGCGCGAAAGTTAATTTACGCAGGACTAGAGTTTTATCCGTCATCACTTTTTTTAGGCTGCAGTATGATGAGTTCAAGCAGCTTGGTGAAATTTATACTCTTTACTTTCTCTACCACAGTATTGGCTATACTATATTTTTATCACGAAAATGCAACCTCTCCATCACCACCAATTACAAGGTAGGTATATGTTTATTATGTCGTTCGAGTGTTTTTTTATAACAATCGTCAATTTCGAAAAACAGCAGTCGGTTGGAGTTCTGTAGTTAAACACTCCCAATATATTATTTTGACATCAGTACCAATTGGCCTAGCAAGCCATTGATAGATTGAAGTAAAACAATAAACGCACAAATAAATAATAGCCCATTAAACGTAAACTGCTGGGGTCTTAGTGCTTGTGAAGTACGCTGGTGGAATATTTGTGTTGTGTTTCGTAGTATGCTTTATGTTAGCCTATACACAGCATTACGTATCCTATTTTCGTCCGTATTTAGCGCGAGGAACAACTGTACAAACGCACAACAACCAAAGTGAAATGCATTGTGAGATTATTACAGATATGTTTTAGAACTGCTCGTTTAGCTACTTGGTTTCGTGTCCGGACATGCTGTTTAATATGATTGTATTAAAGAATGTAAGCTGTCGAAATCGCCGTTTTCCATTTCAGTGGTGAACAGTTGAGAACCACATGAAGGATTTCTCCGAATTGGACGCGCATTTTATTTATTTATCGGGATCATCTATGTCAATGATGCTTTGAGTGTTTTTCTTACACAACGAATCCTTTGTAGATAAGTTTTGGTGTTTTAATGTGTAATAATTCATTTTCTCCCGTTGTTAGGTATGTGCGATTGCCAGTTGACCTTTTTTAATGGGATAGCGAACGAGGTTTTAAATAATGCACATGGACCGCCTACATTTATCAGCTGAGTGACCGGATATAAATGTTTACCTACTGGGAACGTTTACAGTCTACATGTTTACCTACTGGGAATTCCTGAAAGCAATTCCTGAATTGACGCATGTTTGTAGTTTATACTGTACAGTAGGAATAAGTTTCGTCTTCACAGCATGCTTTTCCAGCATGTAGGAGACCGGGCTGGTTACAACATCGTCCTGCTATTGATGCAATTAGCTTTTCGGAGAATCAGGTGGAAAAATGAATTCAGGAGCCACCCAAAAACTGTTACCAGCCATACTACTTGCAGATTAAAATGCCAATACAATAATACAATAACATACAATACAATACAATAACCTTAGTTATACAGTCTCTATGATTGGACACCACAGAGAGAAGTCAAAGAGCCCAGGAATAAAGGTGGTAAAATGAGCTAAAAACAAAGAAGACAACCAACAACAAAAATCCCCACAAGGAAAAAAAAAATAAAGACATTTAAAACCCACACAACCTTGACCAAGATAAAAGAATAATGTAAATAAAACATTACATGTCAAAGAAGGTGTTGCCAGGTGGCGTAGCGGGACGAGGTGTGATGCTATAATCTGAGCCGCCGTGTTCTTGCACCCAATTGGCGAAAATTATATATACACGGTTGGATAATTCAGTTTGTAAATTTTTAATTATATTAATAAGTTCCCACTAGTCATGATAAATGCAATATTTTTAAGTATTCCTGTGTTTTATTTATAAATAACACTCCTTTCTCTCATAACGCAGTCGCTGCATGGAGCGCATAATCGATCTTAGAGCCGTAGATGGGCCTAGTACGGTCGCATGTAGAAGCTATCCCTTAAGCAACCTCCTAAACAAGTGATAGTTCAGGAAACACGCCTAGAAAAGTAACTTTAGTAAGGTATACCTTAGAGTCTTTGTAAAACGCTAAGAGATACCGTTATCAGGAAACACGGCCAAGGTTATTAATAAGTCGTGTGCACCATTGCCAATAAACAACACGCACAACTGGAGCAACATTAGTCTAACAAGTGTTTGAATTTTCAAAATTGATCAGTTTTCAGGTCCCCTTGCAAAAGAGAGGTCGACCTCAATGGGGGTATTCCCGGTTAAATAACAGTAGAAAAAAGAAAATGGTTGCCTAAATAAAGAAAAGTAAGGGGAAGTTGCTTTATGAGCTGATACGAGTGAATTACATTGATGCATTCTAATCGCTTAATTCTGTGCATGATAGAAAGAAGGGACATGCTTGTTCGCTTTTAATGGAACAGAACATTGCTAGAAAAAGAGGTCAAATTGTACTACTAAAATGAAACACGATTACTGTATGTCCCTTTTTATTAGGCGCACAATAAATTGTAATGATGAGCAGCTGTCTTTGCTCGTATTTCCGTAACAGGGAAAGGTGTGCTAGGTATCTGGTGACATGGTGTAAGGGGGGGGGGGGGGGGAGCAGAAACCCAGGCACGACACGACCAAGAACTGAACAAAAAGAAAATCAGAAGGAACAAAATAAACTCCCCAACGAAAACGGGGGAGAAAAGAGAGAAATCTCTCGGCAGTGGCAAAAGGAAACAACCCGCAAAACTGGGCCATACTCGTAGTAAACGAGGGAGAGAGAAAACCAAAAGACCGAGCTAAAGACCTCCGTTCCCGCCAACGATAGTGGAAACAGAGGGAGCTGAACTAAGGAACACTTCCAGTACTCACACTAAGGAGCTCAAAGCAAGCGAAAAATAACAAGCGTAAAGGGATTGACAATAACCATAAGGATATTGTCAGAAGCATAAATGGCGAGTGAGAATGCTGCAGAACCGACTTCAGAAAGTGGCAACAAGACACTGAAGCGCCGAGCTACAGCCTGGTACGAATAATAGTAATGAACCGGAGGGCTGTCCGGTACACGCCCACTCAACTAGAAAGGAACTAGAAAACAAAGGACAATATCGTCTCCCACAGTGAAACACCCCCCCCCCCCCCCCAGGACGTAACAAAACCTGACACACGGGCTGTCAAAAACGTCTGCACAACTGAGAAGGACAAGAAGGTTGATCCCAAAATCTCTAGTGTCGTACTTATGCATTGTCTCCCAGCATTTGCCAATTGGCTATTGTTAAAATGCATAGGCCTTTATTCTGTAATCCATATACACTGACAAAAATGCTGTGTATTTATAATTAGCAACAATTAAACATTGGTCTAATTCTGTTATGGGCCTATGTATTGCTGATCTTTTGATAAAGTTCTTCTGGTACTAAACTGTAATACTAAATAGCCTACCAAATTCTCAGAGGTAGAATACCTGTGCATTAATTTCATCCATAGGCTATATCAATGAATATGAACTACCAGACCTTGCAGTCTATTTATGAACAAACTGTTCTTAGGCAAGCCCAGAGAATAGTAAATGACCCATCTCACATTCTCCATTCAGAGTATGACCTCCTACCCTCGGGGAGGCGATATAGATTCCCTCACTGCAAACTCAACCGTTTTAAGAACTCATTTGTTCCAACTTCCATTCAATTTCTTAACAATGCTGCTTGAGGCTGAAGTTCATGTAATAATTTTTATAGTGCCTTTATTACGGTGATCTTTTAGCATGTATTATTATGAGGTGTATGTATGTGTTATGTTATGGGATATGTGCAATGCTGTTATGTAATTGTTGATGCTGTTATGGCTGAGGATGTATTGTTTGTTGTCATTGTGACTGTCAAGGCATTCATGACGCATCGCAGAGTCCAAGACAAATTTCCCTGAGCGGGACAAAGTTCATCGTATCGTAACTGTAGCGATGACCATGATTGCACATGTAGGCCTACAGTATTTTCATTTCAAGGCTCACAGACTGAAAAGATCATCGTTCTACATTAATATGTGACAAAAAAACAAGAAGGAGTTTAGACTGAAGCGACAGATTCTTTTAAATGAGCACGTCTGCTGGGATTACTTTCACTTGTATCATATAGTTTAAATCTAGATTGCTTGCTTGTTGGCTGAAATGTTAAAAACAATTTATAGTGCTGCAACAACGGGGACACTTGGCAAGATCGACTGGTGATTGACAAACAGTTTGTGTACGATTTTATAGAGCAGCATTCAATTAGCTGAATTGAAGGTCTTTCTGAACTACATAATTTGGGCTGGGAACTCCGCTGATAAGCCATCTTCATACTGAACTGACAACATATAGGTTACGGAGTGGAACAGATTGTTATCGCAGGTGTGCAAAAGCTTGGGGAAGCAGAAATTTAAAATCCTTTGCAACTTATTTCATTGTGTTCGAGTTGGACAATGTTCCTCTGCATTTTGTATTCACTGCCTTGGCGTTTTTGTATTCTTGGCCTGCAAGCCAAGAGGGTGTAGGCAGAACCCAAGAGCCCATGTAAATGGTAAATGGTTGGCATTTATATAGCGACTTCATCCAAAGTGCTGTACAATTGATGCTTCTCATTCACCCATTCATACACACACTCATACACACTCTCACACACCAACGGTGACTGGCTGCCATGCAAAATCTACAGCACGGTGTGCAAAAAGTGAAGGGGTCTGAATACAGCTGTAGGATCTGATTAGGCTGGTCCAAGAAAAAGATTGGGAGAAATGCTATGTTTTCCTTCTTTAACTGCTGGATTTATTTGTTCATTTCCTTATACCAGTGCAGTTGTTGAGAGTGGGTATCTTATAGGAAATACCTTTGCTTAATTTTCAGAATGAATATCTTAGCATGGAAAGCAATTCATTTCTGTTTAGTGCTCATCTTTTGGCACCAGACTGAAATGCGACTGTACTTGATGTGTCATATAGCTCTTGACCACGATGCCCAGCATAATGAAGTAGTGAATGTATAGTGTCTCTTAAATAGTCTGGGAGACGAAAAAGTATTAGTGTGTAAACATACATTACTCCTACAAAACGCAATAGTGTGGTGGAAGACGAACTACACAATATCTTTGAAATAATCACATGCATGCTTGTGTCTGTTTGTTTGTCAGCAGTCAGAAAAAGTAATTTTGCCCATCTGTATGATAAAGATGTTTTAAACTGGAACAAGATGAATATGTGCATGGCTGGAACAACATACGATGCCAAGTCTAGAGTTTCTCTCCATGCTTTTATCCAAGCGGTCCATTGGATTGGGATTATTTACTTTTCACTACACTACACTACAAAACATAATAAAAATAGACAGAAAATTGATTCATTAGGCAAATATTGTTAGGATGAAAATACACAAGCATAAACAACGGACATGCATCCTGTCCTCCTGTGCAGTTACCCTTCACAACATACAGCCTATCTATCCTGTCTGGTCTGTTTTTACTGCTGCTTGTTCAATGAGGTATGCAGAAACCATGCAAGTTAGCACTTGTTGGTCAATTCTGCCTTGACTAGTAACTTGATTTTATTCAGTGAGAATTGGGCAGGGTATGGTGTTGTGAGCATGGCCGTCTCAATGTGGTGGTTTAAAATATGCTAGCCTGCCACACATTGAAAGTAAACCTTGTGAATTGGATGTGTAAATAAGGAGTAAGCAGCCTTTTGTGGGGGGCGTCTTCTCTGTTCTCTGTGAAAGAAGATGACAGGACTGTGCCTGGAACCTGTTTCTCAGGAATGCCAGCAGTTAAAAGCACACAACACCACTCCCTGTCATAGCTCTGTCTCCACTACATACACACACACACACACACACACACACACACACACACAACTCTCCCTGTCATAGCTCTGTCTCCACTATAAACACACACACACACACACACACACAAACAGACACACAACACAACAACTCTCCCTGTCATATCTCTGTCTCCACTACATACACACACAAAAAACACCACAACTCTCCCTGTCATTTCAGTCTCCACTATACGCACACAACATCACAACTCTCCCTGACATATCTGTCTCCACTACACACACACACACACACAGACACACACACAGGCACACCACATCTCTCCCTGTCATAGCTCTGTCTCCACTACAGACACACACACACAGACACACAACATCACAACTCTCCCTGTCATATCTCCGTCTCCACTACATACACACACACACACAAACACAGACACACACACACACAAACACGGACACACAACACCACAACTCTCCCTGTCATAGCTCTGTCACCAATGCATACACACACACACACACACTACATCTCGCCCTGTCATTTCAATCTCCACTACATACACACAACACCACATCTCACCCTGTCATATCTGTCTCCTCTACATACACACAACACCACAACTCTCCCTGTAATTTCAGTCTCCACAACATACACACAACAACACAACTCTCCCTGTCATAGCTCTGTCTCCACTACACATGCACACGCACACGCACACGCACACACACCACATCTCTCCCTGTCACAGCTCTGTCTCCACTACATAAACACACAAGACCACATCTCGCCCTGTCATTTCAATCTCCACTACATACACACAACACCACAACTCTCCCTGTAATTTCAGTCTCCACAACATGCACACAACACCACATATCTCCCTGTCATATCAGTCTCCACTACATACACACACACAACACCACATCTCTCCCTGTCATATCTGTCTCCAGTAAATGCACACAACACCACAACTCTCCCTGTCATAGCTCTGTGTCCTCTACATAAACACACAAGAACCCATCTCTCCCTGTCATTTCAGTCTCCACCACATGCAAACAACACCACAACTCTCCCTGTCATAGCTCTGTCTCCACTACATAAACACACAAGACCACATTTCTCCCTGTCATTTCAGTCTCCACTACATACACACAACACCACAACTCTCCCTGTCATATCAGTCTCCACTACATACACACAACACCACATCTCTCCCTGTCATAGCTCTGTCTCCACTACATAAACATACAAGACCACATGTCTCCCTGTCATAGCTCTGTCTCCACTATAAACACACACACACACACACACACAACACCACAACTCTCCCTGTCATAGCTCTGTCTCCACTACATAAACACACAAGACCACATCTCGCCCTGTCATTTCAGTCTCCACTACATACACACACACACACACACACACAGACACACAGAAACACATCACCACATCTCTCTCTGTCATAGCTCTGTGTCCACTACACACACATACAGACACACAGACACACAACACCACAACTCTCCCTGTCATATCAGTCTCCACTACATACACACAACACCACATCTCTTCCTGTCATATCTCTTTCTCCACTACAAAAACACAAAAGACCACATCTCTCCCTGTCATATCAGTCTCCACTACATACACACACACAACACCACATCTCTCCCTGTCATAGCTCTGTCTCCACTACACACACACACACACACACACAACACCACATCTCCCTGTCATAGCTCCGTCTCCACGACATAAACACCCAAGACCACATCTCTCCCTGTCATTTCAGTCTCCACTACATACACACAACGTCACAACTCTCCCTGTCATATCAGTCTCCACTACATACACAGAACACCTCAAGTCTCCCTGTCATATCTGTCTCCAGTAAATACTCACAACACCACAACTCTCCCTGTCATAAGTCTGTCTCCACTACACACACACAGACACACATCACCACAACTCTCCCTGTCATATCTCTTTCTCCACTACAAAAACACAACACCACAACTCTCCCTGTAATTTCAGTCTCCACAACATACACACAACAGCACATATCTCCCTGTCATATCAGTCTCCACTACATACACACACACAACACCACATCTCTCCCTGTCATATCAGTCTCCACTACATACACAGAACACCACAAGTCTCCCTGTCATATCTGTCTCCAGTAAATACACACAACACCACAACTCTCCCTGTCATAGCTCTGTGTCCTCTACATAAACACACAAGAACCCATATATCCCTGTCATTTCAGTCTCCACCACATGCACACAACACCACAACTCTCCCTGTCATATCAGTCTCCACTACATACACACAACACCACATCTCTTCCTGTCATATCTCTTTCTCCACTACAAAAACACAAAAGACCACATCTCTCCCTGTCATATCAGTCTCCACTACATAAACATACAAGACCACATGTCTCCCTGTCATAGCTCTGTCTCCACTATAAACACACACACACACAACACCACAACTCTCCCTGTCATAGCTCTGTCTCCACTACATAAACACACAAGACCACATCTCGCCCTGTCATTTCAATCTCCACTACATACACACAACACCACAACTCTCCCTGTAATTTCAGTCTCCACAACATACACACAACACCACATATCTCCCTGTCATATCAGTCTCCACTACATACACACACACAACACCACATCTCTGCCTGTCATATCAGTCTCCACTACATACACAGAACACCACAAGTCTCCCTGTCATATCTGTCTCCAGTAAATACACACAACACCACAACTCTCCCTGTCATAGCTCTGTGTCCTCTACATAAACACACAAGAACCCATCTCTCCCTGTCATTTCAGTCTCCACCACATGCAAACAACACCACAACTCTCCCTGTCATAGCTCTGTCTCCACTACATAAACACACAAGACCACATTTCTCCCTGTCATTTCAGTCTCCACTACATACACAACACCAGAACTCTCCCTGTCATTTCAGTCTCCACTACATACACACACACACACACACACACACACAGACAGACACACAGAAACACAGAAACACATCACCACATCTCTCTCTGTCATAGCTCTGTGTCCACTACACACACATACAGACACACAGACACACAACACCACAACTCTCCCTGTCATATCAGTCTCCACTACATACACACAACACCACATCTCTTCCTGTCATATCTCTTTCTCCACTACAAAAACACAAAAGACCACATCTCTCCCTGTCATATCAGTCTCCACTACATACACACACACAACACCACATCTCTCCCTGTCATAGCTCTGTCTCCACTACACACACACACACACACACAACACCACATCTCCCTGTCATAGCTCCGTCTCCACGACATAAACACCCAAGACCACATCTCTCCCTGTCATTTCAGTCTCCACTACATACACACAACGTCACAACTCTCCCTGTCATATCAGTCTCCACTACATACACAGAACACCTCAAGTCTCCCTGTCATATCTGTCTCCAGTAAATACTCACAACACCACAACTCTCCCTGTCATAAGTCTGTCTCCACTACACACACACAGACACACATCACCACAACTCTCCCTGTCATATCTCTTTCTCCACTACAAAAACACAACACCACAACTCTCCCTGTAATTTCAGTCTCCACAACATACACACAACAGCACATATCTCCCTGTCATATCAGTCTCCACTACATACACACACACAACACCACATCTCTCCCTGTCATATCTGTCTCCAGTAAATACACACACACAACACCACATCTCTCCCTGTCATATCTGTCTCCAGTAAATACACACAACACCACAACTCTCCCTGTCATAGCTCTGTGTCCTCTACATAAACACACAAGAACCCATCTATCCCTGTCATTTCAGTCTCCACCACATGCACACAACACCACAACTCTCCCTGTCATATCAGTCTCCACTACATACACACAACACCACATCTCTCCCTGTCATATCTGTCTCCAGTAAATACACACAACACCACAACTCTCCCTGTCATAGCTCTGTGTCCTCTACATAAACACACAAGAACCCATCTATCCCTGTCATTTCAGTCTCCACCACATGCACACAACACCACAACTCTCCCTGTCATATCAGTCTCCACTACATACACACAACACCACATCTCTCCCTGTCATATCTCTTTCTCCACTACAAAAACACAAAAGACCACATCTCTCCCTGTCATTTCAATCTCCACAACATACACACCAAACCACAACTCTCCCCGTCATATCTCTTTCTCCACTACAAAAACACAAAAGACCACATCTCTCCCTGTCATATCTCTTTCTCCACTACAAAAACACAAAAGACCACATCTCTCCCTGTCATTTCAATCTCCACAACATACACACAACACCACAACTCTCCCTGTCATATCTCTGTCTCCACTACATAAACACACAAGACCACATCTCGCCCTGTCATTTCAATCTCCACTACATACACACAACACCACAACTCTCCCTGTAATTTCAGTCTCCACAACATACACACAACACCACATATCTCCCTGTCATATCAGTCTCCACTACATACACAGAACACCACAAGTCTCCCTGTCATATCTGTCTCCAGTAAATACACACAACACCACAACTCTCCCTGTCATAGCTCTGTGTCCTCTACATAAACACACAAGAACCCATCTCTCCCTGTCATTTCAGTCTCCACCACATGCAAACAACACCACAACTCTCCCTGTCATAGCTCTGTCTCCACTACATAAACGCACAAGACCACATTTCTCCCTGTCATTTCAGTCTCCACTACATACACACAACACCAGAACTCTCCCTGTCATTTCAGTCTCCACTACATACACACACACACACACACACACACACAGACACACAGAAACACAGAAACACATCACCACATCTCTCTCTGTCATAGCTCTGTGTCCACTACACACACATACAGACACACAGACACACAACACCACAACTCTCCCTGTCATATCAGTCTCCACTACATACACACAACACCACATCTCTTCCTGTCATATCTCTTTCTCCACTACAAAAACACAAAAGACCACATCTCTCCCTGTCATATCAGTCTCCACTACATACACACACACAACACCACATCTCTCCCTGTCATAGCTCTGTCTCCACTACACACACACACACACACACACACAACACCACATCTCCCTGTCATAGCTCCGTCTCCACGACATAAACACCCAAGACCACATCTCTCCCTGTCATTTCAGTCTCCACTACATACACACAACGTCACAACTCTCCCTGTCATATCAGTCTCCACTACATACACAGAACACCTCAAGTCTCCCTGTCATATCTGTCTCCAGTAAATACTCACAACACCACAACTCTCCCTGTCATAAGTCTGTCTCCACTACACACACACAGACACACATCACCACAACTCTCCCTGTCATATCTCTTTCTCCACTACAAAAACACAACACCACAACTCTCCCTGTAATTTCAGTCTCCACAACATACACACAACAGCACATATCTCCCTGTCATATCAGTCTCCACTACATACACACACACAACACCACATCTCTCCCTGTCATATCTGTCTCCAGTAAATACACACACACAACACCACATCTCTCCCTGTCATATCTGTCTCCAGTAAATACACACAACACCACAACTCTCCCTGTCATAGCTCTGTGTCCTCTACATAAACACACAAGAACCCATCTATCCCTGTCATTTCAGTCTCCACCACATGCACACAACACCACAACTCTCCCTGTCATATCAGTCTCCACTACATACACACAACACCACATCTCTCCCTGTCATATCTCTTTCTCCACTACAAAAACACAAAAGACCACATCTCTCCCTGTCATTTCAATCTCCACAACATACACACCAAACCACAACTCTCCCCGTCATATCTCTTTCTCCACTACAAAAACACAAAAGACCACATCTCTCCCTGTCATATCTCTTTCTCCACTACAAAAACACAAAAGACCACATCTCTCCCTGTCATTTCAATCTCCACAACATACACACAACACCACAACTCTCCCTGTCATAGCTCTGTCTCCACTACATAAACACACAAGACCACATCTCGCCCTGTCATTTCAATCTCCACTACATACACACAACACCACAACTCTCCCTGTAATTTCAGTCTCCACAACATACACACAACACCACATATCTCCCTGTCATATCAGTCTCCACTACATACACACACACAACACCACATCTCTGCCTGTCATATCAGTCTCCACTACATACACAGAACACCACAAGTCTCCCTGTCATATCTGTCTCCAGTAAATACACACAACACCACAACTCTCCCTGTCATAGCTCTGTGTCCTCTACATAAACACACAAGAACCCATCTCTCCCTGTCATTTCAGTCTCCACCACATGCAAACAACACCACAACTCTCCCTGTCATAGCTCTGTCTCCACTACATAAACACACAAGACCACATTTCTCCCTGTCATTTCAGTCTCCACTACATACACACAACACCAGAACTCTCCCTGTCATTTCAGTCTCCACTACATACACACACACACACACACACACACACACACAGACACACAGAAACACAGAAACACATCACCACATCTCTCTCTGTCATAGCTCTGTGTCCACTACACACACATACAGACACACAGACACACAACACCACAACTCTCCCTGTCATATCAGTCTCCACTACATACACACAACACCACATCTCTTCCTGTCATATCTCTTTCTCCACTACAAAAACACAAAAGACCACATCTCTCCCTGTCATATCAGTCTCCACTACATACACACACACAACACCACATCTCTCCCTGTCATAGCTCTGTCTCCACTACACACACACACACACACACACAACACCACATCTCCCTGTCATAGCTCCGTCTCCACGACATAAACACCCAAGACCACATCTCTCCCTGTCATTTCAGTCTCCACTACATACACACAACGTCACAACTCTCCCTGTCATATCAGTCTCCACTACATACACAGAACACCTCAAGTCTCCCTGTCATATCTGTCTCCAGTAAATACTCACAACACCACAACTCTCCCTGTCATAAGTCTGTCTCCACTACACACACACAGACACACATCACCACAACTCTCCCTGTCATATCTCTTTCTCCACTACAAAAACACAACACCACAACTCTCCCTGTAATTTCAGTCTCCACAACATACACACAACAGCACATATCTCCCTGTCATATCAGTCTCCACTACATACACACACACAACACCACATCTCTCCCTGTCATATCTGTCTCCAGTAAATACACACACACAACACCACATCTCTCCCTGTCATATCTGTCTCCAGTAAATACACACAACACCACAACTCTCCCTGTCATAGCTCTGTGTCCTCTACATAAACACACAAGAACCCATCTATCCCTGTCATTTCAGTCTCCACCACATGCACACAACACCACAACTCTCCCTGTCATATCAGTCTCCACTACATACACACAACACCACATCTCTCCCTGTCATATCTCTTTCTCCGCTACAAAAACACAAAAGACCACATCTCTCCCTGTCATTTCAATCTCCACAACATACACACCAAACCACAACTCTCCCCGTCATATCTCTTTCTCCACTACAAAAACACAAAAGACCACATCTCTCCCTGTCATATCTCTTTCTCCACTACAAAAACACAAAAGACCACATCTCTCCCTGTCATTTCAATCTCCACAACATACACACAACACCACAACTCTCCCTGTCATATCTCTGTCTCCACTACAAAAACACAAAAGACCACATCTCTCCCTGTCATATCAGTCTCCACTACATACACACAACACCACAACTCTCCCTGTCATTTCAGTCTCCACTACACACACACACACACACACAGACACACACACACAGACACACAACACCACATGTCTCCCTGTCATAGCTCTGTGTCCACTACATACACACACACACACACACACACACACACACACACACAACACCACAACTCTCCCTGTCATAAGTCTGTCTCCACTACACACACACACACACACACAACACCACAACTCTCCCTGTCATAGCTCTGTGTCCACTACACACACACACACACACACACACACACACACACACACACACAACACCACAACTCTCCCTGTCATAAGTCTGTCTCCTATTCATACACACACACACAACACCACAACTCTCCCTGTCATATCAGTCTCCACTACATACACACAACACCACATCTCTCCCTGTCATAGCTCTGTCTCCACGACATAAACACACAAGACCACATTTCTCCCTGTCATTTCAGTCTCCACTACATACACACAACACCATATCTCTCCCTTTCATATCTCTGTATCCACTACACACACACACACACACACACATACACACACACAACACCACATCTCTCCCTGTCATAGCTCCGTCTCCACTACATAAACACAGAAGACCACATCTCTCCCTGTCATTTCAGTCTCCACTACATACACACAACTCACAACTCTCCCTGTCATATCTGTCTGCAGTAAATACACATAACACCACAACTCTCCCTGTTATAAGTCTGTCTCCACTACGCACACACACACACACACACAGACACACAGACACACATCACCACATCTCTCCCTGTCATAGCTCTGTGTCCACTACACACACACACAGACACACAACACCACAACTCTCCCTGTCATATCAGTCTCCACTACATACACACAACACCACAACTCTCCCTGTCATATCTCTTTCTCCACTACAAAAACACAAAAGACCACATCTCTCCCTGTCATATCTCTTACTCCACTACAAAAACACAAAAGACCACATCTCTCCCTGTCATATCTCTTACTCCACTACAAAAACACAAAAGACCACATCTCTCCCTGTCATATCAGTCTCCACTACATACACACCAAACCACAACTCTCCCCGTCATATCTGTCTCCAGTAAATACACACAGACACACAGAGAGACACACACACACACACACAACACCACATCTCTCCCTGTCTTAGCTCTGTGTCCACTACACACACACACAGACACACAGACACACAACACCACAACTCCCCCTGTCATATCAGTCTCCACTACATACACACAACACCACATCTCTTCCTGTCATATCTCTTTCTCCACTACAAAAACACAAAAGACCACATCTCTCCCTGTCATTTCAGTCTCCACTACATACACACAACACCACATCTCTCTCTGTCATATCAGTCTCCACTACATACACACAACACCACAACTCTCCCTGTCATATCAGTCTCCACTACATACACACAACACCACAACTCTCCCTGTCATATCTCTTTCTCCACTACAAAAACACAAAAGACCACATCTCTCCCTGTCATATCTCTTACTCCACTACAAAAACACAAAAGACCACATCTCTCCCTGTCATATCTCTTACTCCACTACAAAAACACAAAAGACCACATCTCTCCCTGTCATATCAGTCTCCACTACATACACACCAAACCACAACTCTCCCCGTCATATCTGTCTCCAGTAAATACACACAGACACACAGAGAGACACACACACACACACACAACACCACATCTCTCCCTGTCTTAGCTCTGTGTCCACTACACACACACACAGACACACAGACACACAACACCACAACTCCCCCTGTCATATCAGTCTCCACTACATACACACAACACCACATCTCTTCCTGTCATATCTCTTTCTCCACTACAAAAACACAAAAGACCACATCTCTCCCTGTCATTTCAGTCTCCACTACATACACACAACACCACATCTCTCTCTGTCATATCAGTCTCCACTACATACACACCAAACCACAACTCTACCCGTCATATCTGTCTCCAGTAAATACACACAGACACACAGAGAGACACACACACACACACACAACACCACATCTCTCCCTGTCTTAGCTCTGTGTCCACTACACACACACACACACACACAGACACACAACACCACAACTCTCCCTGTCATATCAGTCTCCACTACAAACACACAACACCACATCTCTTCCTGTCATACCTCTTTCTCCACTACAAAAACACAAAAGACCACATCTCTCCCTGTCATAGCTCTGTCTCCACTGCACACACACAACACCACATCTCCTTGTCATTTCAGTCTCCACTACATACACACAACACCACAACTCTCCCTGTCATATCTCTGTCTCCTATTCATACACATACACACAACACCACATCTCTTCCTGTCATATCTCTTTCTCCACTAGAAAAACACAAAAGACCACATCTCTCCCTGTAATTTCAATCTCCACAACATACACACAACACCACAACTCTCTCTGTCATATCAGTCTCTACTACATACACACACAACACCACAACTCTCCCTGTCATATCAGTCTCCACTACATACACAGAACACCACAAGTCTCCCTGTCATATCTGTCTCCACTACACACACAGACACACAGACACACATCACCACATCTCTCCCTGTCATAGCTCTGTGTCCACTACACAGACACACAGACACACAACACCACATCTCTTCCTGTTATATCTCTTTCTCCACAACAAAAACACAAAAGACTACATCTCTCCCTGTCATTTCAATCTCCACAACATACAACACGACAACTCTCTGTCATATCAGTCTCCACTACATACACACCAAACTACAACTCTCCCTGTCATTTCTGTCTCCACTACATACACCCACACCACCACAACTCTCCCTGTCATCGCTCTGTCTCCACTGCACACACACAACACCACATCTCTCCTTGTCATTTCAGTCTCCACTACATACACACAACACCACAACTCTCCCTGTCATATCAGTCTCCACTACATACACAGAACACCACAAGTCTCCCTGTCATATCTGTCTCCAGTAAATACACACAACACCACAACTCTCCCTCTCATTTCAGTCTCCACTACATGCACACAACGTCACAACTCTCCCTGTCATATCAGTCTCCAATACATTCACAGAATACCACAAGTCTCCCTGTCATATCTGTCTCCAGTAAATACACACAACACCACAACTCTCCCTGTCATATCAGTCTCCACTACATGCACACAACGTCACAACTCTCCCTGTCATATCAGTCTCCAATACATACACAGAACACCACAAGTCTCCCTGTCATATCTGTCTCCACTACACACACACAGACACACAGACACACATCACCACATCTCTCCCTGTCATAGCTCTGTGTCCACTACACACACACAAAAGACCACATCTCTCCCTGTCATTTCAATCTCCACAACATACAACACGACAACTCTCTGTCATATCAGTCTCCACTACATACACACCAAACCACAACTCTCCCTGTCATATCTGTCTCCACTATATATTCACACACACAACACTACATCTCTCCCTGTCATAGCTCTGTCTCCACTACATACATACACTCACACAACACCACATCTCTCCCTGTCATTGCTCTGTCACCACTACACACACACGCACATACACACACACGCACACACACCACAACTCTCCCTGTCATAGCTGTCTCCACTACATTCACACAACACCACAACTCTCCCTGTCATAGCTCTGTCTCCACTACATAAACACACAAGACCACATCTCTCCCTGTCATATCTGTCTCCACTACACACCTACACACACACACACACACACACACACACACACACAGCACCACAACTCTCCCTGTCATTGCTGTCTCCACTACATTCACACAACACCACAACTCTCCCTGTCATAGCTCTGTCTCCACTAAATAAACACACAACACCACATCTCTCCCTGTCATATCTGTCTCCACTCCACACACACACACACACACACACAACACCACAACTCTCCTTGTCATTGCTCTGTCTCCACTACACACACACACACACACACACACACACAACACCACATCTATCCCTGTCATAGCTCTGTCTCCACTACACAAGACCACATCTCTCCCTATCATATCAGTCTCCACAACATTCACACAACACCAAAACTCTCCCTGTCATATCTCTGTCTCAAATACATACACACAAACAACACCACAACTCTCCTTGTCATATCTGTCTCCACTATATATTCACACACAACACTACATCTCTCCCTGTCATAGCTCTGTCTTCACTACATACACACAACACCACATCTCTCTCTGTCATAGCTCTGTCTACACTTCATGAACACACAAGACCACATCTCTCCCTGTCATATCTGCCTCTTCTACATACACACAACGCCTCAACTGTCCCTGTCATTTCAGTCTCCACTACACACACAACACCACAACTCTCCGTGTCATAGCTCTGTCTCCACTACATACACACACGCACACACAACACCACTACTCTCCCTGTGATTGGACAAATTAAATAGACGCTGAGTTAGTTCGCAAATGAAGAGCTGAATGAGCCATTGAACGACTGAACGAGTGAATGAACGAGCCATGAGCCGGTGCTGAACTGACAGTACAGCGCAGATGAGCCGCAAGGCATAACGTCTATGCCATCAGTAGGCATTACGTGGATCAGCTGCATTGTTAGGATATCACAGATAATATTTTGCTATATCATGCTGTCTTTAATTTTTTTGTAATATAGTTAGCTAGGCTCTGCAATTAAAGTGATGAATGGTTTTGCAAAGATCACAACGTTCATCATGTCATTTTACTTTTGTCGGTAGTATATTGAAACGTAGCGAGCTATGTATAGGCTGCAATAATATATTTCAGGTGTCTTAATTGCATTAAAGTTTAATTTGAGCTAATGTTACATAATGTACAATGTAATTGCTTATGTAATTTAACTTTAACATCAGTGTCTCATAGCTTACAATTTCTTAAGAAACCTGGAATGAAGCTTTGGAAGATGAAAACATTTTTTAATGCTCTTCATAGCTGATGTATTATATTGGCTACTAAGCAGATGTCTTTTGTGCAGTATAATCCATACTGCAAAGCATAATTAAACAGATGTTCAATTAATTGACCAGCTGCCTGCATAGCAAGTGACGGTGGACCGTATCTGTGCCAGTACCGACTGACTTTGGGCCAGATCCAACCCGGAGTCGCTTACTTTCTGTTATGAACGGTTCTGGAGACACACTGCCAAATTAGTTTTTCAATACAAGGTCAAAAATCCAGAAGATCAGAAATACGAGGTATACAAGGGCAAGGCAAGAACGTAGTTGAAGGAAGCAGAAGGTAGATCCAAAACTACCAGAAAAAAATCAGAAAAGGCAAACCAATGAAAAGGGCTAGGCAAACTCGAAAACAGGCACAAATCAGCTGGCGTACAAGAAATTGGCACTGAATATTGATCAACGTTCTGACAACCAACACTACTGAGAACAGAGTTTAAATAAAGGAAGGGATGAGACAAACTATTACCCAATCCTGATCTAAAGTTAGTAGATTAGTAAGAAGACGAGGGAAATTGGAACAATTAGGGAAGTGTGAGTGACAGAAAGGGAGAGAGAGAAAGCAGGATTGCAAGGTTTGCAGAAAGACACAAAAAAGTGTATGCTAAACAATTAACAGAACCACATAACATGAAACAAACCTAAATCATGACATCACAAGTTCGCAGCTGTGACATGAATAAACTAAACATGAAACATAACATGACATGAAAATTAAATGTAACAAGAAATAAAGCATAACAACTTGGCGAGACTAGACTAACATAATACGTGACATGACAATAACATAACTAAGACAATGACTAAACATGAAACATGACGTGACAAACATGAAACGTGACAGAAAGTTCATAGAATCCTTCTTGGTTCCGGATGCACTAGTTAGTCTGTCTCCAGGTAGCACCCCAGCAGAGCCTTTTCAGCAAGGTCGGCGGTTTACAGTTCGGGAACGTTGTCGAAAACTGAAGGCACCAGTGCACCAACAACCCCTTCACGTTTCCAACAGGTTCTCCCCCCTCAGCAACGCACTGGCTGTGAAACCTGTTGAAAAAACTAGTAATTGGCGACTATTTTAAGAAATGTTAATTTAACGACACCAGCTTTTCTAAAATTGTTATTCATGTCAGCGCTAACGATGAAGCAATCGGAGATCACCAAAGATAATTTGAAATCGGTGTGTGATCTGGCAAAACGGATGTCTTGGTCAGTTATTTGCTCTGCTCCCATCCCCTCTCGGCATGGAGATGAAATATACAGCAGATTAACATCACTAAATCACTGGTTGTCTGTTTGGTGTCCTGCAAATGGTGTTGGCTTCATAGACAATTGGAATACATTTTGGGGGAGGCCTGGGGCCTCATTTATAAACGTTGCGTAGGCACAAAAGAATGCGTACGCCACTTTCTAAGCAAACTTTGGCATTTATAAAAAACAAACTTGACTGGAAAATGTGCGGTTCTCCACGGAAACTCTGAACCATGCGTACGCACATTAACTGGAGAAATGAGAAACTGTGCCTTTAATGCTCGTGACGTAAGACCAGGAAAACGGGAAGTGAAACAGGATGTAAAAAGGTATAAAGATTTGCCGGGAGTTGTGGCTGGGTATGGCTGCTGTAAGGGCATGCGTCGTCCCTGAGGCCTAAAGTGTTGTATTGTTGAATCTCGCTATACGGGTTCTCTCCCTTCCTAAGTGCAACACAACATTTGGCGACGAGAGAAGTCGAAAATGATACACAACAGATACCACTGTGTAAAATAAATCGAAATTGATTGTTGTTGATTGTACTCTTAAAGGGTTCTGATTTTCTGCATGTTTACACTAGGACTCGGAACTATACTGTCCTCTCAGGTCCTCTTTGCACTTGTTCTCATGTTTAATTTGCACTTTGTTGTACGTCGCTCTGGATAAGAGCGTCTGCTAAATGCCATGCAATGTAATGTAATGTAATGTAATGTAATGAAATATTACCTCTCACGTATCATATACGAAGAGTTAATTTGCAAAAATGGATAAAAGCCTCTCACAACGAATAAACAAACAGCTGTTTGATTGATGGTCCCTGGAGTGCCCAAAAAATATGATTTAGGATGATAAATATAAACGTTGTAAATGTTGTAAAATAATCCCTCAAATATATAGACGAATTGTTAAACAATACTTCATGTTATTAAATGTATTCTCATAAATAATATGGTGAACAGTCGGACAAATTGCGCTGCACTGATGCCGTTTACAATGCGTCAGTCGGGCAGATACGAGCATAGTTTCATATATTGTTATCATATTCATATATTATGTTTTTTTTCCAAAGGTGCTAGACAAATAACGTGTATTATTATTGTTATTATTATTATTATCACCGTCATCATCACATTCGTTGTGCAGAACTGTTCGTCATTTACAATCAATCAGGATAATTCCCACACCTGTAGCTTTTCAGAGGCAATCAAATGGCTGAAATCCCTTTTCTTGGCCTTCTTTTCAGCGTTTGCCATTGTCGTCTTCATGAAATGCATATTCATTAGCGGTGTTTCACTGCCTGTTTATAGGGAACTGTGGGCGGGACATGAAGCTGGCAAAGTTGCGCCACATTTAGAGTTGATTGTGATTTATAAAGGAAAACTGGCGTGGGACGTGCATATGCACTGTTTTATAAATCAGAATATTTTTTTGCGTACGCACGTCCTAGGTTTCATGCTTACGCAACCTTTTGACGTGAATCCTAAGCACAGTTTTATAAATGAGGCCCCTGGTCTTTTGAGGAGAGATGGTATTCACCCCTCGTGGGAGGGTGCTGCTCTTCTTTCTAGAAATGTATCGTATAGTCTCAGAAATTCAATTTCTTGACACTCCAGACACGCCAGGCAGCTGACCTTCTGTCTTGCACAGATTTCTGCTTGTTCCCAAGAACTGCTGCCCCGGTTTCATACTATTCAGAGTTTCTGTGCCCCGACCTAAATTAAGCCTTGCTAAAAAACCCATCATGGGTGTTTGTGTGGCTAATCTAAAAAAAATCAGACCCTGTCATTATACTTATAATGTGGCTAAGCAAACTGAGCTAAAAATTGGATTGATTAATATCAGATCACTATCGCCTAAAGCAACTCTTGTAAACGGGTCGTGGAGGGGGTGTTGCTGCTGTATATAATTCCAATCTCCTTGCTACTTTGAAATCTTCGATTTAAAGTTTTTTGTAGTGCTTGTTCTCTGTTTTGCACATCCGGAGGATTGTCTCCTGCTTAGTCTTATCAACTGTATGTCGCTCTGGATAATTAACTTCCACAACTGCTATGACACCCATCAGTCAAGCCTGGTGAAGATGTCTAGCTGTCAAAGATGGACGCTTGTCTTATAGACATAAAGGAATGGATGACCCACAACGTCCTCTAGCTAAACTCTGCCTATATGCCTGATGTTGATGGAATTTCAAGTGCTGTCACCAACGATCTTGGTGTTACTTTTGATCCAGATCTTGCATTTGATAGACATATAAAAAAACATCTCTTGGGTTGCTTTTTATCACTTAAGGAATATTTCTAAAATTTGGAAAATACTGTCTGCAGAAAAGCTAGTCGATGCTTTTGTTACCTCAAGATTAGATTACTGCAATGCACTTTTGTGCACTGAAAGGGCTCCAGTGAATTCAAAATGCAGGAACTCGTATTCTCACGAGAAGGAGGAGATTTGAGCACATCAGCCCAGTTTTAGCTTCACTTCCAAATTCCAAAAAGACTCTAAGATGCTATTGAGTCTCTGGTGGACTTGGCAGTCAGTGCTGTCAGTGGATCATTGTTGGTAGTGCTGTGTTAAGTATAATCTGTCATGGTCTGATGGTGACTGTCTCAAGCCTGCCCTCATGGCTGTGTTGGCCACTGCCTCTGTTTCCCTTAGCTACGCTGCCATAGCCTTATTCTGCCAGGGTTTTCCTTATTGCACGCAGGCACCTCTCCCTCCTGCTGTGATTGACCAATGATTGACTAATCTGGCTCCAGCCCAAGACCAGCTGTGCATCCCCCCTGCGTACCCACTCCCGCTTAAGCTCTTCCTGTTCTGTGTCTCTTAAATGCGTTTCCTGGATTATTGCTATATCAACCTCTTCTTTTTTAAGATATGCCAATTTTTTTTTCCTTTTCACTGGATGATGTATGCCCCTTATATTCCGTGTACATGGTTTAAGTGGTGAGTGAGTTGTGATGGTGGTGATAGACTGAATATGATTAGGTGCAGCTGCTGTCCCCTGTCCACGTCTGTTTTGTTAGACATAGTCCAGTACCCCCCATTTGTCAGTCCTCAAAAATGCTGTGCTGTCTCATCTAACCTTAGAACCAAACCCCTAACACAACTATATACATACAATGTTCCCCTATAAGCAAGTAAACAATGAAAAATCAAAATAAAGAAAAGGGTGACCCCAACTTCAGGAGAGAAATTAGGTCCTCTCAACCTTACTCTGGATGCGTCTATGATGTTCTTGAGTCCGCAAAGTCGAATGTAATCAGATATTCAAACAGGTCTGTTTGTAATGTAATGTAATGTAGGCTTACATGTATTTCTTGGGCTATATCAGTGGGAGAGTCAAAATAACTTTAGTAATAATGGAATATTAATTATATTATATTATATGGGCTGCTGTATCAGACATAAAAAATTTTATTAGAGAAAAAACAAAACAAACCACATATATA
Source organism: Conger conger (assembly GCF_963514075.1). NCBI lineage: Eukaryota > Metazoa > Chordata > Actinopteri > Anguilliformes > Congridae > Conger > Conger conger. The sequence goes on from NC_083775.1 coordinate 38,401,300, forward strand.
TATATATATACATTACAGCAAAAATAAATAATAAATAACAATATATATAAACATACATACACACAGTAATAAGAAGAATAATCATACTAATTAAAATAACAATAATAATAATAATCATAATAATATGAGCTGGAGACAGCACATCTGGAAACCCCTGTCTGCCTTGCAGATGCAGTATAACTTCCTTGTGTCTTGTTGCTGTGCTCAGTCTTGCCATGGCGTATGACTTCTGACATTAAACTGTCTTCAGCAACCTCACCTTGGAAGCACCAAGTTTGAACCCTCCTACACAGCTGTTTCTTTTTCAGTTAATGATTGTGTTTCAACCTACATATTAAATTGATGGCGGCACGGATGGTACAGTGGGTAGCACTGCCGCCTCACAGCAAGGATGTCCTGGGTTCGAATCCCCGTCGGCCTCTCTGTGCGGAGTTTGCATGTTCTCCCTGTGTCTGCGTGGGTTTCCTTCGGGTACTCCGGTTTCCTCCCACAGTCCAAAGACATGCAGGTTAGGCTGATTGGAGAGTCTAAATTGCCCGTAGGTATGAGTGTGTGAGTGAACGGTGTGTGTGCCCTGCGATGGACTGGCGACCTGTCCAGGGAGTATGAAATTTCAACATTTATGAAAGAATATAATTTTAGCATAAACAACTGTTCATCTGCTGCCCTATAAAGCTGGAAAAATGGCTTTCTGCTGTCCACTCTGGCCCTGCCCAATTGTGACGTCAGTATTTGACTCTTTCAGGGTAAGTCATATAGATGTCCAATCAAGATATTGAGTCGGAAAGTGGTTGACGCCCACAAATTTGTCCGTTTACACTTAAGGGTTATTTTCAAAGTCGGAAAGCCAGCTTTCACGGATCAATACTAGACTATCTGAGGATGTCATGTCATTACGGACAGTGGTGGTAGGCAAATGCATTATACAGTGGGCTCAAGAATTATTGGCACCCCTCACCAGCAATGCACAAACAAGGCTTAAAAAAAAAAAAAAGAATAATATAATTATAGGGAAAGGTAATACACCAACATGTGCCAAATACTGTACTTTATTAATGTTTCAATGGAAACAACCAAAATCATAACAATCATTTAATAAAAAATAAATTTCAACAAATCAAGGTTTCAGAATTATTGGCACCCTTCACCTAGTACTTAGTGCAACCACCTCTGGCAAGGATAACAGCATGGAGTCTCTTCCTGTAATTCTTGTCAAGATTAAGGAACACATTTGGAGGGATTTTAGACCATTCCTCTTTGCATATCCTTTCAAGATCCTTCACATTCTTGGGTTTGTGCTTATCAACTGACCTCTTCAACTGAGCCCACAGGTTTTCGATTGGATTGAGGTCTGGTGACTGAGATGGCCATTGCAGAATGTTGATTTTGTTGTCACTGAACCATTTCTGTGTGGATCTTGAGGTGTGTTTTGGGTCATTGTCTTGTAGGAAAGTCCACCTACGACCAAGTCCCAGACTTCTGGCAGAGGGAACCAGATTTTCAGCCAAAATTTTGGTCTCATCTGACCAGAGAACCTTGTTCCAGTCATAATGTAAATGACGTTTGGCAGACTCCAAGCGCTATCTTCTGTGTCTTGTGGTCAGAAAAGGCTTTCTTCTGGCAACCCTTCCAATGAGGCTGTGGTTATGGAGGTGGCGTCTGATGGTGCTTTTTGAAACCTGGTGACCCCAAGATGCCACCAAGGCCTGCAATTCTTTCACTGTGATCCTTGGGGATTTTGTTGCTTCTCTCACCATTCTCCTCAGTATCCTGGGGGGCAAGATGCAGTTGCATCCTCTACCCATGATATTTTTATATAACAGTTTATAATTGCTCTGACAGTGCTCAGTGGTATATTCAATTGTTTGTGAATTTTCTTGTAGCCATTACCACGTTTATGAAGGTCTACGACCATCTGCCTCTTTTGAACTGCCAATTCTTTTGTTTTCTTCATGGTGTTGGATGACAGGGATATTGCATGTATGTTGCCTCATTTTTATACCCTAACAGGAAGTGATGTAATGACTCAATACAGTTCCTTAACACATAGATAAACTTAAATAACTGGAATTTAATACCTGGTTTAATTTTGGTAGGTGTTATTTACAATAATCTTTAAATAATTTAAATAATTGTGAAACATTGATTTGGAGGAAATTGATTTTTAATTAAATCAGTAAATTATTTTTGTTGGTTCCATTGAAACATTAATATAGCACAGAATTTATCACCTGTTGGTATTTTGAGTTTGTCTATAAATATATTGTTTAGAATTTTTTTGAGTATTGTTTGTTCATTTTCTGTCAGGGGTGCCAATAATTTTTGAGCCCACTGTATTGTTCTCTGAGTAGTTGGTGGGTAGGCCACACAAGTATATTATTACAGTCATGTTTGTAAGGAGAAAACACGTCTTACAAACTTTGGAGAGTTTAAACAAAGAATGTATTCCAGACAACTCATAATAGTCATGTCCAATGCAAAAAGGCTTTTCAGACTGGGACTTCGTTTATGTAATATTTCTGCCTTCCATAACTATGCAATAGGTTGAACCATTTCTATGCATTGTCCCAAGCAACCTATGAAATATTCATCAGAGAGTGTGTGCTGACAGTGATAAAAATTGATCATACATTAAGACCTTATTCTCTTGAGATGGTAAGATGAGGAAATACAGGCCCATATTACTTGAATGGATGTAGTAAACCTGATGCAGAATTTCTTTGGGATGTGGCTTGTTTGGTGTTTGTGAAAAATCTTACTGACATTTCAGTTGTAACTTTCATGTTCATAATTTGGAGCACAGATCAATTGTTGTTTTTTTTTATAAAGGTGTGATTTGTATTTGTTACTTGGCTGTATTCTGTTGAGATGTAATTTTATTCTTTTTTTAGTGGTGCATGCATAATATTTACAAATGTGGGAAATGCAAACACAGTATCCATTTACTTGCTAAAAAAATCAAAGCAAACTGCAAAATATTTTGTAAGTGAACAGACTGTTGCTGCAGCAGTTGCTGCATCTAATGTTGTGCTTGTTAGATGCTAAATCAGCTGGGGTGCTAATGTTGTGCTTGCTAGATGCTAACTCAGCTGGGGTGCTAATGTTGTGCTTGTTAGATGCTAACTCAGCTGGGGTGCTAATGTTGTGCTTGCTAGATGCTAACTCAGCTGGGGTGCTAATGTTGTGCTTGCTAGATGCTAACTCAGCTGGGGTGCTAATGTTGTGCTAGCTAGATGCTAACTCAGCTGGGGTGCTAATGTTGTGCTTGCTAGATGCTAACTCAGCTGGGGTGCTAATGTTGTGCTTGCTAGATGCTAACTCAGCTGGAGTGCTAATGTTGTGCTTGCTAGATGCTAACTCAGCTGGGGTGCTAATGTTATGCTTGCTAGATGCTAACTCAGCTGGGGTGCTAATGTTGTGCTTGCCAGATGCTAACTCAGCTGGGGTGCTAATGTTGTGCTTGCCAGATGCTAACTCAGCTGGGGTGCTAATGTTGTGCTTGCTAGATGCTAACTCAGCTGAGGTGCTAATGTTGTGCTTGCTAGATGCTAACTCAACTGGAATGCTAATGCAGTGACAGTGCATTATGTTTCAATCAAATTGTGACAATTTGGGGTGGCCTGTAGCGTAGTGGTTAAGGTACATGTGGTTCGATCACCGGTGTAGCCACAATAAGATCCGCACAGCCATTGGGCCCTGGAGCAAGGCCCTTAACCGTGCATTGCTCCAGGGGAGGATTATCTCCTGCTTAGTCTAATCAACTGTACGTCACTCTGGATAAGAGCGTCTGCCAAATGCCATTCATGTAATGTGTTGAATAGTGTTTGATTTTTGCTTTGCTGATGAACACATGCATTAATAGTAGGCCAATAGTAGCAAGGTTTTTTTGATTCATAGCATGTCATATGAATCAACACCAAACTTATCCACCACAGTAAAGACCCACACTTTATTAAGAACATTTTTACATTATTACACCTACTTATTCATATGATTATCTAATCAGCCAATTGTGGCAGCAGTGCAATGCATATAATCATGTAGATACTGGTCAGGAGCTTCAGTTAACGTTCACAACAACCATCAGAATGGGGAAAAAATGTGATCTAAGTGACTTTGACCGTGGAATGATTGTTGGTGGCAGACAGGCAGGGTGGTTTGAGTATCTCAGAAACTGCTGATCTCCTGGGACTTTCATGCACACTGCTGACAGGAAGGTGGCAGTAATGCAAATAACCACACATTACAACAGTGGTATGCAGAAGAGCATCTCAAATACTGATACCAAAGGTGCTATGTTCTAGTTTAACACATCTAGGCATAAATACCAGGAAATAAAAGCTGAAACTCAGAACTATTGTGTTATCTCAACCCCAAATGTATTCAGTGTATTGCAAAAGTTGTTTTTCTGTGTTTTTACGCAAGCACTAATCTCTGTGCAGCACCCAGAGCCTGAAGTCGGAGTCTCGGCACGCTCCCTGTAACTGCCTCGGCGGAGCAACAGCTCTAAAGCAGTACGTCGACAAGGATAAGTTTGATGACGTCATCAGACGGAGAGCGGAAGAGTACAAACGCCATCAGACAAGGTGCCAAAGGTTGCCTGCGCCCTGTACTACTGCGCCCTGCTGCATTGTTCAGCTGTTTTAATGGCAGGGATACTCAATACCCAGAAAGGGCCGGTGTGTGTGCAGGCTTTTCAAACCAAGCAGTTACAGACCTGATTCTACTAGTCAACCACTGTAAGACTCTAAGTACATTACCTAGTAGAATCTAGGGTTTGATTTGACATTTGATTTGTGAAAAACCGTGACATTTGATGCACCATTATCGTTTCAGAAAAGTGCTCTTTTTTTTTGCCCGGTCTGAGTTGTACTTTATATATAGTTTTTTTTTTTTTTGCTGCTGGTTGCTTGTCTGATTTTGTTCTCTCTTCCTCCTCGTCCGTCTCACCCATTTTATAAAACCGACAAAATAAGTTAAAAATAAATCAGAAGTATTAGGTGATTACCTCTAGGCTAGTTGCTAACTTTCCCATGGTGGGGTCATTGAAGTGAATGCACACACCAGACTGACAGCTCGTGCAGCAGTTGCTAGGTGATAAGGTCAATTTTCGTATTTCTGCTATCAATTAAAAAGTATAGGCATATGGTCAATCGTCGCTGTGTTTTACTCATTTTTACCTGTTTACAGACACGGGATTGGATGTCTAAACGTAAAGAGGAAAAAACAGAATAGCAGTAGAAGAATCCGGTTTTATTTGGAACTCTGACATTTAGAAGTAGAAAAAAATGGGACAATTCGTGTCCCGGAAAGAACAATCCCGGGAAAACCAGAATGTGTGGCAACCCTAGTAGAATCAGGTGTGTAACTGCTTTGTTGGAACAAAAGCCTGCGCCCACCACAGTGTAAGATTGAGTATCCCTGCTGTAGGGTGCTGTAAATATATAGATCATAATATGTATTCATTATACAGTAAAAAAAATAGCATTTGGGGAAGGGAGGGCAAGGTCTAAAAATGGTATGATGAAGATGTTCTCTGATCACATGCAGCTCCAAAAGCAGACGTATGATAATGTCAGTTAAACCAGGAACATTATTTTCATTTTTTGCAGAAAAAAGTCAGCACAAAGCAATGTTCTGTTAGCTGCAGCAAATTCCCCTCTGCAATATCCAATCCAAGGATTCATTGTTATTCCTCTCCAGAAGAGCCTCATGCCAGGTACTGTAACCTAATATTTTATTCTGATGAAATTCAAATATAAATCATAAAAATGTCAGATCAGAGGGAAGATGTGAAATGTATTTTGACTTTATAGTTTAAAAGGGAGAGTTCAGTGTGCGGCTAATTGAGTTAATATGAACCATTCTGTTGGTTAGCAGTGTTTTCCACCTTGCTATTATCTTGTGAATCCCTTCTTTGCCCAGTCTCTTTATAGCTGAATCTAGAGAGGCCTGCTGGTCTTTGGATGTTCTTCTGGGTTCAAGTGTGACTGTTGCCACTGTGCCCTAGGATGCATTTTGGCAGGCCTGCTTCTCTTGGTAATATGCACCACTTCCAATTGTTTTGGCGATGATGGCTCTCACTGTTGTTTGGTGGAGTCCCAGAGCCTTACAAATGGTTTTGTAACCCATTTCAGACTGCACTTTAGTGAGCACTTTATTAGCTATTTGGTCTTCTGCTGTTGTAGCCTATCCACTTAGAGGTTTGACTCATTGTGTGTTCTGAGATGCTCTTCTGCACACCACTGTTGTAATGTGTGGTTATTTGCGCTGCTGTCACCTTCCTTGTCAGCTTCAACCAGTCTGGCTCTTCTCCTCTGTGTTCTGCCTGCAGAACTGGATGTTTTTCACACCATTCTCTGCAAACTCTAGAGATTGTTGAGTTTGAAAATCCCAGGAGATCAGCAATTTCTGAAATTCTAGGGCTTATTTGAGCATTGTTGCTGACCATGTGTATCCGTTCATGGCCACAATACAGTATAGCCATCCTCTAATGGCTGCTTCCAGCATGATAATGCACCATGTAACAAAGCAAAAGTAATTGGTTTCATGAACATGACAATGAGTTAAATGTTCTTCCTTGGCATTCCCAGTCACCAGATCTGAATCTAATAGAACACCTTTGGAATGCGGTATACCAGGAGATTCACAGCATGAAAGTACAGCTGACAAATCTGCAGAAAGTGCATGATGCAATCATTTCAACAGGGAACAGATTCTCAAAGGATTCTCAAATGTTTTCAACATTTTGTGGAATCTATAGCACAAAGAATTAAGGCTGTTTTGAGAGCAAAGAGAGCCCCTACCTCTGCTCAGTTTTACAATATTGTTCCCAATAAAGTGCTCAGTGAGTGTATATATATATATATATATATATATATATATATATATTATATATAACAGGACTATCATTGTTTAATTATTTTTCAGCAATGTTCGGGTGTATCTAAATCCCATCTGCATCTTCAACATTACCTCTACCTACCCCATTCGGCCATTTTTATGAATAATATATCAAAGCTACAACTGAGTCTAATACAGCTTTGGGACATTCGTACCACAGACTCTGAGCACCTGAGTGAGTGCCCAGCAACAACAGCAGTCAATGTGGCAAACACACAGGAATGCATTCATTTAATTTTATTAATTGAATTCATTAGAGGTCTGAGGGACAGCTCTCAACACCAGGCTCTTATCAGCCAATCGGTGAGATGCACACAGATAAACACATGTTTGGATAATTGATCAGGACTCAATATACTGTGATCAAAGCCAGACACAAAGGCTTGTTTTGGCATGAACTACTGCAGGTTGCCTTCGGTTTGCAAGGGCATTCAGTTTTTGCTTAAGTTCTGATTCTTGGACCACCGTACATTAAGATGGATCAACCATACAGAATATCTATTTTTGCTATCCATTAGAAACTAGCAAGATTAGAGGTCATACAAACAGGTCAGTTTCAGATGCATTCACTTTCTTGGTCTTGTAAAAGCTTTCCAGTTTATTTTTTTATGTTTGTAATTACTAATATGATGCACAGTAGAATGCGCAATGCCGCCATGAACCTTAAAGATTACTCTGGGTCTACTGTAAAGGTGCTCACACGTCAAATCCGGTACACGAAGCATTCCATATTGATCCCATGGAGCCATCTATACAATGGAGCCCACCTACAGTACTATCCATAAAACAGACAGCTTTGGGGGTCCAATGTGTTGCCGGATTTGATGTGTGATCACCTTATGGGTCTACTGTTACGACCCACCTGCCCCATGAACCTTAAAAGGGTCTACTCGAAAGGAATGTCCTGACATGACTGTAAATTATGGTGTTGATAGTTTCTACACAGTATTCATGGATAATCAGTTACTTTCCTCCTGAAATAACTTTTTTTATAACTATAAGTAGCAAGTATGCACATTGTCAGACATGCTCATGAAAATCAGATAACCAGGTGTTCCCTACCTTATGCCTTAGGGATCACAGTGTTGTTCTGCATTATGCTGTGTTACAGGTTTAAGTGTACATGCTGTCGAAAAACAAAATTACCAGGTTAGTAAAAACAGCTGCCCTCGACGTTACTGGTGAGATTTGGTGAAGGGGCCAACAGGTCAATGCACCCATTTCTGCTGAAATTTCTTTGCTTGGAACATGCATCCCATGTCACATATGTGCATAGAACATACATAATTTATGAATTAAGGAAATTAATTAAATTTAGGTTCTTCACCAAAACTGTAACAAGGGTTAGTTAATTAAAGCGGTGCAGTGGCTATCCAATTTGCACCTGCCACAAAAGTTTCAGTCAGGTATTAGAATGACTGAACTTTTAGAATGGCAAGATCAATCATTTGTGCCACTGGAATGCTGTTCTTTAAAGCCTCTTGCTGTGGATGTTTGTTGATGCAAATAATTTCAGACATGTGGCGAGCCAAGAGTGAGTGTTGTGGCACCTGAACACTGCCCAGATCAGGCTAACTGTCAGGATTCAGGACAGAGGAACCAAACGCAGACTCAGGGGTAACGTAATCAGGCAGGCTTTAATGACAGAGGGGCAGATCCAAAACGTAGTCCAAAAACAGGCAATGGTCAAAATCCAAGCAGACAGGTAACATGAAGGGCAGGCAGAGCAAAGTCAGAAGTCAGTTAAAAAACTAGGAAGTCCAAACAAGCGAAAGTACAGACAGCTAATCACAGGGCACAGGTACGGGGAAGCTAGAACCGGGGTAGGGAACAGAATAACGGAAAGGCAAACTAGCAACAAGAAACTGTAAAGGACAGGTTTAAATAGACTAGTGATTGACAGAAAATGAGACAAATGAGAGGAATGGCAGACATGGCAGGAAGGAAGTACATATAAGGAGTGGGGAGGCAGAGACAAAATGAGAACAAATGAATGAGGGAATGGAACTGGAAACAGACTATGGTGGTCACAGAGGGAAGCAAGAGGCGAAAACGCTTGGGATGGGTCTCCTGACAAGGAAGGCAATGGTTGGGAAAGCTCTGAGATAGACACAGTAGACAGTCAGCATGGCCAGGACTGGAAGCTCTGAGATAGACACAGTAGATAGTCAGCATGGCCAGGACTGGAAGCTCTGAGATAGACACAGTAGACAGTCAGCATGGCCAGGTCTGGAAGCTCTGAGATAGACACAGTAGATAATCAGCATGGCCAGGACTGGAAGCTCTGAGATAGACACAGTAGATAGTCAGCATGGCCAGGACTGGAAGCTCTGAGATAGACACAGTAGATAGTCAGCATGGCCTGGAGGGAGGAAAGATAACCCATATAAAACCACATTACTGCAGGCACTGTGGTGCCTGGTCTGAGCAGTGTCATGTGGCACAATACTGACCTTTTTTTAAAAATACCATTCTACTGATTTGTGTCTTTCTACAAAATGTATCCTCAAGTTGGCTTTGAAGCTCCTTAGTCTTCATGAGATTAACTGTTAGTCTTCATGAGATTAACTGTCTAGCTATTGAAGGACTACAAAGTCACATGCATTTTATTTCATAACTTTCTTTTCCTGAAATTACATGAACCACAATTATTGCTCATGTGCACAAGTAATTGTCTGACTTTGATGTTGATGTTTTCAGCTGAACAACTTTTCCCTACCAATGAAGAAGGATGTGTGTGTGTGTGTGTGTGTGTGTGTGTGTGTGTGTGTGTGTGTGTGTGTGTGTGTGTGTGTGTGTGTGTGTGTGTGTGTGTGTGTGTGTGTGTGTGTGTGTGTGTGTGTACAGTGCAGTCTGTAAGTTTTGGACAGCCACACAATGTCTGTTGTTTTGGCTTTGATGTTTATTAGTGCACAGATACCTGTGTCCAGCCCTTCTGTACTCCCTGGGGTGTGTCACGGCATGCAACATCTTTGGTGCTGAAACCCGTGAAAGAAGAGCTGGACACAAATACAGAAAATACTGGTTTACCCAGTATATGATATTTTTACATAAAATCAAATCAAACATAAAGGCATCATGCGTAATCCTCACGGGATCATGATAGACAATAAATGAAAATAAAAGACAAATGAAATTAAAACAAACAACATTTCAGCTCATTCTGCCGGTGGTTCAGCTGTCTGTTGGTGGTTGTGGATTCCCAGTCTCAGCCACCTACTGTTAGCCTTACTGAAGCACATATATCCTGGATGGATTTGTCACGCAGTCATGCAAAACATCTTGGTGAAAATGCAAAAATGAAATGAAGTCTACTTTACTATGCAATGAAATACATCAATGAGAGTTGCAATGTAAAACATGTAAAACTATGCATTTCCTGAATCATAAGCTCCTTGACCACAATTGCACAAAATGTATGATTTCTAAGATTTGTGAAGTAAAATATAATTAGTGTACCCTGGTGTCCCTGACCCTGGTGTCTCCAAATCTATCCAAAATGGTTCAATTGTGCATTGCTGAAATCATAAAATAATCATATATTTTGTGACTAATTGACTGTTTTGACTAATGAAACTCACTTTCATTTAATCAGTTTTGGGCCTAAGATATCTTGGCATACAAAAACCTACCGAAAGCTCTCAGAAAAAAACAAAAAAAAGTTTTCTTGTACATTATAAAGCATATGCATTTGCATCTTGGTTTAAGTTATATGCAAAATAATGAAAAATCATTGTGACACACTGGGGTACACAAACTCAAATATACACTCTGTGAGCACTTTATTAGGTATTTATTAGACTTATATTTTTTAGACTTCTACTGCTGTAGCCTATCCACCTATAATGTGTGCTTATTTGCGTTACTGTCACCTTCCTGTCGGCTTTGACCAGTCTGGCTATTCTCCTCTGATGTCTGTCATTAACAATGCATTTCTGTCTGGAGAACTGCTGCTCACTGGATTGTTTTTTGTTTTTTGCACCATTCTTTGCAAAGTTTAGAGACTAGTGTGTGTGAAAATCCCAGGAGATCAGCAGTTTCTGAGATACTCAAACCACCCTGTCTGCCACCAACAATCATTCCACGGTCAAAGTGACTCAGATCACATTTTTTTCACGATTCTGATGGTTAAGGTGAACATTAACTGAAGGTCCTGACCCGTATCTACACGATTGTATGCATTGCACTGCTGCCACACAATTGGCACAATTGGCCTACAGTATGAAGCCAGCAATACAGTCTGTGAAATGCCCACATTAGAGAATAGCACAGATTGCTTGAAAGACACTCAACTTCACTGTGAGTGGTATGAATTCAAACAAAGCAGCCAGTGCAGTATGCTTGCACTGCCCAGAGTACAGCAACATTGTCTTATAGGCCTACTAACCGCTATCTACCCATCTCCCAATAGATAATCATGCCTAGCATTATTAGCAAGGCTAGCAGTTGTCTTTTACAGCTTCATAGTGACTTCATGAGAAGGAAGGAAACAGAGAAGGAAACTCTGATGTAGGATGCTCTGTCCATATCAAATCCCCATTTCTCCCACATACTTTAAAGCTTTGCAAGAACTACTTGAAGACCAAGGAAGGAAGGAGTGGTACACAATCCACAGTCACCTGACCTCAACCCCATTGAACATTTATGGGGATACTTGAATACTGACAAAAGCCAAGCATTCAGTAACATCACAAGATGCTCTTTGGAACATTTTCAAATAATGCCGGGATCTTGTGGATTATTAGATTTTGCACAAGCAAAAGGGGGACATACCAGATATTAAGAAATTCTTCTTTTGAAAGATTCATCTTTTCACTCAAATTGCCCGATAATATAATTTGTAATTTAAAAGTTTTTATTAGATTTTTAAAAATGCAAAGTAGTACTTCTGCACTGTATGTGTGTGGTTTATCAGGGTATTGAATTCCATTTGGTGAAATCTGTTGTCCATGAGTCATTGTTTGTTCAAAACAAATTTACAGTAATGGGAAAATCGTAAAAAGCTATGCAAGCTATGCAATTACACTCAGATGGATTACTTGAGGTTACACAACTGTATTAGATTTTCTTTTAATTTAATTTTAAAAACAGATTTCCATCAATACAGAGCTAGACACTCATTAGAACTGGCAGGGTCAGTACATTGTCCTTTTACAGAGTAAGTGCTCAGATTTATTATTATTTGGTTTTATCTACATTTAAAAGCATCCATTTTGGAAAAAGGAAGCTTTCTAAAAACCAGAATTAAGAACCTGTTGGAGATCACTCAAGGACTAATGTTGGCAGCAGTGATTAATTATAAACATATAAATGATTTTTGATGGAAACATATTACATATACTGTATGTTAGGTAGTAATAATAATAATAGTGATTGTCAGCTAATATTCAAAATGCTCTGATGGTAAGGTGTCTCTGGTTGACAGTGTTCTTCTGAAGTCCATGACCGGTAAAACTCAGTAGTCCCCTTAATTTCTGTAACTGTGGACTCCTGACTCTACGTGCAGGTGACACTGAGTGTGAGCAGTGGGGTCCTGGCAGTGGAAAGTCTTCAGGAAAAGGGCAAAGTGAAGGGGCAGGGTGAGAAGGTGCTCTCCATTTCTGCCTCCAGCCTGCAGTCTCTCAATGACCTGCTGGGTCAGGTCTCCTACAGAAGCACTGTGTACAGCATCAAGTCTGGAGATCTGGGTAAGCCACTCTCCAGAGCTCTAATAAATTGAAATAAAATATGTATTTGAAGGTATTATCGAAGATATCAAAGCAATATACTTTAGTAAATACTGCACATGCTGTAAATGCTGTAGTATATACATACATATGCTGTGCATACATAACATAAACCTATAAGCCATAAAACCACACATATCCCTCATATTTGTCTGCGTCAATAGTGGAAGCATTCCTGACAGGGGTGAAAAGGAGCATACCAAGAACAAAATAAATTAGAAAAAATATAGCATTTTCATGATACAAAGTGAGTTCAGGAAATATGTGGAAAATGTAGGCTAAATTAATGGTATAACTTCAGTCAGGAAAGGAAACTCAAATCGGCTGCTGTTTTTGCGGTTATTTACAATTATTTTTCCAATTAATTTTGTCAGTATAATGTGGTGGTATCATCCTATATGTTAATGTGTTAAGGGTAATATGTTCACTGTATTCATGCATTTTGATTTTTCTACAGCACACTTCACCTTTGACCGGTATAAGGCTACTTTCCCTATTATGATCCGCCAACCTACAGTACCAAATCTATATGACCTTGGAGAGGGTGAGTCTCCAAACATCCAAATCCTGTCAGTGCCATTTTACTTTTAGTTTGTCTGCCTGTAGCAGTACTTCTTCTAACGATAATATTTCATTTTGAAAGATCAGTTATTCATCAGTTACCTGGTTGCTACGGCTGAGAACCAGGAATATCTCAAAAGCTGCTTGCGTTGTCTGATATAATTCATCTACATGATTATTTCATTTGTTTGTTATGTGATGAAGGCCAGGACCATCAAAACTATTCAGGCGAATATTTATCATATGGGAATGCATTTGTTTACTGAGTAAAGATAACAATCTGCTATATAATGAATTAGAATATCCAGTGCCCTCCAGAATTATTGGTATCAGCAATTAATATGGGTGGCATGGATGGTGCAGTGGGTAGCAAGGAGGTCCTGGGTTTGAATTCCGGTCGGCCGGGGCCTCTCTGTGTGGAGTTTGCATGTTCTCCATGTTTGCGTGGGTTTCCTCTGGGTACTCCAGTTTCCAGTTAGGCTGATTGGAGAGTCTAAATTGCCCGTGGGTATGAGTGTGTGAGTGAATGGTGTGTGTGCCCTGCGATGGACTGGCGACCTGTCCAGGGTGTATTCCTGCCTTTCACCCAATGTATGCTGGGATAGGCTCCAGCCCCCTGCGACCCTGTTCAGGATAAGCGGGTTAAGATAATGGATGGATGATTGGAGCAATTAATATGAGCAAAGGAATGCTGGATATGTTATGCTCGGTAATATGAGAAAATTGCAGTTTTATTGTGATACCGTTGCTCAGAGGGATACAAATCCTTCAACACACAATCATTTTTATTCTGAAAATGATGCCATCCCTGTATCTAGTACTCCTCTCATAATGCTTGATGAGGAGAACACATACAAAGGGATCTGAGAGCTTTTCTCCGTACAAAATCTCTCCCGGTCCTTCAGAGTCCTTGGTCCTAGTTTGAGGTCACTTCTCTTTCGCTCATCCGATGGGATTTCAATAGGGTTTCGGCCAGGGGACTGGGATGGCCATTGCAAAAGCTTCATTCGGAGGTCAGTGAACTATTGTTATGTGGATTTGGAGGTATGCCTCCCTGCTGTAACCAGCTTGACCAGCTTGAAAATTGAGCTGGTTATAAACTGGTCTAACTGGTTATGATTTGCGGTAGCTGAGGTTTCATCTAACCATATAGCCCACTTCCAATGAAAGTCTGAGTGACATTTAGGAAATCAAGGTGCTTAGATGTGTAGGCTTTCTTCTGGCAAGCCTTTCAAATAGCCCGTTGGGACAGAGGTGGCATCTAATTGTAGTTTTGGAGACTTGGTGACCCCAGGATTCTCCAACTGTGATCCTTTTGCCTTTCAACCCATCCTCCTATCTGTATGTGGGGGCAAATACATTTGCGTCCTCTTCCAGACAGGTTAATCACAGCTAAAGATGTTTTAAGATTTTAAATTATTACCCAAATGGAGATGAGTACTTTTAGATGGTTACCTATTTTTCACAGCCACTGCCTTATTTGGTCAACAGATGTCTCACTTCATCTGTGTAAATACATAAATCACGAATGGTGAAAAACAGATTGTGTGGATGTATTTTGAAGGAAAGAAATCTGAGAAATAGGAGACAAGGTTGTAAGCGCCACTGCTATTGCCGTATGGATTTGGAATTGTGTATCAGTTTTAATGAGCTTTTTTTCTTCTTCAAAAATGTATTTTTTTGAGAATTATACACTGCTAAAAAAATTAAGGGAACACTTAATCATCACCATGTAACACCAAGTCAGTTAAGCTTCAGGGATATCAATCTGTCCATTTAGGAAGCACAGGTCATTGTGAATCTATTTCACCTGCTTTGGTGAAAATGAAAATGACAACCAGTCACCTGGTTTGTAGGCTGGGGCTGGTGTGTAGTGGTGATCAGCGAAGCGCCGATTACGGTCTGCCGTGCGTAAGAGCGCGGCCTTGGCATCCCTCCAAATCTTGGCGCATCGCTTCATGTGGGTGGCGAGGGAGGGAACAGCGATCTCGGCTTCCTGGTCAGGAAACAGTGGAGGTTGGTAGTCCAGGGAGATCTCGAAAGGAGACTTTCCGGTGGCGGCGCAGGGCAGGGTGTTGTGTGCGTACTCAACCCAGGTGAGCATCTTGTTCCATGAAGCCGGATTCTTGGCTGACACACAACGTAAGGCGGCTCCTAAATCCTGGTTAGCCCTCTCGGTTTGACCATTGGACTGGGGGTGGTAGCCAGATGAGAGGCTAGCCGTGGCACCAAGGGCCAGGCAGAAAGCTTTCCACACTTGTGAAATGAATTGTGGGCCACGGTCGGATACAATGTCTGAGGGAATTCCATGGATGCGGAACACTTCCTTTATTAGTACGTCCGCAGTCTCTTGGGAGGTGGGTAATCCAGGTAGGGCGATGAAGTGGGCTGCCTTACTAAATCGATTCACCGTGGTGAGGATGGTGGTCTTACCTTCGGAAGGGGGAAGTCCGGTAACGAAGTCCACCCCAATGTGGCTCCAGGGTCGGCTGGGCACAGGCAGAGGTTGGAGCAGACCAGCAGGGGCTTGGTGGGAGGCCTGGCTTCTGGCGCAGGTAGTGCATGCCTTGATGAAGTGCCTGGTGTCAGGGATCATGGAGCTCCACCAAAACTTCCGCTTAAGCACCGCCAAGGTGCGGGTAACGCCAGGATAGCAGGACAGGAGAGACGAATGAGCCCATTGAAGCACCTGTGTCCGAGCAGCTGAGGGGACGTAGAGGCGTGTTCAGGGGTTGGGCCTGGGATCGGGCTCCTCCCGTAGAGCCCTCTGGATCACCGCCTCAATCTTCCAGGTTACGGAAACGACAGTGCAGGAACCCGGGAGGATATTCTCAGGCGCCACTCGCTCGGAGCTGGTGTCGAATTGTCGGGATAGGGCGTCTGGCTTGACATTCTTAGAACCCGGGCGGTAAGTAAGAGTGAAATAGAATCTTCCAAAGAGTTCTCGATTCCCCACGTCGTAATTCCTCTCCGCTGGTGAGAGCTTCTTGGAGAGGAAGGCGCCAGGGTGCAGCCGATTGTCGGAGGAAGAAACTTGCGAAAGCACGGCTCTCACCCCAGTGTCGGACACATCAGTCTCCACAACAAACTGCCGAGTGGGATCGGGGTGCACCAGAACAGGGGCGGTGGAGAAGAGTCTCTTAATTTTGACAAACGCCCTCTCCGCTTCGGGACCCCAACGGAATGGCATGGCAGTAGATGTGAGCTTGGTGAGGGGGGAGACAACTTGGCTGTAAGATCTAATGAATCTACGGTAGAAGTTGGCGAATCCCAAGAAGTGTTGGAGTTGTTTCCGAGAGGAAGGCGTGGGCCAGTCAGTGACCGCCTGAATCTTCCTGGGATCCGCCCTGATCTGTCCCTTCTCCACAATAAATCCAAGGAACTCGACAGTGTTTGGATGGGAGACACACGTCTCTGCCTTGACAAACAATTTGTTCTCCAAAAGTCTCTGAAGAACTTGTCTGACATGAGTCTCATGTTCCTTGACAATGGTGGAGTAGATCAGGATGTTGTCAAGGTAGACAAATACGTGTCGGCCCAGTAAGTCCCGAAGAACATCATTAACTAACGCCTGGAACACACCGGGTGCGTTAGTGAGGCCGAATGGCATGACTAGGTATTCAATGTGTCCAAGAGAGGTACTGAAGGCGGTCTTCCACTTGTCACCCTCTCGAATACGAAACAGGTGGTAGGCGTTGCATAGGTCTAACTTGGTGAACATGGTGGCATGGTGTAGAGGATGAAAGGCGGAGTCCATCAATGGTAGAGGGTATTTGTTCTTGACAGTAATGTTATTAAGCTCCCTGAAGTCGATACAGGGGTGCAATGAGCCATTCTTCTTCTGCATAAAGAAGAATCCGGCGCCCACGGGTGAGGAGGATGGCCGAATCAGTCCTTTGGCTAGGCAGTCCCGGATGTATTTCTCCATGGCCTCCCTTTCAGGTTTGGAGACATTGTAGAGACGGCTTGAGGGGAGTGTGGAACCGGGTAGCAGCTTGATGGCACAGTCGTAAGGTTGATGAGGGGGAAGCGTCTGTGCCTGTGTCTTGGAGAAGACCGTGCCTAGGTCGTGGTAAGGGGTGGGCACCTTCTCCAAGGAGGGCTTGGGGACTTGTGGTGGGTTGGGAGGAGCAGATTGCAGGCAGGATTGGTGACACTCACGACTTCAGGCTTGAATCTGGCTTGAACTCCAGTTGATGGTGGGGTTGTGTCTCTGGAGCCAGGGTAATCCCAAAATGAGCTGGTCATTAGGGGACCGGATGACGCGGAACTGAATAATTTCATGATGGTTTCCAGAAATTATCAGTTGGATGGGTTTTGTGATGTGGGTCATTTGACAAAATGTCTTTCCGTCCAACGACCGAGCATTCTCGGGGTTGGGTAGTGGGAGGGTGGGAATGTCCAATTCCATGACCATCACTTTGTCTATGAGGTTTGCGTCAGCTCCGGAATCCACCAACGCGTTAACCTGGATTGCTCGGTCGGGAAGCATCAACATAGCAGTAAGCATGGGGCGATGGTCGTTCCTGGCAGATCCTTCATATCTGTTGAGCACTCTCACCTCAACAGATGAGGCATCTCTTGGACCGGAGGGTGCACCGAACTTGGGTGTGTCCCAGCTTCCCACAATAGAAACAGGAACCGGTTGCTCTCTGACGTGTCCGTTCCTCAGGCAATATTTTCATGCCTGCACGGGAAAGGTCCATGGGTTCGATTCCTTCAGTTTGCCTCTCCTTCGGTCGGGGACTTAACCCTCGCCTGGGGTACGGCTGGCCAGGTGGGACCTGTCTCTCGGTCCGGCATTGTCTGGCACGGTTGTCCAAACGAATAGCGGCATGGACGAGTGGGTCGAACTGGGTAATGGGTTTGAGCCGCGCCAACTCGTCTTGGAGTGCCTCACTCAGGCTGGCCAGGAACAGGTTTGCCAGAGCCGCATTATTCCAGTTGGTGGCCGTCGCGAGAGTGCGGAAGTCGATGGAATGGTCCGCCGCAGTTTTCCTGCCCTGGCGAAGGGCGATCAGGCGCTGGGATGGCTCTTCGTCACTGGATGCGTGCTGGAAGACTTTGCGGATCTCTTCAGCGAAGGTCGGGTACTGGGGAGGGAATGAACCCCCGGACCACACAGCTGTAGCCCAGTCCAAAGCTCTCCCCTTGAGTAGCCCCATCACGTAGCCGATCCGGCGGTCGTCGCTGTTGTAGGTCTGTGGTTGCTGCCGGAACACAGTCACACTGGAGCAGGAAAGCCTTGCATCTCTCCGGTTCTCCACCGAACCTCTCCGGGGGGCGGTTGTTGTGGCTCCCGGAATTGCCAGGTTCCCATGGGGTTGGTAGGTGGAGGTGCAGGCGGGTTGGCAGGTTGTTCCAGTGGGTGTGGCTGAACCGCGATGGCGAGTCTCCTCATCTGAGCACACAGCTCTCGAATCTCCTGACGAAGTCAGGAGATCCCTTGAGAGTGTTCCTGGACAATGGCGCCTTGCTCCTGGAGGGCGTAGAACATGAACATTGAGAAATTGTTCTGAGACGGGTGCATGGGGGGTTGGACCCAAAATTGCATGACTCAGAAACAGGGGTGTAATAAAGTCCCGTCAGGGCTTTATTCAGGGAGTGTCCAGTGAGCGTAGTCAAAAAACAAGCAATGTTCATACACGTAAAATCCAGCCAAAACCAAAGTACAGTACCGAGGGAGAAGGCAGTCTCGTAATCGGTACACCATGCAAAATGTCCGGTAGCCAGGAAAGCTGTCAGCGGGGCAGAAGTACAGGCAGACAGTAGGCAGGCTGAGGGTCGATGATGGCGCAAGAGTCAAGACCGAAGTCTGCTCCGCGGGGCAAAAGCACAAAGACAGCAGGCAAAGTCGTGATACAGGCAGGCAATGGTCAGCAAAACGGATGTCAATAATCTTTGGTCAATAAACAGGCTTGGATCGTAACGGGTAGACAATGGCTTGACAAAAACGCTCAAACAGGGGGCAACAATTTCGCAAAGACATGACATGAAACTGAGCTTTATATGCAGGTGTAGACAGCTGTAGACAATTAGTTTGAGAGCAGCATGAGAATGGAAATCAGGTGTGGAGGATTGACAAGTTAATGAGGTATTTAGTAATCATTAGTAATAAACCTATCCTGCCCTAGCGTTAGTAAATTATAAATGACAAGGGAAATTGAAACAATTAGGGTGTGAGTGACAGAAAGGGAGAGAGAGAAAGCAGAAATGCAAGTTTTGCAGAAAGACACAAAAAAGTATATGCTAAGCAATGAACAGAACCGCATAACATGAAACAAACGTAAATCGTGACATAACAAGTTTGCAACTGTGACAGGAATAAACTACATAACGTGACATGACAAGACTAACATAATACGTGACATGACAATAACGTAACTAAGACAATAACTAAACATAAAACATGACGTGACAAACATGAAACGTGATAAAAGTGTTCCCTTAATTTCTTTGAGCAGTGTATAACTATATGTTCTTGTTTTGTTACAGATATCAGATCTCAAGTAACCATCACGACTAAAACCTTCCTGAGATACACGCAACTTAACCACCTTATTAGCAGTATTAGAAAGTTTTACAAAGACATTAAAATCATCATTGCGGATGACAGCATTGAACCAGAGAAAGTGAACGGCACCAACATTGAGCAGTACTTCATGCCACCTGCCCAGGTACAGATTTTTTTCTAAGAGATGCTGGAAGGGTTTTAGTACATGTACAGTGTGCATGGTACTTTATAGAGAGATATAGCACTGGATTATAAAAGATAATAACCTATTGTAGTGAATATTCCTAATTCAATTAGCATACTATTAGTGTTCACTAATGCATTGCGTTTTCTGTTTTACCCTGTAGGGTTGGTTTGCTGGCAGGAACCTTGCCATCTCACAGGTCACAACCAAGTACTTTCTATGGGCGGACGACGACTTTGAGTTCACAGATAAAACAAAGATTGAGAAATTTGTAGCAATAATGGAGTCTATGCCTGAACTGGATGTGGTGAGCATGACATTTCTACCAAAATAGGTAGTTTGACAAGAAGATGGACAGTGTTGCTTTTGTTTGCCTCAATATGAAACAATGGGCTCATTCCAATAGCTTATTTTCCTTCTTTTTTTCCTTGCTTCTGACCCAGAAATTGATTCAGGTTCACCATCTTTAACCCTCTGGGGTTGGCGGTGTCGCCAGCTTCGCAATGCACCCATTGACACATAATATTAATAGTTTTAAAATGTTTTAAATTAGATGAATATGACCACTGCGATTTCATAATCTTTACTCATTAAAATGTGAGTTTTGCTAGGCACAAATTCCCAGCCCATCTCATTCAAATTGAAACTAGGTGATATTTACTTCTTTTGAGGTAAACATTTTTCTGCACGGAACACGTTTCATTAGGGGAAATGGCACGGATGACTGGACGTCATGAGTACAAGCATTTCTTCCATGTTTACTGCAACTTCTCCAGCTTCATTTAAATATTCAGCAATTGTAAATTCCCACACTCTAACCATTACATCTCAAAATAATACATACGTGATGTCGTGGTATAGCCAGGATTCTAAAACTGGGTGTCCTTGCACAATCGATATTAGCATACTGTATCTACGTTCAAGAAAAAGCAGAAATAACTTAAACCGACCAACTCCAAGAGCAAGTGTATTTCTTACGATCATGTTGGTAAATACGTGTGCTGTATTGCAACTTCTCTCTGTGTTCATCTGAATATTCAGTAATACGCATCTCTAAGTTACCACTCTGTTCTGAATTTATGAGTGATTGTAACGATTACATCTCAAAATAATAACTCTGCATTTTTGCAAGACGTGCATGCTCTGCAGGATGGACATCGGCTAATTAAGCATTGCTTTGTGGAAAGGCTTTGTTTTAGTGGTCGGGAGGTGTTAGGCCAGGTGTGAAAAGCCTACTTGCCTGGCAGGACTGCATACCACATAGATAGTCATTGAAGAAAGGCCATTACCCTTCCATTGTCAACTGGTAGTGACAACAGTAGTGACAACAAATAGTCGTGACAACACTAGGTTTTTGTCATTTATTTTAAATTTCTAATCGGATTTGCTCCAAACTTTGTCCAAGACCTAGACCACACATTTCAGTGATCCAAAAATCATTCTTGTACATACTCTTTACAGTTTATGTGATTCTAGAGCAATTTACAACCAACATATGATTCTGACCTACTTACTGTTGCCATATTATTGTGACTGAGTTTGCTCTGAATATAAAAAGATATGAAACACTGTGGAATCACTGTATATAAAGTTGATTAAAATGACAGAAATGTCAGAGGGTTAAGGACATTCCAACCCAATAAATGTTCCTTCTAGGAGCTAGAAGTAGAAGTAAGGAACTCCCAATCGTATCTTTGAGCAAGGAAACATGAGGGCATCCGGAAAGCCTGATGTATAAATGATCAACCTGTGGATTCACCTCTCCCTACTTATCATACATCTGCCATGACGTGGCTTCTAAATGACATTTATAGGAGCAAGGACATTCCCTTTAGCTAATTCACATTTTCTTGATTTCCTGGTCTAAGCTTTTTTTTTTGCCTCTTTTTCTAGCCTGTCCCGATGGGGAGAGCAAGGAGTAGAAAAAGGTTCAAAGAAAAGAAAAAAGGAGAAAAATAAGCGATTGGAATGAGCCTAATTTCTGTTTTTGAACCCCTGTTAATTGTCTGTTCCTCTTTTGGTAGGTGGGCGGATCTGTGGGGTCAAATGTTTTCTCTTTCAAAGTCCTGTATGAGGAAGGGGATGAGGAAGGCGGCTGCTTGAGTAAGGTCCCAGGGAACTACCAACCCGTTCCAGGCATCCCAAATTGCTTCTTCACCTCTGGGGTTGTTAATTTCTTCCTGGCTCGGACTGACGCGGTGCGCAAGGTGGGCTTCGACCCACTGCTGAAAAGAGTGGGTCACTCAGGTGAGGCCAACTGTGTGTGCTTATCAAAAAGTCAATTTTCCACCAGGTTGCAGGAACTAAAAGCAGGCAGGAACTATCCACAACAAGAGAAAAAACTGTTCCTGTTCATAGGTGCTTTCATAGGTGTTTCCCTCCGCACCCTCCGCTAAGTAGGATGAAGTTGCCAATAACTGCATTCATTGCATCAAACTTATTACTGGTCCAGCTATTTGAGTCACTTTGGTTATTGTGGGCTATCAGTTTTTTGGAATCCTGCTTCTGTTTTTGTCCTGGGACCTTTTAGCCGAATGCAATCTTTTGGTACCATGGACAGTTTTAAATGCCAGAAAAATAAAGTGATGAGTGGAAACTCGGGCCAAAAGGCCCCAAAATGCCGAAAACATAATGAGAAAAAAAAGTCAATACATATGGAAGTCACACAGTAAAAGGCATATGGCAAAACTGGCATAGCTGTGCAACATAGTTATGTTTTATGGATCTCAAGACAGCAAACTATTAAAGAACTACCATGGAATTGAGTTAAACCATTTACAAAACAATGTTTTTATTTAATGTATTTTTTTATTTTTTTATTTTAATACATAGTATGCAGGCAGCCAGAATTATTGCGACATTGGCTCAGGTGTTAAGAGCAGTTGTCTGGCAGTTGGAGGATTGGCGGTTCAATCCCGCCCTGTGTGCGTCAGTGTCCCTGAGCAAGACCCCTAACCCCTAATCGCTCCTGACAAGCTGGGGCTTGTTTCATGAAAGCTGCGACATACGAGCTGAGATCTGTGAGGTGCGACAGATTCCTGCACTTTTTGGGGCGTTTCTCGTAGAAATCACAATTGCAAGCCTGAAACACATGTCGCAAGCACGCGTATGCATGTAGGCAATCAGTTAATTGGCTATCATTCTTATCCACTTGCTTCCTTTTGGCTTTCCATGGAACGTTTGCATTTGTGCATGAGCAGCGCTCGTCAGCAAAATGGGCTAACCATCAGTGTTAGACGCCGATATTTCAAAGGGTGGAAATTAATTTTGGAGTCAGATTAAAATATCTAGCTACATTGTAAAATAAAAATGTAATTTTAATGGTTTGTTTTACTATTACGTTTACCTAGTAGGCTACACCCAATATAGCCGACACTGTATAGTAACATAAGGGGTTTTGTTATTTGTAATATCCAAATTAAACCATCCATTGTCACCTAGAAGCCATCCATTCATGATGAAGCGGTGACCCAAATCACAGTTGCTTTAAATTTAATTGTTCTGTGTGCTCCCAGTTTGTTTAATCACAGCATAACATACTCCGTGGCATAAGCTACGACTTTTGTGATACCGATTTTTACTGAGCGGTAGCCTACCCATTTCTACACACAAAGGTAGCCCACAGCTCAGCATTGATGGGAATTTGTAAACTACCTTTGGGTACCAAAAGGACTTTTGGGTGACCAAGTTGTGTGAAATTTCACTTGACTACTGTGTTGTGCTTGGATAACTGAATTAAGTTTACGGACTCATGTGGATGGAAGGTGCTTACTCCATTGCCTGAAAACCCCTAGAAAACGGTTGCTCTGAGCTGTTAATCCTTACAATGAAGATGTGTAGAAATGTGTACTAAAGTACTTTTTCTGAACAAACTCCCAGAGAGTAGAGGCTATTTAAAATGCACTTTCTTTGTACTTTCCAAATAATTAAAAATTAAGAAATAATTAAAATTCAGCCTACCACTTAGATTTTAGAACAAATGGTATTCTTTCGGGAGCTTGTCTCTGCAGCCTATCTACACTACCAGAGAAGATTGCATATTTGTGAGGGAGAAAATGGGTTTTGAGAGAGGTATGTAGTTATCGCAGGTTTATTTGCAATTCGCCCCTGGTTGGTACCTTGTATGGCAGCCAATCACCGTTGGTGTGTGAGTGTGTGTGTATGAATGGGTGAATAAGAAGCATCAATTGTACGGCGCTTTGGATAAAGGCGCTATATAAATGCCAACAATTTACCCTTGATAAAAATGAAGATAAAATTTGGCATACAGAAAACGCAGATAATAATGTTATGTCCATTCAGAGACCCAAGCGCAGACCAAGGGATAATCAGGAATCGTAGTTTATTCAGTCCAAGTGTCAAAGCCAGGTAATCCGAAAAACACAGTGCCAAATCGAGTTGCAAAAAGAATAGTTAATTAACAGTCCAAAGTAGGGCAGAAAGGCAAAAGTACAAAGGGGCAAGGCAAGAGAGATGTCGAAAACACAAAGCGTAGATTAAAACCAAAACTCAGAAAAGCAACAAATCAAAAGGGCAAATGCAAACTTGGAATTGGGCAAAGGTCTGTCTCAGGAATCACTAATAAACAGGCTTAAACAAAATCGGCACGGAATATGTAGATCAAAGTTCTGGCAAGGAACACTACTGAGACGAGGCTTTATATACATGAAGGGAAGATACATACGAGGCATGCCAAGTGAGTGAGGATGATCTAACAAATATACAACAGGTGAACATACATGGGTAGTAATACAATAACAAGGGGAAAACGAAAACGCGGACTGGATACACACAGACCCACATGTAATCCAAACGGCTCTGGGTGAGGGAGGAGTAGACAACTGCACAGAGTAAAGAGACGTAGTGGTAGCAGAGAGCAGGTTTACAGAGCAGAATCAAAACTGGATATAACGTTAGTTATGTTAGTTTACATGATTAAATCTAATACCCAAGCACTGCCGCCTCACAGCAAGGAGGTCCTGGGTTCGAATCCCGGTCAGCCAGGGCCTCTCTGTGTGGAGTTTGCATGTTCTCCCTGTGTTTGCGTGGGTTTCCTCTGGGTATTCCGGTTTCCTCCCACAGTCCAAAGACATGCAGGTTAGGCTTATTGGAGAGTCTAAGTTGCCCGTGGGTATGAGTGTGTGAGTGAATGGTGTGTGTGCTCTGCAATGGACTGGCGACCTGTCCAGGGTGTATTTCTGCCTTTCGCCCAATGTATGCTGGGATAGGCGAGAGAGAGAGAGAGAGAGAGAGAGAGAGAGAGAGAGAGAGAGAGAGAGAGAGAGAGAGAGAGAGAGAGAGAGAGAGAGAGGAGAGAGAGAGAGAGAGAGAGAGAGAGAGAGAGAGAGAGAGAGAGAGAGAGAGAGAGAGAGAGAGAGAGAGAGAGAGAGAGAGAGAGAGAGAGAGAGCGAGCGAGCTACCCCAGATATATAACTCTAGTGTGTGTGTTGCTAGACAGAATGGGATATCAACCCCAGTTAGGTAACTGTATTGTGTGTGTTTCTGTGTGTGTGTGTGTGTGTGTGTGTGTGTGTGAGTCTGTGTGATGGGAATCTGTGGGCCACAGCCAGCATTGCTTGCATTAAGAGACACAATTCTATTCTAAATCATCAATCAGATCCTTGCGTACTCAAATTACTTGAAGGGACACACTGGGCAATTACTTCATAATGTCAAATCCAGTTTTCATTTATTCAATATGCCTTTGATACCTAGGATGATTTTGAAGTTTGTTTTTACAGATTGAACAGGTCCCTATGAGAAAATGTCAAGTGTAGGACTGTACATGATATGGTTTCGGTGGTGAGCCCCATTATATGAGAGAAATTTATTTTTGCTAATATATTTGTTTGTCTCCAAACGTGTTGTATATTGTATATCTTGAAAATCAAAGGTGTCAGTTCAGGTATATCATCCTACATTACAATAATAGGTTTTATGGAGTAACCACATCATGCAGCCATATCAATAGGAAATGCCATTGCTTTATTATATATAAAAATATCAGCAGATTACCTGGCAGAAATATGCTCAGAAAATTGAAATGTATTTGTCTTGGATTCAAATACTCTGTGATCTGTTGATCTTGCCTGGTGTATTTTAGCCAGCCAGGAGGAGCAGATCGGTAGGGTTTACACTTTTGGGATCATTTCATTTGTTCCAAGACACAAGGCAAGATAAGTCAAATGCAGAAAAGAAGATCCCAGGCCCTGGCAAACACTGTCAATGTGTAAAGTTCTGTTACTGGAAAATGTGCTACATAGCCCCAGGATAGCAAATATCTACTACAGTTGGTGGCTGTACCTTAAGCACAGCAAACAATGCTAACGTGTTATTAAAACAGGATTAACATATCTCTTATTTGTACAAGGTGCTTTTATCGGAGCCGTGCTGCCTCAGGTATTTCTTGGCACACTTTTTGACAGGTATGAGAACACACAAGTTAACTAACTTGGGTAGAGATACCATTATGGCTAGCAACACACACAAACACACACACCACACACACCACACACACACACACACACACACACACACACACACACACACACACACACACACACAATACAGTTACCTAACTGGGGTAGATATCCCATTCTGGCTAACAGCCCAAACACACAAACATGCACACCCAAGAGTTACCTAACTGGGGTAGTAGGTACCCATTCTGGCTAGCAGCAAACACACACACACACACACACATACACACACACACACTAGAGTTATATATCTGGGGTAGATATCCCATTCTGGCTAGCAGCACACACACACACACACACACACACACACACACACACACACACACACACACACACACACACACACACACACACACACACACACACACACACACACACACACACACACACACACACACACACACACACACACACACTTACACTTGACTTACCTACCGGGGTAGATATCCCATTCTGTCTAGCAACACACACACACACACGCACACACGCACACACTAGAGTTATATATCTGGGGTAGATATCCCATTCTGGCTAGCAGCACACACACACACCACACACACACACACACTCACACACACTCTCTCTCTCTCTCTCTCTCTCTCTCTCTCTCTCTCTCTCTCTCTCTCTCTCTCTCTCTCTCTCACACTAGAGTTATATATCTGGGGTAGATATCCCATTCTGGCTAGCAGCACACACACTCTCGCTCTCTCTCTCTCTCTCTCTCTCTCTCTCTCTCTCTCTCTCTCTCTCTCTCTCTCTCTCTCTCTCTCTCTCTCTCTCTCTCTCTCTCTCTCTCTCTCTCTCTCACACACACACACACACTAGAGTTATATATCTGGGGTAGATATCCCATTCTGGCTAGCAGCACACACACACACTCTCTCTCTCTCTCTCAGGTTCAGGTTCAGATTCAGCTTTATTGTTGCATCTTCATCATATTCACATATAAAAAAGAGCAAAAATCTTAAGTCTTTCCCCCCTCGGCCTACAGCAGAACAATACAATATGCAATAAAACAATACAATACACAGTAAAAACACAATAAAACCGACATGATAATGATGCTGAAGAGAACCAAGTGCTGAATATAATAAATATGTAGCCTGCTGAAAAACAACAGTAGTGAAGCATTAAATCAATGTAAAAATACTTTAAATACTTAAAATACTGGTCATTGAAATCAGAATTATTATTCAGTGTTCATGAGCCTGATGGGTTGGTGGTAGAAGTAGTCCTTCAGTCTGCTGGACCGGCTCTGAGGCTGTGGTACTGCCTACCTGAAGGCAGAGCGGGTTGAAGAAGGAAGTAAAATTTGGGGGGTTTCAGATGCTAATTCAATCACAGCAGGCGAGGGAAAGGTACCTGCTTGTGATAAGGAAAACACTGGCAGAATGAGGCTATAGCAGCATAGCTAAGAGAAACAAAGGCAGGGGCCAACACAGCTTTGAGGGCTTGAGACAGTCACCAACAGACCAGGACTGGTTCAGTTTAACACAGCAATGATCCAGTGATAGCACTGACCGCCAAGTCAGAGGGGTTTATACAAGACAGGTAACAAGAGGGAATGGCAATCAGGTGTGGGAAACAATCAGGAAGTGAAAATGCAGGTGAAACAAATAACATTGAATGAACAAACTGACAGGGTGACTACGGTGTGTACAGAGGGTACCAAAACACGGAAACGCAAAGCACATAGCCAAAAGACTAGGCAATGAAAACATGGAACCTGACATTTTAGATATATTCCTCAAGTGATAAGAAGCAACCCATTAGATATTTTTAATATGTGTATGAAATACAAGATCTGTATCAAAAGTAAAACCAAGATCTTTGATGACAGCACTTGAAGTGATGGAAATTCCATCAATGTTAGCCATGTAGTCAGATCATTTGCATCTCAGGGACTTGGGCCCCACTACCATTATCTCTTATCAGAGTTTAGTTTTTGTTGTTTTTTTAAAACAACAAATAAACAAACAACAAAGCAAAAGTGACCAAACTTACTGCTTACCTAGCCAACTAAAAATACCGAAACACTACGTAAATCGCAAAGACAACAATTAAGGATCACAGGAGGTAGGGAGGGATGGGGAGAGGTGCTGCTTGAAGAGGTGCGTCTTCAGTTTGCGCTTGAAGGTGGGGGAGAGATTGTACAGTTCTGACCTCAACGGGGAGTTCGCTCCACCACCGTGGAGCCAGAACAGACAGTAGTCGTGAGCGTGAGGTGTAGGTTCGGAGAGGGGGAGGTGCCAAGCGGCCTGTGGAGGCTGAACGAAGAGGTCTGGCAGGGGTGTAGGGTCTGATGATTTTTTGTAGGTAAGCTGGGGAAGACCCCTTAACTGCTTGGAAGGCTAGCACCAATGTTTTGAATTTGATGCGAGCCATGACAGGCAGCCAGTGGAGGGAAGTAAGCAGGGGGGTGATGTGTGAGTATTTGGGAAGGTTGAAGACCAGACGAGCTGCTGCATTCTGGATAAGTTGGAGGGGTCTGATGACGGACACTGGGAGGCCAGCCAAGAGGGAATTGCAGTCGTCCAGGCAGGACAAAACCATCGCTTGGACCAGGAGCTGGGTCGAGTAGGGGGTGAGAAAGGGGCGGATTCTCCGTATGTTGTATAGGAAGAACCTGCATGACCGGGTCACCGCCGCAATGTTCTCGGAAAGGGACAGTCTGCTGTCCATCACCACGCCGAGGTTCCTTGCACTGGGTGATGGCATGAGTGTGGTATCCCCGAGGGAAATGGAGAGATCCAGGTGGGGAGAGGTGTTAGCAGGGATGAATATCATTTCAGTCTTGCCTGGGTTGAGCTTTAGATAGTGGTTATCTATCCAGCTCTGGATGTCACTCAGGCAAGGAGAGATACGGGCAGAAACATGTGTATCAGATGGTGGGAACGAGATGAAGAGTTGGGTATCATCCGCATAGCAGTGGTAGGATAGCCCATGTGCAGTGATCACAGGGCCAAGGGAATGAGTGTAAAGAGAAAAAAGAAGCGGGCCTAGGACTGAGCCCTGGGGAACTCCTGTGGCAAGGGGCCGAGATGTCGATACCATACCAGCCCAGGCAACCTGGAAGGAGCGACCAAAGAGGTAGGACTCAATCCAGTCCAGGGCTGTGCCACAGATGCCCGTTGCTGACAGGGCGGACAGGAGGAAGGAGTGATCCACAGTGTCAAAGGCAGCAGAGAGATCAGCAGAGAGATCTAGAAGAATGAGGACAGAGCTGCTTATGCGGCATGAAGTGACTCACTGACGGAGAGGAGCGCGGTCTCTGTTGAGTGGCCCGATCTGAAGCCAGACTGATGGGGGTCTAGCAGGTTGTTGTTAGAAAAGAAAGAAGAAAGTTGAGTAGAAGCAGCTCGTTCTATGGTTTTAGAAAGAAAAGGAAGAAGAGATACCGGGCGGTAGTTCAGGATGATGGAGGGATTTTTTAGCAATGGAGTGATGTGGGCCCTCTTGAAGGATGCTGGAAAACAGCTGGAAGACGGGGAGGAGTTGACAATAATGTCTATAAGACAAGCCTCCATCTTTGGCAGCTGGACAACTTCATCATGTTTGAGTTATAGATACAACTGGGTGTCATCTTCATAGCAGTGGAAGTTAATGCCATATTTTGGAATAACTTGTACCAGGTGAAGCATATAGAGCGAAGGGCAAGGGCCCAAGCACAGATCCTTGTGGTACTCATATCTAACCCCAGATTCACAAGAGGAGTCATTGCTAAAATACCCAAATTGATATTGGTCTGATAGGTATGATCTAAACCAAGGCAGAGCCTGTCCACAGAGGCCTACAAGATTTCAAGTCTATCCAACAGTGTTGAATGCTGCACTTAAAAAGTAGTAGCCACTGCTGGAAGCAAGGAGTAGGTCATTGAGTACATTGACCAGGGCTGTATCAGTGCTGTGGAAGGGTCTACATTACATTACATTACATTACATTAATGGCATTTGGCAGACACTCTTATCTAGAGCGATGTACAGTTGATTAGACTAAGCAGGAGACAATCCTCCCCTGGAGCGATGCAGGGTTAAGGGCCTTCCTCAAGGGCCCAACGACCTTGCGGGTCCCAGTCATATACCTTAGCCACTACGCTACAGACCGCCGGGTCTAAAACCAGATTGAATTTACAATGTATGATTGGGGTGCAGAAATGAACAAAGTTGTTTTGAAATGGATTTTCCAGTATTTTAGAAAGGAACGGGGGGTTTGCAATATAATTTTCTAACTACAGGGCTTTCACATCTAAGTTTGGCTTCTTAACAAGGTGTCTGTAGTCTGTAGTATGTGTCCAGATGCTAAAGAAGCATGGACAATTTGTCAGAGTGGTGATCCAATCACTGGTAGTAGAAGACAAGATTTTGAAGATTGAACTATGGTATTAAACACGATGAGATATATTGGAGCAGAGTTCAGATAGCTCACCTGTCTGCATACATGTGTTGAGTGGATGGAAGGGTAGACCCTATATGAGGGGTTGTAGAAGAATCTTGTGCCTGATTTTTATATTTTTGTCATCAAAGAAATTCATAAAGTCATTGCTACTAAATGATATTGAAACACAGAGATCAACATGATTCTTAGTCAGTCAGGCAACAGTGTTAAACAGGTGCCAGGGATTGTTTATATTAAGGTAGGAAATATGAAGAACGTGCTGTGGAGAGGGTATGTTTATAGGTTAGCAGGCTGTCTTTCCAGGCATGGAGGAATGCCTGCAATTTGGTAGAATGGCATTTGCGCTCAAGTTGGCGTGAAGCTTGCTTGAGAGCATGAGCGTGGTCATTGTACCAAGGTGCTAATTATCCAGGGTTCTGCAAAGTACATAATTTAAGTTGTTGGTGAGTTAATGCTTGAATTTCTCTACCCATTTTGACTGGAGCCAAGAAAATCCCCACATTGTACTAATGAGCCTGGGATCTTATAAATAAAAGAATTTGCAGTCCTGGAGAAAACCTCATGGCTAAAGTAGAAAGTAGAATCTGGTGACACATGACAGACATGTGAAAGGTGGAATGTAATTAAATAATGATCTGACAACGCAGGATTTTTAGCCATGACTGCTATATTTCCTATTTCTGTATCATAAGTTAAGACCAGATCAAGAGTATGGTAATGGGTGCTGCTAGCCAGAATGGGATATCTACCCCAGTTAGCTAACTCTAGTCTGTGTGTGTGTGTGGGTGTGTGTGCTGCTCGTCAGAACGGGATATCTACCCCAGTTAGGTAGCTCCAGTGTGTGTGTGTGCTGCTAGCCAGAATGGGATATCTACCCCAGTTAGCTAACTCTAGTCTGTGTGTGTGTGTGGGTGTGTGTGCTGCTCGTCAGAACGGGATATCTACCCCAGTTAGGTAGCTCCAGTGTGTATGTGTGCTGCTAGCCAGAATGGGATATCTACCCCATTTAGCTAACTCTAGTGTGTGTGTGTGTGTGTGTGTGTGCTGTGTAGAGACCACATTTCCCACAATCCCACAGGACAATTCCGCGATGTCCACCCCGCATGACGTCTAGTTTGGTTCAGCCAATCTCGTAATGGCGGGAGTAATAAACTTTCCCAGTATAAGAGCATGGCACGCTCTTCTCTTCTTTTGATGCACCCCTCTTTTTGGACACTCCCTTTAGCCCTTCTCTTCACCTCATCGAATTCACTCGGACAGAGGCTGAATTCTGCACAGCGCACTACCTTGCGGTAACTTAGTGGCCTATAGTGAGTGGAAACTGGTGTATGCAAACCGCTACCACCAACAAACTACAACAACAAACTTTTCCACACGGAAAACGGACCAGCAGACATTTTTCAGAACCGACCACACCAGACGATAACGCGCAGCCCACGGAAACACCCCAGCTTTGCGCGCCTCTCCAGGACATCATTCACAAAGACACATGTAATACAAATGGCTCCGGACTAGAGAATAGACAATTGCAGAGAACCAGGAGATGTAGAGATAAGAGAGACAAGTGCGAATACTTTGCTGAAATTAAGCAAGTAATTACTGATAGAATAAGGAGGTGGAGTTACAGAACAGAATTGAAACTGGAGATGTGTTAGTAAGTTGGTTATGTGATTAAATCTAAACTACCCAAAGTAAGTGACTGTTAGTTTGTTAGACAGACAGTAAGTGTATTAATATGAGTGGTACTGTACAATATCTAAATTGGTAGTTAGTAAGAATAGTGCTTCACAACATTAACTCGTGAAAGAAGCCGGAATTAAGGAATGCAAGATTGCAAGGAAGGTTGAACCCCGGAACTACCGTAAACACCCGAATAGTGGAGCACGCAGACAGGGGAGTGACTCGGGCTTGTAATCATTCAGACTCAGACATTATAGGGGAAGACAAGTGCAAAGACAAATGAATGTAAACAGACACTAGACATGAAAAAAATCATTTTACAGGAATAACGATAATAAATAATGATAAACTAATAGACAGAACTCAGGAACATAACACTGTGTTTGTACGTTTGTTTAATAAATATATTTTTTGGCATCACACAGATATGAGAGGCGAGTTAAAGCAGTCTTTCAAATAACTTCCAACCTTCAGGTTATCGGTATGTTTAATCATTGATGTTGGTTATTTGAATTATTAATTAATTTGTGGTTTGATATTTCTGATAACAGTAATTATGAGACTGATTACTTTTTGCAATTATACTGCTACACTACATTAATTGGCGCCCTGGTTTCGTAGAGAGTAAAATCCCTACGTTATTTAGTGGCCTGTGCGAGGACCCTACAGCTGCTAGCCAGAATAGGATCTCTACCCCAATTAGGTAACTCTAGTGTGTGTGTGTGTGTGTGTGTGTGTGTGTGTGTGTGTGTGTGTGTGTGTGTGTGTGTGTGTGTGTGTGTGTGTGTGTGTGTGTGTGTGTGTGTGTGTGTTGTTAGCCAGAATGGGATACCTACCCCAATTAGAGAACTTGTGTGTGTGTGTGCGCGCGTGTGTGTGTTGCTAACCAGAATAGGATATTGACCACAGTTAGGTAACTCTAATGTGTTTGTGTGTGTGTAGGTGTGTGTTGTTAGCCAGAATGGGACATTTTTCCATTGATTTTGATATTAAGACCTATTTAAATGTTTAACATTTAGAAATACATGTGTATATTTCAAATTAAGATATGGAGATATATACTGACTGAAACAAATGGATTTTGATATTCCTCTATGACTATATTGTTTTCATTGTCATACCTTTTTCTTCTTCAGAGCATTAATTACTAGAAAGTAGCAAGACACATAATTGGTACGTTTTAAGTACATATAGCAACTTAATACTTACCTAATTGATTTCTAGAAATTGATCAACTCCTGCGTTCCTCTGAAAATAATCTATTTGGTTGTTGATTAGAGTTCCCTGTTAAGAAAAATCAGTAGAAGCAGTACAATATGGTAGGAAATGCATTGAAAATAGCGCTATACATTTTACAATAGAAACTAATACAATTTAAAAGTAAAATCAATCAAATCAATAATTCTACTAGACATGTACAAATCTTCTCTGCTGTGATGTTCTCTCGTATTGTAAAGCTGTCTGAACATCGATTTTCGTGGCTGCTACCATTATTTCAGATATACACTATGTACTTATGTAATTTGGCAGTGATTACCGCTTTTAATTTCTTTTACAGAGCATTAATTACTAGAAAGCAACAAGACACAATTGGTAGATATAAACTTAGTTTTTGTGTTGGATATACTGTCTGTGTGTCTGAGAAAAGTATTTGGTTTGCAGCATTTAGCAGCTTATTGTTGTGGGGGATTCTAAGTTTGGGAACAGTTATGGTATTGTATAAAAATAATTTCGGTGCGTGTCTTATGTTGAACAACCCATATGTAGATATTATTGAATACCAGTACGAGTGTTTTATTGTTGCCAACGGTCTTCAACAGTCCCAATGTGTTTCTTTTCTCAGTCATTTCACGCCCATAAAAACACCCATGTCTCTTTTATTTATTCTCCTTTTCTCTGTTCCGCAGAATTCTTCATGGACGGGTTGGGGGAATTGCTGGTGGCAAGTTGCCCTGAACTGACAGTTGGGCACCAGCCTAAAAGAGGCAATGCTGAGTATTACAAATACCGACTGCCACCAAAAAGCGACACCGACAGCAAGCTAGCACTTCACTTCTTCAAGAATCGGCTGAAGTGTGTCAAGTACTGAAATGGGCTCAGAGGGCTTTTACAGCCTTGTTTTGTTCATGGATATGTGTACATTTGCATCACATCTTGAAAAAAACTGCATTATTTACTGGCCCCAAACTTCCGGCCTCTCTACTCAAAATACAATTCATTTTTTGATTATTATTATTTTAATGTGTTTGCTGGCAGTATATTGTTTTGCAGGCATGTATTGTGCAACCGGCAGAGCGTTTGAGAGATTTGTTATGCCTGTGGGTAGGCCGTAGGTTAGGAGGGGTTTTAATCAGGTATATTTTATAACAGCACATGCGATGTGTGCATAGTTTTCACTGGTGGGATTGCTCAGGGATTGGACCACAGTCATGGGAAACGTGATACCTCTTGTTCAAAATCTTTATTTTGATATGTTGTATATGGACCTGTGAAATGTGTGTGTGCTTCATTTGCACTATGCCTTTAATCACATAATGAGACCACCACTCTGGTCCTTCTTATTGTTCTTTTATACATTGTGGTTCCCCATCTACACAGCGCTGCTCCAGGCACATCAGTTCCGTATCCAGTACCTTTCAGTTTTGGCAGCCTGATTCATTGAAATAAAGGCGATGTTGCCCAAGTGCCACTGTTTTTAGTGATTTTAGTATCTAAAACACTAACCAAGACAAATGACGTAGGTTTTTCTGAAAACAGCCCAATGCCCCCCACCTCTCCACCTCCTGTGTTCAGCTCTCTGCTTTAACATTGAGCAACATCATATGATAATTATGCAAAAACATACGTCATGTCACATGGGAAATCATTTTACAGCTCAGAAAAATTGTAGTTGGACCCTAAAATGGACAGAATTGTAATTGTTTTACTTGGATCATTCTGGAACACAAATCGAAAGTTCCAGAATCATATGAAAAGCTCAAAAACACAAAAATGATGTGTGTGGGCCTTTAACTGACCTCATTCGCTGCCTGCCTGATGGTGTCCCAGTGCGAATGCAGGACTCCTGTGTTCCCAAACGATGATGGATGCATGCTTTGCCTGGAGGGTAACTTCCAAACTTAACTAGCCCTCCTGTTCTGATTTTTCAAAAATAGCAATGATAGCAGATTCCTCAAATGAATTCTGTGGAGGGAGACTGCTCAGTACATGTTAATCTGATTGCAAGGGCTACAGTGACAATCAGTGCAATGCATCTTCAGAAAATCTTTTGAGAGAAAGATCATGGCCATGGTACATTTCAGGAATTTAGCACATCCTTAGTCACATTTTTATAATATGCAATGAGTTTATGCTGATGAATATTTAACGGACATGGTCATTGTAAGCACCTTGCCCAAAAGCACAGCTTGGATGTGAACCTCTGTTCCTAGTCCTGTCCAGACCGCTATCGCTATATGACCTGCCTCCCACTTTTACTGAGCTGCGCTTTTAACTGAGTGCACTCACTTTCTCCAGTCAGGGAGCTTGGCTCGGTGACTTCTCAGGGAAGAAACGTCCTGGGAAAACCCAGTGGCTGCGTCTGGCTGCTCTATTTGGTGGGCCGGTAAGGGGGGTGGGGCATTCACCTGGGACCCTCAGGTCAGCAATTGATATCATCTCTTGTATGGAGACATTTTACTGACACCCTGACTCCCTGCAGTTGCAAAATACTTTATCACAAAGACTACGGCTTACAGAGCCGAAGCAATGGCGGATCCCAGCGTCCTTCTGAAAATTCCCGGTTTAATTTCAGTCATTCCATGGCACTAGGGAATGTGCACAATGTAGCATGGAAGGTCTGAATTAAACACTGTGGCAGGATTGTCTTTTTGCCTTTTTGTGACTGCAGACTACAATTGGCTCGCTTCGAGTTTGAATTGAATACTTTTAATCAAATTATATTTGTATTTTGTTTTTATTAGCAGGAATAATTCAATTGTAATGACGACCACTTGTTTAAAATAGAACAAATGAACTTTTGATGTTTGCTTTGAATAAATATAAAGATTTTTAGCTCCTTACAGTAAGTATTGCTGCAATTTGTCACCGATAGATATTTCATGAATTTTGTTTTATCTTGTTGCTCTTTGATACCACAGCACGGCATAACACACACACTCAAAGCACAGTGTAACACAGACACTCACAGTACAGTACAGTGTAGCACACATACTCACAGCACAGTATAACACACACACTCACAACACAGTGTAACACACACACTCAAAGCACAGTGTAAGACACACTCACAACACAGTGTAACACACATTCACAGCACAGAGTAACACACACACTAACAGCACAGTGTAACATCCACTCACAGCAAAGCATAGCACACATACAGCACAGTGTAACAAACACAGCACAGTGTAACACACAGCACAGTGTAACAAACACTCACAGCACAGGGTAATACACACTCACTGCAAAGCATAACACACACACAGCACAGCGTAACATACACTCACAGCACAATGTAACACACACACTCACAGCACAGTGTAACAAACTCACAGCACAGCGTAACACACTCACAGTACATTGTAACACACACTCAGCACAGCATAACACACTCACAGCACAGTGTAACACACACACACTCACAGCACAGTGTATCACACACTGAAAGCACAGTGTAACATATACACTCATAGCACAGTGTAACACATGCACTCACAGCACAGTGTAAAACGCACAGCACAATGTAAGACACTCACAGCACAGTAACACACACACTCACTGCAAAGCATAACACACACTCACGGCACAGTGTAACATACACACAGCACAATGTAAGACACACTCACAGCACAGTGTAACACACACACACAGCACAGTACAGTGTAACAAACACTCACAGCACAGTGTAACACACACTCACTGCACAGTGTAACAAACACACAGCACAATGTAAGACACTCACAGCACAGTAACACACACACTCACTGCAAAGCATAACACACACTCACGGCACAGTGTAACATACACACAGCACAATGTAAGACACACTCACAGCACAGTGTAACACACACACACTCACAGCACAGTACAGTGTAACAAACACTCACAGCACAGTGTAACACACACTCACAGCACAGTGTAAAACGCACAGCACAATGTAAGACACACTCACAGCACAGTGTAACACACTCACTGCACAGTGTAACAAACACACAGCACAATGTAAGACACTCACAGCACAGTAACACACACACTCACTGCAAAGCATAACACACACTCACGGCACAGTGTAACATACACACAGCACAATGTAAGACACACTCACAGCACAGTGTAACACACACACACAGCACAGTGTAACACACACACTCACAGCACAGTATAACACACACACTCACAGTACAGTGTAACACACACAGCACAGTGTAACACACACACTCACAGCACAGTGTAACACACACTCATAGCACAGTGTAACACAGTCACAGCACAGCATAACACATACTCACAGCACAGTGTAACACACACTCAGCACAGTGTAACACACACAGCACAGTGTAACACACACACACACACACTCACAGCACAGTGTAACACACACAGTACAGTTTAACACACACTGAAAGCACAGTGTGACATACACACTCATAGCACAGTGTTAAATACACACTCATAGCACAGTGTAACACACACTCACAGCACAGCGTAACACAGTCATGGCACAGCATTACACATACTCAGAGCACAGTGTAACACACACAGAACAGCGTAACACACACTCACACCACAGTGTAACACACACTCAGCACAGTGTAACAGACACACTCACTTCAAAGCGTAACACACACTCACTGCACAGTGTAACACACACACACACACACACACACACACTCACAGCACAGTGAAACACATACTCAACACAGTGTAACACACACTCACTGCAAGGCGTAACACACACTCACTGCAAAGTGTAACACACACTCACTGCACAGTGTAACACACTCAGCACAGTGTAACACACACTCACTGCACAGTGTAACACACACTCAGCACAGTGTAACACACATCACATTGTAACACACACACTCACAGCACAGTGTATCACACACTGAAAGCACAGTGTAAAATACACACTCATAGCACAGTGTAACACACGCACTCACAGCACAGTACAGTTTAAAACACTCAGCACAGTGTAACACACACACTCACAGCACAGTGTAACAAACACTCACAGCACAGTGTAACAAACACTCACAGCACAGTGTAACATACACACAGCACAATGCAAGACACACTCACAGTACAGTGTAACATTCACAGCACAGTGTAACACACTTGCAGTACCGTTTAACACACACACTCACATCACAGCATAACACACTCACAGCACAGCATTACACATACTCACAGCACAGTGTAAGACACACAGCACAGTGTAACACACTCACAGTACAGCGTAACACACACACACTCACAGCACAGTACAGTGTAACACACTCACAGCGCAGTGTAACACACACACTCACAGCACAGCGTAACATACACTCACAGCACAGTGTAACACAGTCACGGCACAGCATTACACATACTCACAGCACAGTGTAACACACCCACTCACTGCAAAGCATAACACACACACTCACTGCAGTGTAACACACACTCAGCACAGTGTAACAGACACACTCACAGCACAGTGTAACACACATCACATTGTAACACACACTCACAGCACAGTGTATCACACACTAAAAGCACAGTGTAACATACACACTCATAGCACAGTGTAAAATACACACTCATAGCACAATGTAAAATACACACTTATAGCACAGTGTAACACACGCACTCACAGCACAGTACAGTTTAACACACTCACAGCACAGTGTAACACACACACTCACAGCACAGCGTAACACAGTCACGGCACAGCATTACACATACTCACAGCACAGTGTAACACACACTCACTGCACAGCTTAACAAACACACTCAGTACTGTCTAACAGACACTCACAGCACAGTGTAACACACACACTCGCAGTACCGTGTAACACACACAGCACAGCATAACAGCCTCACAGCACAGCATAACACAAGTGTAACACACACACACACAAACAGCACAGTGTCACACACACACACACACAGCACAGTGTAACACACACACAGCACAGTGTAACACACTCACAGCACAGCATAACACACTCACAGCACAGCGTAACACACACAGCACAGCGTAACACACACACTTACAGCACAGTGTAACACAGTCACAGCACAGCATAACGCACTCACAGTACAGCATAACACACATTCAGCACAGCGTAACACACTCACAGCACAGTGTAACACACACACTCACAGTACAGTGTAACACACACACTCACAGCACATTGTAACACACACACAGCACAGTGTAACACACACTCACAGCACAGTGTAACACACACTCACAGCACAGTGTAAAACGCACTCACAGTACAGTGTAACACACACTCAGCACAGTGTAACACACACTCACAGAACAGTGTAACAGACACTCACAGCACAGTGTAACACACACACAGTACAGTGTAACACACACACACACACACACACACTCACAGCACAGTGTAACAGACACTCACAGCACAGTGTAACACACACACAGTACAGTGTAACACACACACACACACACACACACACACTCACAGCACAGTGTAACACACACACTCACAGCACAGTGTAACACACACACTCACAGCACATTGTAACACACACACAGCACAGCATAACACACACTCACAGCACAGTGTAAAACACACTCACAGTACAGTGTAACACACACTCAGCACAGTGTAACACACACTCACAGAACAGTGTAACAGACACTCACAGCACAGTGTAACACACACACAGTACAGTGTAACACACACACACACACACACACACACTCACAGCACAGTGTAACAGACACTCACAGCACAGTGTAACACACACACAGTACAGTGTAACACACACACACACACACACGCACACACTCACAGCACAGTGTAACACACACACTCACAGCACAGTGTAACACACACACTCACAGCACATTGTAACACACACACAGCACAGTGTAAAACACACTCACAGCACAGCATAACACACACTCACAGCACAGTGTAAAACACACTCACAGTACAGTGTAACACACACTCAGCACAGTGTAACACACACTCACAGAACAGTGTAACAGACACTCACAGCACAGTGTAACACACACACAGTACAGTGTAACACACACACACACACACTCACAGCACAGTGTAACACACACACTCACAGCACAGTGTAACAGACACTCACAGCACAGTGTAACACACACACAGTACAGTGTAACACACACTCACACACACACACACTCACAGCACAGTGTAACACACACACTCACAGCACAGTGTAACACACACACTCACAGCACATTGTAACACACACTCACAGCACAGTGTAACACACCAGTGTACCAGGGAATCTTGGTACTGAACCAGAAAATCTGGTTGCCTCTCTTGGTCATAGGTAAATTGTTCTGCAGAACAATGGCTCCAAGCATACTGTATATGCAAATCCACACAGAAATAGTTGTGGATTTGCAATGGCCATCTCAGTCTGCAGACTGAAAAACCATGAAAAACCAGTGATCTGAACTGAAGAGTGGAGTATCCCAATGATATCAATGATTATGAAAGGTTTTGCATGGAGGAATGGTTGAAAATCCCTCCAAATGTGTTCACAAATTTTAGGAAAAGATAAAGCTTATGTCAAGAACTGTATTATTCTTTGGAATGACATAATATAGTTCCTTAAGACTTTAGTGTCACTTTTTGTGCATGTACACAAATTCATACGAACAGCAAGCCAACAAACATCATGTTAATTATCAACTAATAAGTACAATTGATTTTCCTTCAGCTTTTTTTTCATGTGGGATTCAAAACTACTGCAACTGCAGTCTCCAATAGTCAGCAATGAGTTCCACAACTCGGCTGCTTTACCTGATTAAGCTGTCCTGCTGATCGTTTTGTCATTGTGAGAGTATTGCAATGTGCTACAAATTACTAAAAGGTGGGGTTGGGGCAAGGCCATGAAAAATCTTTTGCAGCAAACAGATGTTGGCCTTGAAAAGGAAATTTCCAATTGTCAAAATATTCTATTTCTTAATAATTTTGCAATGGTGGTGGAAGTTTTTATTTCCAGTACTTTCAATTTCTGTTAATGAAGCATATGAAGGTTGTATAGTCGTACAGTATAGCTTGCCTAAGACCAAGTTGTAACACCTTAATTCTCAGTAAACTAAGAAATCGCTGAGTTTTTTTAGCCATTGGACCCTCAATGTCCCTCAGCTAATTTTTTGTGATAGAGAAAATCCTCTAGACTACATTACAGACAAGAAATTCATTCTTGAATATAGATTTGCACCTCCATCTATTTACAAGATCGCAAATGAATGACCTGGAAACTCTATCACCCAGTGCAACAGTGGTGAGAAAACCCGTTTGGGAGGAGCCCGGCTATAGGGATGTATCCATCCTCCGCAGACCTATAAATTAAGATGGTAACAATTTGATGTATTGACCTTATTAATAAACTAGAAATGAATGTGGAGGGATGTACAGTCTGGAGTTCAGATGGTAGGGGGATGGATCTGTTGCTCCAGGATGTAGAGTCTGGAGTTCAGATGGTAGGGGGATGGATCTGTAGCTCCAGGATGTAGAGTCTGGAGTTCAGATGGTAGGGGGATGGATGTGTAGCTCCAGGATGTAGAGTCTGGAGTTCAGATGGTAGGGGGATGGATCTGTAGCTCCAGGATGTAGAGTCTGGAGTTCAGATGGTAGGGGGATGGATCTGTAGCTCCAGGATGTAGAGTCTGGAGTTCAGATGGTAGGGGGATGGATCTGTAGCTCCAGGATGTAGAGTCTGGAGTTCAGATGGTAGGGGGATGGATCTGTAGCTCCAGGATGTAGAGTCTGGAGTTCAGATGGTAGGGGGATGGATCTGTAGCTCCAGGATGTAGAGTCTGGAGTTCAGATGGTAGGGGGATGGATCTGTAGCTCCAGGACGTGTCAAATTGGGGGAAGAGCAGTCCACAGCCTCCGAGTGGGGGACTGGCAGGAAAAAGTAACAAAGAAGCAGTAAAATGTATTAGTACATGTACCACACATAGCTAACCCCACTGGCACCGTTGATGCATGCTCAGTGCTACCAGTCACCACTAGCCTTATCTGGCACCCATCTCCAGAATGAAACACTCCTTATGATGCCACTCCTCCAAGCTATAGCTGATTATAAGCCTGATTGCAGGTGCGTTTTTAATCTATATTTATATATTCTAGATACAAGAATATCAGGGTTCGGGACAGAGGAACAAATCGCAGGGATAACGTAATCAGGCAGGCTTTAATGACAAAGAGGCAGATCCAAAACAGGCAATGGTCAAAATCCAAGCAGATAGGTACATACAGGACAGGCAGAGAATTATTGGGAAAATAGGCAGAGTTCAAGACCAAGAAGACAGACAGGAAAAGGTACAAAAACAAAAAACAAAAACCAGGCAGAGATCAAACCAGAAACATCCAAAAACAGAACAGAGCAGAGCAGAGCAAAACTAGACAGAAAAATAACAGGGCACAGGTACGGGGAAGCTAGACACAGAACCTGACACAAGAATGAGAATATACTGAATGCTTTCTTGTACCTGCACTAAGGAGGCAGGAATACACCTGACTATTCGCAAGCAGCTGAGAAGTCAACCATCCAATTACTTTTGGTCCCCTCAAATGGAGGGGACTATGTATAAAAAAGGATGAGTACATGCATCACTGAATATGGATGTAAATACCCTCAAATTAAAGGTGACAGTCTGCACTTTAAGGCTCTACTTGAATTAGAATCATTACTGCCCTATATTGCAACTTGTTCCATGTGCGTATCTCTATGCTATTTTACTGTCAGCCGTTAATTAGCCGCAATAAAACGTTTCATGTTGGGACACAGAAACAGTTTTCAGCTGTCCTCATTGACCTTATAGGAGGAGTTGCCATGATCCAGATGCAGCCTTTGCCCCCCCTCCAGATGCACTCCCCCCCGCCCCCCCCCCCACACACACACACACACACACACACATTTGTTATGGATTACTCACACAATCACTAGGGAATGAACAGGGCCAAGCTGAATGGACTGGAATGGATACAGAGGGCATGAACTTCTCAGGGAACTACTAATTCCTTATTCACCATTTGGCCATACGGAACTTAAAATGGCCTCCTCACAGTGGTTGGCAGATAAGAAATGGAGTAAAAAGGGTGTCAGTCAATTGGAGTGTTAGAGTGTGTGTGTGTGTGTGTCTGTCTTAATGGGGGTGGCCGAGCAAACCTCACACTAGCACCTCTCATGCTCTCATACTAGCAGAAGCCAGAGTGTCACTGCTGTCTTCATAATGTGGTGTAATCACTGGCTGATCTATATAGTGGTCACAAACATTTAATTTATAGCTATAGCTGTCACTCCCAAAAGTAGTCCTTAATATTCAATGTCACCATAATGCTCACTTGGAGAGGACTGATTTCCCTAAAAGCCTCCGTTCATTGGTCAATATGCATGGGCCAAGGGAAGTCCCCCTCCGCTTATTAAAACCCAGTTAACCTTTTTTTCATCTTGATACTGTATGATTTGTTTCTATTTTGGTGGGATTAAATAGTAACCATGCACAGACCTCCATGTCATAGCCAACGGTACCCTGACAGCTGTTAGATACTGGGATTAAATCCTCAGACCGATTGTCAGACCTTACGCTGGTGCAGTGGGCCCTGGGTTCCTCCTGGAGCAGGACAATGCCCGGCCTCATGTGGCCAGAGTGTGTAGGCAGTTCATTACATTACATTACATTACATTACATTACATTACATTATTGGTATTTAGCAGACGCTCTTATCCAGAGCGACGTACAGTTGATTAGACTAAGCAGGAGACAATCCTCCCCTGGAGCAATGCAGGGTTAAGGGCCTTGCTCAAGGGCCCAACGGCTGTGCGGATTTTATTGTGGACACACCGGGGATTCGAACCACAGACCTTGCGTGTCCCAGTCATTTTACCTTA
Source organism: Conger conger (assembly GCF_963514075.1). Classification (NCBI taxonomy): domain Eukaryota; kingdom Metazoa; phylum Chordata; class Actinopteri; order Anguilliformes; family Congridae; genus Conger; species Conger conger. The sequence goes on from NC_083775.1 coordinate 38,445,868, forward strand.
ACCACTACGCTACAGGCCGCCCCTGGATGAGGAAGGCACTGATGCCATTGACTGGCTCTCACGTTCCCCTGACCTAAATCCAATTGAGCACCTATGGGACGTTATGTATCAGTGCATCCGACGCCGCCAAGTACCGCCACAGACTGTCCAGGAGCTCACTGATGCCCTGATCCAGGTCTGGGAGGAGATCCCCCAGGACACCGTCCGTCGACTCATCAGGAGCATGCCCAGACATGTCGGGAGTGCGTGCAGGCATGCGGGGCCATACACACTACTGAGTCACATTCATGCAAGTTGGATCAGCCTGTGATTAACATTTTTTACTTAGATTTTTGTTGTGATTTTGAATCCAGCCCTCAGTTGGTTGATGATTTTCGTTTCCTTTGACTGTTGTTACATCATTTTGTTCTCAACAAATTATACAATGTACATCAGTACAGATTTTAAACTTGAATCAATCATTCATCAACATTTGATGTGTCCTTTAAGTGTTCCCTTAATTTTTTTAAGCAGTGCATATAAAATGTCAGAAAATATAGAACCATTTTTATTTTTATCTCAGATTTTTTGTGTATGTGGATGATTCTGGTGGCACTTTCCCATACTGGTGCCAGACTTTCACTTCCTGTACCTCTAAAATGACATTTTTCATATTTATGGATAAAATGGTAAATGGTTGGCATTTATATAGTGCCTTTATCCAAAGACCTGTACAATTGATGCTTCTCATTCACCCATTCATACACACACTCACACACCAACGGTGGTTGGCTGCCATGCAAGGCACCGACCAGCTCGTCAGGAGCACTTGGGGGTTGGGTGTCTTGCTCAGGGACACTCAGGGACACTTCGGGATCAAACCAGCAACCCTCCGACTGCCAGACGACTGCTCTTACTGCCTGAGCCATGTCGCCCCTAGATAAAAGGCTAGTAATTTGGGAGACAATAATAAGACGTCACACAAAGTGGGAGACAATCCATAGAAATGCTTGGGAATCAAAATGCATTTCAACGGTCATGTGTCTTGAAAAATGTCATATGATCAAATACAATGCTGGCGTCGCATCTGTCTGTTAAGGGATGTAATGGTCATTTTCATTGACAATGTGTGTTAACATGAAGACAATTATGTGGTTAAAAATAACCTTTTAATAACATTTGGAATCCTTATTAGTATTAGACCACTTTCTGAATTAAGTGCTTACTATGAGACTTTCTCTGTCTCTCTCCCAGGAGACAGACAGCCTTTGACATTAATGTGTCTGCTACTCCTGGAAGGGGGTAGCTAGCACATTCTGGTCTTACAGCAAGGTCAACAAGGGGTATTCAGAAGACAGCTTCATGTTTTTTTGTTTTGGTAAAGCCCCCTCTTCTGGAAGAGTGTGTATAAGTGTGTTACTATGTCTGATTCAAATCAGAAAGCCAGTAAGTTCTCACTTTCTGTTATTTCTTTGCTATCGTTGTTTTAACTGGGATCTGTTTCAACAGACGATGCTCACCTCTGAAATGTTAAAAAGGCCATTTTTCCCTAACAGTTAGATGTAACGTGCAGGTTTGCCCCCAAACATAAAAGCGGTCATAGACCCTTAACATAATAGGAGGGTTAAGGTAGGTCCACGTCTCTAGATTTGATGTGGATTTGCGTTGTAACTCATTACATTACATTATTGGCATTTGGCAGACGCTCTTATCCGGAGCGACGTACAACAAAGTGCATATCCATAACCAGGGATAAGTTCGCTGAAAGACCCTAGAGGGAAGTACAATTTGAACTGCTACCTGTACAACAAAGATAAGGACGAGGGCCAATTTTTTTATTTATTATTATTATTTTTTAAACAAGAGACAAACAAACAGAGCAAAAGTGACCAAAGTTAACTATCAAAACACTGCTTACCTAGCCAACTAAAAAATACCGATACACAAAGCAAGTCACAGAGACAACAATTAAGGTTCACAGGGAGGTAGGGAGGGATGGGGAGAGGTGCTGCTTGAAGAGGTGTGTCTTCAGCTTGCGTTTGAAGGTGGGGAGAGATTCTACAGTTCTGACCTCAACGGGGAGTTCGTTCCACCACCGTGGAGCCAGAACAGACAGCAGTCGTGAGCGTGAGGTGGAGGTTCGGAGAGGGGGAGGTGCCAAGCGGCCTGTGGAGGCTGAACGAAGAGGTCTGGCAGGGGTGTAGGGTCTGATGATTTTTTGTAGATAAGCTGGGGAAGACCCCTTAACTGCTTGGAAGGCTAGCACCAATGTTTTGAATTTGATGCGAGCCATGACAGGCAGCCAGTGGAGGGAAGTAAGCAGGGGGGTGACGTGTGAGTATTTGGGAAGGTTGAAGACCAGACGAGCTGCTGCATTCTGGATAAGTTGGAGGGGTCTGATGGCGGATGCTGGGAGGCCAGCCAAGAGGGAATTGCAGTAGTCCAGGCGGGACAGAACCATCGCTTGGACCAGGAGCTGGGTCGAGTAAATGCTTGTGAGTTGTACATCTTGATAAAGGTTGATCCAACAGGTTGCTCAGCCTGTCAAAAAAATTGGTGATTTCTATCTTTGATAATAATGAATACATTAAATCAAATAAATGCATTTTAGTTGATGCACTTGTGTTTGGTATTCAGAGTGCCAAACGTTAAATGAGGGTGTTGAGGTTAAAATTGCTGGATTTGGAAATTAACCATATTTCACTTAACTTCACTTCCCAAAGTAATTGATGATATTAATGGCTTTCTGGCTACATTCGTTCGGGTGAGGACTCAGAAATTGTCAAAAAGGCAGTGAAACTCTGTACTAACAGTAACCCTTGGGTCACGTCAGAAAAAAAAAACTTCTAAATAAAAAAGTACAGTAGTAGGGAGGGGGGAAAAAAGAAAGAAAGAAGTTGTGTATAATAACGTTCAACCCAAGAACTATGTTTAAAGTGAGAGATAATGTCATAATAGTTGGCAAAAGCCGAAAAAGACATTTACAGAAGCACCGAGAACTTTACCTTCACCTATGCACTAACAAGGCTTCCAACACACAATGCATTAATACCTGCTACAGGTACTGTAACTATGGTGGTCTACTTCAAACAACATGTACCACTGGGCAAGCTGCTGAGGATTCAATAAAATATTCTCTTTGAATCAACGAACAAATAGATTATTAATTTCTAGAAATAAATTAGATAAGTATTTTGATGTTATATGTACTTAAATGTACCAATTATGTGTCTTAATGCATATTGTGTTGTTGTCAGTGCATAGGTCAAGATAATGTTCTTGGTGCCTCTGTGAATGTCCTGTCTTTTTCATCTTTTTCCAACCATTATGACATTATCTCTCACTTAAAACATAATTTTTGCGTTGAATATTTTTTTACTGCACTTCATGTCTATTTTACTAGTTATGGATGTGATGCTTTAACTTGTGGAAGAACCTATGCACTTGTAAGTCGCTTTGGATTAAAAGCGTCTGCCAAATTACTAAAATGTAAATGTAAAATGTTACCGGAAGGTAATGCAATCATATCTATATAAACAGTGGTTGCCCTGACCGATGATATCTAGTGTTTTCAGAAAGTAAACCATTTCTAAATGCTAGGTCACTAAGCTAGCGCAAAAATATAAGAGAAGAAAGGGATGCAAGCACTTCACTTTCTATTACTTGCTACCCAGGACCATGTAAATCTTATGATACTAACTACAACACATGTTAGATACCGAAAGCTGATCGGCTTAGAAACACATTCAGTTATTTCCACAGGGTCAGTCTGTGTGTGTGTGTGGCAGCATTTATTTCCACAGGGTCAGTCACAGTTGATGTAGCTTCTCAAATCAGCACCTTGTAAGGCCGACATCTGGCATTATCACTCAGGGCTGGTCAGCTTGCTGGCTTCCTCTGGTATTGTGGAATATGTGGCTGTAAAGTAATTTAATAATAACAACTCAGGAGCATGCATCATTAACCCCCACTATCTCCGCATCCATACGGGCAGGAGCCTGTGGGGGAAGACTCAGGCCTCCAGCCGTAAAACTCGTTACGACGGGGCAACATCCTTTACGGCACAGGAAGGTTTCAGAGGGCACGGCCTGTTAGGCCCTGACCTTCTCCTGAACCCCCCTTTATTGCTCTCTCCCTCTTTTACTCAGTCACTAAATGATGTGTACAGCATTGGATGTTTCATGACAAAGTCAGTTTAGATAATATTCATGTTTGGTATTATTCTGATTGTTTCAGTGCGACTGGTGCAATGGTTTTATTTCTGCAACAGCAAACCCTGTACATCATAACCAACCAGGAGAAGCTGTGTGGAGCTCTGCCCCAGTGAAAGCCATGTGCCTCAACCCCCCTGCGCTTCCTGGGGAGGCGTGGCTCCAAATTACAGATGGGTGACCCATTTTTAGGGTTAACATCAAAGGCCAGATTTTGGATTTAAGGACAGCAAACTAAGCAATCTGGGAGAATGCAATCAGCCTCCCGTGCACTCCGTGCACGTAATTTCTACGTACAGGGTGTCTGTAGCCAGACTCCCGTATGTAGCTTTTATTACCAGGTATGACTTTTAAGACTCCGTAATTTGGTTTCCATTGTAATGTTTTTTGATTTGAAACTAGTGTGTAATTATGTATGTAACCTGCCTGGTAAAATAAAATTGTTAAAACTTGATCTGTTTGGTTTTCCTTACTGACACTTAATGTTACACAGGGAATGCGTGGTTTACCCCCTCAAACTGGTCTAGGGAGGATGATTATTTCCACTTACTGTATCACGGCGTATAGCACCCATAGACCTATGTTGGTAAATCCCTCGCCTCCGCATGGTAGTTCATTCATGTCGAGCACAGCCGTAGCTATGTTGGTCTGCTTGGGTCCCTAGGCTGTAAACAGATATACCCGAGAGTAGCTATTCCTGCGACCTCTGTAATGACTACAGATATCTAGTCAGTTCGTGAGACGTGCACATAACGCGCGATGTGACATACGGTGGTACCAGCAGAGGATTGTTCAGCGAGTTCTTCTCAGTACAGGATTCCTATAGCGATCAAGTCAAAATTATAAATAAGACATCCACTAAATGTGGATAACTAATCTAAATTATTATTCTAAAATGGAGTCAGATAAACAAAGGTGAATCTATTGGCCCTATTGTGGAGATTCTGGGTCAGCCCAGACCAGTAAAGAGCGGAAGGCAGAGTTTTCTGTGCTTTCCCCTAACTTGAAAGGGCTTGACTGGGCTTGACCAGAGTTACACTGGGACTTTACTCTTTACTCCAATGACCAGACAGAAAATTTCTTTCTCCTTTTATTTTGGAGTTGAGTCACTTTCATTGATTGAAGTAGCAGTAACAGTAGCTGCAGCAGTAGCAGCAGCAGCAGTAGGTAAAAAACCTTTGGAATGGTGGAAAACACAAGATGGGCAGTTATGAAAGAATACATATACACTATTGTACAAACATTGTATAAAAGTAAAGAATACATTTTTTAAGTATGTACTGCCCCTTTAAGCACTTGGCTTCTTCACCATAAGAATGAATTGGATGTCAAACATTTAAATGAAATCCATCAAACACTTTAAATCAAACAATCAATTGCCATCCTGAGTTGGATATACACATTATATATAAACCCATCAACAATTTGAATCAAACAATCAATTGCCTTAAACTGAATTGGATATTTCAAACAAATAATTGCACCAAACAATAAATAAGGAAGTCCATTCTCACCGTCAGTCACTCTGGTCTTTGCACAGTTGATTTAGCACCATTGTTCTTTGCAGGTCTTTCCTTCACCAGTGTGTTTGTTCAACTCATTTCTCTCTGTGGAACTGCAGACCAAAATGGGTGCTGAGTGTTTCAGGTGAGGGGCTGGGTGATTAGTGAATTTCCTTCAGCTGTTTAGGCAATTGACTTTGCTAATATATTTTTCTCCACTGGGGGGAGCGAACCCATGTTGAGATGGCTGAGCTCCTCTCTAGAGGCATTCTTCTTTTTTTTATCTATTTATTCATTTATTTTTGTGCAGGATTTGTTCTGTGGAGTTTGCCAAGACAGTACTACTGCCTTTGTATCGTGGTTTGTTTATTGGCTGATCTAGACTGTCTGCATAGGGGCCACTAATTTTTAACCCTATTAGTATTCTTTCAGCAACACCAGAAGGACGAGCACGCTGATACCTTCAGCCCTCGCTAAATTCCGTCGTTTGGTTAGCTTGGGGTTCTACAACCTTTTAATATGACACAGATAACCTTAAAATATCTGCTTGTTTGGAATGCAAGATACATTTTAATCAGCATTTTTCCCCCTGCATATATCATGCAGAATACTGCATTAGTGTGACCACATATAGCACCTTTATCCAAAGCGCTGTACACACACTCACACACCAACCTCACCCCGTAATGAGTAAATATAGTGTGTTACATACACCAATCAGCCACAACATGAAACCCACCTGCTTAAAACTGCATAAACCTGTCTATAAACATAATAATAAGTGAATTGGGTTCGAAAGTTACATTTTTAAATGAAAAGGATAAAAACAAAAAAATCAGACTTCTTTTCATTGTGATCGAGGGTCTGTTGCTTTTTTAATTTACTAATGGTTACGGTTAGGATTTGGTTAGCAACTTGTTTTTTTGAAACCTACAATTTTGTAGCTTTGGGCTGAACAAACAAAGGCGTTTAAATAACAAAGGTAACGAGAGGTAATGGGTATCAGGTGGGGAAACAGGTGAAACGAATGAATGAAGTGAGATGAACTGACAGGGTGGCTATGGTAACAGAGGTAACAAAAACACTCTAAAGGTAAAAAAAAATCCACTTCTCTATAATGCTAGTTCCAAATACATTGCAGTACGGACCAGGTATAGTTTGGTTGTAGCCCATCGAGATAGCAAGGTATGCTTTTGAATTACATACAAGCTAAATGACACAAAAAACACTGCCTGCTATTGACATTACTTGATGTCAAGAGGCAGCAGAGCCATTTTGTTCAGCATAATAACCTTACTCCTGTCTTTCTAAGATAAATGGTTCACAAGTTATTAACATTTAAATTGAAAAAATTAATTAACGCTATAGCACCACCAACTGGCCAATTGGGAAACTTTTATTATAGAATGTAGTATTGTTCCAGAACCTGATAAACCTCCTCATGTTCTCTGCCACCCTTGAGGAACATGTCAACCACTTCCTCGGCTTTGTTTACTCCTGGGGGCAGATCAAAATTGACCTGGAGAAAAACCTCTGCGGTAGCAAATTGGCCTCCTCCCACCAACCGCAAGGAGCTTCAATGCCAATTTCTACCGGAGGTTCATCAGGAACTACAGTTCTGTCACCACTCCCCTGTCTGCCCTGACCTCGAGCAAAGTCATCTCCTGCTGTGTTCACAAGAGGCACCGGGTGTCGCCCATAAGGCAGGGATGGTTCTCTCAGGTTCTGTTTTTCGTTATAAGTGCTTTGCGTTTCTGTTCATTGTTACCTCTTCCCTTTCATTCTTTTTTCACTTCGTTATTCGTGTTTCACTTCCTGATTGTTTCCCCACACCTGATTGCCATTTCCCTCTTGTTACCAATGTATTGTTTGTCTTGTTCGGCAGATTGTTATGTGTCCCGACCATACTCTCCAGCGTTATATTCTGATTGATACCTGTTACGACTGTTTTTGTTTTCGACTTCTGCCTTCAGCTTATTCTGTCTGTCTTGTTTTGAACCGCTGTTTATTGACCTGTTCTGGTTTATCGACTTCTGTCTTTGGATTCTGTTTTTGTTCACTGTACCCACTCCTTATCGACCCTTCACCTGTGACCACGACTTCATTTCGGAATATCCTTACAATAATCCTTATATCCTTCCATTATCCTATTATTTACAATTTTTTGTACTGAAAGCTACGCCTTGGTCTCGCTACTGGGTCTGTTGTTCTACAAACCTGATATAATCACATTCAGTCTTAGAACCATCTATTCTTCAATTACCGATGGTGTATAAGTAAGGCAGTTTTTTCATCAAATGAGAATGTAGCTACTGTCAGTCTGTCGAGGACCCGGCCCTAGGCCGTCCTGATGAGAGATTGACAGAAGATGGGTTAGGCAGGAATGCATTGTTAACCCCTCGCACACGCCAATGGGGTAGGAGTAAAAGCTCCCGTAAGAGGAGAAGTATATGGTACAAGATAAATGTACAACCGTATATGGATACTGAGGAGTCTGAAGTCAGAGGACTTAGATTCAGGGTTTTAGAGAGCACGGCTAAAGGCCTGACTGAGGCCATGCGTAGAATGTGTTCTAGCATGACCATGGAAGATGCTGAACACGCAGAACGGAAAATTGGAGACCCAGGGAGTTTTGCATGAGACGATAGATGTGATAACATACTTGGTTGACACGTGTGGGCTGGCTCCTACAGGGGAGGAGCATGAGGCCTGGTTAAAGAAACAGGATGAGAAAGACAATGAAGATAATTGGGAGATCAAAGAGCAGGAGGAGATTGAAAAATGTAAAAGAGATAAGGAAAATGGCAAGGACGTCAATACCGAAAGAAGATTAAGAGGCTTCAAGGGCCTTCCTGATGATAAGACAAATAATTTATCAAATAGATTCAAAGGACTTACTATAGAGGAGTTAAATGATGAATTACACTCAGCTATTAGCTGGATGTCCTTTGTAGATCCCTTAAGGCGCCACAAAAAGGGGCACCTGAAGAGGGTGTTGAGATGGTGGCGGGCTTTAACTTCTGGCTTGCATGAGATCAAAGTTTGGAGGAAGTCAAGGAGAGATTATGAAATTGAAACAGACACCAGTGATGAATAGGTTCATTAAAAATTACATAAGAGCTAGTGTTTTTCCACTCGTATATTAAGATGGTGGAAATTCCCAAACCGGAGGGGCCCATGAAATAAAATATTGGGGAAATTTCTTTTGAGGTATGAGAAAATGACAATTGGAAAAACAGAAATAATTAATATGATCATTAAAAGACAAGTTACTTAAGAGATAAATGTCTTCCCGTTTGACATATTGGGGACATTTCTTATCAAAAAAGGTACACTTTTGTATGCAAAAAAGATATATAAGGAATACGCTTTTAGACCTTAGAGCAGGATCTTAGAATTTGGCTTCAGAAGATATCTACGAGCTGGTGAAGAAAGAGCCACGCAGAACAACTATAACCAAGCTGGAGTGGTAATTATAATCTATATTACTTGTAGAAGTAGGAAAAGTAACACATTATAAGTTTCCTTTTATTTTAATATCTTTTATTTCTCATTAAGGTACTATATAAGGTAGAAAAATGTAGAGAAGTTATCATAGTTAGATAAATATAATATTCTAGAAATAGTTTCTTTTTAAAACGTCCAGAAGGGGGAGCTATAGGATAAGGCTAAGGCCAAAGAGGATGGATATTGGAGGGGTGTACCTTGATTTAAACATCGGGACTGGTGGCGAAGAGGTGTTCATGCACATCCCTCATCGTACATAAAACATCATGGTGGAAAGGTAATTTAGAAAGAGCTAGAGGGGTATCTGTAACTTGCATGTGATTAGCAAACTGCAAAAGATGATATGTACACTGTAATCTGTATAACTCTATTCTTTTGATTGATTATAATAAAGTATATCTTACTATAATCATATGTGATAAAGAGTTTTTAGAGGAATACATTGAATACAGGACATCGATTACCAGATTTGCATCACACCCTTCACTTCGAGACTGGGCTGGAAGTTCAGTAGAACTTACCAGGGCTCCAGGACGTTCGGAGTACTTGAGTTCGTCCCCGAGACACCTCATGGTGAGGTACTGCTCATGGGAACGTGAGGTCTGAGCTCGGCAAGGGGTCCGTGGCTCACGACAAGTCCATCAGTCACCGTATCAGTGACTGATGGACTGACAGTATCCGAAATTCATATATTAAGTATACACTGAAACATGGTAGTGAAGTTCATTCAAACTCAGGAAGACACAAGCCTAATTGAGAGCGGTCTGAAAAATGAATGGGCTTAGGTTGCAGAAATTGGTAATTGGTGACCCAGGGAGTCTGGCTTTCAAAGAAACGGTAAATATAATAACATTCTTGGTTGAGAAGTGTGGGCTTGCTCCTACAGGGGAGGAGCATAATGCCTGGTTAAGGAAAAAGATGAGGAAAACAATGTGGACGATTGGGAAATGAAAGAGTATGGGTGATAAATTACACTCGGCTATTAATTGGATGTCCTTTGTAGATTCCTTAAGGCGCCACAAGAAAGAGCACCTGAAGAATGTATTGAGCTGGTGGAAGGCACTTACTGCTGGCTTGTATGAAGTCAAAGTGTGGAGAGAGTCAAGAAGAGACTATGACAGTGAGACAGATAACAGTGATGAATAGGCTCATTAAAAAAGTTGCATAAGAGCTAGGGTTTTCCCACTCGGGATAATGGGGACATTTCTTATCAAAACAAGTACACTCTTATATAAGTTTCAGGATATATAAGGAGTGAGCTTTTAGACGTTAAGAGGAAAACAGCCTCTTGGGATTTCGCTTAACAAGATCTCTAAGGGCTGTTGAGGAGAGAGCAACGCAGGACAACTATAATCAAGCTGGAGTCCACTCCAGGATACGGATACGGAGAACGGAGTGACGTACGCGGTGTGGACTCAGCCCAAGAGTTGTGGCAGCGGGACTGGTGGCGAAGAGGTGTTCATGCACATCCCTCATCGTACATAAAAGCTGGTGAAAGAGTTTAAGTGATTTTACGACATGCTTGGAGCCATGTACTGCACCTGCCTAATTTACTAATGCTAGGGCAGGATAGGTTTATTACTAACGATGACTAATTACCTTGTTAAACTCGTCATCCATCGCACCTGTTTTTCATTTCCTTTCTGCTCTCTAAACTAATTGTCTACACCCGTCTACACCTGCATTTATATCCCAGTCGCGCTACTGTTCACTGCGAAATTGTCTGCCTCTAGTTTACTACACAACTCTTGAGCATTATTACTGATTGATTCACGTTAAGATCCAAATCATATCTGAGAAAGGGTCTTTTAGAGGCATACAGTCAATACAGGCAATCATATAACAGATTTGCATCACACCCCTTCACTTCGAGACTGGGTTGGAAGTTCAGTAAAACTTACCAGTTCTCCAGGACGTTCGAAAGTACTTAAAGGAAAAGAGAGTTTGTCCCCGAGACACCTCCTCTTGGGGTACTGCTCGTGGGAACGTGAGGTCTGAGCTTGGCATGGGGTCCGTGGCTCACGACACCTTCTTAACGCTACATCGTTCGTAAATTATACCTTAAGCTGTACCTTAACATTTCAGCATGTTTCCCGAAACGTTCTTAGCTAAGTATACATTCTGTAAGTGATATTTTCGTAAACCTTTCCTATACCTTATCGATGTTTTCAGCTCAATTCGCTAGTGGCCACCACTGTTACGACCGCAAGCCTCTGAAATCAGCTGTTGCTCCTAGTTACATCTCAATCTGTTAAGCAATATGTACACTAATGATTCTAGAGTTGAAGTTGGTTAATAATATTACTAAAATACCACATTAATGGGAGTGTTTTCATGCAAATAATGAAATTGTACATTACGATGAATGCATGTTGCACTTTATTGAATATGTAGCCTAATTGCCTTTTAAATGATATTCATGAACAGACAATTTCCCACTCTCTCTGTGGGCTGAAGCAATGTTTAACCAGAGTTCTTTCTTTGTTTTGTTGGACACCGTAGTCCTAAAACTGGAAAATAATGTTACTTTATTCAGAGCCACCTCCTCTAACAATAGTAACTATATATCCATTTTGTTTGCTATGAAGTTGTTTTTTTCCCCCATAGCTCATGTTGTTTCCGTGTTGGTGCGTTTGCTGGTTGGTGCGGTTATTGTTGAAAACATCAGCCAATCACAGAAAATAGTGACTTACAGCAGTAATGTACTTCTGCCAAATCAACCCTGATTGCAAAGTCATTTAAAGCACAATGACAAAGATATTAAAATAATGTAAATAAAACATGACATGCCAAAGAAGGCGTATTGCTAGATGGCGTAGCGGAAAATGATATATACGGTTGGATAATTCAGTTTGTAAGTAACCAGTCATGATGCATGCAATCTAATTATGTATTCCTGAGTGTTTCATTCATAAAGAACACTACTTTCTCTCATAACGCAGTCAAGCAGTCGCTGCGTGGAGTGAATAATCAAGCCTAGAAAAGTAAACACCTTTAGTAAGGTATACCTTTCCAGTCTTCGTAAAATGCTAAGACCGTTATGGGTAAGTTTTTTTTTTTAATGCTGGACTTACATGAGTCTGAAGCAACCGATTTAATCTGAGTGATTTATAAAACAAATAATAGAATCCAAACAGCGAAATATTTTACTTGGAAGTTTTAGTAGTGTGCATTGTAGGCAAGAATTCAGACCGCGATATTCCAGCGAGCACAAACTTGAGTTTGGGACAGGAATACTTGTGCTTATGACGTGAATTTAAAATGGGAAGCCATTTGGTCCAAGTAATTTCAGTATCTGAAAATGTAGGTGTCCAAAAAATATATCTGTGTCTTCGCAAGGTTTCGCTCACAAGGTTGGTACAATGGTGTATGACAGTGAGAAAATGTCACATTCATAAGCTACATTATTCATTGTTTGAAGCCTATTTATTGTTCCTGAAGCTGGCCAATGACACTGACGATTTTCTATTTGATTTCTTAATTCATTGGTAAATAAATAGCCTATCAAACTGAAACAAATCACACATTTTTATTTTGACATTAGAATGTTGAGTTTATGAATAAACCTGCATAGCGCTACTATTGTCTACATTATGTGGCCCCTTTTTAACTTGCAAACATCCAGAAAAAAACGAATTAAGTGTTGAATATATCAGCCATCGATTGGTGTATGGAAATGGAAGACCACTCAAGCTTTACACAAGCAATCTACTCTGAACCAGGGTGAATATTATTGAGTTGGAATGGCATGTCTAGCTTCAAAGCTGTAGGAGTTGTACTGTGCAGACAATTAGGAGTAAAGGACGAAGTAATCAAAATGATCAAATTTAGCAATGCTCTGAAAACATAAAATCGTTCCACCAGGTGCCCCTGACCACAGAGGCACACTCCCACCCCCTGCTTTTCCACACACAATGGTGAACGCACATCAACATTATTTATTTATCTTTTTATTCCTAATTCAAGCCATCCTAATTACTCGAGCAGGGCCAACTCCAGTACTGAGGCAAGTGCCTTGGTGAAGGGCAATGGCAGGAGCACACAGAGGGGCAATTAAGCTAACCTGTATGTATTTGGGCTTTGGACTTTACATGTCTAGCTACGACTCCCATGGGTTAAAGCCAAAAACAATCAAATGGTTGAAACTTTGTCCCCAACAAAGTTATTATAAGTACCATGTACTGCATATGGAAAGAGAGATACTTTGCCCCAGGGCAAGTTTATGGTGAAACGTTTGGATGCACCTGCAGCTGTTGAAAGAGGTGTGTTTGTTTGCAATGGAGGGAATACCTTCCGGACAATAGATCTCCAGGGTCAGGGTTGGGCAGCCCTGCTCTACCAGTTGAATGAGGTGTGCTTTGTTAGCATTGGAGTGCAAACCTAGAGGACAGTAAATCTCCAGGACCAGGGTTAGCAGAAGGCGAATGGCTCAGTCCCATACAGAATAAAGCTCCAGACTTAATCATTTTTTGTAAAACTGTACAGAAGTAAAGTTTGTATCAAACTTGTTTGTTTTTTTTTTTCATATGTATATGTTATTGTATATGTTATTTTTTCTATATATATATCGGAATGGGTCCAGAAGTATGAAACTTTAAATATGGGCTCTTTATCAAGAATTCCTATTTTAAGTCATACATTTTCTTGATGTCAAGAATTCCTATTGTAATGAGTTAATATTACATTACTGATATCAAGAAGAACTATTTTGACTCGTTAAAATTCAATTCTCAATATCAGGAATAGACATGTAAATAAAATATTAATTATCTTTTGCATAGATTGGAAGATGTTCAAAGTCCATTTTCAGTGTTTCCCAAAGCCGACCTACAATAACCTATACATTTTTGTGTGTGCTCACATTAAGATTAACTCCTAAAAAAAAAGACATTTGTGTTTGGTTGATCATATCTCTGTTGTCTCTGTGTTATTAGCATTGTGTCTTATATCATTGGAATGCCTGTTCATTATCCTTTACGATAATGTTCCATTTGTAAGGATCATGCATTTGTGGGATGAGCAGCACAGCTGATTATGTTGAAGGCTAATAAAAAAATGTAAAAAAAAACAAAAAAAACAATTAAAGTAGACTACCCTACACTTTCATTTCAATAAAGGCCACATATAAAAAATACAAATGTATTTTATTTGTTGACTGCAATAAACACAACTGTTTATAGCAAATGACAAATTCCTGATTCCAGTGAATCATCATGCTGACCTTCAAGGCGGCTACATAGCAATTTTAACAAAATTATTTCAGACTCGTCAATATACAATGTAATTCGCTCACACCCATGCAAACACAGGGAGAACATGCAAGCTTCACACAGAGAGGCCCCGGCCATCCGGGATTCAAACCCAGGACCTCCTTGCTGTGAGGCAGCAGTGCTACCCACTGTACCATCCATGCCACCTTGATAATTATATCATTTATATAATTCTATAATATAATAACAATGTATTTGCAAAATTATTATAGAATGTAGTTGATGAATATTTTGTCATCCCATTATTTTCTATCTGAAACGCAAGACATCAATACAACTAAATATACAGTGGGCTCCAGAATTATTGGCATCTGTATCTGTATTGCTGTGTCTGACCAAATTGAACATTTCGGTCAGATACAGAATCTGTATATGTGGTTTTGAAAAAGAAATGCATAAAAGGAGATTTGCATCATACCCACAGTGAAATTTGTTGGTGGGTCAGTGATGGGGCTATTTTAATTCTAGAGGTCCAGGGGTATTGGATGAGATAAGATCAATAGGATAATGGATTCCATCAAGGATCAGGCAATTTTGTCTGACAATTTGGTTGCCTCTACCACAAGGCTGAGACTTGGCTGTAGGTGGACTTTCCAGCAAGATAATGACACAAAGCAGATCTCAAAATACACGCAGAAACGATTCCAAAACAAAAAAATCCATGATCTGCAGTGGCCATCTCAGGTGATGGATCTCAATCCAATGGAAAACCTGTGGTCTGAACTGAGGAGGGCAGTTGATAAGCGCAAACCGAAGAATATGAAGGATCTGTGTAGAGATATGGTCCAAAATCCTTCCAAATGTGTTCCTTAACCTTGTCAAGTATTATCGGAAAAGATTCCATGCTGTTATCCTTGCCAGAGGTGGATGCACAAGTAATAAACCAGGGGTGCCAATAATTATGGAACCTTGATTTTGGTTAAATGTATTTTTTATTAACTTAGATTTTGGTTGGTTCCATTGACACATTAATAGCATACAGTGTTGTTCATTATTTTGGGTTTATCTCCGTAATCATATTGTTTCTTTTTTTAAGTATTTTTTTTGTAATTGTATTTATTGGGAGCACATAACAGCATATATGCTACAGTTGGGTAACCACAAGGTATTTTTATGTAGGAAAAAAAAACGCGGAAAGGGACATGAAGAAGTCAGCCCTCCACTCCACAAACCACCCAAAACAAAAGTCGGAGGATTCTCTAAACACAAATGAGAGAATAGCAGGTGTTACAAATTGGCTTGGTCGTTTGCAACAAATAAGGGAGATGGCACATGGGGTATATTAATTTAAACGCTAGATTTAATAACAAAAGAAAAACAAGATACATACATGAAACATTTGGGAATTCCAATGTTATGGACCCAAAATGACAACAATATCCCTGAGAAAAATAGCACTTCTTACATGATAAAAAAGGTCAATGCATATTATCATAACACCCACTTGACTGAGGGGAAAGGCCAAAAAAATAATTAAATATAAAATCATATAAAGAGATGAAAGAGATGCATGCGCTTTACTTTCTATAACTTGCTGCCCAAGACCATGTAAATATTATGATACTAATGACAGCACATGCTAGATGCCGAAAGCTGATCGGCTGAAAAACACATTCAGATATTTACACAGGGTTAGTCTGTGTGCGTGTGTGTGTGGCAGCAATTATTCCACATAACAACTACGAGTCAGTCGTAGTTGTTGTAGCTTCTCAAATCAGTACCTTTTAATACAACAAAGTTATCCTCAAAATATATGCTTGTTTGGAAAGCAAGATAAAGTGACCACTGATATAAAGATGTCTGTAATCAATATATATCGTGTGTTACATACTCCAGTCAGCTGCAAACATTAAACCCACCTGCTTAAACCAGTTTTAGTAATGTAATGTAATGTAATGTAATGTAAAATGGTCAGGGCTGCGTTTCCCGAAGCCTTCTTAACGCTACATCGTTCGTAAGTTATACCTTAAGCTGTACCTGAACATTTCAGCATGTTTCCCGAAACGTTCTTAGCTAAGTATACCTTCTGTAAGTGATACTTTCGTATACCTTTCCTATACCTTATCGATGTTTTCAGCTCACTTCGCTAGTGGCCACCACTGTTACGAACGCAAGCCTCTGAAATCAACTGTAGCTCCTAGTTACATCTCAATCTGTTAAGCAAAATGTACACTAATAATTCTAGAGTTGTAGTTGGCTAATAATATTACTAAAATGCCACATTAATGGGAGTGCTTTCATGCAAATAATGAAATTGTACATTACGATGAATGCATGTTGCACTTTATTGAATATGTAGCCTAATTGCCTTTTAAATGATATTCATGAACAGACAATTTCCCACTCTCTCAGTCGGCTGAAGCAATGTTTAACCAGAGTTCTTTCTTTGTTTTGTTGGACACCGTAGTCCTAAAACTGGAAAATAATGTTACTTTATTCAGAGCCACCTCCTCTAACAATACTAACTATATATCCATTTTGTTTGCTATGAAGTTGTTTTTTTTCCCCCATAGCTCATGTTGTTTCCGTGTTGGTGCGTTTGCTGGTTGGTGCGGTTATTGTTGAAAACATCAGCCAATCACAGAAAATAGTGACTTACAGCAGTAATGCACTTCTGCCAAATCAACCCTGATTGCAAAGTCATTTAAAGCACAATGACAAAGATATTAAAATAATGTAAATAAAACATGACATGCCAAAGAAGGCGTATTGCTAGATGGCGTAGTGGAAAATGATATATACGGTTGGATAATTCAGTTTGTAAGTTTTCAATGATATCAGTAACCAGTCATGATGCATGCAATCTAATTATGTATTCCTGCAGTGTTTCATTCATAAAGAACACTACTTTCTCTCATAGCGCAGTCAAGCAGTCGCTGCATGGAGTGAATAATCAAGCCTAGAAAAGTAAACACCTTTAGTAAGGTATACCTTTCCAGTCTTCGTAAAATGCTAAGAGACACCGTTATGGGGAAACGCGGTCCAAATAGTTTTAGTCCATCTGGTCATGCATTCCAGGAATGTGCACCCACTGGATTAGCCAAGGGATGTTCTGCACATTGGGATCATACACTTTCCACTGTTGGTGCTCCAATTCATTTTTATGTTAAATAAATGAATACATAGTATATAAAAACAGAATTATCAATTGAATAAGGAAAAGTAAATATTATAGATTAATGATTTTTTAGTGGGAGAAAATAAAATATGACTTAATTCAATACACAATGTTGATTGCCTCACTTTTTACATAAATTTGCATATAATAGATATGATTATTCATAACAATAGTAGACATTGATTAGTTGGTTGAACAACGTCTATATGTGTGGTAATAATGCAGATATTGAGTGTATTTCTGTGAAAATGTGCGTGGCGCCCGCCTCAAATTCCAACCAAAGCGAAAAGCTTTGTGAACAGCGAACGACCATTAACATGGGAGCGAAAGTGAAGCGCTGATGGCTCGCCCGCCTGGCGCCCGCGTGACGCTTTTGGTGTATTCCCGGCCTCCTGCACGAAAGCGAGAGGGCGCGCGGACGGGGACGCAGTTGTACCGACCGTGAGATAATCCCAATCAGAACAGGAGTATACGATGTCTGTTTTACCGAGTTTGACGAAATTCATATTAATTGGTTCCGCGGTAACGATATTATTGATATGTTACTTTTACACGGAAACTGGACAAAATGCACCTTTTTACAGGTAAGTTTTTTTTTAATGCTGGATTTACATGAGTCTGAAGCAACCGATTTAATCTGAGTGATTTATAAAACAAATAATAGAATCCAACCAGCGAAATATTTTACTTGGAAGTTTTAGTAGTGTGCATTGTAGGCAAGAATTCAGACCGCGATATTCCAGCGAGCACAAACTTGAGTTTGGGACAGGAATACTTGTGCTTATGACGTGAATTTAAAATGGGAAGCCATTTGGTCCAAGTAATTTCAGTATCTGAAAATGTAGGTGTCCAAAAAATATATCTGTGTCTTCGCAAGGTTTCGCTCACAAGGTTGGTACAATGGTGTATGACAGTGAGAAAATGTCACATTCATGAACCTATTTATCTATCGATCTATCGAGTGCGCCCAAACTCCTGCACTTAAAGCTACATTATACATTGTTTGAAGCCTATTTATTCTTCCTGAAGCTGGCCAATGACACTGACGATTTTCTCGATTTTCTATTTGATTTCTTAATTCATTGGTAAATAGATAGCCTACATGTTAAGGCTACAGTGATTCCCAGAAAAAGGTTAGCATCAAACTGAAACAAATCACACATTTTTATTTTGACATTAGAATGTTGAGTTTATGAATAAACTTGCATAGCGCCACTATTGTCTACATTATGTGGCCAAATTGTACCCTTTTTAACTTGCAAACATCCAGAAAAAAACGAATTAAGTGTTGAATATATCAGCCATTGATTGGTGTATGGAAATGGAAGACCACTCAAGCTTTACACAAGCAATCTACTCTGACCCAGGGTGAATATTATTGAGTTGGAATGGCATGTCTAGCTTCAAAGCTGTAGGAGTTGTACTGTGCAGACAATTAGGAGTAAAGGATGAAGTAATCAAAATGATCAAATGTAGCAATGCTCTGAAAACATAAAATCGTACCACCAGGTGCCCCTGACCACAGAGGCACACTCCCACCCCCTGCTTTTCCACACACAATGGTGAACGCACATCAACATTATTTATTTATCTTTTTATTCCTAATTCAAGCCATCCTAATTACTCGAGCAGGGCCAACTCCAGTACTGAGGCAAGTGCCTTGGTGAAGGGCAACGGCAGGAGCACACAGAGGGGCAATTAAGCTAACCTGTATGTATTTGGGCTTTGGACTTTACATGTCTAGCTACGACTCCCATGGGTTAAAGCCATAAACAATCAAATGGTTGAAACTTTGTCCCCAACAAAGTTATTATTAGTACCGTGTACTGTATATGGGAAGAGAGATACTTTGCCCCAGGGCAAGTTTATGGTGAAACGTTTGGATAATAATAATAATTATTATTATTTTATTTCAAGCGCCTTTCACGTCACCCAAGGACACTGTACAGTAGTGGCAAGTGGCAGTCATAAAACAACATATAGGGACAGACACTGTACACTTATTAAAAGACACTATACAAAAATGTAGACAATAAAATAGAGTATATAAAACAACAAACAACAATAGGATGGTACATGGCGAGAGTGAGATGGAGGGGTCAGTTAGGAGTAGGGAGGAAAAGCAAGAGTGAAAGGGTGAGTTTTGAGCTTGGATTTGAAGGTGGACAGTGAGGTGATATTCCGTAGTGCAAGTTGGAGGGAGTTCCAGAGTTTGGGACCAGCTACACTGAACGCCCTGTCACCCATAGAACGGAGATGTGCAGTGGGGGTGAGCAGGAGGTGGGTATTGGTGGAGCGTAGGGTGCGGGGGGGATGCACCTGTAGCTGTTGAATGAGGTGTGTTTGTTTGCATTGGAGGGAATACCTTCCGGACAATAGATCTCCAGGGTCAAGGTTGGGCAGCCCTGCTCTATAGTAGACATTGATTAGTTGGTTGAACAACGTCTATATGTGTGGTAATAATGCAGATATTGAGTGTATTTAGCTTTGTGAACAGCGAACGACCATTAACATGGGAGCGAAAGTGAAGCGCTGATGGCTCGCCCGCCTGGCGCCCGCGTGACGCTTTTCGTGTATTCCCGGCCTCCTGCACGAAAGCGAGAGTGCGCGCGGACGGGGACGCAGTTGTACCGACCGTGAGATAATCCCAATCAGAACAGGAGTATACGATGTCTGTTTTACCGAGTTTGACGAAATTCATATTAATTGGTTCCGCGGTAACGATATTATTAATATGTTACTTTTACACGGAAACTGGACAAAAGGTATTACCACCTTTTTACAGGTACGTTTTTTTTTATGCTGGACTTCAGAAAAAACTTCCATGAGTCTGAAGCAACCGATTTAATCTGAGTGATTTATAAAACAAATAATAGAATCCAAACAGCGAAATATTTTACTTGGACGTTTTAGTAGTGTGCATTGTAGGCAATAATTCAGACCGCGATATTTCCAGATATTCCAGCGAGCACAATTTTGAGTTTGGGACAGGAATACTTGTGCTTATGACGTGAATTTAAAATGGGAAGCCATTTGGTGCAAGTAATTTCAGTATCTGAAAATGTTTTTCGTATGTATAGGCCTACTTCAATATATATCGGAATGGGTCCAGAAGTATGAAACTTTAAATATGGGCTCTTTATCAAGAATTCCTATTGTAATTAGTTAACATAAAATTATTGATATCAAGAAGAACTATTTTGACTCGTTAAAATTCAATTCTCAATATCAGGAATAGACATGTAAATAAAATATTAATTATCTTTTGCATAGATTGGAAGATGTCCATTTTCAGTGTTTCCCAAAGCCTACCTACAGTAACCTATACATTTCCGTGTGTCCTACTCACATTAAGATTATAAACTCCTAAAAAAAAAAGACATTTGTGTTTGGTTGATCATATCTCTGTTGTCTTTAAAAAAACCCTGTTTTTTCATGATTAAAAATGCTTTACTTGTCTATAAACACTTAATATTTCATTATATGATATGTTTACTTATATAAGCAGATAATCATAAGAGAATACATTCAAAAGTTAAATTTTTAAATTAAAAACTTGTAAGCTCATTGGGGCGGGGGGTGCATTGTTTTGTTATTTAAATATGTTGGTATGTAGTGGTGTTCATGAACACATTTTCATTTACATTTTAGTCATTTGGCAGACGCTTTTAATCCGAAGCGACTTACAAGTGCATTGGTTCTTCCACAGGTTAAAGCATCAAATCCATAACTAGTAAAATACACATGAAGGGCTGTTCTAAACAAAAATACAGTCATCGTAACTGCTATAAATATATATATATATATATATATATATATATATTTTTTTTTTTTTTTTTTTTTGGGCCGGGGGTGTTAGACAAGTGGGATATCGGAAAGGCGGGGGGGAGGATCAGGAGGGAAGACTAAGGTATAGTTTGAAAAGGTGTGTTTTTAGTCTGTGTCGAAATAGGGGGTGGGATTCTGCTGTCCTGACAGTGGTAGGCAAGTCAGGAATAGACATGTAAATAAAATATTAATTATCTTTTGCATAGATTGGAAGATGTCCATTTTCAGTGTTTCCCAAAGCCTACCTACAGTAACCTATACATTTCCGTGTGTCCTACTCACATTAAGTGTTGGGCGTGTCTCTACCTTCGCTGGTGGTGATGGTATGAGCCGACCTTGGCCTGGATGTTGGGCGTGTCTCTACCTTCGCTGGTGGTAATGGTATGAGCCGACCTTGGCCTGGATGTTGGGGTTGTCTCTACCTTCGCTGGTGGTAATGGTATGAGCCGACCTTGGCCTGGATGTTGGGGTTGTCTCTACCTTCGCTGGTGGTAATGGTATGAGTCGACCTTGGCCTGGATGTTGGGCGTGTCTCTACCTTCGCTGGTGGTAATGGTATGAGCCGACCTTGGCCTGGATGTTGGGCGTGTCTCTACCTTCGCTGGTGGTAATGGTATGAGCCGACCTTGGCCTGGATGTTGGGCGTGTCTCTACCTTCGCTGGTGGTAATGGTATGAGCCGACCTTGGCCTGGATGTTGGGCGTGTCTCTACCTTCGCTGGTGGTGATGGTATGAGCCGACCTTGGCCTGGATGTTGGGCGTGTCTCTACCTTCGCTGGTGGTGATGGTATGAGCCGCTACCTCTGGTTGAACGATTGCAGACAATAGAATATCCCGGTCCAATTCCAGGGTTTCCGATTCCAAGTCGGATATTCTGCTCTCTGTAGCATAAAGAAATAAAATCATAATTAAACATGCATTTAAAATCAGACATTTCACTTTTTTAAAATATTTTTTTTATATGAAAATAATTCTTTAAGAAATAAGACGGACCCGATAATAATAATAAATTAATCATAACTCGCTTTCTCTTCTGTGTTAAATCAGCCCCAGAATCGGTCTTGAAATAAGTGTTTGTGGCTTCTGTGACCACTTCTACTCGACTTTCAAGACCTTCAAAATAAAAAAACCCAGCTCAGAAAATGTCATAAAAATGGATATTCACAATACTTTTTGAATAGTGTCATACTCAGCACCTTCGTCGTCCTCTGAAGCGTGAACCTGTGCCGCTATCACTATCGTAGGACGTTCCCAAAAAAGCTTCACGTTGTTATTTTAAATAATGTTTTATTATTTAAACAAGTTTAAACATAGCCCGTTAATTTAAAAGGACAGTTTGCATGCATGTATGCACCACCCATGTACAATGGCCATGTCCATACTGATTGTTTTTGGTAACTATATGATCCAGTACACTTACTGTAGACAGGTTACTAATACCAAGATCTTTTTAAGCCTTTAAACTGTTTCTGTTACCTAGAGACTTTAATTTAATTATGCTTGTTTAAACATCTGTGGTTCAGAGCGGGGAGGGCCTCGTGCCTTGGATACATTGAGTGAAAGATGTTGCTGACTAAAAAATCTTTTGTTGTAAACAGAACATTTTAAAGCAATGGCCATTGACAAACAGACTGATTATTTGTAAACAAGGGACACCAGGGTAAATTACTTACATTTTGCTTTATTAGTTCTGCATATCAGCCTAAATTTTTGGACACTGATGGTCAAGGAGTTTATGATTCAGGAAATGTATGTAATGTATCTCCTTTTTGCAACTCTCAGTATTTCATTGCAGAATAAAAACAAAATGTTAAATTATGAAAACAAACTAAATTAAGTTAGTATTGTATATGGTACACTTTTCCACCTTCATTTATGTCTCTCTGTTGCTCACATCTGGAGTTATATCGCCTCACCATATAACTGTAAAAATGGGAAAATTATTAGTTAGTAACTTCTGAAACTATCACAAAAGAACAGATCTTTGAACAGATATGATGGCACGTCATTTGAGATAATCATAGTTACTGACAATACAAAATAAAAAGTGTTAAATCGACTATTACAGAGACTTATGTAATACTTATACTGAACTCGTATTTTTATGTTATAGTTTTACATTTTACTGTGTGCTGTGTAGTTATGCTGTCTAATTGATAGGCTAAACAGACATCAAACTGTAGGGTGTATCCACACACTGCAACAGTGCCTACAGGATTTGCCACCAGTTGTACACTGTTAAAGTAGTGTTTTGAAACCCCAAAAGGGTACCAAAAAAAAGTTCAGGGTCCTTGAGTCAGATAAAATTCCTCCACAGCGATGTGAACGACTGAAGTTAAATTAAAGGAAGCATTTGGTCGCACTTATTGCTGCCAATGGTGCCGAAACCAGTTAATAAGTTTAACGGGGGAATTACTTTTTCACAGGAGTGATCTGGGTGTATGATAACTATTTGGATTAGATAAATAAGATTGTGATTTAAAAAATGTGTTTTGTGTTCACTCAGGCTCCCTTTGTCTATTATTACATTTTGTCTAAAGATCTGAAACCATTCAGTGTGACAACTATGGAATAATAGAGATAATCAGGAAGCAGGTAATTCATTTTTCACAGGGGTGATCAGGGTCTTCTGTGACAAATATTCAATAATTGAGAAAATTGGGATGGGTTATATACTTTCACAGCTCTGCATGTGCAAACAAAGTGGTGCTCTGAGGAATACCAGGACAGTGGCTGGCAAATAATTCAAGTTTCTGCCTGGCGTTATGTTAATGCAAATCCTTTTTTTTTTTTTTGTGCAGGACCTACAATCCCATGCCTAATGTCACTCGTCAGCAAAAATCATGTAGCTGTCCCAAGTCCGGGTTTGATTTAAAAAAATTTGTGAAGAAGGATAAATACAGTGAAATTGTTAAACGGAGAGCTGAAGAGTATGAAAAGGACCACCTCAGGTGAGGTCACACTTGGATGAACACTGGATGGAGTGGATGGAGTGAAATGAAACACAAATTAAAAGTTATGTGGAAATGGTGCGGGTTTGGAAAATTGGAATTAGACCAGTTTCCACTGTTTTAGTTCTAGTTATTGTAAAATGCTATCGCAAGCCTATCCATGCAGTGAAAGCCCCACTTCAACGAAACATCTGCAAATCATGGATGTAGTTGATTGTATGTGCACTTGATTGCTTTCTGTTTTTTCAACAGAAAAAGGACAATACTAGATGAGCTTCTGTTGGCCCCACCAAATTCCCCTCTGCAATATCCAATCCAAGGATTCATTGTCAGTCCTCTCAAAAAGGGCATAATTCCAGGTATTGTAGCCTATTATTTTAGCCTAATCTTTTAGCCAGCAGATGAGTAATGTCATTTTATTAGAAAATATTAAATATTGAAGGATATTGTTCTGTATTATTTAATTGGAATATAGGATATACAAGATCAAAACAAGAGGGAACTTTCAAAATGCATCTTTTGACAATTTAGACTTTAAGAGCTGAGAATTTCATCAGAATGCAGCCAAGGCTGACCCCCTTGTAAATCGGTACAAGCGTTTGCTGATCCCGTCCAGTGGCTTACTCGAAAGTGGAATGGCTGGAGGGGCTGGCTTTGGTCTCCTTCATTGGGTGCAGCCACTGGAGCAGGACATGATTCGAATAGAGGACAATGTGTTTCCCCAGGAGGGAGTCCCAGAGAGTCAGCAGCGACCATTTTATGACGAGACACTCCTTCTCAATGGTACTCTCCCTGGGGCTGAGCTACCAGCTGATGGAGAGTACTGGTCGCTCTTCCCCCTCCACCTCCTGGGACAATCCCTCTCCCAGTCCTCTACTCGAGGCATTGGTCTGCAGGAGGAGAGGTTTACAGTCAGTCGGGATAATCAAAAGAGGATGGCCACACAAGCACGCTTTAAATGCCACCAGGCACTGCTCCGTCCACTGGACCCGATCTGCTCCGTCCACTGGACCGGATCTGTGGCTCCCTTTCAAGTGAGATCAGTCAAGGGGCTAGCGGGACTAGAATAATCCAGAATGAGCCGGCAATAGTAATTTGCTCGCCCCAGGAATGATCTCACATGTGTTTTGGACTTGGGTTGGGGACATGCTGAAATAACCGTAGGTCACAGGAGCTGGTTGGTGCTTTGCATGGCAGCCAGTCACTGTTGGTGTGTGAGTGTGTGTATGAACGGGTGAATGAGAAGCATCAATAGGACAGCGCTTTGGATGAAGGCGCTATATAAATGCCAACCATTTACCATTTTCCATTTTATCGGCCAGGCGACTGATCTGTCCCTGTCCCAAGAGGAACCCCTGGCATCGTACTTCCCTCCATCCAATTGCAAACATCCCTGGACTGCCCCCTTCACAGCGTCCTCAGGACAGCTCGCAGATGCTGCAGATGCTACATATGCTGTTGCCAGTCAATACTGTGGATGATAATGTCATCCAGATATGCAGCGGCGTAGGTAGCATGCAGTCTTAACGACCTGTTCATCAGATGCTGGAAGGTCGCTGGAGCACCATATAACCCGAACTACGGCATAATGAATCGTGGAAAACACAGATTTTTCCTTGGACTCTGGAGACAAGGGAATCTGGCAGTAGCCCTTCGTTAAATCCAGTGTCGGAAAAAATGAGCAGTGCCCAACCGATCCAGCAGTTCATCTGCGTTTACCCATCGGGCTTGGGAAGAAGCATGAATCCCTATGCGATTCCTCGATTACCTCCTTCTCCAGCATCTTGCCCAGTTCTTCCTGAACTACTTTTTTTTGTGCTCAGGCAATCGGTACTGGTGACTTCCAATTACAGTGCCCAGAGCGGTGTGTATGTGTTGTTCTATAACAGGGCTGCCAAAACCTGTTCCTGGAGATCTACCATCCTGTAGGTTTTCACTTCAACCCTAATTTGGCACACCTGATTCTACTAATACCTACTAAGTAGCTCAATGAGATCTGAAGCTTTGGCTTTGTTAGTGTTGAAGTGAAAACCCGACAAATGCAGAAAGGAGGAGGCAGGAATGGGGTCAGAAACAAGACACAAGGAGCGAACAAAGAGCACTGGAGGGACTGGAGAGGAGAAAATTACTCAGGAGACACAGGGAGCTGACAGTCTCATGGGGAAGACAAAGACTCAGCATAAAACAAGGGGAGTGGGGACTACTAATTATCTCCATAGAGTAGACCTTTTGGTAAACATCCCAACATAAAATAAAGTGGATTCAAAGGCAAATCAATATTCAGAATGGCTGTTATCTCCCTTTTATATTCTCCCAATATTTCTGCAGTTTTGGACAGTCCCAAAACATGTGTGTATGATCCCCAATCATTCCACATCCTCTCCAGCATAATGGCGAGGAACCGCCAGCAAACCCTGACAACACCTGAGAGGTTCTAAAATACATCACCTTAACTTTCCATTCAAACTCTCTCCACATAGGACTATTTGTGGTCTTTTGGCTACTTAAGTGGCTTTCCTCCCATTCTTCATCCTCTATTATCACATTAGCTTCCCACTCATATTTTTCTTTAATATGAAAGGTATCTCCTGAATCATCTTCTTATAATGTCTTAAGATATTAGATATATATTTTCTTTCCTTCAAATTTCTTTCAAAATATTTCAAAAATTACCGTTCCATACCCGTTTGAGGTCCCCTTGCTTCCCACTTCCCATCATGACATAATGCCTTATTTGAAAATAACGAAACAGGTCTTTTTAAGGCAACCCAAAACACTGAAAAGGCATAAAACATTTATTGTGGTAGAATTACCACTGAGTTTGGCTGTATTTTGCAGAGCTGAAATTCCAACAGCTTGCTTCCCCTGTTTCCCATCTCATAATAAGTACGACTAGTAAATCTAAGGGCCCCTTCAGCTTTTTACGTCAACAATTCATCTAGTTTTTGTCTACAATTTTCCTTGTCATTAAACTGTTTATGTTTTCTTTGTAATGTTTTAATTTCATTTGTTTTTCAAGTCGTTGTTTCTTTAAAGCTGATGACAATGAAATAATTTTACCTCTCATTACAGATTTTGCTGCATCCCATAAAATTGATGGTGAAACACTCCTTATAAACACTCCTTATACACATTCTTATAAAGATCAAAATAACATTTCAGTTCTCGACCTATGCTCTCCTGGACCCCCGACCTGAAAGTAAAATCTTTCTGCCTGTGGTGATGGAAACGGCACGCATCTATAAGTCCAAATTCTTTTATCAATGCAATCAATGATCTAGATTTTTTGGAGATGGGACCACTATCTGCAGGGAGTTTGTCTAATTTTGAGTTTATTACACAGTTAAAATCTCCTGCCATAACAATAATTCATTTAGCATTACCAGCCAAAAGTGAAGCTATGTGTTTAAAGAAATTAGGGAAGTCCTCATTTGGTGCATATATATCATATATATAAGTTAGATATATTCCTCCAATTGACCCCATGACCATGACATATCCTACCCTCGTCATCTGCTATTTACTTTTCTTTGGCAGAAAATACAGATTTATAAATAAAATAAATAAAATGGCCACTCCTCTCTTCTTTTCTTTAAAACAGGAAGCACTACATACCTGGTCCACCCATTCCCTTTTCAGTTCCCTGTGTTCAGTTACTGATTAGTGGGTTTCTTGAATACATGCTGTGGAGCATTGCATTGGGGGGGGGGGGGGGGGGTTGGATACTGTAGGACACTGTCAGGATACAGTGGACTGGGTGCCTTGAGATGGGTCTAGGGACTTAAAAGAAGCTTACACTACACAGCAGCAGGATATAGCCCGGCTACAGTTTGTATATACCTGAAAAGACCATCATTCACTTTTATTAGAATGATAGCATTGTGTGGAGGACAAAAGGAACTGCCCATGGTCCAAAGCACCCTGCCCTCATCTGTGAAACCTAGTGGTGGGGGGAGTGGATTGGGCATGTACTTGTCTTCATTGATGATGTAACTGCTGATAGCAGAAGCAAAATTAATTCTGAAACATACAGAATCATCTTAGCTGAATGCAAAGGACATGCGACAGGTACTAGAAGTTCTGGTTACAGGCATAACCATGGTTACACCCCTCATACCCTCAGGTCCATTCCTTGACAATATTAACACACCACGCAACCCCTGTCAAGTACTGCAAAATTTATGCTGACCATCTACTATTTCTTCCTGTAGTAATGCTGTAATTCGTACAAAGATCATCTAATATGGATCTGTATACCCTATTCTTCATTTTTTCTATAAAATTTGTGTCGTATGTTATCCTAAAAAAAAAGGTTTGTGGTCTCCATGCAGGGGGTGACGGATGTAATTACAATTATATTAATATTAATATTTATTTTATATTTATTGACAGAGTATAATGTTTGACAGCATTTTTTAAGGAGATTGTCCTCAGAATTTTGTTAAATAATTACTGTTTTTATTGTACAATTTGTGTTACAGGTTTAAGTGTACATACTTTACAAACACAAAATGACCAGGTTAGTGGAAATAAATTCACTTCAGCTCACACTTCACTTGAAATCTGGTGGTGGGACAGACTTCTGCTTGGTGGACAGTTTGTAAATGGGATGCATTGTCGTCTCTTGTTTCTTCTTGGCAGGATGTGACTGCGAGGGGCAGAACCGAAGGACATGGGACCACAGTAAACGTTAGTAATGTTTACTTATTCAGTCCAAAAACTAGGGATGACAGTAATGGTTAGTAATGTTTACTTATTCAGTATGAAACCCAGGGACCACAGTAATGATTAGTTATGTACTGTTCAGGAGACCCAAATGCAGACCAGGGGATATTCAGAAATCATTGTTTATTCAGTCCAATAGCAAAAGTCAGGTAATCAGAGAACACAGTGCCAAATCGAGTTGAAAAAGAATAGTGAGTAAACAGCACAAGGTCAAAATTCCAGAGTTGCCGAAAGGCAACAGGGCAAAGCAAGGCCGAATGTAGATCAAAAACCAAAACAATAAATGCAAACAAATCAAAGGCGCTAGGCAAACTCGGAAAACAGTCAAAGTCTCAAGAATGTCTAAGAAACAGGCTTACAAGTAATCAGCTAATCAGCTGAGTATGTAGATTAACGTTCTGACAAAGAATACAACTGAGACCAGGGTTTAAATACACAGAGGGATGAGACAAACTTGGCAGGGCAAGGGAGTGAGGATGAGCTAACAAATAAACATCAGGTGAGAAACATGACCGGGTAATTAATACAATGACAAGGGAGGCACAAAATGTGGACTGGATTCACAACGACCCACCTGTAATACAAACGGCTCCAGAATAGGGAGTAGACAATTGCACAGAGTTAAGGTAGTGATGGGGGAGAGCAGGTGCAAATATTTCGCTGAATCAAGGCAAGCAATATTGAAGTAGAGGTAGAATTAGTCACGTTATTAAATTACAAATAATTAGTACTGTACAAATTCTATGTTAGGTGGGATTATTACAGTGCATCCGGAAAGTATTCACAGCGCTTCACTTTTCCCACATTTTGTTATGTTACAGCCTTATTCCAAAATGGAATAAATTCATTTTTTTCCTTGAAATTCTACACACAACACCCCATAATGACACCATGAAAGAAATTTTTGCTAATTTATTAAAAATAAAAAACTAAGAAATCACATGTACCTAAGTATGTGCCTTTCTAAATCATGTCCAATCAACTGAATTTACCACAGGTGGACTCCAATTAAGCTATAGAAACATATCAGGGTTGATCAGTGGAAACAGGATGCACCTGAGCCAAATTTTGAGCTTCATGGCAAAGGCTGTGAATACTTAGGTACATGTGATTTCTTAGTTTTTTATTTTTAATAAATTTGCAAAAATTTCAAAAAAACTTCTTTCATGTTGTCATTATGGTGTGTTGTGTGTAGAATTTTGAGGAAAAAAACGAATTTATTCCATTTTGCAATAAGGCTGTAACATAACAAAATGTGGGAAAAGTGAAGCGCTGTGAATACTTTCCGGATGCACTGTCTACAAACATGAAATGAAATAGAGAGAAAGCAGGAAGTAAGACAAGCAAGACTGAGAAGGAATTGTGGGAAACCAGAAAATTCTGAAACCACCTGAATATTGAATCACGAAGACGGGTAAGTGATTCGGGCTCTGAACAACATAAAACCACAGACATCACAGGGGAAGACGAGTGCAAAGACTAATGAATGTAAACAGAAAACCAGACATGAATATCCATCCATCCATCCATTATCTGAACCCACTTATCCTGAACAGGTTTGCAGGGTGGCTGGAGCCCATCCCAGCATACATTGCGCAAAAGGCAGGAATACACCCTGGACAGATCGCCAGTCCATTGCAGGGCACACACACCATTCACTCACACACTCATACCTATGGACAATTTATGCTCTCCAATCAGCCTAACCTGCATGTCTTTGGACTGTGGGAGGAAACCAGAGTACCCAGAGGAAACCCATGCAGACACAGGGAGAACATGCAAACTCTGCTCAGAGGGGGATTCGAACCCAGGACCTCCTTGCTGTGAGGCGGCAGTGCTACCCACTGCACTATCCATGCCGCCCAGACATGAATATGAAAAATAATAAATTCACAAAAACACAGAGTAACTAACAGACAGAAATCAGGATCATAACATTTAGTCCTTAGCGTTTCGTGACCACCGTAGTTCTGTTTTCTGTTCATTCATTTGTTTCACCTTTGTCTCCCTTCCTGACTGTCATGCACACCTGATCCTTGTTTCCCTTGTTATATGTTCTATTTAAACCTGTCTGTTCTGTCTACTCGTTGCAGGATTGTAATGTGCTCCTGCTATTCTCTCCAGCGTTTATTCTGTCTGATTTTCCTGTGGTCTGACCTGTTCCATATACATCTAACATCTAACGGCCTTTTGGATTCTCCTTTTGGTCTGTTTGACTCCCTGTTCTTGGACTTTGTTTGGATTTCCTTTCTGTTTACCTGCCTGTCTGGACCTTGTTATCAAACTTTTGCTTGTGACCTTTTTGCTTTTTGATTTCCTTTCCTGCGCCTGTCTGCCTCGTTATCGAACCCTTGCTTGGATTATCGATTACGAACGGTTTTGCCTTCTACATTTATTTTTTGCCAACCTGTTTTACCTGGCCAAATTTTATTGGGTATTCGCTATTGGGTCCACTGCTCTGAAGCTGCACAACTTTCTCAATGTAACGGTCTAGCGATCTAGCTGGCAATTCAATTGAAATTCTTGTGTGAATAATAAGTATTCATTAACGTTAATTTATTTAGTAAGTCTAATTTTCACTGTATCTGTGATAAGAGAATTGGCCTGGTTTATTTATTTATTTTTACATTGGCTGCAGTAGCTGTACATCAGTGACAAATGGTAACATAAAGTTAACACTATTTCGTGATAGGCCAGTTCCTCCCTGGTTCCTCCCCCTTGGATCAGTAAAACTACTGCCTGCTGATATTTTCCCCACTTCTCTCTTGCGCATGTCAAGAGACTGGCATCTGAAAGGGAAGATGTGACCTGTTGTAAACACACAGTCATGTGCTTCAAACAAGCTATGGTACAGAGCTAACTTTAGATATAAATGATCCAGGATTAAAAAGTTATTCGTAAGGACGGAGGATGCGGTCACGATTTTGTGCACATTTTATGTAACAAATTGTGATGTGTTGCTTAAGAGTATAGTGCAATAGGAAAATGTGGGTGTTTAAAGAGGCAAGTGTGATGGCAACAAGGATAGTGGTTCTGATAGGAACGGGAAGGCGGCTCAGAGAAAAGTGTTCCTCGCACATTGTTTTAGATAAACGGTTTCAGTTTTTAATTGACGTTAAGAGGATTTAATAGAGATTTACCTGCATAGCAGAGTGCAAAACTGTAGTAGTTGTGCTTCAGGTGAAAGTCTTCAATATCCTGCAAATCGCAATGTAGTAAGGGGACTGTTTAAACGAAATCACTTCC
Source organism: Conger conger (assembly GCF_963514075.1). Lineage (NCBI taxonomy): Eukaryota > Metazoa > Chordata > Actinopteri > Anguilliformes > Congridae > Conger > Conger conger. Next base: position 38,478,205 of record NC_083775.1, read on the forward strand.
TGGTTACGTCACGCCCACTTCCGAGTATGAATAATGAGTAACAGATAGTTGAATGGGTTTACTCGTATACGGAAACGGATACGAGTAATGCACTACTCGCTCACCCCTAGTATTTTCTCTGTTGGGTGACGTTTTTGTGCCACTTGATTGGCTGCTGTCAGAAACCTGGCAGGGTGCACATTTTAGTGCCCCTGGCCAACAGGCATTCTATTCCCACCCACTGCCTTTACTAGGACAGCGACCAGTGGCAGCACTCATCTTCCACCCTCCTTTCCTGTCCCGCCCTCCTCAGAGAAAAGGAGATAGTGAAAAAACAACAGAAGAATAAAATAACTGGATTTGCAAGTCCTTCCATCAGCACACTATTTTAATATTTTGTGTAGCCTAAAAGGTAACTGTAAAGTCGATGATGTAAAACGTAGTTCAAATACAAACATGACAAGAGCAATGTGCTTAAAGGCGGGATAGAAAACCAATGCCTTATGAGTGGACATCTCCTTTTTAAAACTATCCAAAATAAAAAAAGTGAAGATTGCTACAGCTGCATTGCAAGCATTTCTGGCTTCATGCTGCTCCCCTATAAACTGAGTAAATTTACTATGTGTATTTGTAAATATTAACTAGCGATGCCGTTTAGTTATTGAATTCTTTTAAAATGCACCATACTGTGTGTATTTCCTTGGCTAGCTAGCCAGACAGTTATTTAGTTTACTCCTTAGCCTGCAGGATACTGCATGTGGATGCAAACTTCTAAAAACAAGAGGGCGGTCTTGGACTTGTACCAAAGATTAAAATATAAGCAGGGGTCGTTAATATTTCTGGGAAATTCACGCTCAAAATACTTTTACTTCAAGCCAATAAGGTGGCTACTATTTCAACATGTTGCTGTGGTTGCATATGTTGGTTATGTTCTGCTCAAAATAGAGAAGCTTGCCAGATGAGTAAGTTTGGTTTTGATTCTTTTTTATCTTTGTTAAATTAAAGGTTTTAGGCATAGATTGGTTTCTTATTTGCAATTTCTTATTCGTAATTCCCGGTCCACCTTACATTGTCACACCAGTGTTGTAACTGCCTGTTCGCAGTTTCAGAAAAGTTTTTAAATGCCATAATTGTCTTGGACCCCACACTACACAAATAACACAATTTAGCAAACATAGCCAGCTTCTCTATTTTGTAATGGTGATAGCCAATATAGGGAAATATTATAGCCAATTGAGAGTTTTTTGTTTACAAACCACCATTTCAGGATGTCACATAACATTAGCAAACTACCAACACATTAAGAGAGCTGGCTAATATCTCAATGTAATGTTAATGTACTTCACAAAACCTGCCAGGGACCAGAACAAAAACCCAGTAGCGAGACCACAGGAGTAAGCTTTCAAATCTTTATTTTCTTGGCAGCCGAATAACCAGGCAAGGGTCGATAACCAGTAATCCGTAATAACAGAGGTCAGGCAGTTCATAAACGATAGTCAAGGTAATGGGTCGGAACACCAGCAAACAGATATGTCAGGGATAATCCAATACGAAGTCGAAGTCACAGGCAAAGGGTCGATAACAAACAAGCAAGCCAAACAAAAACAGAATCCAGAAACAAAAGACAATAAGCCAAACACGGTCAAAAAATTATGGGTCGAAGCAGAACAGAAGGATAAATCAAGAGGCAGAAGTCTGAGACAAAACAGGTAATAATGGAAATCAATCTGAAATCGGGACACGTAACTAGTGTTAGGCAGCGAACTGCGCAAACAGGGGTTTTCATACACCAGTAACGAGAGGGAAATGACAACCAGGTGTGGGAAACAATCAGGAAGTGAGAGACAGGTGAAACAAATGACAGGGAATGAATGAACTGACATACAGGCTAGGGTGTGCACAGAGGGTAAAAATAAACAGAAACACTAAGGATGAAAACAGAAAACACAGAACCTGACAAAAACCATTCACCAGAATGCATTTTTAAATGCAAATAGCTTTATTTACCCAGGTATGGTATGATGTAACATCATTACTTCCTCATGAACATCATGAACTACTTCCTCATTTGAGGGAACAGGTCTGTGTATTATCTTTGTGAGAACAATTTGATGGTTTGTGATTCTTTTTTTTGCCCGTTTATACATCTTTATTTTGTTGTATATCTGTTGGCCAGAGTTGTAGATTGTATGGTGCCCCACCCAGGAAAATGACCACCAGCCGCCACTGATCATTATCCTACCTCAGCTTGAGCCTTGCGCATACAGTGACATATATAGACACACACACGCATGCATGCACACACACACACACACAGTACACAGCTCTCTCATTTGTGTTCATTTAAAAAAATTAAAAAAACTCCCTTGTAGACTATTATTAATACCAAAACTGACATTTGAAATTCAATGACAACGCAGTTAGTGCTGCTGATAAAGCCGGGCAGACTTATACGGCTCAGCCAAAACTGTTCCTTGTAGAATTGTAAAATTGTAAAATTCACGCACGTACTGTGGCACCCCAGTGCCTCTGGCAGAGTGGGATAGGCATCAGAGCCGCCTTCAGCAGCACGGTCAGAGACCCTTCCCGCAGCGCAGGCTACTGGGGAAGCTAATTGAGGGCAAGTATTTCCCTAATTACCTGCTAACAGCCTGAGCAAGCAGCAACAGGTCAGCTGCAATCTGTTAATTGAGAAGGCCCAATGCTGAGTGCTCTGAAACAGAGGAAAACTGGCGAAGAGAGGAGACACAGGAGAAGAAGCAGCTCTCCACTACCTCTGGACGAAACTGAGCTAAAAACCCGGGGCATGAGTAATCTGCTGAAGAGTGTGTGTGAAATAATTATTGGAGTGAAGATTATGTGAACCGAATATTTGAATTTACTGGCATTGAAGATTGTGTGGACAGGGTGAATTCAAGTACAGCAGAAGATTCATATCATAGATTGTTTGGCAGTCTAAAGGACAGTGGAGGAAGAGCTGGAGACCAAGCCTGGACTAGGGCTAAAAGAAGGCCAGAGAGCCTGGCCTAGACACCCCACATTAACTCTCACCCTCTCTCCTCTGCTCTCTCTCTCTAGGCTGAGCGAAGCTAATAAGGATTTATGTTGCATTAATCCCTCACCTACACAAATCTGCCTTTCTTTGAATTTTATGCTTGACTGTGGCTCTCCTTATTTCAATTATTGGTCTGACCTCCCCTCCACCTAAGCCAGCGGCTTTAACCAGATTTAAAAGTTTAACCAGATTTAATAGAGATTTACCTGCATAACTGAGTGCAAAATTGTAATAGTTGTGCTTCAGGTGAAAGTCTTGGCTTTACAATGCACTTTACTGCAAATCGCGATGTAGTATGGGGGACTGTTTAAACCACTTCCAAGTTATGTCACACCCACTTCTGAGTATGAGAACAGATCTGGATAATTTAGTTGGAAACAAAACAAAACAGATGATCAAATAGGCCCTGTGCCCAGTTGCATAAAACACCTTAAGTGTAATTTCCCCTTAAGGTTTCTCTCTTTCTCCAACATCACACAGCGAGAGGTTGAGGACATCATCAATACGATGAAATCCTCCACCTGCGCCCTGGACCCCGTTCCCACCGCTCTGGTTAAATCAAGCATTTGTGCCATAAGTCCCCTGATCACCAAAACCATAAACCTTTCCCTCCAGTCTGGCCACGTTCCCTCTGTTCTAAAAACTGCCATCATTACACCCCTCCTCAAAAAACCCACCTTGGACTCAGCAGTCCTTGCCAATTACAGACCAATTTCCAACCTCCCTTTCCTTTCCAAGGTCCTGGAAAAAGTGGTAGCTGCACAGCTCCAGGACCATCTCCAACTCCATAACATTGCAGAGAAGTTCCAGTCTGGCTTCCGCACCGCCCATAGCACTGAAACAGCACTAGTCAGGGTCACTAATGACCTGTTGATGGCGGCTGATGCTGGCTCCCCTTCACTCCTCATCCTGCTTGACCTAACCGCAGCATTTGACACCATTGACCATCACATCCTCCTTAACCGGCTACACTCCATCGGCCTCTCTGACTTTGCTCTGAATTGGTTCAAATCATACCTCTCCGACAGAACCGAGTACGTCTCTTTGGGAGGGAAAAAATCCCGGTCCCATCCTGTCACCTGTGGTGTCCCCCAAGGATCCGTCCTCGGCCCCGTCCTCTTCACCCTCTACCTGCTCCCCCTCGGCCGTGTCATCAGCCAGTATGGAATTTCCTTCCATTGCTATGCTGATGACACACAACTGTACCTTAAGACTGACTCACCCCCCTCTGCAGCTCCGCCGTCACCATCTCCATCATCCACACTCACTACCTGCCTGGAGGAGATAAAGGCGTGGATGAAATCTAACTTCCTACAACTCAACAGCTCCAAAACCGAGGCCATCCTAATTGGCACCCCCCATCAGATTCATTCATCCTCCATTACCAGCATCTCTTTCTCCGGTCAAGTCCTTCCCCTCTCATCCATAGTCACCAACCTGGGTGTGAAAATTGACCCCCACCTAAACTTTGAGGCCCACATTAAACACCTGTGCAAAACCTCCTTTTTCCACCTCAGGAACATTGCTAAACTCCGTCCCACACTCACCCTCCCAGATGCAGAAAAACTTGTCCACGCCTTTGTCTCCTCCAGGCTGGATTACTGTAACGCACTTCTCATCGGGATCCCTAGCAAGAGCCTCCTGAGGCTCCAATATATCCAGAACAGCGCTGCTAGGATCCTGATGAGAGTGCGTAAGTACGACCACATCACACCGATCCTCCACTCACTTCACTGGCTCCCCATCACCTCCCGGACTGAATACAAAATATCCCTTCTGACCCATCAGTGCATCTATGGAAATGCCCCCCCCTATCTCAAAGAACTACTTACCCCAGAACCCTCCACTCGAAACCTTCGCTCTGCCAACACCAACCGCCTCCGTCCTCACAAGACCAAGCTCTGCACCATGGGCGACCGAGCCTTCTGCTCGGCTGCTCCCCGCCTGTGGAATGCCCTCCCTGATTACCTGAGAGCACCGCAGACCACTGATGCTTTTAAAAGAGGGCTAAAAACCTACCTCTTTACTAAAGCCTTTTCTTAGTTTTTATTTTTTATACATGCCATTGGGTGTTTTATTCCCTGTTCTTACCCTGTAGCACTTTGAGATTTGGTCTCCAAATGTAAAGTGCACTATAAATAAAATGCATTATTATTATTATTATTACGTTTCCCTTACATTTAAGAGAATTGCACAACAAACCCTTAAGTGTCTCTTAAGGCTTTCCTGAAGTGAAATGTTGGAAACCCTCAAAAACACCCTTAAGTATTGCATTTTCCCTTAAGTAATCCGTGAATATAGATTTGCACGTAAACCTATTTACGAGATCGCGAACAATCTGGATCACTCGATCACCTAATATACAGTGTACGGTACTGTGCAAAAGTTTTAGGCAGGTGTGAAAAAATCATGTAAAATAAGAATGCTTTCAAAAATAAAATAGTATACAATTTTAACATGGCCTTGTATACTCAAAACGAACATACTGTGCAGTGTACACAACTGCTGCTCCAGTGCAGAGAATCTGCGGGTTCAAACACTGTGTCGCAGCAGTCAAGCACTGTGACACTGCAAAAGTGTGAATGAATACTCCCACCCACCTACAAATCAAAATATGATTGGCTAATTAGTCTAATAGCTGAAAGTCAGACCCCTGTTAATTTTGATAGCAGAGGGATTCAATCAGGATTCTAAAGGCCTTCGAGGAGGTGTCTGGATTTAATTTTTCACATGAAGACAGCAAAGAAAAAAAGCTGCATTGAGAGTCCGTATTTCAACCTGTATTATGTGCCCCTAGCATCAAGGCCCACGGCTGCCTCCTGCTTGCAGCCAAAGGTGGACACCTGTGTACAAGCCATGGATACAGTCTTCTGAATCACGTTTAAAAAAAAAAAAATTTTTTACGTTCTTTCTTCTCCTTCAATCCAAACTGTTCAAGCCTGGTTAGTGCAGCATCATAGATACCAAAAGTCCAAAAGTGAGATGCCTGACGTGTACCTGACGGATTTTTATTGTCAGGTATTTCTCGGAATCCTCCCTCACCTGACTGCAGGGAATAACTGAACTGGTTTGTTACAGCATGGATTCAGAACACTTTACCCAACTGAGAATCGGAAGGTTCATAACTTGAGGAAAACCGGTAAGTCACTTGTTTTGTGTAACTGTGGACTCCTGACTCTACGTGCAGGTGACACTGAGTGTGAGCAGTGGGGTCCTGGCAGTGGAAAGTCTTCAGGAAAAGGGCAAAGTGAAGGGGCAGGGTGAGAAGGTGCTCTCCATTTCTGCCTCCAGCCTGCAGTCTCTCAATGACCTGCTGGGTCGGGTCTCCTACAGAAGCACTGTGTACAGCATCAAGTCTGGAGACCTGGGTAAGCCACTCTCTTGAGCACTGTCCCTTTTCTCTCATTACTTGCTTTATGGCATGTAATGAGCTCTGAAATCACAGGGTTAGATATTTCCACATTATATGCCAAAAAACTTTGGAGTATACCATTTGCAGTTGGACCAATGCACTGGGTTTGCAACCAATGATTAAGCAGAACACATGTTTAAGTATCAACCTTATTTCTTGAGATTAATATTTTTGTTTTTTCCATGTGTTTCCTTTACCAGTACACTTCACGTTTGGGCGGCACAAGGCCATCTTCCCTGTGGCGATCCGGCAGCCTAAAGTACCAGTTCTGTATGACCTTGGAGAGGGTGAGTCTGCTGAACTTTTAATCAAATGTATTTGTAGAAATCTACTGGCCAGCTGGCAGCTCAATATTCTTTCTGTAGTTGGTGGTCTTGGAATGAGAACTTGCACCATCACATTGTTTCTGCGGATAGTTGTATTGGAATGAGAACGTGCACCATCACATTCTTTCTGTGGCTGGTTGTATTGGAAGGAGAACTTGTACCATCACGTTCTTTCTGTGGTTAGTTGTATTAGAATGTGAACTTGCACCATCACATTGTTTCTGTGGTTGTTTGTATTGGAATGAGAACGTGCACCATCACATTGTTTCTGTGGTTGGTTGTATTGGGATGAGAACTTGCACCATCACATTCTTTCTGTGGTTAGTTGTATTAGAATGTGAACTTGCACCATCACATTGTTTCTGTGGTTGTTTGTATTGGAATGAGAACGTGCACCATCACATTGTTTCTGTGGTAGGTTTTATTGGGATGAGAACTTCACCATCACATCATTAGCACACATCAGTTTGGGGCAAGTTGTCTCAATTATTTTGGGGTAAGTTGTCACAGCTTTTCCCCAATATAAATTGTGCAAAAATCAGCACAGCACTTTGTTGTACCTCGCTCTGGATAAGAGCGTCTGCCAAATGCCAATAATGTAATGTAATGTAATATACAGTGGTTCTTTTTTTTGCATGTTTGTCACACTTAAATGTTTCAGATCATCAAACAAATTTAAATATTAGTCGAAGACAACACAAGTAAACACAAAATGCAGTTTTTAAATGAAGGTTTTTATTATTAAGGGAGAAAAAAAATCCTAACCTACATGGCCCTGTGTGAGAAAGTGATTGCCCCCCCTATTAAAACATAACTTAACTGTGGTTTATCAAACCTGAGTTCAATTTCTCTAGCCACACCCAGGCCTGATTACTGCCACACCTGTTCTCAATCAAGAAATCACTTAAATAGGACCTGCCTGACAAAGTGAAGTAGACCAAATGATCCTCAAAAGCTAGACATCATGCCGAGATCTAAAGAAATTCAGGAACAAATGAGAAAGACAGTAATTGAGATCTATCAGTCTGGAAAAGGTTATAAAGCCATTTCTAAAGCTTTGGGACTCCAGCGAACCACAGTGAGAGTCATTATCCACAAATGGCGAAAACATGGAACAGTGGTGAACCTTCCCAGGAATGGCCGGCCGACCAAAATTACCCCAAGAGCGCAGCGACGACTCATCCAAGAGGTCACAAAAGACCCCACAACAACATCCAAAGAACTGCAGGCCTCACTTGCCTTAGTTAAGGTCAGTGTTCATGACTCCACCATAAGAAAGCGACTGGGCAAAAATGGCCTGCATGGCAGAGTTCCAAGACGAAAACCACTGCTGAGCAAAAAGAACATTAAGGATCGTCTCAATTTTGCCAGAAAACATCTTGATGTTCCCCAAGACTTTTGGGAAAATACTCTGTGGTTGAACTTTTTGGAAGGTGTGTGTCCCATTACATCAGGCGTAAAAGTAACACCGCATTTCAGAAAAAGAACATCATACCAACAGTAAAATATGGTGGTGGTAGTGTGATGGTCTGGGGCTGTTTTGCTGCTTCAGGACCTGGAAGACTTGCTGTGATAAATAGAACCATGAATTCTGCTGTCTACCAAAAAATCCTGAAGGAGAATGTCCGGCCATCTGTTTGTGACCTCAAGCTGAAACGAACTTGGGTTCTGCAGCAGGACAATGATCCAAAACACACCAGCAAGTCCACCTCTGAATGGCTGAAGAAAAACAAAATGAAGACTTTGGAGTGGCCTAGTCAAAGTCCGGACCTGAATCCTATTGAGATGCTGTGGCATGACCTTAAAAAGGCGGTTCATGCTCGAAAACCCAATGTGGCTGAATTACAACAATTCTGCAAAGATGAGGGGGCCAAAATTCCTCCACAGCGCTGTAAGTTATCGCAAACGCTTGATTGCATTTGTTGCTGCTAAGGGTGGCCCAACCAGTTATTACGTTTAGGGGGCAATCACTTTTTCACACAGGGCCATGCAGGTTTGGATTTTTTTTCTCCCTTAATGTAGCGGGTACAAATATGTGCTGCGGCTTTAAGGCTCACATAAACGCGCCGGAGAATTTAAAAAAAGGAGAGAGATGGTATGAGCAGTGTGGACGGAGCGGCAACAGTGTTTGAGCTCCACTGCTGTGCTAAATTTAACAGTTTTAATGTGTAGTTATTATCGAGTCGTCATAGAAAGTGACACGGTTGAAATCAGTAACGCAGCTACGTTTGTGTTTTCGTTTTCTTTGATAGTGCGAGCGCCGAAGTCGGGCTACATTAAACTAAAGTTAACTTTTGCTATTAGCTGGGGCTACATGGCGATGCACAGATAGGCTACACAGATGAAGACGGCTGGAAGAGCATTCAAGTGTGAGCCTAGTGCAGTTATTTAGATCGTCTAGGTCACTAAGAGCGATACCTTAACTTTTCTCTCAAAGATTTTGTTTTGGAAGAGCAAGCCTGAACGTCGTCAATATCGGGAAGTGTAAAGTGTTAGCTAAACGTTATGCTCACCCCTTCCCCACTCCGTATGTGAACGTTGAGGGAAAAGGAGCTAGCCTATTCATTTTTACTGTTTGCTGTTCGCTACCCTGCGCAGAAGAGAAACGTGCGGCGTGAGTGCAACGAGTTTCTTTGGAAGTTTACCCGGCCAGCCATCGGACATCCTGGACGTGCGATCTCGGCTGTTGTATGGGTAGTCACTGCACCACACTTTAACACACTGTGATCCACAAATACACAGGCGTCGTGCGCAGCCGAACCGAACTGTCTGTGAACTGAACGAACTAGCTAACGCTGCATTGTGCGCCCACACACACTCAAACGTTAACAGCACCCACTGAACTGAACTGAACTGAACTGTACAGCAACGGTGCTGGTACACTAACACACATACACTGGAGTGAAACGGTCTGCTCATCCAGACCGATAGAGCAGATGCTGAGTAACTGTTTAATGTGAAAGTAAGAAGGGTACTGGAATTTCTGCTGAATGTAATTCGTTTAGGGAAACACTGTTTTTTTGTTACAATTCTATGGAATGTGAAATGCCTGTTTTGAGGTAATCTGTATTTTCAGTTAGGTTTCCGGCCTGGTTAAAGGGAGCCATTTCAGTCGTTATAAGAGCTCGTTCAATGATAATGTTACATGTATAAGGGTAAGGGTATGGTTCATTAAGCGTCACTTCAAGCATCCAAGGTTTGATGGTGAGTTAAAACAGATTTATGCATCTTGATATGTCATTCATGGGATTTGTTGCTAATGACTAGTGTGTCACCGGAATCTTACCATCTTGAATTTCTTGACCCAAGAGGATGTTAACCATTTTGTATTTGAATAATTTTCTGTAAGCTCTGTGTTTATTCTTGAGTAAACATTAGAGGGAACAACAGCTATAATTGTCCATTTAATTTACTTACCTGGGGGTAGGGGCGCCTCACCTGTTTAGCTAGACCTGGGGAAAGTAGGGGTGGTGTCAGGTCAGTTTAGCACTTACCTCGCACACACTGCACACACCCTTCAGACGATCATCTACTGAAGCCCACTTTACCCCGTCTAAGAAGCTGCCGTTAGCCCAAGCTGCTAAACAGTAAACAACTTGCTCACTCACCTGAACATTGAGGCTATAGGTATTGGGTGTGGGGGACCTAGATCCTGTCCCACTCAGTCCTCCCCAGACTAAGGACTGTGTAACCCCTACAAGGCGGCGGTAATAATTCCGACCGTTACATTAATAATAAAAACCTTCATTTAAAAACTGCATTTTGTGTTTACTTGTGTTGTCTAATATTTAAATTTGTTTGATCTGAAACATTTAAGTGTGACAAACATGCAAAAAATAAATAAATAAATAAAAATTAAAAAAATCAGGAAGGGGGCAAACACTTTTTCACACCACTGTATATATATATATATATATATGGGTCAATTGCATGACATGTCCATTCTCATACCCAACACTTTTATGACATAAGTAAAATCAAATTCAAATAAAAACTATTGTGAGTATTGAAAATGTAACTATTACTCTTCAAAATGTCATTGTCAAACTCAACTATCGGCAGCAACACGCCAAATGCAAAAATGCTTAAAATGCTTCCCATCTGCTGAATTCCTTATTAGTTTATTAGTTCGTTTTTTAAATTAGTTTTTTTTTCTTTTTTTTTGGGGGGGGGTTAGACAAGGATAGGGATAACAGAAAGGAGGGGCGGGGGAAATCAGGAGGGAGGACTAAGGTAGAGTTTGAAAAGGTGGGTTTTGAGTATGCGTCGAAATAGGGGGAGGGATTCTGCTGTCCTGACAGTGGTAGGCAAGTCATTCCACCACTGAGGAACCAGAACGGAAAACAGGCGTGAACGTGCAGCTCAACCGCCAGGTGCACGTAGAGAGGGAACCATAAGGTGACCAGAGCTGGCAGACCGGAGTGGTCTAGCTGGGGAGTAGGGAGTGATCAAAGATTGTATGTAAGGTGGGGCAGTCCCCTTAGCAGCCTGAAATGCCAACACTAGGGCCTTGAAACGGATGCGTGCAGCGATAGGAGGCCAATGAGAAGCGGGGTGACATGAGCCAACCTGGGCTGACTGGTGATCAGGCGGGCTGCAGCATTCTGGACCAGCTGGAGGGGCTTGATGGCACATGCTGGGAGACCGGCTAGGAGGGAGTTGCAGTAATCCAGGCGGGAAATGACGAGCGCCTGGACTAGGAGCTGGGTTGCTTTCTCCGTCAGGAGATGACGGATACGGCGTATATTATACAGAAAGAACCTGCAGGTTCTGGCAGTGGAGGATACTTGTGGAGCCAGGGTGAGGCAGTTATCAAGAGTCACCCCAAGATTCTTTGCCGTACGGGAGGAGGAAACTACAAAGTCCTCAACAGTCAGTGAGATGTAGATTGACGGAGAGGACTTAGCAGGGATGTAGAGAAGCTCAGTTTTGGCAAGGTTGAGCTTCAGGTGGTGGGAAGTCATCCACGCAGAGATATCAGCCAAGCAGAGATCTGTGTGGTGACTTGGGTGTCGGGGGGGAAGGAAATAAAGAGTTGGGTGTCATCAGCGTAAGAATGATAAGAAAAGCCATGGGAAGAGATAACAGAACCAAGAGATATGGTGTATAGCGAGAAGAGGAGAGGCCCAAGAACTGAGCCCTGCGGGACTCCAGTTTGTAGGGGGGTGAGTCGGAGACTGAGCCCCTCCAAGTCACCTGGTAGGAGCGACCAGAGAGGTAGGAGGAAAACCAAGCGAGTGCAGACGCTGTGACACCCATCCCAGACAGCGATGAGAGCAGAATCTCATGGTTGACTGTATTGAAGGCGGCCGACAGGTCGAGGAAGATGAGGACAGAGGAGAGGGATTTGGCTTTAGCAGAGTGGAGTGCCTCAGTGACCGCGAGCAGGGCGGTCTCAGTGGAGTGGCCACTCTTGAAGCCAGACTGGTTGGGGTCATGGAGATTGTTCTGGAGAAAATAAGTGGACAGTTGGGAGCAGACCGCCTGTTCCAGAGTTTTAGCGAGAAAGGGAAGAAGAGAGACAAGGTAGTTGTTCAGGGCAGAGGGGTCAAGAGTAGGTTTTTTGAGGAGGGGAGTGACTCTGGCCCTCTTCAGGGAAGAAGGCATGGTGCCGGAAGAGAGGGAGGTGTTGATTAGAGAGGAGAGAAAAAGGAGAATGTCATCGGATATAGATTGTAGGAGGGGAGAGGGGATGGGGTCAAGAGGACAGGTGGTCCGGCGGTGGGATGTAAGGAGTTTCAATGTGTTGGCGTCAGAGAGGGGAGAAAAGGAGGCTAGGGAGTTGGGGAAGGTAGGAGGATCAGCAGGGGGAGAGGGTTGTGAGAAGGAATTGCGAATGGCATCAACCTTCTTTTCAAAGAAGGAGATAAAGTCATCAGGTGTGAGTGATGAGGGGACAACACACAAGAGCGATGTACAACAAAGTGCATACGCATAACCACGGATAAGTGCGCTGAAAGACCCTAGAGGGAAGCACAATTTAAATTGCTAACAGTACAACAAAGATAAGGATGAGGGCTTATGTGATTATCAATGTTTTTTTTTAAATATAAAACCGTACCATGCAAATACATGGCGTGTAACGCAGGTAAGCTGGGGCTGACCCTTTAACTACTTGGAAAGCTAGCACCAATGTTTTGAATTTCATGTGAGCCATGACAGGCAGCCAGTGGTATGGTGCCAATTATGTGGAATATACTTCTACAAAAGGTCTCATGAAATATTTTCTAGTAATTGAGATCCCTGAGAACACATGAGTCCAGTACAGTCCATAGTCTAAAAGTTCATTAAGAATTAAGAATTAAGAAGAAGAAACAAGAATTTCTTCAGTGAGAAAAAGGAATGTTATGTAACACATATTCTTCAGTTAAGCTTATGAAAGGCATCTGGATGTGATGGGACAGCTATTTGTGGAGAGCTCCGAGAGTGCTACGGTGAAGGTACTCTTCTGGATCGGATGATAATTTAGTCTACAGTGTTTAGCGATTTAGTCTGGTCCCAGCAGTGCGGTTTTAGTCCCTCCAGCTGTGGAAGGGTGTCATCTTAGCATTTAAATGCCTGAAAGGTCCTAATGGCTTTATCATGATGGTCATGTGACATGATCTCCATTATGTTTGTGGGAGGTCACTTCTGGAACATCTCCAAGGTCGCAGTTTCCCTTAGCGGTACTACGTAGCACTACCAAGGAAATGAAAATGACAAGGGACTAAACAGTGGCGAGGGCTTAGCCATTTTGAGAGTTGCTTTTATTGAGGCATAGCAGAATGGGTCAGGCTATTAGTAGGCATGCATTTTAAGGTTCTACTGCGGTCAGTGAACCTGGGTAACCCGCTACGCACTCTTTACTCAGGTGGGTGTGCAGAATTAAGGTAGGAATAATATTGAGCCAGACTTTGTTTGCAGTGTGCGTCAGGTTGGGAATCGTGGTTGTTGCTACTTCCTATGCTACTTCCTATGAACGTAGAAGTAGCCTCATGGTTGGTAGCTACAATCTGAATCCAAAAGGTAATCAGAGATGTCTCAACTGTCATCTGATAATGTCCTGGCATCGCCAGACAGCTCTTGTGGAAGTCAAATGAGTCAGATTCAGGTCTGATGTGGTCACACAGGTTTGGCACTGACCTTTTGCCTTTACCTCTGGACCTACAGTTACCACGATTGTTGTAAACATGGCGTTTGGTAATTGTGTCCATTTGTGGATGACTGTTAGCCCCTTTTGTTTTGTTACAATGCAAAGGGTGCTCTTGGGAGGCATGGGAACCAAGGGTTTCCTGCTTGTGGGCTTTATGTATTAGTTTCTATTTAAGAATAGAAACTAATACAATTTAAAAGTAAAATCAATCAAATACAAATTCTACAAATTTTCTCTTCTGTGATCTAATTGTACAGTTGTCTGAGCATCTTATCTGCTACCATTAGTTCAGATATACACTATGTACTTATGTAATTTGGCAGTGATTACCTCTTTTAGTTTCTTTTACAGAGCATGAATTACTAGAAAGTAACAAGACACATTTTGACCTTCTGGGGTCGGTGGTGTCGCCAGTGACACCGACAAGATCAGATAAACTTTCCTTTCTATTTGGATGATTCACTTAGTTATATTTTACCATACAGATGCAACGAACATATTGACAGAAACCTTAGAATCTTGACTTCGCAATGCACTTCCCTATTGACACATAATATTAATAGTTTTAAAACATTTAAAATGAGATGGACTGTGATTTCTTAATCTTTACTCATTAATATGTGAGTTTCGCCCTGTGCAAATTCCCAGCCCATCTCATTCAAATTGAAACAAGGTGATAATTATTCTCTGGCTGGGGAGGGGTAATGCCATGTGTGAGAACGCCACCTGTAAAGCACAATACAATCACATACAGAAACATAGGCTATTCACTTCTTTTGAGGTAAATATTTTTCATCACGGAACACATTTCATCACGGAAAATGGCACGGATGACTGGACGTCATGAATGAGTGCATTTCATTTTATTTCTTTTTATCTCATTTTATTTCATTTTATCTTTAATTTTATTGCCTGGTTTTGTACAGCACTTTGGTCAGCCATGATTGTTTTAAATGTGCTTTATAAATAAAGTTTATTATTATTATTATTATTTCTTCTGTGTCTACTGCAACTTCTCTAGCTTCGTTTCAATATTCAGCAATATGCACATTTTTAATTCCCTCACTCTAACCATTGCATCTCAAAATAATACATACGTGATGTCGTGGTATAGCCAGGATTCTAAAACTGGGTGTCCTCGCACAATCGATATTAGCATACTGTATCTACGTTTGAGGAAAAAGCTGAAATAACTTAGCTAAGAAGACATGCGACAAATGTCAGACGGTCGGATTCAAACCCCCGACGTCGCGGCTCTCAATGAGCATGCGGTCAGTGCTCTACAGGCTGTGCCACTGAGACACCCAAGCAGCTAAACAATTTTGAAAAATGGCATTCAAAAGATTGAGGTGTTTGTGAATGGCATCTTCATTGTATGTTGTTTGTGTGGTGATTTAAATAAATTATTCATTCATTCATTCATTCATTCATTCATTCATTATCCTAACCCGCTTATCCTGAACAGGGTCGCAGGGGGCTGGAGCCTATCCCAGCATACATTGGGCGAAAGGCAGGAATACACCCTGGACAGGTCGCCAGTCCATCGCAGGGCACACACCATTCACTCACACTCATACCCACGGGCAATTTAGACTCTACCCACTGCACCATCTGTGCCGCCTCAATAAATTACTGAATCAAAAAATGTATTTGTTTCTGTCTTCTAACTGGGCGGCATGGTTGGTGCAGTGGGTAGCACTGCTGCCTCACAGCAAGGAGGTCCTGGGTTTGAATCTCAGTCAGCCAGGGCCTCTCTGGAAAGCTGACAGTGGCAAATGCAACAGAGCCTGCTGTCTTTTTGTAGTGTACTGTAAATCCTCAAATTGTGTCCGGGGTCTTTTATTTACTTAGGCTGCACAAAGCACAGGCCTTTATTTGGGGCAGGCTTGTATTCGAGACAGGCCTTTATTTCTTATTAGGCTTCTGTTGTAGAATTTTATTCTTAGAAATAAAGTAAAAGGCTACACTTAAAGTGGACCAACACTGTTCAACACTTCCTGTAACCGTTCAGAAATCAGTTAGTGTAGGCTAATCAGGAAACACCGTTTGGTAAGTCATAGTGTAAGTCTTAACAGACTTAGTTTATTGCAAATATTCTCAAACACAATAAATCACATGCAAGTTCAGAATCCATAAAATAACAACTTGCCAGACACGCCTTCATGAACAATAACAAATTCGCTTAGATTACAGCAAGTTAAGGATCTTTTTTTCCTAAAGTGCGTTTTATTGTGAGACATGCGTTTCGTTTGGAGCAGCATACCGGTAGACTATCAAAAGATTTTCGCTCTGGTTTGGGATTTAATTTACTTTTGGACTGTTTGATTCTATTGCTAAATGTTGGGACTGATGGGCACTGAAATCTGGGGGGTATTTGATGGTTCACTGTTAAGTTTTATGTGGTTGAAAGAGTGTCGGGATTTCCACCCATCTGTTTATTGCGAGCCAAGGCAGCCACTTTCATTCATTCATTGAACGTGCACTGTGCTGTAAATACATGGAAACCTTATTGCGTAGCCAAGTAGCCTAAATTGAGTTAATTTTTAATTTTGCCTGATTTACTTTTTATTAAATTCCTAGGCTGGAATGCCTCACGTCAATAATTGTGTTTAAATGTATACTGCTTCAGCCTTTGGCAAGCTACTTAGAAGGGGGCGGCAAACGACTGGTAGCTTGAGAGCAACGTGTTGGAGACCCATGGTGTAGGACAACGACTTTTCATTGGCAACAGTATTAAACCAACCAACAATATAAAATATTAAGAAGAGCTCTTTTATTTCATTGAGTTAAATGAAATCCGAGGCCCGGCTTCAAATAGAATCCCGGACAAAATTTGAGGATTTACTGTATGTATATGTTCGCCGAACATGTGACTTGATGGTGACTTTACGAAAATGATAACTTTATTATGCTACACAATATGCTACACTTTTTAACTTTAGATAACCAACTATATAACGAACAAGCATGTTATTTGGCTATATAACTAGCTGGCTTCATAACTAAATTATGATAATCTACCGTAGCTAAATGATGCAACTATAACTTACAGTTTGAAACAAATGGTAAATGGTTGTCATTTATCCACTAGCGCTGTACAATTGATGCTTCTCATTCACCCATTCATACACACACTCACACACACCAATGGCAATTAGCTGCCATGCAAGGTACCAACCAGCTTGTCAGAAGCATATTGGGGTTGGGTGTCTTGCTCAGGGACACTTTGACACACCCAGGGCGGAATCAAACCGGCAACCCTCCAATGACTGTTCTTACCTCCTGACCCACTATCACCCCTAGACAAAAATAGGTTTAGCTAAACACGCCCCAAGATTTGTCGCTATGCACACGACGCATAGATCTCATTTTCTTTGGTTTTACCACAGGAGATGTAGAATATAAGGATCACTTGCTTGTAGACTCCATCATTGTTGATGGGCAAAGAAAGTTGAGCCTTTTTCAGTGAGGAAGAGATTTAGTTAGAAACATTAACGTTACTTTACCACCAAGCTGATATAGGCTAGGTAGCTAAACATGGGGCTAGAATAGCTACAGGATAAACAGATGCTGTTTGTGGTTACCCATTGATCCAGGGTCAGACATAATGTTACTTAGTTATTTTGGCAAATCAGATCCTAGACCAGCAGGGCAACTTAATCCTGAAGTATAGATAGCTAGCTAGGTAAGTAACCTAGCTGTTGGGAATTTAGCTAATTTTGCTAAGCTAATTAGAACAATAACTATTAGCAGAGATTTTAGCTCAGCTTATACATTAGCTAGCTAGCTAGCTGCTTTGCTTTGTCCACCAACATCCCAACTAATGTTACGTTAGTTGGGGTAACATATATATTTAAGTTGACTAGCTTAATTATTACCTTTGTACAGTTGTATCGCTAGTTACTACTAACTAACTAGCTAGCTAGCTATCAATAGCTAATGTTAGCCATGCTAACTGCCATCTTGGAAGCGGCTCCATCCCATTAGCTGGAAAGTGCATACTCCTTAACTCCACTACCACCCTCCTCCACTCTGTGTCCTGGAAACCAATATTTGTGGATTTCCTCCCTCCGCTGTCCCATTTCCGAAGTGTACAAACAAAACTGCAACAACCCTGCGCTCCTCCACTACCACAGCATAGTGTACAATGATATATGTTCCAGCAGTAGTCTTTTTACATTTCTGGGTGACTTCATCATGCTCACACCCACATACTATTAAAACCCAACCCACAAAATCTGGCACTGTCCAGATCCAGAAAGGGAACTTTTTTTTGGCAGGGAGCCAATTTTGGTCTCGTTATTATCATGCATATCATCCTACCCAGATTGTGAATTGATTGTTTTTGTGGCTCATATCCAACAAACAAATTTGGCAATTTAAACCAGGGAAACTTTGGGAAGGTTTGTTGGTATATACAACCAGCAGGACTTTTAATAAGCACAGCAGCTACGGAAATATGCATGGATTAATTTATTCAACCAAACGTTTCCAAATGGCATATTTATTACCGATACATTTGTTACAGATATTACAGTGGGAAATAGTTGTTTTTCAATGTGAACACTCGCAATAACTCACATGCAGTACTTGCAAAACTTTAAGGCAGGTGTGGAAAATGCTCTAATGTAAGAATGTAAGAAGCTCTGTTGAAGATGCACAAAGAAACGGTAACGTTGAGGACCGTAGACGCAGTGGTAGGCTAAGGAAACTTAGTGCAGTAGATGAAAGACACATCATGCTTACTTCCCTTCACAATCGGAAGATGTCCAGTGGTGCCATCAGCTCAGAATTGGCAGAAACCAGTGGGACCCAGGTACACCCATCTACTGTGCAGAGAAGTCTGGTCAGAAGTGGTCTTCTTTGAAGAATTGCGTACCTCCGACATGGAAACAAGGCCAATCGACTCAACTATGCACGAAAACACAGGAACTGGGATGAGTGTCTGCAGGCAACAGTGAAGCATGGTGGAGGTTCCTTGCAAGTTTGGGGCTGCATTTCTGCAAATGGAACTGGAAAGAACAGCACCTCCTTTTGGATCCAGCAATGCGGTGGATTCAGTAGGACTACACAGGCATCCCAAGCATAGCCAATGTTTAGCTTAGTCGTAACTGATATTGTGGATCTGTGTTTTCATATTTGCTTTGTGTTATCATTAGAATGCATTCTGACTGTTAGCTGTTTACGTCAATAGATTTGCCATCTTTCGCGGATGTATAGAGTTAACCTACACAAGTAGTCTCTCTCTTCTCACAGCTAACACTCTTAACACGCCCACCCAGAACTCTAGCTAACTACCAACCAAGATAGCTACTTTTACCTTTCCCTTGTTCAAGGGATACACACACTCCTACCATACCTTATCCTATTAACTTCCCATTTGTTCAACGGGAGCTGTGTTTGTATGTCTGTTTAATACATTTTTATTAAACCCAGTGTCTGTTTTGGTGTCACATAGACATGAAAGCCGAGTCAAATCAGTCTTTCAAAGAACTTCCAACCTTCAGGTTATTGGTAAGTTTAATCATTGATATTGGTTATTTTAATTATTAATGAGACTGATTACTTTTTGCAGTTATACTGCTACATAACATTAATCGACACCATACATGAGGACTATTATCACAAAATGTATCAATCCTAGCAATCTACACTTAGCGTGTAGGGAGGGGTGTATCCCACACAATTTGTGCACCCCGTGTAAGGACTGAGATGTATACATCTCAAATAGTAATTCTCACTATTTCGTAGATTGTAAAATCTTTACTTTATTTGGTGGCCCATGCGAGGACCCGACATAATTTGGCGCCCCGTGTGAGGAAGACTTGCTTTTGGCTGAAATTTCATGTTTTGTGAATTCCTGCCATTCTTTGGCTTTCTCAGCTAAATAGCCACAAAGTGCAATTCTTGTAAAATACCAATAGATGTCACCCATGTATCATTTTTGAAAGCCTGCATCAGCAGCTTTCTCAATACACTTCCCCCTAGTGTAATATTGTGGCATTACATTAGTAATCTTAGGCAGTAACTAATGCATTAATTTGCATTCATTTTCTGGTATAATACGTATTATCAATAATAGTATTATTAACCGTACTGTATGATTAATTATAATTACTTTATCAAAGTAATTTAAATAATTAATTGCATTTTACTTTTCAATCCAAATTTAATTGTAATTTCAACCTTTTCCATATTCTGGTATTTAGGATTAATGTGATCAGCATCACAGTTCCTTAATAATTAGAATATCCGCCATATGTTCGGTAATTTGGCTGAAAACCCGCTTTGTGGAATAGGCCTCAATCTGTTAGAGATTCTCTCTCACTCTGCATCTTCAACCATCTTAAAACCCCATCTTAATACCTATTCTCTTAGGCATACAATTGACCCCTCCCTTAGACTTATTGCATCTTTACATCTGCCTTATGTCTTTGTCTTTCCCCCTCTTCTGTGCATCGCTTTATGTATCTATGTGTTCGTTTGTATTTAGGTATGTATGTATGCATTGTAAGCATCTTTTGGTCCTGGAAAAGTGCAATATAAATTAAATGTATTTATTATTATTATTATTATTATTATTATTATTATTATTATTATTATTATTATGTGGCAGCAACTAAATGCATAAAAGCATGCAGATGTGGTCAAAAGGTTCAGCTGTTTTTCAGACCAAATGTCAGAATGGGGAGGAAATGTGACTTTGACCGTGGAATGACTGTTGGTGCCAGACCACCCTGTTTTAGTATCTCAGAAACTGGGATTTCCTGGGATTTTCACGCACAACAGTCTCTAGAGTTTACAAAACTAGAGTTTGCAAAACACTAACTCTGACAAAATTATCTATGCAACCAAAATAAATGGTAGAATCCTGGAGTTGGACTACCCACACATTTACGATATTGTTTAAAAAAAGTGCCTAGGTCATAATGTGAATAAAAACTATAAAAAAAACATATTTGAACCAACTATGTGGTGCACACTGTTACTGCTGAGTTTTCAGCTTGTATAGCTGTAAGTTTGCCGCCAGACGGTGGATGGTAATGTATTTTCCATCATGGCACCGTGTGGCATGGGCTGACAACTGCTCTGGAGTAGAGTGCTGACATTTGCCACCTGGTGGTAGTTGTGTGAAAAACAACCTAAAAATTATCTTACTTTAATGACTGCTCCAAGCAAAGTGCAAAAAAAAGAAGAAGTAAACTGGGAAAAGGCACTACTTTAATACTTAAATTGCGATAATCCAGATGGATTACACATCCTTCCACCAGGTGACTCTAAATCTCTGGGGGTACACTATTCAGACTCTTGATCGCAGCCTGCAGATTAAGTGTGTAAGAGTTCAGTGTTCAAACCTCACTTGCCTTGGTAATGCTCAAAACCGCTGTTGCCAGTTTTAGTTTGTTTCAGTTAGGCAGGCCATAGTTACTCGTCAGTCTGCAGATTTTATTTCCATTTCCCTACCCTTTACCCTGTTACCGTCTGACCTGGTCTTTTTGCTGTTTTAAGGAAATGCACCAATTTCAGACTATTATTTCAGATTGTGTGTACGACTCTCATTTTGTCATTATTGCAAGGGCTTCTTTTAAAAAATTATTTGAATTTTTAAAAATATATGACAACTCTTTCACATTGGCAAAACTCAAACTGATATGATTTACAAGGATGATATTTCTTCAAGAACCTGCTATACATGTATTTTTGGAATTGTTGGCAAACATCAATTGGATGTAAGCATAAAAAATTGAATAACTTTGGGAAGTCATTCACAAATTTAAATTAAATGCACAAGCTAAGTGTGCAGTGTACAGTGTACAGTGCATCCGGAGAGTATTCACAGCACTTCACTTTTCCCACATTTTGTTATGTTACAGCCTTATTCCAAAAAGGAATAAATTCATTTTTTTCCTCAAAATTCTACACACAACACCCTATAATGACAACATGAAAGAAGTTTTTTAGAAATTTTTGCAAATTTATTAAAAATAAAAAAATAAGAAATCACATGTACGTAAGTATTCACAGCCTTTGCTCAATACTTTGTTGATGCACCTTTGGCAGCAATTACAGCCTCAAGTCTTTTTGAATATGATTCCACAAGCTTGGCACACCTATCTTTGGGCAGTTTTGCCCATTCCTCTTTGCAGCACCTCTCAAGCTCCATCAGGTTGGATGGGGAGCGTCGGTGCACAGCCATTTTCAGATCTTTCCAGAGATGTTCAATCGGATTCAAGTCTGGGCTCTGGCTGGGCCACTCAAGGACATTCACAGAGTTGTCCTGAAGCCACTCCTTTGATATCTTGGCTGTGTGCTTAGGGTCGTTGTCCTGCTGAAAGATGAACCGTTGTCCCAGTCTGAGGTCAAGAGCGCTCTGGAGCAGGTTTTCATCCAGGATGTCTCTGTGCATTGCTGCATTCATCTTTCCCTCAATCCTGACTAGTCTCCCAGTTCCTGCCGCTGAAAAACATCCCCACAGCATGATGCTGCCACCACCATGCTTCACTATAGGGATGGTATTGGCCAAGTGATGAGCGGTTTCCTCCAAACATGACGCCTGGCATTCACGCCAAAGAGTTCAATCTTTGTCTCATCAGACCCGAGACCATGTTTCTCATGGTCTGAGAGTCTTTCAGGTGCCTTTTGGCAAACTCCAGGCAGGCTGCCATGTGCCTTTTACTAAGGAGTGGCTTCCGTCTGGCCACTCTACCATACAGGCCTGATTGGTGGATTGCTGCAGAGATGGTTGTCCTTCTGGAAGGTTCTCCTCTCTCCACAGAGGAACGCTGGAGCTCTGACAGAGTGACCATCGGGTTCTTGGTCACCTCCCGGACTAAGGCCCTTCTCCCCCGATTGCTCAGTTTAGACGGGCGGCCAGCTCTAGGAAGAGTCCTGGTGGTTCCGAACTTCTTCCATTTACGGATGATGGAGGCCACTATGCTCATTGGGACCTTCAAAGCAGCAGACATTTTTCTGTAATTTCCCCAGATTTGTGCCTCGAGACAATCCTGTCTCGGAGGTCTACAGACAATTCCTTTGACTTCATGCTTGGTTTGTGCTCCGACATGCACTGTCAACTGTGGGACCTTATATAGACAGGTGTGTGCCTTTCCAAATCATGTCCAATCAACTGAATTTACCACAGGTGGACTCCAATTAAGCTGTAGAAACATCTCACGGGTTGATCAGTGGAAACAGGATGCACCTGAGCTCAATTTTGAGCTTCATGGCAAAGGCTGTGAATACTTATGTACATGTGATTTTAGTTTTTTTATTTCTAATAAATTTGCAAAAAATTCAAAAAAACTTCTTTCATGTTGTCATTATGGGGTGTTGTGTGTAGAATCTTGAGGAAAAAAATGAATTTATTCCATTTTGGAATAAGGCTGTAACATAACATGTGGAAAAGTGAAGCGCTGTGAATACTTTCCGGATGCACTGTATATTATGAAAACAAAACTAAACACATGTATAAATACCTATTAACTGAGACGGGTGCATGGGGATTGGACCCAAAATGCACGACTCAGAAACAATAATCCCTGTCAGAGGAATAAGTCCCGTCAGAGCTTTATTTGGGACGAATCCCAGGAGCCTAGTCACAACAAGCAAAGTCCATACACGTAGATCCAGCCAAACAAATATTAAACAAACAAAAAGCACGGTGCCGAGGGAAGAGGCAAACTCGTAGTCGGTAGACGTGCAGGGAGGTCCGGTAGCAGGAGAGCTGTCAGCGGGGCAGAAGTACAGGCGGACGGCAGGCAGAGTCATAGTCGAGGGCGATGCGGAAGTCGAAACCATAAAACAATCAGTGAAGCAAAAGTACAAAGACGGTAGGCGAGGACGTGGTCAAAAACAAGCGGTGGTCAACAAAACAGAAATCAATAAACAATAGTCGGTAAACAGGCTTGGCTCTTAACGTGACTCAATCAGAAATAATTCTCAAGAGTTGCGTAGTAAACTAGTGCCAGACAATTTTGCAGTGAACAGTAGCGCGACTGGGATATAAATGCAGGTGTAGACAGGTGTAGACAATTAGTTAGAGTGTAGCAAGGAAATGGAAAACAGGTGCGATGGATGACAAGTTTAACAAGGTAATTAGTAATCGTTAGTAATAAACCTATCCTGCCCTAGCATTAGTAAATTAGTAAATTACATGCACGAAAAACGTAAGGTAACATGAACACATGATTAGTTTGTTAGTTTCTACCCAATCCTGATCTAGCGTTAGTAGTTTTAGTAAATAGACAAATGGAAACAATTAGGGAGTGAATGACAGAAAGAGAGAGAGAAAAGGCGGAACGCAAGGCCTGCGGAAAGACATGTAAAAGTGTATGTTTAAACAGTAACCAGTCTACGTAACAATAAACATAAATCAAAACATAACACAAAACGAAACTAAGACGATAACCATTCAACATAACAAGGTAATATAATCGTAACGAAACATAACTAGACATGACGAGAAAATAAATCGTAACAAGAAATAAACTAAACAACATGACGAACCTAGACTAACATAATACATAAGACAATACAAGACTAAGACAAAATGAATAAACATAAAACATGGCGAGACAGACCTGAAACGTGACATTAATATAATAACAACTACTACTACTGCTATTTTTTGTTACCATGAACCAGTGACATGAATGCCAATTTGACAAAAACATTTTGAGAATAGCTGTAGGTTCTATCTTGCCTGTAAAACAATAGTTACAATCCCATCCATATCCTTATAACAGTAAATATAGTAGGAGAATATCAATTTTTATCTGGATTGTATTGTACCAGGTCGCCCCCAAGGACCACATGAGTCGCCCGCAGGCCTGTTCTAAAAATAGCACAACTCACTAGTGAGCTGCATCTAAAATTTAATTTTATTCTGTTGCTATTTTCTTTTTATCACACTTGCATTTATATAGATTTAAAAATGACAATATCTTAAAAATATGTTTATTATACATGAAGTTTAGATAAGTTTAGGTGAACTCTGACCTACTCTAGTTCAAAGGTCAGTATTGTGCACGTGACAAAACAAACTGGTAGCCCTTAGTATGACTCAGTACCCATGAAGTAGCTCTCAGTTTCAAAAAGGTTGATGACCCCTGATCTAGAATCTAGTCTTCAAGTGTCAGTTCTACTGAAAACATTTATGAACAGAAGTGTGATTGATTACAGAAGCTTGCTTGTACTATCCTGTACATAAGATTCACAGAAGGTCCACGTTGTTCAGTCCAATCAAAAGCCTTTTTCAATGATAGGAAGGGATTGTAACAATGTTTTAACACAAAAATCTTACCTATTGTACCTTTAAGAGAGGCCAGACATATAAACAAAGGTCTAAGTTGGGTACGCCTTATTTATAGCAAACTTTTAGACTTTTAGGCTACGCCCTATTTATAGCAAACTTTTTACATGTTTTTTGGAATTTAGTATATTACACTCCACTTAAGCATGAATTAATCAGGATTATGGGAATGAAACATCACCCATTTTCATTTTGAATCATGTTGCGTTTTTATAAGATATGAATAATTATGCCTTATTCATTTCTTCATTTCAAATCATCTTGATAAATGTTATAGATCTGGTCTGGTATAGAAGTGGGCTTAGTGAGCTATAATTTGAATGTTTATTTCTACAATTTCAGATGTCAACTCCCAAGTGACCGTGACAACTAAGACCTTCCTGAGGTACCCTGAAGTGAACTATCTCATCAAAAGTATTAGAAAGTTTTACAAAGACATCAAAATCATCATTGCGGATGACAGCATTGAACCAGAGAAAGTGAAAGGCACCAACATTGAGCAGTATTTCATGCCACCTGCCCAGGTACAGATTTTAGAAGAGAGTGTTTTAGTAACAGTGTGCATGTGGTGGCATATTGCAGAGACATTCGGTAGTGTTGGACTGAAACAACCCATTATGTCCCTTACTGCAGTGGAATACACTGAAATATAGTGTAAATATGTGGTTGTAAAACCCCCAACCCCTATATTTCTCAGCAAAGTATGTTGAGACATAGCTGTAGGGTCCTTGCGTGGGCTGCCAAATAATGTAGGTCTTTTACACTATACAAAATAGTGAGGATGACTGTTAGAAATATATATGTTTCATTGAGTGTTGGGTTGAGTGTTGCTTGTTCACTAACGCAGTTCTCTGTTTTTACCCTGTAGGGTTGAGTGTTGCTTGTTCACTAATGCAGTTCTCTGTTTTACCCTGTAGGGTTCAGTGTTGCTTATTCACTAATGCAGTTCTCTGTTTTACCCTGTAGGGTTCAGTGTTGCTTGTTCACTAATGCAGTTCTCTGTTTTTACACTGTAGGGCTGGTTTGCTGGCAGGAACCTTGCTGTCTCACAGGTCACCACCAAGTACTTTCTGTGGACGGACGATGACTTTGAGTTCACAGACAAAACCAAGATTGAGAAATTTGTAGAAATCATGGAGTCTATGCCTGAACTGGATGTGGTAAGAAAGACAATCCTACTGTCCTATCCTAAAGTGTTATTTTCATTACAAATATTTTGAGACCAAGATATTGCCTTGCAGTGACTTTGAGATTTAGAAACATATAGGGTGAATCAGAATGTTTGTAAACGATAGACAGTTACCGATCAATTAATGGCAAAAAAGTGCTTTGTTTGGGGTTTTCAGAAAGGTGGCAGATTTGTTTGGGGTTTTCAGAAAGGTGGCAGATTGTGATTTCCTCCTCTGAAAAGTGCAAATCAGACACAAGCGTGTATATCACATTTTAAAAGAGAAAAGGAGCCTGAAGCTACAACGTTGCAAACTTTTCCCAGCTCTTGTGGTGGTTGTATTGTGAACAGGCGTTAAGAAAGGTCTTGCTGCAAAACAAAACAAAACAAAACCACTAATTGGAAAGTGAGTTTGGAAACCAACAAGCCTCATCATCGCGGTGTACTATTCGATTAAGAAATTACAATCGTGTCGTTAGTGTAAACGTTAATAATCCAGGCCATATTAATATTAGAAAATGTGCACTCAGTGACCACTGTATTAGGTAGACCTGTACACCAGCTTGTTAATGCTAATATTTAATCGGCCAATCATATGGCAGCAACTAAATACATAAAAGCATGTAGACGTGGTCAAGAGGTTCAGCTTGTTTTTCAGACCAAATGTGAGAATATGGTAGAAATGTGATCTGAGTGACTTTGAAGGTGGAATGATTGTTAGTGCCAGAGAGGGTAGTTTACCGTCCTGCCTGTAGCGTAGTGGTTAAGGTAAATGACTGGGGCACACACGGTCAGTGGTTCTAATCCCGGTGTAGCCACAACAAGATCCGCACAGCTGTTGGGCCCTTGATCAAGGCCCTTAACCCTGCATTGCTCCAGGGGAGGATTGTCTCCTGCTTATGTAGCATGGTTAGCTCAGCTAGTTTGCTAGTAAGCATGGTGAAGTGCAGTGAAAGTGAAGGCTGGTAGCAGGTTATCATGACAGCACTCCCTGATGATGTAACCCTCAAATTCAAAAGGATGTTGTTGCCCTTGGCTAGAGGTGAGTTCGTCTTTAGCTGACTGGTAACGCGTTCGTTCAACAAATATTTGGACAAGTGAGAGGCTGGGGTTCAAATCCCACCACGGACTCAGGCAATTTCTCACCTGTTACATTGGTGCTGTGACCCGGATCTGGGTGGGAGTAAAAAATAAAATAAAATGGTTGCTGCGGAGTTTCACATGGAGGGGAAGTCAAAGGGGGGTGAGTGTAGCATGGTTAGGTTCGCTAGTAAGCATGGTGAAGTGCAGTGAAAGTGAAGGCTGGTAGCAGGTTATCGCGACAACACTCCCCGATGACGTAACCCTCAAATTCAAAAGGACGTTGTTGCCCTTGGCTAGAGGTGAGTTTGTCTTTAGCAGACTGGTAACGCGTTCGTTCAACAAATATTTGGACAAGTGAGAGGCCGGGGTTCAAATCCCACCGCGGATAAGAGCGTCTGCCAAATGCACCAAATACCTTGGACTTTATATTTACTATTCTTTTGCAACTTGATTTGGCACTGTGTTCTCTGATCACCTGGCTTTTGATATTGGACTGAATAAAGACAACAATTCTTGAATATCCTCTGGTCTGCGTTTTGGTCTCCGGAACTGCACATAACACATGTTAAGCATGGCAGCTGTCCTAGCTGATGAATTTGTGCTTACAAAAATGTTTTCGCCTTCACAGTCAATTGATTTTGTTGGCAATTCACAAAGTAAAAGTGATCCAATGCAGAGGTAACCAAACCTAAGTGAGCTTGTGAGTAGTCTTATTGAAACTTGATTGCTGTATGTCCAATGAAAGTCACAATCTGCTCCTAGAAGTGTCCTAGAACTGATATTTGGATATGAAATCATAAGACCCTACACCCCTGCCAGACCTCTTCATTCAGCCTCCACAGGCCGCTTGGCACCTCCCCCTCTCTGAACCTCCACCTCACGCTCACGACTACTGTCTGTTCTGGCTCCACGGTGGTGGAACAAACTCCCTGTTGAGGTCAGAACTGTAGAATCTCTCCCCACCTTCAAGCGCAAACTGAAGACGCACCTCTTCAAGCAGCACCTCTCCCCATCCCTCCCTACATCCCTGTGAACCTTAATTGTTGTCTTTGTGATTTACTTTGTGTTTCGGTATGTTTAGTTAACTCGGTAAGCAGTATTTGGATAGTTAAGTTTGGTCACTTTTGCTTTGTTGTTTGTTTGTTTATTTGTTGTTTAAAAAAAAAAAAAAAAAAATTAGGCCCTGGTCCTTATCTTTGTTGTACGGGTAGCAATTGAAATTGTACTTCCCTCTAGAGTCTTTCAGTGCACTTATCCCTGGTTATGGGTATGCACTTTGTTGTACGTCGCTCTGGATAAGAGCATCTGCCAAATGCCAATAATGTAATGTAATGTAATGAATAAAGTTTTTTCTACCTCCTTTTTAAGCCCTTTGTCACTGAGGGAATGGTTTAATTTTCTGTAATATTCACATTTGAAGTGATACAGGAGCTGCACAGTCATGCTCGAGAGCGCATTACTGTTCTGTGATTATGTCACAAGAGTGCAAATTTTCAGACCCGAATTTCTTTCATTACATTACATTACCAGGCATTTAGCAGATGCTCTTATCCAGAGCGACATACAATGAAGTGCAGATCAAACACAAGAACATTCGTTATGATCCTGTGTCTAAAGCTACTATTGTGCATTCTGATGCTGATAGTAAAGATGCTCTCTCACCTAGTCCCTACGATTTTCTTTTAAAGGTGGTGTCATGGGGTAGTGGCCGTTTGGGGCCACCATGGGGCAGGGGGCTCATTGCATTCACCTGGCCCTCATTAGTGCCAGGGAAGCGTTCCCCCTTTAAGGGCAGTGCTGACATTCGATGGACGCTTTGGTGTCCACTGTTCGCTCTGGTACAAAGCTGCTATGCACAAGGTAGACTCAGAGCTGGTTGAGTCAGGTAATGTGCTGGTTAGTTTTTCTGACAATCTTAAAAAAGAAAAGAAAAGGTAAGGTTCAGTTAGTTGGTTAGTGTGTGTTCACGGCTGACACCTTCCTATAGGTTCTTTGTTTTTGTTGTCTTTTATTTTTCGTGCTTGTGTGAGCTGGTGGTAGAGGGACGGTGTCCCCGGTATATGTATTTTGGTTTGTGTTTTTCTCCTGAGCTGCGACTCAAGGTTTTATTTTCGTGCCTAGTCTTTTGCTAGGTTGTACATTTATTTTATCCCCGGTCCAGGGATTTCAGTGCTCTAATTACGCACTTATTTTGGTTGGGTAGTCGCCCTGTTTTTTAAGGGTCGTTTTATTTTCTCATAGCCGTTTTTTGGGGCTTTATCTTCTAATTCGAACAGAGTTTTTATCCGTGGTATTTTCTGTTCCTCCCTCTGTTCCGGGAGTATTCCCCATTTGTATTTGTACATCCCAGTTCCTTTCTCTTCCGGGATTTTTTAGGGGTTTACCTTTAGTCGTGTCTGGCTCTCCGCCCATCCTCAACATCACAGGTGGGGGTGTTGTGACTCTGTCGTAAGTTTATATTTGTGCATCTTTGATGCATGCTTGACTATCCTTGCTTTACTTTACCAGTTTGCCCGAGATGGGCAGTTTCCGTTTCTGGTTCTTTAATTTGAAAATGTCACCTTTTGCATTGATCTGGGTGGTCATGGATCCATGGATCCAACCTGCCTGATGTCTACAGTTCAGGCTGGTGGCGGTGGTGTAATGGTGTGGGGAATGTTTCTTGGCAGACTTTGGGCCCATTATTACTAATCAATCATCAATTGAGTGCCACAGCTTATTTCAGTATTGTTGCTGACCATGTGCATCACTTCATGGCCACAATGTACCCATCTTCTAATGGCTACTTCCAGAATGATAATGCATCATGTCACAAAGCAAAATTAATCTCAAGCTGGTTTCATGAACATGACAATGAGTTCAGTGTTCTTCAGTGGCCTTCCCATTCACTGGATCTGAAATTTTTGGAATGTGGTAGAACAGGAGATTTGCAGCATGAATGTGCAGCTGACAGGATTTGTGTGATGCGATCATGTCAACATGGAACAGAATCTAAAATGAATGTCTTCAACATATTGTGGAATCCATACCACAAAGAATTGAGGCAGCAAGGGGAGGCCTGACCCAGTATTACTATAGTGTTCCTAATAAAGTGCTCAGTGAGTGTATATCAGTAAATTGGATCGAAGATTGTGGCCGAAAGCATACATTTGATTTGTGCATTCCTGCAACATGTAAGGAAAAACAGAGCAGCAACTCTTTAGTGTAAAGGGAGAAGAGGAGAGGGCCCAGGACAGGCTCTGAGGGCCCTCCAGTCGAGACAGTACATGGTGTGGACAGAGACCCCCTGCAGGATACCGGATAGTTGTTGTCTTACAGGTAGGAGGCTGATGAGAACCCAGGCCCAGAGATTCCCAGATACATCAGGGTGGTGGTGAGGAGTAGGGTGATGGTGAGGAGTGGGTGGTGGTGAGGAGTACGGTGGTGGTGAGGAGTAGGGTGGTGGTGAGGAGTAGGGTGGTGGTGAGGAGTGGGTGGTGGTGAGGAGTAGGGTTGTGGTGAGGAGCAGGGTGGTGGTGAGGAGTAGGGTGGTGGTGGTGGTGAGGAGCAGGGTGGTGGTGAGGAGTAGGGTGGTGGTGGTGAGGAGCAGGGTGGTGGTGGTGAGGAGCAGGGTGGTGGTGAGGAGCAGGGTGGTGGTGAGGAGTAGGGTGGTGGTGAGGAGTAGGGTGGTGGTGGTGAGGAGTAGGGTGGTGGTGAGGAGCAGGGTGGTGGTGAGGAGCAGGGTGGTGGTGGTGAGGAGTAGGGTGGTGGTGAGGACTAGCTGGTGCGTAACTATGTTAAAGGCAGGAGAAAGGTCTCGAAGGATGAGGACAGGAGAGACAGATAGCTCTAATGGGGAGGGGAGGGTTTCAGTGACTGCAAGGAGGGCAGTCCTAGCAAAGTAGGGTCCAGCAGGTTCCTCTGAGAAAGTTGTTTAGAAACTGCACATTCAAGTACCTTTGAAAGAAAAGGAAGGAATGGCATCGGTCTGTTATTAATGACCCAGTGCGTATTGGGTCCAACTTATGTTATCCATACTGTTCATCATGACTTGCCGTTTGGTAACATTACATAACCAGTTGGATTTTCAAGAATCAATTATGTTAAACTTCCCCTGCAGTGTTGGATTCTTCTTGTTCTTCTTGTTCTTCTTGTTCTTGTTCTTCTAGTTTCTGCTTATATTAATTGTTTAACTTCAAACCAATGTGCTGTAGTGCAGAGCCAAAAGAACAGTAATTGTATCACTGTCCAAATATTTATGGACTGTACTGTATCGCAATGGCTTTAAATATGACTTTGGTTGAACTATAGGCTATGGTGAGATTAATAAATAAAAATAGATAACAAATTGCAGACACAACCAAACTATTTGTGATGGCCTTCAGGTAGATGTGCAGGTTTTGTGCTCTTTAATGAATGATGGCAATCTTCTTATGTTGGCAGGTAGCTGGGTCAGTTGGCAAATTGGCAAATTCCTTCACCCTCATCTATGAGGAAGGGGATGAGGAAGGTGGCTGTTTGACCAGAGTCAAAGGCAACTATCAGCCCATTCCAGGAATCCCAAATTGCTTCTTCACCTCTGGAGTGATCAACTTCTTCCTGGCTCGGACTGACGCAGTGCGGAAGGTGGGCTTCGACCCACTGCTGAAAAGAGTGGGTCACTCAGGTAAAGTTAGATCTGGAAACCTTCATTATTTACAGACATATTTCAATCTGCCCTTTCTTTTGAGTGAATTGTGTCTTCTTGTGCACAGTTTGAACAGTTCTAGTGAGGCTGTGTAGCATGACAAACCATAGCATTTATACTGTCAGTGATAGAACTTCTTCTCAGTTGCTAAGTGTGTATGTTTCATTAACATCTCAAATAATGTAGCCTATTGGCTTTGTATTTGGTAATTGTATTGAATTGTATTTGATGCACATTACATAACTTTATACAATAGCTTGGTTCAATACTCAATTCTAATTGGCTGGGAGGGATGTGCTAATTTTCTATATCGGCCCTGCTATGAAGTATAGGGAGTATAATCACAGACAAATTAATGTGCATCAACATAAAGCTGTGGAAAATTATTTTTTGTGTCAAATTGTTTGCAAACTGGTACAATATCATACTTTCAACACAGTCTTAAGGGGTGTTGGAGCATCTTCGAACTTGAGAATTGTCAGGGTGTTGTCCATGAATGACTAGTTTGAGTAAGTGTAGTGTTAAAATAAACACTTTTTGTTGATAGCTAACAAGAACCCAGTAAACAATTTGTGTGGGTCCAACATTGGCACAATGTCACATTCCAACGGTTGGCCAATGGTTGTTTTTGCTCATTGGTTCGATGTTGGCCCAACCATGATGGCCCAATGTGGCACTCCTTTGTTTTTACAATGGTGGCTCAACCGTTTATCTGCACGGATGGTCCAATGTCGCACTCCCATTATTCTTACGACGATAACCCAACCATTTCTCTGCACATATCTAATGTTGCTAGGGTTTCCCCCAGTGCTTACACCTACCACTTAAGGGAAACGCAAAGATAACACACGCCGCATTCTTTTATAAACAATTTTTTAAACAATCTCATGATTCAATTTACCATGCTGTCTTTTAAAAACAGTCACAATCCCTATATTTTCCACTGCTGTCTTAAAAAAACTAAAAATAATAATACAGATAAAGGCCACATCTATTAAATACATGTAATGGCCTGCTGTGTCCTGAACACCCAGGACACACAAATATAATTGGGGTTTTTTTATTCTGAAGGCTGCCTCGTTTGTATTGGAGTACAGGGTAGGGACCACATTTCCCACAATCCCTCAGGACAATTCCACGACGTCCACCCCGCATGACGTCTAGTTCAGTTTAGCCAATCCTGTAATGGCGGGAGCAATAAACTTTCCCAGTATAAGAGCAAGGCATGCTCTTGGGACACCCTCTCTTTTTCGACGCACCTCTTTTTTCTTTCGACCCTCGACTGCTCTTTGGTCCTTCTCTTCAACTCATCTGCTCCGACACTTGGACAGAGGCTGAATTCTGCACAGCACACCACCAGGCCTACGGACACACCTAGTTTACCTCGCCGTAACTTAGTGGCCTATAGTGAGAGGAAATTGGTGTATGCAAACCGCTAGCTCACCAGATCAGCTCACCAACAAACTCCAGCAAGAAACTTTTCTACACGGAAAACGGACCAGCGGACATTTTTCAGAGCCGAACAGACCAGGTGACAACACACAGCCGACGGGAACACCCCAGCTTTGCGCGCCTCTCCAGGACATCATTCACAACACCATCGCCGCTTCTACAAGGACAGCACGTCTTATGGATCCAGCGATGCGTATGGACTCAGTAAGACTCAACAAACATTCAGGCACAGCCAGTGTTAGCTACTCCCACATTTCCTTTGTTCAAGGGACACGCGCTTGCACGCACGCACACGCACACATTCCTAGGATTGTCATTTCTTATAATTTCTTATTTTTCGTTCTAAAGTCAATCCCCTGTCTGCGTGGTCCACTATTCGGGTGGCTTCGGAAATTTCCGGGTTTCAACGATTCCTTCTCAACCTTGCGTTTTCTTACTTCCTGCTTTCTGGCTAATTCATGTTGTACAGCCATACTCACTAGCAACAACTAACATAGATATTGTACAGTACAATGTTTAAATTAATTACATTTCAAAAGTAAAGTAAAAGATATTTTAAGATTTGGCTGTCATACGTAAATGCTACCTATTTTCTGGAATTGTCAGGTAACTTTAAAATCTCTATCTTCTTCTTCTTTCGTATATCGTCAGATGGCCAACTCAGTGTCATGCAGCCACGCCCTCGTCTCCGGTCCTAAGTCGAAAAGGCCAGCTTCTGGGGGTGGGCTGTATAGGGGGCAGCCGGTGATTATGTGCTCAGCAGTCTGTTCAGGCTCGCCACACTCACATGCCGCACTGTCCAATAGGCCCCACTTCTTCAGAGATGACTTGAAGCGTCCGACGCCTGAGCGCAGACGGTTCAGTGAGGTCCATATATGGCGTGGCATGTCTTCTCCTTTTACACCGCCTCCTGGGTCCCGGATGTATCGTTGCATGCGGGAGGGCCCAGCCGTCTCCCACGTCTGTTTCCAGGATGCTGCCAGCCAGGCGTCTCTGGACAAGTCCTCAGGGATAGACTGTAGCATCTCTTGTGCTGCCTTGTTGTAGGGATGGCGAGACTTAAGCCTGCATGGTTGTGCCGGTGTTGTTGTGGCTTTGTGTAGGATGTGCCAGTCATGCTTCTGGGCTTTTCTTGCCAGGGCGAGGGTAGCCGCATCCCGTCGGAGACTGGCTGGGGCGATTCCAGCTAGGACTGGCAGGTAGGACACAGGGGTGGGTTTCAGACAACCAGTAACTATACGGAGGGCGCTGTTGATGACAGTATCTACCTTGTTCACATGTGGACTTCTGCTCCAGGCTGGGGCGCAGTATTCTGCTACGGGTAAGACCAGGGCTTGCGTGGATATGCGTAGGGTCGGGGGGGAAGCTCCCCAAGTCGAACCCGCCAGGCGGCGGATGAGCGAGACCCTTGCTGTTGTCTTGGCCTTCACTTCATCCAGGTGTTGCTTGTAGGACAGTGTCCGGTCAAAGCATACGCCGAGGTACTTGGGGGCTTGCTGGAACTCCAGGCGGTTGTTGCCAACATGCACGTCCAGTTCCCTTCTTGCTTCCCGATTGTTAAGGTGGTAAGCTGCAGACACTGTCTTGCCCATGCTGAGCTGAAGGTGCCACTTCTGGAGGTAGTCTGCCAGGATGCCCATGTCTCGGTTGAGGCCATCTTCCATGTTGGGCGTCGAAGCATGATGGCCAAGTTGTCCGCATAGCCATACTTGGTAGATGTTGTATCCGGCAGGTCGTGAATGTATATGTTGAACAACATTGGTGAGAGGACGGAGCCTTGCGGGACACCGTTCTTCAACTTTCTGAGCCTGCTGGTCCGGCCATCGCTGGTCTGTAGGATGAAGCTACGGTTCGATAGCATCTCCATGATGAACCTCACCATGTGCCAGTCCGGGATTGTCCTCAACAGTTTCAGATGTAGTCCACGGTGCCACACGGTGTCATAGGCGGCTGTCAGGTCCAGGAATACTACTCCAGCTTTTTCGTTGTCCTGAAAGCTGTCCTCGATGTCCTGAGTGAGTAACATTACCTGATCCACTGTTGACCTGCCTCGGCGGAAGCCGGCTTGTTCCGGTGGGAGTTGTGGGTCCACCACTGGCTCGATGCGGCTGTGAATCAGCCTCTCCAGGATCTTATATGGGACACAGAGCAGAGAGATGGGCCTGTAGGACTTTGGGTCTTCGGCGGGTTTGTTCGGCTTTGGCAAGGCTATGATGGAAGCACGGCGCCAGGTGTTTGGGAGCTTCGACCTCCGGAAGCATGATGAGAAGACTGGTGAAAGAAAAATGGCAGATTATCGTCCTGGCTCATATACTTCTGGCTGGCCTACACGCCTGCCACACCTCTCCGTTCTGCCACCACAGGATGCCTGGCGCATCCCCCTGTCAGGTCCTATGTCTCTGCTTCCTAGTACTTTCCTGGTTCCCCGTTTCTATTTATTTTCTGAGTCATGTTTTGGGTTTGCCCTGTTCGCGTACCACGCCCTCCGCACCTGATTTGTGTTTCCTCATGTTTCATTACATTCACCTGATCCTCATCGTCTCCTCACTAGTCTTGTATTTAAGCTTGCCTGTTTCTTTGTCCTTTGCCAATTGTCTTGCTCCTTGCCTTCATGCTTGCATCTTGTTCTCTGATGTTTATTTCCCAATTTCTGTTCCTGTCTTACCTGTCCACTTCCTAGCCCGCTCCTCACTCATTCGTCCTGATCCAGTCCCTAATTCCCAGCCCATGGTACTCTACCCATCTCCATTCCTGCCGAGAGGTTGGACTGATCTCTTGGTTACGAGCCTCTCCTGTGTCTGACTTTATCGCTTGCCTGCTCTCCATTGCCCTGTCTCCCAGGATTCTGACCCTTGCCTGTCTCTTCATGACGAACTGTTTATCCTGTCTTGTTCCGTTTACTGCCGATTGAACCTGGACTATCTAACCTTGAAAATAAATCTATTTTCTACCAGTCTGCAGTTAGTTCCAGATAGTCTATTTGTGACACCCCGCATCTGCACTTGCACTTCTCGGTCACGAGTGCTGGTTATTCAGACCCCACGGTGGTGGAACGACCTCCCTGTAGGGATCAGAACAGAATGCCTTCAAGCACAGACAGAAGATGCACCTCTCCCCACAACTCCCTACCACCCTGTCATTTCTAATTGACTATGCTAGCTGTTGTTGAAGTTCTCACAATTGTGTATACCTGTTTAATTATTACTTGGGTTGAAAACCTATGCTGACTATATTATCAGTGGATGAAGTGCACCTTCATGAATTTATATCCAATCAAATTCATTATTTTAATTTCCATGAATATTGTGCAGGTCGCATTCGCAATTTCCATAGACTCTACAAATATAATGGATTGCACTTCCCGGTCAAGACTGCTGTCTATTCTCTGACCGCCTTCAAGTGCAGACTGAAGATGCACCTCTTCAAGCTGCACCTCTCCCTGCCTCTCCCTACCCCCCTGTAATTTCTAGTTGACTATGTTACCTGTTATTGTAGTTCTCACAATTGTGTATACAGTAGTATGCAAACATTTGGGCACTCCAAGTCAAAAAGCCTTTTACAATTCATATCTTGGTGAACAGAAGCAAACCTCTGTGTGGTATCAGTTAAACATGACACATTTCCTCAAATTGTTTGTGATCTCTCCACAGATTTTCAGTAATATTCAAGTCTG
The DNA here is from genome assembly GCF_963514075.1 of Conger conger. Taxonomy (NCBI): domain Eukaryota; kingdom Metazoa; phylum Chordata; class Actinopteri; order Anguilliformes; family Congridae; genus Conger; species Conger conger. The sequence goes on from NC_083775.1 coordinate 38,515,462, forward strand.
GGGACTGTGGTGGCCATTCCAAAACCTTCATCCGTCTTTCCTGGTGGTACTTTGGATCATTGTCTTGCTGGAATACCCAACTTCAATGTCTGGACTGGCCTTTGAACGTTAGCTTTTATGATATCTGGTGGAATCCATTCTTCCTTCCACTCGCACAAAATTTCCTGTTCCCCCAGCTGCGCTACAACCCCAAAGCATTATGGATCCACCTCCATGCTTCACAGTTGGCAAGGTGTTCTTCTTTCCAAAAGCCTTCACCCTTTTTCTCCAAACATAACTTCTTTGGGCGTGGCCAAAAAGTTCCATTTTGGTTTCATCAGTCCAAAGCACAGCTTCAGGCTTCAGGCAGTCCGGTTCTGAAGTTTTCTTTTGCATACTTCAGATGCGTTGAATATTGTTTATTGTTTGTATTGAGGTCCTTCTTTCTGGCAACTCTGCCATGAATCTCTTTGTTGTTTAAAGTATGTTGTGTTGTTGCCCTTTGACCAGCTAGATCTGTATTTGCTACTCTTTTTTGCAGCTCTTTTGCAGTAATGTGTGTGTTCTTCTGAACATTTCTCACCAGTTCTCAGGCCATTCTATATGAATCTTTCTTGGTGTTCCAAACCTTGCCTTGACTTCAACTGTTTCAATTATATTCCATTTTCTAAAAATGTTTCTGACAGTGGAAATAGGTACATTGGAAGAGTTTTTGTAGCTACTTTAGTTTGCTCATGTAAGCCATTTATTTTTGTTCCTGCCTGAGTATATAACCAGCATTGTGTTCCCTCACAGTTTTAATCCTTTGTCATCAGATGAATCTACAAGGCCCAAGTCCTTATCTTCGTGGTCCATCTTTCCTAGATTCCTAAATTCCTTTAGGGTCTTTCAGCGCACTTGCTGGTTATGGTTATGCACTTTGTTGTACGTCACTTTGGAAAATGCCAAAAATTGAATGTCATGTAATGTATTGATTTGGAGAAACTTATATCACCTGATGTGAGGCGTCTGTCATTTGTGCGATCGGAAATTCATTGAATAGATAGGAATGGGTCAGGAGACCAGGTTTGATTGGATACCTGCTGTGCTTTTGTTGCACTGGTGTTTCCATCTGGTATTCATTTCTTCTCTGGCAGCACAACACCCTGTAAAACTGAATTTTCATAGGCTCAGATGGGCTCCGTGATTCACAGACGATGAGTGTCACATCCATTTTCATTCTGCTTTCTCTCACTGTCTCCAGAGTTCTTCATGGATGGGCTGGGAGAATTACTGGTGGCCATTTGTCCTGAGGTCGGCCTTAACCACCAGCGTCGAAGGGCGAATGCTGCATATCGCAAATTTCGGAAGCCACCCAAAAGTGATACCGACAACAAACTGTATCTCCACTTCTTCAAGAATCGTCTGAAATGTATGAAGTGGTAAAAAAAAACTTGGATTAAAGGCATAGATATGAGTACTTTGAAAACATTGTATATTTACAACTTTTATGTCCTTTGCTTATATTTCCTGAAAAAATGCATATGTTAACAACACAATCATGTTAGAATCCTTTGAACAGCTTTCTGCACTGGATTTTCAATACTTTTTCAATTCATTTTTGCCCCTAATCTCAGTTTTGTTTTTATCTGAAGCCCAGTGTTTTGATCTTTCACTATGTATTTTAAAGAGAAAAACATAAATATTTGTTTTCCAATTTCCAATTTGTTTTCCAATTATTTAATTAAAAAAAGAATAGAATTCATGACATTTACTACAAAATTTTATATAAGCAAATGTTGAGGAAATATTTTTTGTCTCTTTTCCTCCTCGACCCTTTTACGTAGGTGAAGTTGTTTTGGCAGCAAAATATTAAGACTCAGTAGTTGCTCATTATAAATCTTTAGTTAAAAATAAAACAGATTAATCCGGGGAGTCTGTGCGCTCCAGAATACTTCCAGAGATCAGAGAATTCCAAAGTAACAGTAGGAAGTATCCTAGTCTTTATACATTATAGCTAACCAATCATTTGTCATAAATCATCACATTGTCTCTCTTAACCCGCCTTAATATTTTCTGTCACTCTATGAAAGCTGAGCTGTCTTAACCTTTCGCCTATATAATGATGCAGGCAAATTGAGCTGGTGATCACTAACTCAAAACATGTCTTTGCAAAGACCCACATCTCTTGGGCTGCATCACAGAGTCAAAACAGGCCGCATCCAATGCCATGGTTTGTAAACACCTGATTAAGTGTTCTCTGCACTTTCATTAAACAGACTGTACTTTGCAGCTCAATGTGTTTTAACAGACACACAGTTCTAATTGCTCAAGACTTATTCATTTTAACATGATTAATAATAATTCTTCAAACAGTATGGCTTATCATTGTAGTACTAAACAGCATTTGAAATATAGTATAGAGATATATAGTAACATTTAGGAAAGGGTATTTTTGCAGATGATTCTGAAAGTATTTAAATCAAACTTCATCATTCCTGATTTTCAATAAGGGCATTTTGATCAAACTTCAACACAAATATAAGTATGCTATTTATCTTATTATCTAATACAAAATATACCTGTCCCATGCCAGGGGGCATCATTCCCATTGCAACTGCAGCAATGCTTGTAAATAATGTCTTTTCAATTTACGTTACTTGGCAACCATGGGAACATACAGTTGCATGTATTATTGTCATTATTGTACTTCTTTTTTACAATCTTCTCAACCTGTAGCTGTCTGAAGAGAGCACAAGGAGAGGGAGAGGTAGGGGAGGGTGACAGGCAGGTGGAAGTGCAAACACTTTTTTTAGTTGTTGATATGCAAATTATTTACAAACTATCGGCAAACTGAACGTAGCTAAAGAATGTACCTTGCATGGGTTTGCAGGGGCAGCCTGTTGAGCACCACCCACATGCTCACTGCGAGCCGGACTCTCTCAATCCCATTCTTCCTGTCTCTCCACACTGAGGATTGTCTCCTGCTTAGTCTAATCAACTGTATAAGAGCATCTGCCAAATGCCAATAATGTAATGTAATGTAATAGGACATGGTGAAAAAACCTTTCCTCCCATTCCGTATGGAAGTGGTAAGTTCCCGGCTTCTTATTTGGTACTTTATTATTTTAATTTTATTTCACCTCTATTTTCCGAGGAAATAGTCCCATTGAGTCCTGTCCAAAATGGCTTAAAATATAACAAATAGCATAGATTGTGCATTGCACACAGCAATACACAGAAGAACATATAGAAACATTCATTCATTCATTCATTATCCTAACCCCCTTATCCTGAACAGGGTCGCAGGGGGGCTGGAGCCTATCCCAGCATACATTGGGTGAAAGGCAGGAATACACCCTGGACAGGTCGCCAGTCCATCTCAGGGCACACACACCATTCACTCACACACTCATGCCTAGGGGCAATTTAGACTCTCTAATCAGCCTAACCTGCATGTCTTTGGACTGTGGGAGGAAACCGGAGTACCCGGAGGAAACCCATGCAGACACGGGGAGAACAAGCAAACTCCGCACAGAGAGGCCCTGGCCGACAGGGATTCGAACCCAGGACCACCTTGCTGTGAGGCGGCAGTGCTACCCACTGCACCATCCGTGCCGCCCCATAGAGTAACAATTTAGGCTAAAACGAGTAAAAACATTTAGGCAAAACAAGTGCATACAGTGTCCATTATATCACCGATAAGCAGTTTAAAATGTATAAGAATTTATACCATGCTGAGGGAGCAGCATAGCTGAAATCTTTTTCAGCAAGAACAGTACGCACTTTTGGAACATTAAACAAAATTAAGTCATGTGATCTCAATGCATATGAATTTGTGTTTGTCCACTTTAGCAAAGAACTTAATTACAGTGGGAACTGACCAAGGACAGCTTTATAAATCAGAATGAACCAATGATATTGCCTACGGGCCGTGAGGGCAGTTCGGCTTTCTGATACAGGGTACAGTGATGTGTGCAATAAGTAGAGTCAGTCATGAACCTTAATGCTGCATGATAAACACTGTCCAATATGCTTAAATAGGATTTACTTACGTGCTTGTAATATGCTTGTAATATGCTTGATAATCAATCACTGACAAATATGTTACCATTACAAGTTGTTTTCTGGCATAAAATGAAAAACATGCCCTGTTTCCATAAAAGAAACCAAATTTCAATCAAAAGTTTTTCAACATGATTTGTGAAAGAAAGTTGACAGATCAAATTAAATCCTAAGTACTTACCTTACGTATTTACCTGCTCTATTAATTTATTTTTTCGGGTTTCTGGGTGGCCAGAAGGGCTGCGGCTTTGGCAGTCGCTGAAGCAAAAACCCGGGTATTGGAGGAGTTCGGGGAGGCTATGGAGAAGGACTTTCGGTTGGCCTCGAGGAAGTTCTGGCAAACCATCAGAAAGGGAAAGCAGGGCTTGTCTCAGGCTGTTTTCAGCAGGGGAGGAGAACTGCTGACCCGGACTGGGGATGTTGTCGGGCGGTGGAAAGAGAACTTTGAGGAGCTCCTGAACCTGAACAACATGTCCTCTGTGGAAGAGGCAGAGCCCGAAGACTCTGGGAAATCTGCACCTATATCCCTGGCGGAAGTTGCTGAGGTAATCAAAAAGCTCCTCAGCGGCAAGTCGCCGGGTGTGGATGAGATTCGCCCTGAGATGCTGAAGGCTCTGAACATTGTTGGGCTGTCTTGGCTGACATGCCTCTTCAGTGTCGCGTGGAGGTCAGGGACAGTACCTGTAGAGTGGCAGACCGGGGTAGTGGTTCCCATTTTCAAGAAGGGGGACCGGAGGGTGTGCTCCAATTATCGGGGTATCACACTCCTCAGCCTCCCTGGGAAAGCTTACTCTAGGGTGCTGGAAAGGAGGCTCCGACTGATGGTCGAACCTCGGATTCAGGAGGAGCAATGTGGCTTCCGTCCTGGTCGTAGAACAGTGGACCAGCTCTTTACCTTGACGGGGTTGCTGACGGGGTCATGGGAGTTCGCCTATCCAGTCCACATGTGCTTTGTGGACTTGGAGAAGGCTTTCGACCGTGTCCCCCGGGGAACCCTGTGGAGGGTACTGCGGGAGTATGGGGTACCGGGGCCGTTGTTACGAGCCATCCGGTCCCTGTATAACCAAAGTGAGAGCTGTGTCCACTTCCTCAACACAAAGTCAAGCACTTTTCCAGTGGGTGTTGGACTCCGCCAAGGTTGCCCCTTGTCATCGGTCCTGTTTGTGATATTCACGGACAGGATCTCAAGGCGCAGCCGAGGTGATGAGAGTGTCCGGTTTGGTGACCTCAGAATTGCGTCTCTGCTTTTTGCGGATGACATGGTTCTGCTGGCTCCATCAGACCGTGACAGTCACGCACTGGAGCGGTTTGCAGCCGAGTATGAAAAGGCCGGGATGAGAGTTAGCACCTCCAAGTTTACAAACCATGGCATTGGATGCGGCCTGTTTTGACTCTGTGATGCAGCCCAAGAGATGTGGGTCTTTGCAAAGAGATGTTTTGAGTTAGTGATCACCAGCTCAATTTGCCTGCATCATTATATAGGCGAAAGGTTAAGACAGCTCAGCTTTCATAGAGGTGCCTGGTTCTCTGCCGGAAAACGGTGGATTGCTCCCTCCAGGTTGGGAATGAGTCATTGCCCCAAGTGAAGGAGTTCAAGTATCTCGGGGTCTTGTTCACGAGTGATGGTAGAAGGGAGTGTGAGATCGACAGGCGGATCGGGGCAGCGTCAGCAGTAATGCGGGCGTTGCACCGGACCGTTGTGGTGAAGAGGGAGCTGAGCCGGAAGGCAAAGCTCTCGATTTACCTGTCGATCTACGTCCCAACCCTCACCTATGGTCACAAGCTTTGGGTAGTGACCGAAAGAACGAGATCGCGTATACAAGCGGCCGAAATGAGCTTCCTCCGTAGGGTGGCGGGGCTCAGCCTTAGAGATAGGGTGAGGAGCTCGGACACCAGGAGTAGAGCCGCTGCTCCTTCGCGTCTAAAGGAGCCAATTGAGGTGGTTCGGGCATCTGATCAGGATGCCTCCCGGGCGCCTCCCTTTGGGAGGTTTTCTGGGCTCGTCCAACTGGGGTAGACCCAGAACCCGCTGGAGAGATTATATATCTCTCCTGGCCTGGGAACACCTCAGGATCCCCCAGGAGGAGCTGGAATGCATTGCTGGGGAGAGGTCTTTAAGTCAATCAAGTGGTCAAGTGGCAGATGTCATAGGGAGGAGGGATGTAAATTAGAAAAATCTGATGGGCTAATAAAGAATGCATTTTATTTTGAATGGCGTGATGCCTTTGCGATTGCGATCAGCGTATTTGGCACCCCTGCTTAAGGATTAATATAAGTGGATGAATATAGGGTATCAAGCTGAAATCTTGGAGAGGGGAAGAAGCTTATTAGCCTTTCCCCCCTTTTTAGCATTGTTTCAGTTTGCCTAGCAAGTCCTATTTTATGGACTTAATAGGCCTACAAGTTTTTGTAGAATTCAAAAAAAGTTACACACTATTGTTGCCTATTCTCCAAGAATTGCTGACTATGAATAAATCTACTTTTCTTTCCTCATTGTAAGTGTAGATTGATAGATAGATAGCTTGACATGGGCCTGTAACACCACAAACTAACCTAAATTAACATATAAAATGTTGGTAGGATATGAAACTCTTCACACATCACATTATAAATTCCATTTTTCATGACACTGAGTTCAGGAATAGTCAGTCTACACAAATTTCTTAATTAACAACATTGTTCAAGCGTACGAACTGCATTGGTGCCAGAATAAATGTGACAAAATATATTGTGTTATGGAGGTGGAAAAAGACAGGTATTTCAGGGAGACTATACACTTTCATTTTTATGAGAAGATACCAGCGTTATGGATGTGATTTTCATGCTCAGACTGACATTACTGTGGAATTGCCCATAAATTAACAATAATTTCACTCAAACCTTTCAAGAAAGGTTTCAAGAAAATTATTTGAATGGTTTATTTGATCATATTTAGCCAAAACAACAAAAAGCAAAAGACAAAAGACAAGGAAATTCATATTTTCCCAACTAAAAACAAGCAATGGCTTTTTTCTCCAAAAACAAATGACACCTGCCCTCTACAGTCGTCCCAGGTGGCGGCACGAGTACCTTGACATTATTAGCCAAATACTATACATTTGTCATTCCCACAACAGGCATTCCCAACACAAATTTGGCTGTGATGGTAATGCCAGGATGTGGTGGAAATGACTAGATGCTTTACCTCACCAGTCATGTCCCTATAGAAAACTTGCAAATCCAAGAAAATCATTGATATTGATGCAGAACATGCTCTCATCAACACAATGAGCTCCGGTGGCCCCAACAGATTATTTTGGCCAATGAGAGATGACATCATATGGTATCGATCAAGGAACGTCCCGGACAGATTAAATATTGCGATGTAAGCTGCCTATGTTCAACTGAGAAAAACAAACAAAATATGACCGCTCATCTTTTCAGTTGGGGGTAAGACAACAAACATACACAAGAAAAATAAAGAAAAATACAAACATAAAGTAAAAGCAAAGAGAAAAAAACTTTTACATTTTCTTCCAAATAGCTATTCCAAATAGCTGTTCCCATTTACTACATTGAATTTTATACGGTCACAAGCGGAAAAAAATATGTTCTGTGGTTTCTACACTCACCAAGCACTTTATAAGGAACATTTTTACTTAATTACACCTACTAATTCATGTGATTATATAAATAGCCAAATGTGTGGCAACAGTGCAATGATACAATCATGTAGATATGGGTCAGGAGCTTCAGTTAATGTTCAGATCAACCATCAGAATGGCGAATAAATCTGATCTAAGTAACTTTGACCATGGAATGATTGTTGGTGCCAGACAGGGTGGTTTGAGTATCTCCGAAACTGCTGATTTCCTGGGATTTTCACACACATTATCTAGAGTTTGCAGAAAAAAAGGCATCCAGTGAACAGCATTCTTTTTTTCTGCAGGCAAAAACACCTTGTTAATGAGAGAGGTCAGTGGAGAATGGCCAGACTGGTGAAAGCTGACAGGAAGGTGACAGTAACGCATTGTAACAGTGGTATGCAGAAGAGCACCTCTAAACATACAATGTGTCAAACCTCTGGCATAGGCTACAGCAGCATACGACCCATAAGTCCGAATAAATACCTAATAAAGTGCTCATTGAGTGTAGGTCCTAAATATATCATTTCTGCAGATTTTCAGTACTTGATGCATTTCAGGTGATTCTTGACAAAGTGGAGGTACATTTTCTTGGTGGTCTCACTCTTGGGTGGATATCGGTATTTGTGATATTGGGGATGTTGCATCTGCCCTCGTTTAAACTGGTGGCCGGTGGAGATTATGGGACAACTTGCCACAAGCAGCTGTCCCAGTCCATCGATGAAGAAGTCTGCCAAACAAAGACAGCAGAGGAGTAAGGAGATGGGGAAAAAGAAACAAGGGAGATTATTTGTGGTGAAGAGTAGGGAAAGGTCCCTCATCTGAAAAAAGATGAAGATCAGACTCAGTCTGCCACAGAGATGGTCAGCATTACCTCTTGTGGTCTGAGTGTTAAATATAAACATGAAATATAAATACAGGAATTAAATATCTGCACAATTTATGCACATCTAGACCTAGACTGGGTCGTAACATACATTTTGGCTTGTCCGGGATCGGCTTCAAAAGTATTAAAGGAAAAATAATGAAGCAAAATAACAAATGATGACTCAATCGAAGGATGCAATTCAGCTGGATACACTAACTGACTAGAGGCACTACATGGCAAGCAGAGGGGCAAAGCAGAGTCAGGGTGGGTGGACTGGGTCTGGCTCGAGTGATGCACTGGGGTGAGCAAAACCAAACATGAAAAGTGGTTAGGCAAGAGTCGAATTAGCAATGGCCATACACAAAATCCAAGGGTTCGCAGAGCTAGTCTACCGAGATCAGTACAACCAGCTTTTAAAATAATTCAATTTCTGGCAAACTGGAAGTAAAACAAAGATAATTGTACATCCACCAAAGAGGCATAACTGCAAACACCAAAGCTTACGACAGAGGTAGTGAATACTAACATATTTAATTTTTCTTTTTGTCCAACTAATCAGTGAGTGGCATTGGCATAACAAGCGAGAGGTCCTCCATTGCCTGGATTCATCTCAATCAATACCCCTCAATCAATACCCCTTTCTCTTTCTGCTGGTGCCAAGCAGCCAAAAGAAATGCCATGCTATGATTGGCCTATGCAGCCCCTGAGAAGACATCATCCAAAATACTGGACTGGCGGACAGTAAATACAACAGATGGAAGTCCTTTGTCACATGCTTGCAATGCCAGGAGGGAATGACAAGGCTTCGGAAAGGACACAAAACCTGAATGCCTGAAAAGCTGAATTTTCTTGAGCAAGAAAACATCAGCGGATCCATTCTGAAAAAAAATTTCCGGAAAGCCTTACATATAAATGATTGACCTGTGGATCCACCTCTTCCCATCTGCTAGGCATCAGCCACATTTGTAACTGATGTGGCTTCAAACTGACATTTACAGGAACAAGGACATTCCATCTGCCTAATTCTTTTCTTTTTCTTGCCACTTTTCCTAGCATCTGCCAATGGGTGGAGTTTTGATTAGAAAAAGGAGAAAATGAGCCCAGGGTCTCTGCTGTTTCCAGATTCAAATACACCCCTGGCTCCCAACTAAAGCAAATTTTACAGATTACCTGACGCTTGGCCTTACCTGAGTGACCCACTCTTTTCAGCAGTGGGTCGAAGCCCACCTTCCGCACCGCGTCAGTCCGAGCCAGGAAGAAGTTGATCACCACAGAAGTGAAGAAGCAATCTGGGAATCCTGGAATTGGCTGGTAGGTCCCTTTCACTTTACGCAAACAGCCACCTTCCTCATCTCCATCCTCGAGGACCAACATGTGAGAAAACGTGGTTGAGCGTACTGAACCACCCACCTGCCGAAATAGGAAAGGATTAAAAAATATTTTTATCTCATTATCACTGCACAGCTCAGGTATGTAATTTTTTTTCAAATGCATTCACTGTACAGTATCTCATTATCACTGTACTGTATCTCATTATCACTGTACAGCCCAGGTATCTCTATCACTGTACTGTATGTCATTATCACTGTACAGTATCTCATTATCACTGTACTGTATCTCATTATCACTGTACAGTATCTCATTATCACTGTACTGTATCTCATTATCACTGTACATCCCAGGTATCTCAACTGGCAACTGTATGCTATATGGCAACTGTAGGCAAAAGATGGTTAATTGTTATGTCATTGTTATAGCAGTACTTGTTATCACTGTTTGAAGAGAATAGATGTCCACTACTTCATTCTTTGGCAGAAATGTATTTCTTACCACATCCAGTTCAGGCATAGACTCCATGATTTCTACAAATTTCTCAATCTTGGTTTTGTCTGTGAACTCAAAGTCGTCATCCACCCACAGAAAGTACTTTGTGGTGACCTGAGAAATGACAAGGTTCCTTCCAGCAAACCAACCCTACAGCGTAAAAACAGAGAACTGCATTAGGATGGGGGTTGTCTTTATTTCTTCAACAACATGAACCAATATTTGGGGTATCCTTACAGTAAAACTAATATACTGTATGCATTCACTCAAATTAGGGTTGGCAATGAATGACAGCCATTAAAAATGGTTGAGACATTGTGATGTGAAAGGTGATGTTTATAAAGATTTTACATAAGTCAAACAACAGTGCATTTTAATAAAACTTATAATGAACAAGTGGTATTTTATTTGTAGATACAATGACATAGTTACTGCTTTGCATCCCTTTGTTGAAAAAAAAAGCAAGAAGCTAAGCTTTTAAATTGACAAACGGTAGTCTAACATGAAGTAGTCAGCTAAAATTGCACGACACTGTTACAAAAAACTGGAACAGCGGCATTTGCCGTTGAAAAATGCCATGTTGGAGATCACAGAACATGGCAAAGTCATCTTGCAGCATATTGGACAGCACAATCCAAACCTAAATGAACATTTAATTTGCCTACATAGGGTAAGAGTTTACTTCACAGCTGACGTTACCTTTGATTGACCAATTACCTTCTGGACCCCCTAACAATGTTACTTTCCTCTTCTCCCCACTCTGGGCGTCTGCCCGGAGCACTAGCCCAACTTTTCCTGCGCACCCCCTCCTGGCCCGGAGCTCCAGCCTAAGACCAGCCGTACAAATCCCTCCTGCCACTGCTGATTCAGCTGTAGCATCAAGCCTGTCCCCTTGCCTGACAGTGCCACCCATTGGTGTTCCTGCCATCCCTCAACCTCATCTGGGCTTCAAGTTATTGGACATTTATGTAGTTTTATTAATCTGGTTTCGTTTAAAACCATTGTTTCTACAAACCGGTGTCCAGCAGCAGATGGGTTCCCCGACTGAGTCAGGTTCTGCTCAAGGTTTCTTCCTGTCGCCAGGGAGTTTTTCCTTGCCACTGTTGCCCTAGGCGTACTCGTGGGGCCGGGTTTCTCTGTAAAGCTGCTTTGCGACAAAGGCCCTTTGTAAAAAGCGCTATACAAATAAAAATTGATTGACTTAATTGAATGACCTTTATGTAGCAGACCTATCCAGAGTGATGCACAACAATGTACAATGTATGTTGCTCTGGGTGGGGCCGACTAATGCATATGCCAATTACACCTGATCGGTATGTGCAATACAGCAGCCCGTAACATCCCCACACCCAGGAGTAGCCTAACGTGAAAACATCAGTGCACATAATTATAGAGTGACCGAGAACCAAAGTACAATTTCTAAATAAATACCCATAATATATTGATTATAGCTTGCATTGAAGGGTACCAATTTGGTGCGATGCTCATGTGTTATCACTTTTATAATATTCAGCAAGGCTAAATAAATCCACTTCATAGAGTACCGATGTAGTCATTGCCCACTCCAATGGTTCCGAAAGAGATTTTCCCATTCATTTTTGCCATAGACATTTCTATGACCTGTAGACCAGCTTGTCAATGCAAATATTTAATGATCCAATCATGTGGCAGCAACTAAAAGCATGCAGATGTGGTCAAGCGCTTCAGCTGTTTTTCAGATCAAATGTCAAAATGGGGAATAAATGTGATCAAAGTGACTTTGACCGTAGAATGGTTGTCGGTGCCAGACTGGGTGGTTTGAGTTTCTCAGAAACTGCTGATCTCCTGGGATTTTCATGCACAACAGTATTTAGAGTTTGCAGAGAATGGTGCGAAAAACATCCAGTGAGAAGCAGTTCAACAGGCAAAAATGCCTTTTTAAGGAAGGACCAGACTGTTCACAGCAGGAAGGAGACAGTAACGCAAATAACCACACAAATAACCACTCAAATAACCACTCAAATAACCGTTCAATTAACCGCTCAAACAATCGTTCAAATAACTGCTCAAACAACCACTCAAACAACCACTCAAACAACCGCTCAAATAACCGCTCAAACAACCACTCAAACAACCACTCAAACAACTGCTCAAATAACCGCTCAAACAACTGCTCAAACAACCGCTCAAATAACCACTCAAACAACCGCTCAAACAACCACTCAAACAACCGCTCAAACAACCGCTCAAACAACCGCTCAAATAACCATTATTTGGGCTATTGGAAGTGTTATGGTATTGTATGTTAAACTTCCCAACTTGGGGTATTGATAAAACAGTAAAACATATTAGGTGACTTGACTAATAGAAATAATGCTATGAAGGAAGCATAATAAAAATGAGGTCTACATTTGTCAGCATGTAAAGAGAGAACTGCAACACACATAATTAAATGTATAAACCCTTCCAGCATCTCTTCTAAAATCTGTACCTGGGCAGGTGGCATGAAGTACTGCTCAATGTTGGTGCCGTTCACTTTCTGTGGGTTGAAGCTGTCATCCGCAATGATGATTGTGATGTTTTTGTAAAACTTTCTAATACTTCTGATGAGATGGTTCAGTTCAGGGTACCTCAGGAAGGTCTTTGTTGTGATGGTTACTTGCGACTGGATATCTGTAACAAGAATCAAGATCTGCATTCTATAAAAACACAATATGGAGAACGAGCCAAGCATTTCCTCATTTACCAACATGGAGCTTTTGAATAGGATTTCAGAACATTACATTACATTACATTACAAGGCATTTAGCAGACGCTCTTATCCAGAGCGACGTACAACAAAGTGCAGATCAAACACAAGTATAGGTGCGAAGAGGACCTGAGAGGACAGTACGGTTCCGAGTCCTAGTGTGACCATACAGATACAATCGGAACCCTTGAAGAACAACACAACAGTTTTTTTCCAAGGTTCTGTAAGAAAAAGATAGTTTATTATTTTGTTGTTATTTACTTCCCAAATTACAGTGAAGTGAAATTAGGCTTCCAATGCAAAGAAAAGTTTTTTACTCAAACAAACAAAGCAGAGGATTGTAGGGTGACAATGGTGCCACGCCGCTGGGTGCCTCCAACTCTTCCAAACAGCAAAATTATTGTTGATATAAAATCTATGCTTTAAAATAAATAAAGGAAGCACACCAAGTGCAGTATTAATAAAAGGATTGTTTGAAACACGTTCCAGCAAATACTGACTTTGAATCCAACAAGGTTGTTGCGTTCAGGCCGCACCGTAACAAAACCTGAGGACACTGCTGAGATTATTCAAAATGCCATGAATGAATGCACTGATCTGAGAGAACAAATTAAAGACAGTGACAAAAAAACTGAGCAGCGTATGCTCCAACCGACACGCTCTGAAAAGAACAGAAAAGCTCCAATACACTCATGGGCATATTAGGATTTTTACTTTATTACACCTACGTATTACTTTGATTATCTAATCAGCCAATTGTGTGGCAGCATACAATTTACATTTTTTGTCATTTGGCAGACGCTTTTAATCCAAAGTGACTGAAAAGCGGATAGGGCCTTCCACAGGTTGAAAGCATCAAATCCATAACTAGTAAAACAAGAGTTATTCAAAACAAAAAGACAACAGTCATCATAAGTGCAATTTTTTATTTCTTTATTTGTAAAATTATTATTAAGGGTTAGACAAAAGGGATATCGGAAGGGGGGAGGAATCAGGAGGGAGGACTAAGGTATGAAAAAGTGTGTTTTAAGCCTGAGTCGAAATATGGGGAAGGATTCTGCTGTCCTGACAGTGGTAGGCAAGTCATTCCACCACTGAGGAACCAGAATGGAAAACAGGCATGAACGTGCAGCTCAACCGCCTGGTGCTCGTAGTGAGGGAACCACAAAGCAACGAGCTGGCAGACCGGAGTGGTCTAGCTGGGGAGTAGGGAGTGATTAAGGATTGTATGTAAGGAGGGGCATTCCCCTTAGCAGCCTGGAAGGCCAACACTAGGGCCTTGAGGAGCAATAGGAAGCCAGTGGTGGCCAATGAGGAGTGACCTGGGCTGACTGGTGGTCAGGCGGGCTGCATCATTCTGGACCAGCTGGAGGGGCTTGATGGCACAAACTAGGAGACCGGCCAGGCATACAATCATGTAGATAGGGCTCAGGAGCTTCAGTTAAATGTTCACATCAACTAACAGAATGGGGGAAAAGTGACTTCGACCGTAGAATGATTGTTGGGTGACAGGGTGATTTGAGTATCTCAGAAACTGCTGATCTCCTGGGATATTCACACAGTAGTGCCGGCCTGTCAACTGCATCCGCCGAATTTGAATTGCAGTGGCTTATTTTATCTGTCCTTGTCTCTTTGGTACATAACTGACCCTGATCAATAGATGTCTGCCATCTTTCACGACATTCCAACCCGTGAAATGAGCCAGGAGTTTGGCGGCTCCCAAAGGATTCTTCAGCAAGGAAACACGGAACATGTGACGTAGAAATGATCGACCTGTCCTGGCACATTGTCCTTGCATCCTCTACTTGCAACCTCCGATGGGTGGAGCTAGGCATGAGTGAAGGATGCAAGGAGGTAAAAATTAGTGATTGGAAACAGCCTATCACACTCCACTCCTGCCTGACAGCATTGGAAACAGCCTATCACACTCCACTCCTGCCTGGCAGCATTGGAAACAGCCTATCACACTCCACTCCTGCCTGACAGCATTGGAAACAGCCTATCACACTCCACTCCTGCCTGACAGCATTGGAAACAGCCTATCATACTCCACTCCTGCCTGACAGCATTGGAAACAGCCTATCACACTCCACTCCTGCCTGACAGCATTGGAAACAGCCTATCACACTCCACTCCTGCCTGGCAGCATTGGAAACAGCCTATCACACTCCACTCCTGCCTGACAGCATTGGAAACAGCCTATCACACTCCACTCCTGCCTGACAGCATTGGAAACAGCCTATCATACTCCACTCCTGCCTGACAGCATTGGAAACAGCCTATCACACTCCACTCCTGCCTGACAGCATTGGAAACAGCCTATCACACTCCACTCCTGCCTGGCAGAAGGCTGCCATCTTAGCTCTTACTTTCCCACTGGCACTGGAAATGGAGGATGGCAAATGTCGACCTAGATTCACCTCATTTTCCTTAAACAAGCCAAGTTATTTTAAATGAATATTTTATTTAGAATGCCAATGTTGACTGATAACGTCATCTGTAATCATAAGTGAATGTGTTTACGAACTGTGTATTCTTATTACTGTAATTAATTGCAAAGGAGTAAAGTTGGATTGCCTTACCCTCCCCGAAGGCGTACAGAACTGGTACTGTCGGCTGCTGGATCACAACAGGGAAGATGGCCTTGTACTGCCCAAACGTGAAGTGTACTGGTAAAGAATTTTTAGAAATTGTTATTTTAATAAATTAGATGAACACTGAAAGCAAGCATTTTGGATTATCAATAGTTGCAAACACCCAGTGCATTGATCCAAATCCAAATAGTATACTCAAAGATTTGTTATGGAGAGTGGCTTACCCAGATCTCCAGACTTGATGCTGTACACAGTGCTTCTGTAGGAGACCCGACCCAGCAGGTCATTGAGAGACTGCAGGCTGGAGGCAGAAATGGAGAGCGCCTTCTCACCCTGCCCCTTCACTTTGCCCTTTTCCTGAAGACTTTCCACTGCCAGGACCCCACTGCTCACACTCAGTGTCACCTGCACGTTGAGAAAGAAGTTTATATTTTTAACAATTTATGAATGTCTCAATCAATGTGGTGGCATACAATAGCATTCCAATCATCACATGTGTTAATAATATACATTTTATATTTGTATGTCAAATTATGATTCAACAAAAGTAACTGCATTGTCTGAATTGAGAGGTCATGTGGCTTTTCAAAGCCAAAATATTATTGACACATGCATGACCATGAGTTGGAATGCCTATTCAACTAAATATGATATTAGCCAAGTTTTCCCAAAAAATCAAATATGAGACTAAGTAAGATGGTTTCTGCTTACCTGGTAATTTTGTTTTTGTACAGAATTTACACTTAAACCTGTAACAAAGAAAATGTAAATACGTTTCCTAAATCTTGGAGAAAGAGCTTCAGGCACTGTACAAAATAATACATGTTTAAGTGTGTAATGGAGATCTAGCTGATGATTGTGAAATTACCCTGATAGCTGGTGATGTAAATGTTACAATGTTTACTGTGTTTACTGTCCTAAAAGGTTTTAGTCCTCAGATATCATTTGAATTAGAGTTGCATTATTGAACACAATAATCTCTTTATCAAGTCCCTTCTCAAACAATGATCCCAATTGACACAACCTCAATAAGTAATTGCCATTCATTAAGCACAGATTATGATAGACATAGATATATTTACAAGCAACACTCAAACTTTAAATTCAGTTTGATGACCTACAACCATGGAAATAACAATAGTTTCTTATATCCATCCATCCATCCATCCATTATCTTAACCCGCTTATCCTGAACAGGGTTGCAGGGGGGCTGGAGCCTATCCCAGCATACATTGGGCGAAAGGCAGGAATACACCCTGGACAGGTCGCCAGTCCATCGCAGGGCACACACACCATTCACTCATACACTCATACACTCATACCTACGGGCAATTTAGACTCTCCAATCAGCCTAACCTGCATGTCTTTGGACTGTGGGAGGAAACCGGAGTACCCGGAGGAAACCCACGCAGACACGGGGAGAACATGCAAACTTCACACAGAGAGGCCCCGGCCGACGGGGATTTGAACCCTCCTTGCTGTGAGGCGGCAGTGCTACCCACTGCACCATCTGTGCCGCCTAGTTTCTTTTATGACAAACAAAAATGGACAAAGAAATTGGGTTGTGGCCCTTTGACACAGCTGAACCATCCTCCCTGAACTTTGTGAATTTGAGTAGCCCTGCTTAAAAGATTAGGTTGCAGTACCTGGAATGACACTCTTTTTGAGAGGACTGACAACAAATCCTTGGATTGGATATTGCAGAGGGGAGTTTGGTGGAGCCAACAGAAACTGGTTTAGCATTGACTTTTTCCTGTAAGAGACAGAAAATTATTTTGTTACACCTGAACATATACAGTTTTATATACCAATGTAATGTATAAACTGGACAGACTTGGGTAGAGTCGACAAAAAGTGTACTCAAGTATAAGCATAAATGAATTACTTTTAATTACAAAAAGTAATTAAAAGTAGAAGTAGTCATTCAAATCGCTACTTGAGGAAGATTAAGAAAGTATGTACTGAAAAAGTTACTCATGTAGCCAGTTACTTGTTAGGATCTGATTTAAAAATTAAAGTATCTTATATTTCCACTTACCCAGAATACAATCTATCCATCTGGATAGTTTTGCTGAGATATGATGTATGTTGTAGATTTGCCAAATTTTTAGATGCAGTTCGCTATTATATAACGGACCTCTATGGACCTCTCCTTTTCTGCTAATCAATGTGCCAATTTATAGTTAATCATAACATTTATAGTATCTCAAAAAGGCATTTTGATCCAGAACTATTTATTTTATTGTCAGGACTCACTGTGTCAGCATAAGGTTCCGCCAAAGCACACCAGTATTCTGGGGCAAAGTGTAATTGTTTCGATCAGTGCTTTAGCAAGCTGTTTGCTGAGCTTGGCTTGCATATCGAAATACCATATAAAGTGTACATTAGCCAGCTGTGAATATTAGTTAGTGAAATTGTGCCAAGACAACATAGAAACTCCCCTCCTTGCAATGTTGGGAAACAAAGACATGAACCTGATTTACAGTGCAGTCCATAAGTATTTGGACAGTGACACATTTTTGTTGTTGTTTCGCTCTGTACTCCAGCAAACACTTGAAATATAGTAATCACCATGTTGTTAAAGTGCAGACATTCAGCTTTAAGGGTTTTTACATCCACAAAGTCATCATATTCAATATTTCATTTTGCAATTAATGATTGCCTGGAGACATCACATCTCCTGGTTGTTTCAGGGGCTATTTGCCTTCAGTCTGGCCTTCAGCAAGTGAAATGCATGTTCAGTTGGATTGAAGATAGGTGATTTGACTTTTCCCATCAAGAACATGCCAGTTTTTGTCCCTAAAAAAAACTTCTTGCTTGCTTTGGCTGTATGTTTTTGATCACTATCCTGCTCTCATGATGACACGTCATCCAAAAGATTTGAGGCTTGTGCTTGGATCTGAGCAGACAAGATATTTCTGTACATGCCATCAGCAATGACATCATCAATGAACACAGACAGTGTCAGTGGGAACTAAACATGCCCTAGCCATAACACTACCTCCACCATGTTTGACAGATGAAGTGCTTTGGATCATGACTCGTTCACTTTCCTCTTTCCATCACTCTGGTAGAGGTTGATCTGCGTCTCATCTGTCCATAACACAGTTAGAAATTAATTAAATTATTATTAATTGTCCTTGAGGCTTGCCAGCTGGCTTCATCTTGTGGTGAACGCCTTGATGTTAAGCTGAAGCAATCTTCTCTTGATTGTCGTCTTTGACACATCTATGCCTACATGCTGGAGAGTGCTATTGATCTGTTACAAAGGGATTTTCATTCACCATTCAAAGGATTCTTCTGTCATCCACTACACTGGTCTTCCCTGGCCTACCAGGTCGTTTGCCAGTGCTGAGCTCACCAGTGTGTTCTCGCTTAACAATCTACCAAACAGTAGGTTTTGACACACCTCATTTTTTGCCTATGTCTCTGATATTTACTGTTGTTGCCTCATGTTGACTCCAAATGTAGCTCTTTTATTCATGAACATTTGAGCAACCAGTTGTCCAATTACTTTTGGTCCTGTAAAATGGCAACAATTCCTGCACTATATGGATGTAAAATCCCTAAAACAAAAGCTAAAAGTCTGCAATTTAACTTCATAGTAATTGTTTTATTTAAATTTAAATAATTAAAAGAATCTATTTGGTTGTTGATTCAAAGAGAATATTTGATTGATTCTTCAGCATCCCGCCCAGTGGTACATGTTGTTTGAAGTAGACCACCATAGTTACAGTACCCATAGCAGGTATTCATGCATTGTGTGTTGGAAGCCTTGTCAATGCATAGGTCAAGATAATGTTCTCGGTGCTTCTGTTACATACCGTCCCGGAACACTTCGCTGAATCAATGCAAGTAATCAGTGATAGAACAGAGAGGCGGAGTTACAGAGCAGAATTGAAACTGGAGATATCGTTAGTGTGTTAGTTTACGTAATTAAATCTAATTAGTCAGTTAGTGTGTTAATATAATTAGTACTGTGCAATATCTATATTAGTTGTTATTAGTAAATTAGTGCTATCTACAACATGAACTAGTGAAAATGCAAGAAGTAAGAAAAAGCGAGGCTGAGAAGGAATCGTCAAAAACCCGGAAAATTCCAAAACCACCCGAATAGTGCAGCACGCAGACAGGGGAGTGATTGGGGTCAGAAACATACAAACACAGACATAACAGAGGAAGACAAATGCAATGAACTGTAGTGGATGACAGATAACCAGATATGAATAATAATAAATAACAAGAAGAACAAATAAACTAACAGACTAAAATCAGAAACATTACAGCTTATGTGAATTTCCTGTCTTTTTCGGCTTTTGCCAATCATTATCTCTTCTTTAAAACGAAGTTCTTGGGTTGATATTCATGGAAAGTCAGTGTTTTAGGGTGTCTGTTGTTGCACTGAAATGACCTATTGTACTTTTAAGTCAATGACAGTCGCTTTCTAGGGGTATTTAAGATTTGGCCAGGTGGTTGAATTAATCAACAAGTCACAGTACGATGGCAGAAGCAACCAACAACAGTAATACAATGTTTTTTAGCTATTTCAAAATGTAGTCCTAAAAATTCTAATCATTTGCAAACAGATGTAGAAAGTATGATATTACAGTTTTTTACGTAATTCTGACCCATGTAGAAAGCTCCAGGTAGTTCCACCATTCATGCTTTGAAATGATTGGGGCATGTCTATCTAATAAACCTATCGGTAGCAACCCAGAACAAACACCTGATAAAGTTCAGTCTGGAATACCCAGTCACGATAGTTCCTACCAGAGGTGCGTTCAAGACAGCAAACATTCAAGGAAAACTATGTTTGTAGCAAAGTTACAGTTGAATGATTTTAAATGAACATTTCATTTGGTGTGCCACCAACGCATTTCAAATAAAAATGAATGCAATTTAGATCTTACGATGCCAACTAGCTGATTCGTTGCTGATTTGTGATTTATTTTTTAAGGTAAGAACAACTATTACATTCATTAAAGTGTACATTAAATTAATGGCATTTTGCAGACGCTCTTATCCAGAGCGATTATAGTATGTGTATTATAACAGCAAAATAATTGTCAACTTTAGTTCTCTCTGTATCTTCCCCATTGGGTGCCATTTCAGTTCACGGCGCACTACCTTTTAAAATTGTTTGTGGCAAACATAAAAAAGTTTGAATATATTCGCTAATGTTTGCAATCTTGAATGCACCCCAATCACACCATGACATGATACTAGTTAAGTAGATATATCCTTAATCTATGTTCAGAACACGTTCAGTCAACAGTCTCTTGCTATGCACAAGAGAGAAGTGAGGAAAAAAGCAGCAGGCAGTACCTTTTTAGTAATCTAAGGGGGAGGAACCAGGGAGGAACTGGCCTATCATGAAACTCTTATGTACGACACTGAGAACCCAAAAGCAGACCAAGGTATTATCCAAAAGATGTTTAATGAGTCCAAGTTCAAAGCCAAGAGATCCACAGACAATGCCCAAAACAGTAGTACAATAAAACAAGCAAAAGGTCAAAATCCAGGGAGTCAGAAAGGCGAAGATACAAAAGGGCTGAGGCAAAAATCAGAGTCGAAAAAACCAAGCAAATAATCAAAAACCAAATTAACAGATGGGTAACCAAAACAAGAGGGCAAGGCAAACTCGGAAAACAAATGGGGTGTCATAAGAAATCTCAATAATACAAAGAACTCAGCACTGAAAATGATCAACGTTCTGACAAAGTACACAGCAGAGACTGAGGTTTAAATACATGAGGGAAGGTGACAATCTAGGACTCGGGAGAAAGGTGGGCTAAACAAATAGACAAATAGACATTGTGCATTCCGGTCTATGGGTGTTTTTGGCTCTCCATTGTGCATTCCAGTCTATAGGTGTTTTTGGCTCTCCATTGTGCATTCCAGTCTATGGGTGTTTTTGGCTCTCCATTGTGCATGTCAGAACGTTGATCAGTTTTAGTGCCGAATAATTCGTAAGCCTAACTCTTGACATTCTTGATAGACACCCCTTTGCCTTTTGATTTCCGAGCCTGCCTTGCCCTTTTGTTTTGTTTGCCTTTCTGCTTTTCTGCTTTTCGACATTCTGCTTTGTTTTCTGGTTTTGATTCTTGCCTTCGTCCCTCTGTACTTTAGCCTTTTGATTTTCTGGATTTTCTCGCCTGTTTTTCGACTATTCTTTTGCCTTTCGTTTTTGTCATTGTATTGGATCTCCTGGCTATGATTTTGGACTATTAAACACGATTTTGGATTATCCTGTGGTCTGCGTTTGGGTTCTCAGAACGGTACATAACACGTACGTCCTATGAGACTGGGCAGCCGGTGATATATAACATCCTCTTTGCTGTTGCATTTAGAACACAAATCTGACCGCACACTCATAATACAATATTATTATTTTTAAGCAATGAAAAGCTGCATATTGATCATTTGCTGATGGTACATAATTTTGTGGTTGCAGAATGATTTAATGCTTTGTTTGCTTATATGAAGCTGCCGCTGCTGCCATCTATGATGAAATGCACTAGCATAGCATTTAGCAGTATACTGGAAATGCAATTCAGCGGGACATCCACATTACTTGATGACCTTTGAAAAATGTATGACCTTTTCGCATAACCATTTCTGTCACAGTTTGTGATTTAAAATGGCATTTCGATGTTTTTATCCAGACTTATTTCTCTCTTAAGTAGGGCCCTATGAAATCCGTTTTATCTTTTGAATTTGAATTTGAATTTTCCTGTTTTCGTATTTCTCGGATTAGAATTTTCTCGTTTTCGGATTTCATATTTTTTTCATATGGATTTACAAAAAAATAATACAAAAGTATGTTTTTAACAACCGTACATCTGCAAACAGTGGCAGTGCAGTTCAGTTCTATGCAGTGCAGTGCAGTGCAATAACGAAATAATTCAATAGTTAAATTATATTTTTTTATTATTTATTTAAAAGAAATCAGAAAAACTGAAAGGGATGTCCTTTAAAAGTTCATGCTTCTACTGACATTACATGACATCTCTGACTGACATTACCATTGTGATACATTTATTTTGACCAACACTATTTAAATCTTGAGTGCAACACAGTAATTCTGAAACGCATGTTACACTGTAGTAACTTACAGTAGTTTGAATAGCAAATTTACCGATGACGATGTTCAGAACACTGTAGTCTCTGTCGTCTGTCATTTCGTCAACAACAACGGACATTTGTCAGAAACTGCTCCATGTGTAACACCCTGGGTAAATGAATCTGCCGTAGTGAGGATTCATTTGCGGGCAACGCTCCCCCCTGCCGGCAGAGCTTCACCATAAATGGCCGGATTTTTCGCAATTTCTGTAATGGGATATTGGCCTCACACATTTCACCAAATTCTCTCCTTACATCAGATGATTTCAGGCTACTGCGGAGTGTTGTCTGAAGTTATTTTGTCTTTGTTCCTTTTGTGAGCCAAGGATCTAATGTGGTTGCTGCACGTATCTTTTCTGGTCCAGTCTACCGAATACTGGCAGTATTGGGGTCATTCTACGAAAACGTGCCATTTCATATCCCTGACACAAAAACTACCTCATAAAGCTATATAAACAACAAAACATTTATAAATTTAGTTGGTATCATTTGGTAAATAAACAGTCTTCACAACAGGCTTTTAAGGAGGATGAAATCAAATTATCTTCAATTGTCAGTTAACCTATAATGCATCTATTTCATTCTTCACCTTTTTGGAAT
This sequence comes from Conger conger, assembly GCF_963514075.1. Classification (NCBI taxonomy): domain Eukaryota; kingdom Metazoa; phylum Chordata; class Actinopteri; order Anguilliformes; family Congridae; genus Conger; species Conger conger. Next base: position 38,538,844 of record NC_083775.1, read on the forward strand.
ATTGAAAAAAATAACATTTTAGTGCTGTCCCTGCGTTTTGCGTCAACCCTGTTACTTTGGATAAACACCCCCCTCAGGGACAATGGACTATCCCAAAAGTGACATAATTTTCAGGAAGTAATATCCTCTGCCTTTTATGAAGATGATGTCGTGAGCCACGGACCCCTTGCCAAGCTCAGACCTCACGTTCCCACGAGCAGTACCTCACCATGAGGTGTCTCGGGGACGAACTCAAGTACTCCGAACGTTCTGGAGCCCTGGTAAGTTCTACTGAACTTCCAACCCAGTCTCGAAGTGAAGGGTGTGATGCAAATCTGGTATTCGATGTCCTGTATTCAATGTATTCCTCTAAAGAATCTTTATCACATATGATTATAGTAAGATATACTTTATTATAATCAATCAAAAGAATAGAGTTATACAGATTACAGTGTAAATATCATCTTTCAGTTTGCTGATCACATGCAAGTTACATATACCCCTTTAGCTCTTTCTAATTTTACCTTTCCACCATGATGTTTAAAAGTCAAGGTACACCCCTCAAATACCCATCATCCTCTTTGGCCTTTACCTTATCTTATGGCTCCCCCATCACGGAGATAAAAGCTACTGAACTTCCATTAATACAATGGGTACGAACACCCCTAAAGTCTACTACTTATTTATATCGTATATAGTATCTTACTAAAAAATAAAAGACATAAAAATGAAAGGAAACTTAAAATGTATTACTTCTATGTACTACTTTTCCTACTTTTACAAGTAATATAGATTATAATTACCACCCATGCCCTAAATATAGCCATCTCGTTTTCTGCGGGATTTGATCCCTCCTCCTTGCTGTTGATGAGCTCTTTGAATAGCTGCATTGGTTTGGGAATCTGGGGCAGGATCAGGACCCAGACTTTCGAAAGACGTGACTTTGCACTTCGTACTTCTCCTGCCTGTTGTATGGGATGTGCACTGGTATGTCTTCGAACACGTCGGGGGTTTTGCAGTGCAGCCGCAGCATATGCCTCTCCTCACTGACACTGAGGTTAGGGGGGGAGGCTTCAGGTTCTTGCGTGGGTCCAGCAGGAAGGTGTTCTGTAGCGTGGAGGAACCCCGCGTCCCGTCTGTTGGCCTCCAGGTGCAGTTCACGGCTCCAAGCATGTCGTAAAAGCCCTTTAACTCTTTCACCAGCTTTTCTGTATGATGAGGGATGCGCATGAACACCTCTTCGACATCAGTCCCGCTGCCACAACTCTTGGGCTGAGTCCGCACCGCGTACGTCACTCCTCTCTCCATATCCATATCCTGGAGTGGCGCGCAGAGGGAGCGCGCCACTCCAGCTTGACTACAGCTGTCTTGCGTTACTCTCTCCTCAACAGCCCATAGATATCTTGTGAAGCTAAATTCTAAGATGCTATCCTAAGGTCTAAAAGCTTATTCCTTATATATCTTTTTTGCTTAACATTTTGCATATGTTAAGTAAAATATAACAATACCCCCCTTAAGTAGTTAGGATATGATTATAAACACATTAGTTTGTTTTCACGATTTTTTCCTAAAAACTAAGATACAGTGACTGGGCAGATTGGATGTATTCATCCATGTAAAAAAAAACATATTCCTCATTATTTTAATTGATAAACACTCTTAATGTCAACAGGGATGATGTATCTTTCATAATATACCAGATTTATTATGAGTATGATTCAAATAATTTTAAATACAATTTGATGTGTGTAACAGGGTTGACAAAACACACTTGTGCATGTTGATTATTTTAAGAAAATAAATAAGTAAGATAGCCTGAGATAGCACCACATATTTTTCTGACAGGTAAGGGTCTACTTAATCCAAATAAATCCTTAAACACAACAAAAACAATACTTTGAAAATCTGATTTTCAGAATGCAAAATGGCACGTTTTCTTAGTATGACCCATTTGCAAATTAATATTCCACCTGATTCATGGTAATCTCCCGGATACTGCTCTGCCCTGCGCTCAAATTGCTGTTTCGAAGCTTTCTTGTAGATTTTCATAACGGCAGTGTTTTGTACATTTTCTCCTCAGCTAGCTATGATCTCACTGATGTCTTATTTGACATGGCTGTATTGGAACCGGCACGCTACCCTAGTTAAACGTGCGTTGTAGCATCACAAAACGTGCTAACGTGGCCTATGTATTGTTAATGCCTGTGCTTTTAAAGTCACAGTGAAGATGAACTCATTCCGTACCATTCAGCAATAACTCCAATGCCACTTTTCAACCGAAATTTTTATTAACCAATAACCAAAAGCTAACAGCACAGCACATGTTTTATGCGTCACAGCTAGCGGTTCTGTGTGAAGGGATCCCAGGCTAGTCAATGCTACTGCTACCAGAAAATAAATGTAAAGCTACGACAATTAAAATAAACAATAAAATACAATACAATAAAAATTACAAACGAGAATACCAGCTATAACAAGACTAACAACACTTGCAGCGACTGCGGATGTAAGGTCTTAAATTTCTCCTCATTAAGTTCAATTTAATGAAGATGAAGGATGAAGGTGAAGATGATGAAGGAAATTATCTGAATACCAGTTAACCATTTATGGAACAAGGTACCCTGGAAAGTCCGTTCACCTATGCAGAGGCTTCAGGAGTTCCCCGAACAAAGACAGACAAACATATATATAGTATCATATCTTCTCCTCCTTCTTACTAATGAACCAATGACCCACAGTGACACCCTTCTACTTATGCATTCTTATGGTCAGTGAACAATTCCGATGAAATTCTGCTTGCTTTATACTCAGTTCCTATCACATATGCTAGAAGGCACTTATGATGAAGTTTCAAGGTTGTTCATTTCCATATTCTGCTAACCACTGAATGAACATGTCCTGTTATTCACTTTCCCAGCTTCCCCTGGGTTGTTATGACCAGTTCCCAGTCTATGTGATGGGAATGTCCTTCAGCTTGGCCTGGGAAGGTATCTCCGTTCACCTACTTTCAGTCCTTCAGTATTGCACAGCTGAAGTTTTTTTTTTTTTTTTTTTTTTACATAATCCTACATTGCTTACTTCCACACGATATATACAACTGCATTAAGTAGACAACTTATAATGTATTACACAAACAAGTAATAGCCATCAGCAACCACTATAAAAATAGACTTAAAAAAGCATTCTTTTTTTCATATACATTTATTTTCAGGGATAAAAAAAAAAACTATTAATTTCTCCTATAGATTCTCCTATTAATTTCTCCTCAGATTTTCTGATCCGGAAGTTGAGAAAATGCTGATGAACCGTAGGTATTTCCAAAGGGAATGACAACGTGACTTTTGAGGCCTATTGTCATCGTACCACCCAGCCCTCTACAGGTCCGCTCACCTGTGCTTTTATATAAATGCTCTCCATTACTATTTTATACTGTTGGGCACCTTGTTTTATTCCTACCAATCACATTAAAGCTCACTCACCTGGTCTGATAGCTTTTGTACTGCTCAGCTCTCTGTCTAATAATGACATCCAGCTCATCTGGGTTCAAGAAACTGCTCAAATTTAAGGTTCCCTTCGGACAGGAGCATGCCTTTTGCTGATAGGTGATATTAGGCATGGGGTTGTAGATCCTACAAAAACACAGCATGTATTAGAACTTGACTGAATGTGACAAAGTTCAGAGAAACAACATCTCGTCATTCATGATGGCATACACTAAATATTTCCTATTTCTTAAGTATGGTTCCCCTTGAACAGTTTTCCAATTTTGTTGCCTCATAGCATGTAACATGATATTTGTAATCTGAATGAATATTTGAGGTTCACATATCTACTGTGGTGTCAAAGTAATACAAGATAAATTAATTGTCTGGTGCAAACAAGGGGAGTAGAGATTGATTGCCAGTATATTCCGCAATACAGAAATGTAATATACTGAAAATGCATTTGAATGAAAAAGTTATTTAAAGGCATACTATGCAAGATTTTCATATTACAGATATTATGGAACAAACATGCTCAGTTATTACTATGATGCACTGGAAGCCTGAATCTGTGTTCACTTCTGCTCAGTACCTTCCTTGTCTATTTGTATCTGTTATTCGAAAAACTGTTCAGGCCTCTTCTGGGCAACTGTATAGACCAGACCGGGGAATCCGGGTACTTTGAAGTACACGCTCCTTCTTGGGGTTAAGTATAATATTGCGGGAATAAGATATTTTACCGAATTTAGCTATATCTTTTGAAAACAATATATTTTTATTATATGTCCGACAAGCTGAAAGTATTTTGATAATTTCCATACCAAATTCATATTTTTATGATGAGTAGTTTTTGTGAACGACAGCTTTGTTTAACTCCTGCGGCAGTCTCCATTGCACTTGCTCTATCGCCAAGTTCAATTCAGCTTTGTACATCAGCTGGCTGGCCATGACAGCTGGGTCCCACTGCACATAACTAACATTACTGCTTATATTTTCGGGAGATTCTACCAGCGTATTTCTTCTCCTAGGCAGAGATGTCAATGTCGTTGTCAATGACGTCGACCATATAATTTGGTCAATTAGGATATTCATAACCGACGCATCGTATTGTTTTGAACATGGTGGCGGCAAAACCAGCTGAAAGAGAGTTTATCCAAAAAATCAGAGCATCCAAAGTGTGGGAATTCTTGAAGCAAAAACCCAATAATGTGGTGCTTTGCACACTGTGTTGTGCAAAGACGAAGCGGCAGATCACAGCAGCATGACGGCCTTGCACGAACGCCTTAAAAGAAAGGATCCAGTAGCTGTGATGCTAGGTTATCTAGCTTGCTGTTGTTATGTACAGGTGCATCTCAAAAAATTAGAATATCGTGGAAAAGTTTTTTTTTCTTCCCGTAATTTAATTTAAAAAGTGAAACTTTCATATATTCTAGATTCATTATAGAGAAAATAAAATATTTAAATCCTTTTTTTGCTTTAATCTTGATGATTACGGCTTACAGCTCAAATCCAGTATCTCAAAATATTAGAATATTACATAAGAAAAAATATTTTAAAAAAAGGATTTATAATACAGAAATGTCGACCTTCTGAAAAGTATGTTCATTTATGCACTCAATACTTGGTCGGGCAATCATAGGAAGACTACTTGATAGGACGACTTGATAGTTGTCCAGAAGACACTCATTGACATCCTCCACAAGGAGGGAAACCACAGAAGGTCATTGCTGAAAGGGCTGGCTGTTCGCAGAGTGCTGTATCATGGAAAGTTGAGTGGAAGGGAAAGGTGTCGTAGGAAAGGTTGCACAAGCAACAGAGATGCCCGCAGCCTTGACAGGATTGTCAAGCAAAGCCAATTTTGGAGCACTTCATGCTTCCGTCTGCTGACAAGCTTTATGGAGATGCTGATTTCCTTTTCCAGCAAGACTTCCAGCAACTGCAAGTAACTGGTTTTGTAGGGGAAAATTCACAGAACAAAAGATCTCCCTCCTAAAAGCATGATAAAAAATCACAAGTGACCTTAGTGAGCAGGCTGGTTCCTCCAAAACTCTCGACGATGTGTGCTAAAAGTTTATCAATATATCTGTATTAAAGTATGATATGTACCCTGTATAGTTTCAAACTGATTAACTGCTAAATTGTGCTAGAATTACACAGCAGCCAGCTGTCAAAGACACAGGCAGAGCAAGATATGACTGTACAGCTGATTTCTCCGGGACTCTCTGTGTTTTATGCCAGAAGTGTATCTATTTGACCTAGAACCTTAATTATAGCTGAGCTTATGAAAACGCAAGAAACCACAGTGAAAACTGTTGAAATGAGAGCAAAGAATGCTACGTACATTTACTCCCTTAGAAGAGAATAATTAATCAAATGTTTAGTATGTCTGTATATTAGAAAAGTATATTAGAAGTGAATATTAATGAAATGTTTAGTTTGTCTGTATATTTTCAATGATTACTGCTGTTTAGTTCGTCTTATAAAAGCGAAAGATACAGAGTGACGTGTATGGATGACGTGTTAGAGGGAGGGCATCCAGAACTTGAGGTCTGGTTGTTTGCCAAGAGCAGGTGCGGGGTGAAGAGAATCTATGGGGTATTGTCAAGAGGAAGATGAGAGATGCCAGACCCAACAATACAGACGAGCTGAAGGCCGCTATCAAAGCAACCTGGGCCTCCATAACACCTCAGCAGTGCCACAGGCTGACTTGGGCCTCCATAACACCTCAGCAGTGCCACAGGCTGACCTGGGCCTCCATAACACCTCAGCAGTGCCACAGGCTGACCTGGGCTTCATAACACCTCAGCAGTGCCACAGGCTGACCTGGGCCTCCATAACACCTCAGCAGTGCCACAGGCTGACCTGGGCCTCCATAACACCTCAGCAGTGCCACAGGCTGACTGGGCCTCCATAACACCTCAGCAGTGCCACAGGCTGACCTGGGCCTCCATAACACCTCAGCAGTGCCACAGGCTGACCTGGGCCTCCATAACACCTCAGCAGTGCCACAGGCTGACCTGGGCTTCATAACACCTCAGCAGTGCCACAGGCTGACTGCCTCCATGCCACGCCGCATTGATGCAGTAATTTGTGCAAAAGGAGCCCTGACCAAGTATTGAGTGCATAAATGAACATACTTTTCAGAAGGTCGACATTTCTGTATTATAAATCCTTTTTTTGATTGGTCTTATGCCAAGTAGCCATGTGCACACTGCGTAGTGCACAGACAAACAAAAATACAAGCTTCCGCAAGTAATCTGTAATCATACCCTCCATCGGATTATCTCATTAATTTTTTTCAGCATGTAGCTACAGGCATAGATAAATTGTATATAATGAAAAACAATTTCAAAGTAACTGGTGGGGAATTATATTATTTAAAGAGATGTAGCTATAATGAGTCCATACATTAAAAGCAGTAAGACATCGTACTTCAATTACGTCAATACATTTTGAAAGGTTCAACTGCAAATTGTAAATTACCCCAAGTAAATTAATCCTTTACATTAATCGACTAATCGATAAAAATAATAGACACGGATTCATTGATGACAAAATAATCGTTAGTTGCAGCTAGGGTTTTCCACACGTTCTGGTTTTCCCGGGATTGTTCTTGTTAAGAGTAAGTGTTCACATGTGTCCTCAGTTGTTACAGAAAGATTGTGTCAGGCTGTACTGTTTTGTATGTAATTCCACTGGGGGGTGCAGTATTATTACGTGAGAACAAAATCAGACAAGCAACCAGCAGCAAAAAAAAAAAAACGATATACAACGTACAACTCAGACTGGGCAAAAAGATAACTTTTCTTAAGGGATTATGGCGCGTCAGATGTCCCGGTTCTTTACAAATCAAATGTGGCAACCCTAGTTGCAGCCCTAGGCAGAGAGCTCAGCCTTTCAGAACACTGGAGATGTCTGATAAAAATAAAAGCAACAATGAATTGATGCGTTTGTGAGTATGCATGCTTATGTTTATAATTGTGCAGGTTGAGCAGACTGAAATCCACAAGCATCGCCAGAAGCAATATCAGTTAAACAGCGAACTAAAAGCCCTGTGTGGAAAGTGACGACTTAGTTTGAAAGTATGCATATTATGTTACAGAATTGTGCAACGCTTCCTTCCAGGCAGGCTAGAAATTCACTGGTGTTAACATTAACCACAGTTGCCGTTTCATTCAAATCACCCCCACAATGTTTAGCAAAATTTTGCTAACTAAAGTTTGTTAACTAAATGCAAACGCGAGTAATGTCAGTTAATTAGCTAGCTAAAAAGTTCGTGTGGAAAGCGACTACTGAAGCGAAGTTTTACGAATCATATGGGCTGCGGTTTTTTAGCTCATCGCTATCGTGGCACATGGTAGTCTGCAATGAAGAGGAGGGGTTGAAAATGGGGCGTATATGTTTTTTGTATGTAAACACAACAGTGCGAAGTTCTGCATAGTCTGCCTTTAAATGTATATTATTTTTTCAAGTACCAGTGAGCTGATACACACATCTGCATTTCTAGTTCTTTTAGCCTACTTGGTGTTTTACACAGCTTTCTGCTATTGTCACGTGAAGTGCGCTAACTGTGTAGATATGGGGGTGCGTCCCCATAAATGTTTCCTCTTTTCCTCTTTTCCTCCTCTCGTCGTCTGCTCCATCAATATTTGCACTTTGTTGTACGTCGCTCTGGATAAGAGCGTCTGCTAAATACCACGTAATGTAATATGAAGTGGAGGAAATGAGAATACATTTTGGGATGCACCCACGGAGAATCGCTGGCAGAAAACTATTTCATTTAAATTCATGTTACAGCTAAAATAACAAAGATAACAAACCGTCCTAAATGTTAGTTCAGCATCTGAACAGACATACCTAACTGCTATTCATTAAGTTAATATTATAAACATTAAAGGATTGTATCGAGCACTTTGAAGTCATAGCATAGTTGTTGCTACATGACATGAACAATACATAGTTTTGATATTAAATATTTTATATATACTTACCATTCTGCTTCTGAAGTAAGTTCATCCAGATCTTCGTGTCTTATAATGTTGTTGTACCTGTTGAAATAATGAAAACCATATATTAAAGTACTAATTGCCAATAATTAGCCTAATTGGAATTGGATGTTTAATATGATGGTGAGCACAAGAATTGCACACGGGCAACACATCAATAAGCACTTGGCCAAAATGATCTAGTAAACAACACAAAAAGGACAAAAAATACATGTGCGCATTTTAATATAAAACAATATGGTTCTGAAAACTGACAGTGAAAAATTCTGGGGCAACTTTATATTATATAATATTTATTTTATTAAAATTATTAAATCAGTGAAAAGTCGAGGTGTGTAATCTTCAGAGTAACGAGTGTTACCAAGGTTCTTAATCAAAGAGCGTTCTCTTATTACATGGGTGGGGCGGCCTGTAGCGTAGTGGTTAAGGTAAATGACTGGGACATGCAAGGTCAGTGGTTCTAATCCTGGTGTAGCCACTATAAAATCCGCACAGCCGTTGGGCCCTTGAGCAAGGCCCTTAACCCTGCATTGCTCCTGGAGAGGATTGTCTCCTGCTTAGTCTAATCGACTAATCAGTCTTAGTCTACGTCGCTCTGGATAAGAGCTTCTGCCAAATGCCAATAATGTAATGTAATGTAATGTTTCCCAAAGACATTCATTAGACAGACATTATGAGGAACTTAACAATGAGCTTCTTTGCAAGGTTAAAGGCATGAGAGATCAATCAATCATGCCTTCCAGCATCTGCCATCAGACCCCTACAACTCATCCAGAATGCTGCAGCCCGTCTGGTTCCCAGACATTCACATGTCACCCCCCTGCTCAGCAACCTCCACTGGCTGCCTGTTATGGCTCGCATCAAATTTAAAACTTTGGTGCTCACATACCAGGCAGTTAAAGGATCAGCCCCTATGTATATTCAATCCCTTATCAAGACCTATACACCAACAAGACCCTTCGTTCTGCCACTTTGTGCCGTCTGGCGCCTCCCCCTCGCCACACCTGCTCTTCACGCTCACGACTGCTGTCTGTCCTGGTCCCACGGTGGTGGAATGACCTCCCGGTGAATGTCAGAACGGCAGAGTCTCTGACCTCCTTCAAGCGCAGACTGAAGACCCATCTCTTCAGGCTACACCTTTCCCTCCCCAACTCACAATCACTGTGATTGGCCTTATGTATAGATATTTTTACTTGTATAGGTATTGTTGTTTTTATTGGCTGTTGTTGTATTCTAGCTGCCAACAGTGGTATGCTAGTTTGAATGTTGATTGTACTCTTCAAGGGTTCTGAATTTCTGTATGTTTACACTAGGACTCGGAACTGTACTGTCCTCTCAGGTCTACTTTTGCACTTGTTCTTGTGATTGATTTGCACTTTGTTGTACGTCGCTCTGGATAAGAGCGTCTGCTAAATACCACGTAATGTAATGTAATGTAATCAATGTTAAGTTTCACAAATGAAGTGTTCAAAATGTGACAACATATTGCGTTGTCATTAAACTATAGACATTTTCATTCTGAATGTCTTTTTGAATGAAATATAATACTTACTAAATAGAAGCGAATATAAAACAATGTGTATAGCTATCATGTTACATCTAATAGTTTTTTTTTCTTATAGATATTTTTTAGGCCTTTTTCAGCTTTATTGGACAGTATATAGAGACAGGAAGGATGGGGGCGAGAGAGAGGGAAAGACATGCGACAAATTGTCAGACAGTCGGATTCGAACCGTTGACATCGCGGCTCACAATGAGCACGCGGTCAGTGCTCTGCAGGCTGCGCCACCGAGACACCACCCCTAATAGTTTTTTTTAACACAATAATAACTATCTCTGGCAGGGGGACTGGTGGGTGTGCTCCAATTATCGGGGTATCACACTCCTCAGCCTCCCCGGGAAAGCTTACTCTGGTCGTGGAACAGTGGACCAGATCTTTACCTTGGCAGGGTTGCTGGCGGGGTCATGGGAGTTTGCCCATCCAGTCCACATGTGCTTCGTGGACTTGGAGAAGGCTTTCAACCGTGTCCCCCGGGGAACCCTGTGGGGGGTACTGCGGGAGTATGGGGTACCGGGGCCATTGTTACGAGCCATCCGGTCCCTGTATAACCAAAGTGAGAGCTGTGTCCGCATCCTCGGCACAAAGTCATGCACGTTTCCAGTGGGGGTTGGACTCCGCCAAGGTTGCCCCTTGTCACCGGTCCTGTTTGTGATATTCACGGACAGGATCTCAAGGCGCAGCCGAGGTGAGGAGAGTGTCCGGTTTGGTGACCTCAGAATTGCGTCTCTGCTTTTTGCGGATGACGTGGTTCTGCTGGCTTCATCGGACGGTGACCTTCAGCATGCACTGGAGCGGTTTGCAGCCAAGTGTGAAACGGCCGGGATGAGAGTCAGCACCTCCAAGTCCGAGGCCTTGGTTCTCTGCCAGAAAACGGTGGATTGCTCCCTCCAGGTTGGGAATGAGTCATTGCCCCAAGTGAAGGAGTTCAAGTATCTTGGGGTCTTGTTCACGAGGGTACAAGGGAGCGTGAGATCGACAGGCGGATCAGTGCAGTGTCAGCAGTAATGCGGGCATTGCACCGGACTGTTGTGGTGAAGGGTCTTTTTCCTTGGGTCTTTTTGCTGTGGTCTTTTTGCTTGCCATGGTGTATGACTTCTGACATTAAACTTCTTCAGCAACCTCACCTTGGAGGCAGAGTTTGGCTGTTCCTCACCCAGTTTTAACCCTCCTACACAGCTGTTTCTGTTTCAGTTAATACTTGTGTGTCAACGTACATATTAAATTGATAATCATAAGCTCCTGAGCTCCGTTCTCCAGAGCTTTCTCCAATCTTACACAATCCTTATAGGGAATGACACAGTTTATATGCAGTATCTGAACAAATGGAAACTAGCTGAAAGGAAGTGCTTCATCCTCTGTGACAAAACACTCCTTTAGATATGATCATTCATATTGACAGGTTTCCTGGTTAGGCCAAAGACAAATGGTTATCGGCACCTAGTCCTCAAATCAAGGCATTTAAAAGGAAATGTAAATAGAGTGGGGAAAACAGAGTGACTGTGGTGACGTGCATTTGAAGGTATGGGATGTTTGTGCTCAAGGCACTATTGTCCCAGCAACAAGCTCATCTAAGTTGTGAAATACTTTCATGAAACCTAATGACTTGGCTTTATCCCAAAACATCCACAATCTACAAGTGAAACTATTATGCAAAAGTTCATTTATTTCAGTAATTCAACTAAAAAGGTGAAACTAATATATCATATAGACTCATTACATGCAAAGTGAGATATTCCAAGCCTTTATTTCTTATATTTTTGATGATTATGGCTTAAAGCTTATGAAAACCCCAAATTCAAAATCTCAGAAAATTAGAATATTGTGGAAAGGTTCAATATTGTAGGCTCAAAGTGTCACACTCTAATCAGCTAATTAATCCAAAACACCTGCAAAGGGTTCCTGAGCCTTTAAATTGTCTCTCATTATGGTTCAGTAGAATTCACAATCATGGGGAAGACTGCTGACCTGACTGTTGTGCAGAAAACCATCATCGACACCCTCCACAAGGAGGGAAAGCCTCAAAAGGTAATTGCAAGAGAAGTTGGATGTTCTCAAAGTGCTATATCAAAGCACATTAATAGAAAGTTAAGTGGAAGGAAAAAGTGTGGAAGAAAAAGGTGCACAAGCAGCAGGGATGACCGCATCCTGGAGAGGATTGTCAGGAAAAGGCCATTCAAAGTTGAGTTATTGAAATAAATTAACTTTTGCACGATATTCTAATACTTCGAGTTTCACTTGTAATCGGGCTAACCCAGTTAGTGACGTATGAAATAGGACCCCGGGCATGACATCTGATATGTACACAAGAATGCGGAAAATGTAGTTTCTGTAGTTATAGTACTGTGCACCCTAGACTTTATTATATATATATATATATATGTTTGTTTTTTTGTGTGTGTGTTTGTATAAAAGAACACATTTGAGATTTCCAAATATTCTTTTTCCTAAAGATTTCATTTGACAGAGATAAATTTAAATAGATAGATTTAAATTTAAAAAAGTAACATATTACTGTATAGTACTGCATACTGTTCACTTTCATTTAATTATTTTTTAAAGAATCTTATCTGTACAGAATGTTATGTAGGTGCCTAAGACCTTTGCGTACTGTATATAAAATGATATATAAACTTATATGTACAGTATAATTGTATACATAACAATTTTCTTCAACAATAATTCCTGAATAGTTTAATGATCTTAGCCACATGCCTGATCTACATAAAGCCAGTGTTCGAAATAAACAGAAAACATAATAGAATGCATTACAACTGCTACTAGAGAGCTTAAAGTATTTTCAGAGATTAATGAATGGAAAAAGGAAAAGGAAAAGGAGGTTATAGTGGATAAAAAAATATAGACCCATTCCTACCTTTGAAGAGGTGATAATGGAAAATGTGTTATTTCCCGTTGAAATAAAGCAAACAGTGCTAATAAAGAAAGAGTGAATAGGAATTTCAACAGGCAGCTGTAACTCATGAATTTAAAACAAGACATAACTGTGGTTTTGACCGAGGTGACACACAGGAGTAACCTTCTATATCTTCGGATGACAGTATTTACCTGACAGAAGGGGGGTGGGTTCTTGAGAGTTATTTGCTGAATGTTGTTCCTGTTAAGTCATGGCCTCAGTGCACTTTTTGGTTAGAAGATCAACACAACACGTATAATGGGTGGCATGAATTGATCATTTCTTACATTTGATTGAGCATTTATTCATAAACATGCACTCATACATAATATCTTTGCTTTTTCCGACCCAGATAGGAGCTCCACAGTGGTTTTTTGTGATGATAATTTTTTTACCCCCCGAACAGGCTTAATAATAATAACTATAACTTTATTTGTAAACAGAATTACAGTGTTGAATCCAATTATTTTGGTTAATTAATATGCTCTTACTTTTTTATTTTAAATGAAAGGTAAGTGTTAAGCATTTACTTCTATGCTATCGGAAAATCAACCTAGAATCCTAAGGAATGCCATCAAACGGCATGCAACTACAGTACATGCCAAACCCAGGTTCTACAGCTTTGAATTACAGGTTTTATTACAAACAAGCTAAAGTACATACAGTTCATATTGGAATAACGATGTGCCCACAACATAACGTCACCTAATGACATTCAAAATGACTCACTGTCACCTTTAAAAAAACATTTGAAATGCCATCATCACTACAACTTGACATCAACAAAATATTGATTTTGAGATTTTGCGCTCCCGTGATGCTGACTAAATGGTCAGAAATAGAAATTGTTTAAATTGTACTTCCCTCTAGGGTCTTTCAGCGCACTTATCCCTGGTTATGGGTATGCACTTTTCACATTGTTGTACATCGCTCTGGATAAAAAAATGCCATTAATGTAATGTAATGTAATGAAATGTGTTATTTTGTCAACACAACAGTTTAGCTAACTAACGTTAGGGCAACAGGGTAAAGCGGTGGCGTCAGCTCCTGTGCCAGTAAACTGATCTTTCCTGATGAGTTTTCGAATGTCTGATGAAAATTGACGTGGTTGCTCCTGCATCTTTTATTTTTATGCTGCAAATCTTGCAATAATTTAAAAAAAAAGAAAAAGTTGCAATAATTTTGTTTGGCTCAATGAGCCTGAATTCTTTAAACTCAAAGGTCACAACATGTGGAACTGTAATGTTAGCTATGCAGTGTAGGGTGTTGCTATGGTTGCAACTGAAAAACACCATGAAACAGATGTGTTGCATGTAGGGTTTCTAGCCAAGGCTAATTTGCGACCCCTGTCCCTGGTTAGGCTTTTCTAAAAATAAAAGGTTCTATACAAATGTTACAGCAATTACAGTTACATTGTACAATAATTACATCACATTAACAATTATATCACACATATGCGTCACTGATTCATGGCGATAAAATATCTGTAGGATAAAATGTCTGTGAACGTTTTCATCAGGGAGTTGCGACAGTTATCTCATTGTTTTTTAAAACGCCATTCCAGTCAATATTATTTAGGTCATTTTCAAATTATGCCATTTTATTTTTGGGAATGACTGCATTCCCTGGTTTATGTTCATCAATAAATTTGGTTGACACTGTTTTGTTAGTTTTCTGACTATCAGGGTCATGTTGTGGCCAGAGAGCCCCGTTAGTAGATTATACGTCCTTGTGACTTGTTCGGGTCTGTTTGGGACGATCAGATCAATCATGGTTTTACTTGTTCGGGTGATTCTTGTTGGACCCTTCACCATCTGTTGAAAATTGTGTTTTGACATTGTCCTTTTTAACTTTTGTTTGCAACTTCTCTCTAATCAGTTAATATTAAAATCTCCAAAGAAGAGAGATTCAGTGCGACTATTTAGCAGTTTTAGCTGTTCATCTAAATCATGATAGAATGAAACATCATGAGATGGTGGGTTGTACAATATTATAATAAAATTTTAATATTGTACCGCTCCAGCGAAGTCCGCCGCTCCCTTGCCCATGCTCAGTCACTCTTCGGTCAGTCCACCATACACCATCCCCAGGGCATGCCGGTCCTCCGCTCCCTCGCCCACTCACTGATTGGGATTGGCATTTAGGAGGTGTGGGTGAGGTTGCAGAGCCAGTTCTGCCACCCAGAATAGTTCATTACATTGAATGAGTGTACCCTGGAGCCTGAGACATGCTCGCTGTTATAATTATAGTAAGGACACTTCCTCAAAGTAAATCACACAAGTACGCTCAAGAAAAAGCTGAAAAGCTAGCTTCGCAATGCATCTGAGGAACCCAGTGCGTGAAACAGAGGGCCTGCCTCCTGTGGGCTAATATCTTGGAGCACAGCAGCCAAACTTTGACCTGCATTACACGTGTAATACTGCTTAGTTCATCCGCTTGGAGTTTCCCAGAAAGTGTGCAGTTGGGACCTAATTGGGCTAATATCTCTTGACTGTAAGAAGCTAGTTTTTGGTGGTTCAGCCTGACTTTTTGTAAAAGCAAGGAAAAAATTATTCAGTTTGGTCCACATACAGTGCTCTTGTGCTAACTGTGAAAAGTAAAAAAAATGTTCTAAAGAGTATCAAAAACTGCTTGTTTGCAATTGTAAAAAAACTGAAACAACCCACAGTATATTATAATTCCAATTTTTCTTTTTGTGACAGTATTCAGATTTTTTTCAATGATTCTACGCTCTTCTACTGTTTCCACTATTCCCAATGTTTCGTAGCCTACAATTTCTTATGAAACCTGAAATGAAGCTGCGGAAGACAAAATGTTTATTGATGCTATTCATAGCTGATGTATTACCAGGTGAGAATACTGGAGAGGTGCCCCCGCCAGGGATCCTTCTCTGTCTTGGATGAGATGCTGGTAAGGCCTCGGCAATGTTCTATTCTGCTGTATTTGAATAATTAGTCAATTATTGTCTGATCATGTCGACATTTTAAACCAACTTGCTATGTCTTATTACTGGTGTGGTGCTGATTGCTGCTGTCCTTAATAAATGTACTTTGTTTGCTGATGACTTACTTTGATTCAGCAAAGTGTTCATACCTGCCTCTGCGTCTCCTAGCTCGTCTCCTAACTCT
The DNA here is from genome assembly GCF_963514075.1 of Conger conger. Taxonomy (NCBI): domain Eukaryota; kingdom Metazoa; phylum Chordata; class Actinopteri; order Anguilliformes; family Congridae; genus Conger; species Conger conger. The sequence continues at coordinate 38,554,911 of NC_083775.1, forward strand.
GTGCAATTGTTCACTGCCTAATCCGGAGCCATATGTTTTACGTGTCGGTATTTGTGTATTCAGTCCGCGTTTTCGTTTCCCCCCTTGTTATTGTATACCCAATTATCCAATTATATTCTTCACCTGTTGCTTATTTTTAAGCTCTCCTCACTTCAGTGCCCCGCTTATTATGTCATTTCCCCTCACGTATTTAAACCCCAGTCTCTGCTAGTAACTTTGTCAGAATGCTGATCATCATTTCAGTGCCAATTCTGTGTATGCCTGTTTTTTTATTGAGATTCCTCAGACATGCCAGAGTTTGCCTTTGCCCTTTGGCATTTAAACAGCCTGAGTCACTGCTTGTTGTTATTATTATAGTGTAAGGACACTCTCTTGAAGTAAATCAAGATAATCACTCTAGTACGCATTCAAAAAAATAGTTTCCTTTGGCAGAAAAGGCTGAAAAGCTAGCTTCGCAATGCATCTGAGGAACCCAGTGCATGAAACAGAGGGCCTGCCTCCTGTGGGCTGATATCTTGGAGCACAGCAGCCAAACTTTGACCTGCTTTACACGTGTAATACTGCTTAGTTCATCCGCTTGGAGTTTCCCAGGAAGTGTGCAGTTGGGACCTAAAACCACAGGTTTCTAAATTATTATCACCCCTAACAATTATTGGAAATAAAATGAATCAAAGTGAACTTGGCAATACAATTTTATTTTAATTTAGTTAATCTCAGTCTTTTTATTTTCTCTTTATTAAAAAATTTTTTTTTTTATTGTGCAATAAAATACAATAAAGTGTTGGACATGGTGACATATGGTAACAAAATAAGCAGACATTCAAAGCAGAACAGAACCAAACTAAATAAAACAAACCAGTAGAGAGAGGACAAAAAAAAGAAAATTCAATAATAAATATAGCTACAAGCAGCAATGAGCAGGCCCAAGCACCAAGGGCGCAGCCGCCTTGGTGACATAGTTGGAAAGAATCTACTTCCTAGGACAATGTATAGTGTGCACAGGAATTCCCCTTTGATCAATGAAGATGTTGGTGCCGCTATTGGAATGCATAAAAATACTTTAACCACTAGGCTACACTGCCCTATTTCTTATACGTGGGTGCCATCTCTTGGCCAAAGGTTGTATGTTTCTTTTTTCTTGGTTAAATAATTTCTCAACGAAGGGTCAGATAATATTGCATGATTTAAACGTCTAGTTAGCCAGCGTCATTCTTTTCCATTTCAACAATAATTATGCTGCCTGAAACTGATTTGTTCAGCCAAATCTAAAGGAGATGCCAACTCTCTGCCCTCAATACGGTATTTGCATTACCTTTTCTAGCGAGATTGTATGTTCTCTTAGTTGGTGTTTAATGACTAGCCTAATAAACTAACATAGCTGGCGATTTAACTGAAAGTTTTAGATTCATAAAGCCAACGTAGCTGACTCATGTTTTCACAAACTGATTGCTTGCGTTTGAGTTTGGACAATGGACAGGCTGATGTTAGCCCGTGCGTGTCATCTCGCAACGACCTGCATGCGATACCGTTGTTGAACATAACAGTCTCATGTTAACATAGCGTTTGAGCAGCTGATATGATCCACCTCAGGCGTTAATGTTTCTTTTTGACAGTTAATTCATTCAGCGCAACAAAAATACTTCTTGGTTTGCAACCAAACTGTCCTAAGGGCTGTTTTTCATAGTCCTTAAAATGCTACAATACGATTTAGAAACAAAAGAACAGTTCATATCAATGCAAGATATGCATTATAGCCTATGTGTTAATCTTTTAAATATATGATACTCTCCCGCCAGTAAAAGCCTGTCTTTAAGTCTTTAATATTAATTTTAGTTATTCCATTCATATCCTAATGAAGATAGATAAAAAAGAAACGTTGGGCTGGGTATTGTCAATACATTTTGTCCCGTAGGCTACAGCTGTAAATCTTACGTCGTTATGCATATTGACAAAATCCTGTCGTTGACAAATTACTTGAAGCAAGAAAAAAATAAAAGTACCACTAGATGGAATACACGTATCAGAAATGGGGGGAAGTTACAGTGACGCAGTTAGTCTGTGAGTAGAATAGATTGTGTAGTCAGCTTCACTGTTTCCACAAGGGAGCCTACAATGTGCTTTTTAATGGTACTTGGTCAGTGGAACGATATGAATGTCAGCATTCGATTATGGTCAACGGTACCAAAAATGCCCGTTGCACCAGCCATCAAAACAAATGTCCCAATACAGGATCGATTTAAACCTCTATATATTTTTATTTCACGTTGACAGTTTAGGCTATTATGTGTATTCCGACGCAAATTACATTTTAATGGGTTACGGAATTCACTTCTCTCGAATGAAGTCAAATAGAAATGCCTCAAATTCCTTAATAAGGCTCCTTGGTTTTCAAGCTAACTTTCCGAACAGCTGTTTTGTATATAGTCCTTAAAATGCTACAATACGTTTAAAAAAACTAAAATATTTAACGTCAATGCAAGATATGCATTATATGTGTTCGTCTTTTAAATATATGATACTTTCCTGCGAGTAAAAGGCTGTCTTTTTTTTTTAGTTATTCAATCCATATAATTAAGGTAGATGAGAAAAAACGTCGCTGGGGGCTGGGTCAGTACATTTTGTCATGTAGGCTGGCGCTGTTACTCATACATCGTTATGCATACTGGCTCGCTATAAAAAAACCTATCGTTGACAAATCACCCTTTGCCAATAGATGGCATTAGCATATTAGAAATGGGGGAAAGTAATAGTCATCAGCTGCGACTTGCATTGAAGTTTTAAGACTGGATATAATGAGTCTCCAGCAAAAATAGTGAGCCTATATGGATATGATGACACTCCAACAATGAACATGTGTGTAAAGTTGTAGTCACATCAGGCAATGTAGAATTTAAGTAAGACCATTTCCTGTTTGCGCTGCATGACATGTTAATTGTAAGCCTGACCATAGCCATACCATTCCAAGATATCAAAAATCAGTTCATAGTTGTGTGTCGGCTATAATATCATGCTGACTACATTCTGTGTGAATGTCATGAACGCCCTAGCAGAGGAATGCATAAAACTGTAATATAAGCCTCACTTCCTATTGCCAGATGGTGGTGCTATGACATTGAGCTGTTTTTGGTGTACGGATTTGATTACACTCCAACAATAAACCTATTTCTAAATTCTAAGTCACATCGGAAGATGCAGAGTGAAATTAAGGCCACTTCCTATCGCCAGATCTATCGCTATAACTTTGAGCCGTTTTTGTATATAGATGTGATTACACTCCAACAACGAACATATGTGTGAAATATCAGCCAGATCAGACGATCTAGATTGAAATTACGGCCACTTCCTTTTGGCGTGGCGAGCCATAAAATTGTACGCCTCGCCATGGCCGTACCGTTTGCGATATCATAAATATCCTTTCAATTTAGTATCAGGACTATCCTGAGACCATTCCACAGCGCTTTGGATAAAGGCTCAATACTCTCATATTGACTTCATCCCTCGTGAACTCCTCCCTGTCTCCTGGCTGTTTTCCATCATCCTCCAAGAGGGCCCAATCACACTGCTGTTAAAAAAGCCTACCCTGGACCCCTCTGTCATCCAGAACTACCATTGGTATCTCTCCTTCCTTTTCTATCAAAAACAATCAAACGAGCTGCTTCTAATCAACTTTCTTCTTTCTTTTCTAAAAACAACCTGCTAGACCCCCATCAGTCTGGCTTCAGACCTGGCCACTCAATGGAGACCACGCTCCTCTCCATCAGTGAATCACTCCATGCCGCACAAGCAGCCTCCCTCTCCTCAGTCCTTATTCTTCTTGCTACCTTCAACACTGTGGATCACTCCATCCTCCTGTCCTCCCTGTCTGCAGCACAGCCCTGAACTGGATCGAGTCCTACCTCTCTGGTCGCTCCTTCCAGGTTGCCTGGGCTGGTACAGTATCGACACTTCGGCCCCTTGCCACAGGAGTTCCCCAGGGCTCAGTCCTGGGCCCGCTTCTTTTTTCTCTTTACACTAGATCCCTTGCCCTGTTATCCAGACCCCTCCAACTTACCCAGAATGCAGCAGCTTGTCTGGTCTTCAACCTTCCCAAACACCTCACCCCCCTGCTTACTTCCTTCCACTGGCTGCCTGTCATGGCTCACATCAAATTCAAAACATTGGTGCTACCATTCCAAGCAGTTAAGGGGTCAGCCCCAGCTTACCTCCAAAAGATCATCAGACCCTACATGCCTGCCAGACCTCTTTGTTCGGCCACCACAAGATGCCTGGCACATCCCCCTCTCCCACGCTTCTACCTCCTGCTCGACTACTGTCTGTTCTAGCTCCAATCTCTTGCCATCTTCAAGCGCAGACTGAAGACACAGGCTCGTCAAGCTGCAACCCTCCCTACCTCCCTGTAAACTTTAACTGTTGTCTTTACCTGTGTTATTTACTTGTGTCATTAGGATGATACCTTTGCTAGTTTTGTTTGGCTAGGTCAGCAGTTTATTCATACATTTGCATGTTGCATTTTTTAAATTAATCAATTCAATGAAATCAATTCCAATGATCAAATAGGCCCTAGTCCTTATCTTTGTTGTACAGATAGCAGTTGAAATTGTACTTCCCTCAAAGGTCCTTCAGCGCACTTATCCCTGGTCATGGGTATGCACTTTGCATTTGTTGTACATCGCTGTGGATAAGAGCGTCTGCCAAATGCCATTAATGTAATGTAATGTATACACGCCAACCATTTACCATTTTACCATTTACATGCAATAGTGATTGGGTTGTTATTGTGATATTTATTATGATAAATAATCAGGATCTGTAATTGTGTTGTTACGAACAAATTAGATTTTTTTGTGTATTAAAATGGCTACCGCTCTTAGCCTAGAGTTGAATATTTTATTAAATTGTGTATGATAGTCAGATTCTGATAAATGAGTTTCTTATAGAAGGCATATACCTGCTTGTAATTTGTTTATATGATTAAGTACCTTTATGTTTTTTGCCTGTCCACCAATTCCACAAATGTTCCAAGTTATAAACTTAAGTGAATTCATGGTGACAAGATATGGAGTTTGCATGTTTTTTGTGTTTAGTGCATGTCTATGTGTGTGTACAGTACCAGTCAAAAGTTTGAACACACCTTGCCTCTTTCTGCTTTTTCCTATTAATGTTTTATTTCCAGTTTGTAATCAAACAATTCATACGTGGTCGAAGTGCAGATTGTCAGCTTTTATTAAAGGATATTTTTGTACATATTGGTTTCACCGTGTAGTATCTACAGTACTTTTTATACAGAGCCCCGCATTCCAATGTTTGAGACAAATTAACATAATGTCAAATAAAATAGTCATGTTTTGTTGGTTGCATATTGTTTGCATGCCGTGACTTCTTGAACTCTGTTACCTATCAACATCACCAGAATATGGATATCATATGTTAAGGTTGTCGTTCAAGTGATACAAAAATCCCTTTGCATTTGAATGGATCACTATGGGAACTGGGGGGTGGGACTAGATTCACATATGTGTCTGGCTATGTTTCTTTGTAAATGGGTCGGCACCATAGGTGTGAAGCAAGAGTGGAATGTTTGTGTATGTTTGTGTGGGTGTGTGTGTGTGTATGTGTATTAACAGAGGCACGGTCGTAATGTCCGAACCACACTTGCATTCAAAACACGAAAATCACCAGCCTCGTTGTTTTGTGGCTCTGGGACCAGTATACATGAAAAATGGTTTTGGTAAGGCAAATGCACTATTCAAATCCTGAAAATCTCATAGAAATCTGTTTGTTTGTTTTTATTAAGTAAACAAAAATGAGTATATTATATAATTTTTTTTTTTTTTTTAAGCATTGTACAGTTTCTCACCCAATTAGAACACATGCTACTTTTAAATGGACTAGTGCCTTTTACTAGGGAGGACAAAACCGATTTATTTTGGCATTTTAATGTGATATACACACTGTTTTAGTGACTTTCAAACAGCAAATTTTCTTAGCGTTCTATCAATGATAAGAGTAGGACTCCGATGGCAGTGAAAACAGCAATCAAGTGTTCCATTTGAGAATTATTAGTATTCTGGAACTTCTGTTTGCGTGCATGTAAACAAATGCTTTTTTTAAATAATCAGTGCAATTACTAATGCAATGATTACAACAGGCTTCCTTTCCTTAGCTAAGGAAAGTGGCTATCAAACATGAAGAGCTAAGATCTTCCGGGGTTAGTTTAATGACGTATATTGCTGATTTAAGGGAGAGTGCTTATCAGTTTTAAAATCTGCTGGGTGTGAATGCAGGTCTGCGTTCCTTGTGTGAATGCAGGTCTGCGATGCATATTAAAATAGGGAAGATTATTTTAAAATACACGTAATTCATTCATTTGAAATGGATGACACAAAGCTTCGCCGGGGCAAGACATCGATAAGCATTATTCTAAATGCTAAAAAATAAAACTAATTAAAATTCTGAAGCAACTCGTAAAAAAAAATTAAGACCTAAACATTTTGCCCTATCTATAAAAATACAGAAATAAAAAACTATTTAAATAATTAAAAAGTCTACGTTTGCCCTCATCACTGAGATGTAGCCGGTCAGGGCAGTAAAGTGACCTAATTGCTTCAGAAATAATCGACTGGTCATAAGATAAATGACACCCAAGGACAGATGCACCAGTAGCCGATTTGCTTCTCTTACGGTAATTTTTGTAGAGGCATCGTCCACCGGCCAGGGTAAAATGTAACATATAGCAATACTGACATACTCCACTTATCCTATCTATCAGCTCCAGCATTCCCCTGAGGATGTCGTAAGGGGAGTCCCCGCTTGCGATGTTGTTCCTTCCAATATGCACCAGCAGCAAGATATTCTCCTGAACGTGAGCGAAGTGATGCAGGTGCTGGTGCATGGTTCTTTAGAGGGTCGTGCCTGGGTGTAACCACAGGGTCACACCGGGCATCGACTCCTCCAAGCCCCTCAGCATGCTGTCGGAGAGCACACACACTTTTCTGGCTGTTGGGGAAGAGAGAAAGCAAAATCCACATTAGGCTACATAAGCCAACAATAAAAAATCTTTCTGACAACCTAGCGTGGCCTGTTGCTACCTCTGCGGTGTTCCGAGACGCTACGCTGGTAATATGATTACAGTATACAATAATATAAATTTAGTTAAATGATATATTTAGCCGTACTCTAATTAGAATTCTACCATTATTACCCTGACCTCCTGCCCTCCACGCACAAATGGCCGAGGAACATCTGGAGCAAAGTGCATAGAAGACATCGTAAGTAATTGACGACGAACACAAACCCAGTTTAAATATCACATTTCCCGCCCGCTTTCAAAAAATTACTGTTGAGTGGACAGCTAACAAAAAAAAACTGCCCTACAGTCATGTCCAACCAATCAGAATAGTTGAATTTGCTTACATCTTATTGGATTTATTCGATCACGTGCAAGGGGTAAAATGGCATACGCAATTTCGAGCAGTTTCTTGCCTTTAGAAAAGAAGATAGCTATGCTATTATCCAAGCTTATGATACATGAGAATGAGAGAACGAAAAGGTAAAACTGGCCAATGCAAATGTCGATACTATATTGGAATGCATAAAATCATTAACACGGCTAAGCTAATGCTCCTTGCACTAATTACTACTACTACTACTACTACTACTACTACTACTACTACTACTACTACTAGATTTCAGTAAAATGTAAGTAAAATTAAATTTGCCCTTAGAAAACAAGTCATAGGTCTTTGACCTCATTGATACATGCTCTTGGCAATCACATGATTGGCTGCATGGTACTGTCGTCATCATTGGGCATTTCACACTATGGAACAAAGATGGCTTAAATACTGTAAAAAACACCTTCATAGAACATAGAACAGAACAGAATGGGTAAAGAAGGTAAATCATTTTAAATCCAGCTGCCCTGGAATGAAATATGGCCAAAAGTTTCTAACTGGTGCTGTTCAAAATGAATACCCAATTTAGATGCTTAATTTCAGTCTGTGCTGCAAACAACATTTGACCTCTCTCTTTACGCTCTGATTTTAATCTTTCTATTTTATCGTCCATTAATTTGCACTCGGGCGGCACGGATGGCGCAGTGAGTAGCACTGCCGCCTCACAGCAAGGAGGTCCTGGGTTCGAATCCCCGTCGGCCGGGGCCTCTCTGTGCGGAGTTTGCATGTTCTCCCCGTGTCTGCGTGGGTTTCCTCCGGGTACTCCGGTTTCCTCCCACAGTCCAAAGACATGCACGTTAGGCTGATTGGAGAGTCTAAATTGCCCGTAGGTATGAGTGTGTGAGTGAATGGTGTGTGTGCCCTGAGATAGACTGGCGACCTGTCCAGGGTGTATTCCTGCCTTTCGCCCAATGTATGCTGGGATAGGCTCCAGCCCCCCTGCGACCCTGATCAGGATAAGCGGGTTAAGATAATGGATGGATGGATTTCCACACGGTCAGTCGCAGTTGCTATAGCTTCTCAAATCAGTACCTTTTAATGAAATTGCTCATTCAAGCGATTGAAGAACACATCTGTTTGTATCAGAAGTTCTTGCCTGAGGTCTATTCTATTTGGTTCTGCCACTTGTCTCTCCACACCTTTCCTCATGTTGAGTGTATGGTTTTTTGAAAGGGACTTTCAATCCAGGAAGTTCTTGCAATTAATATACCTGGTGTAGGTTGTTCTTTCTTGCCATTCCATTGCTGAATGGTAGGTAATGCACAATGTCATAAAGTATGTACCATCCCAAGATAGTTCCATGACACCAATGGCTTGCATCTCAAGCCAAGATCTCAATGTTACCTTTGAGTTGAGGTGGAATAGAAGGTTTGCAGCATGGATGTGTGGCCAAATAAACTGAAGGAACTGCATGATGCTATCAAGTCAACTTGGAGGTGCCTTTTTGAATCCAAGCTACAAACAATTCATGCTGTTTTTGCGGCAAAAGGGACCCTGCCAGATACTAGATATACACTCAGTGAGCACTTTATTAGGTATTTTTTATTTTCTTTTTCTTTTTTCTTTTTTATTCAGATGTTGTATTCTGTCCACTTGTTATGATGTGTTCTGTGTTCAGAGATGCTCTTCTGCATACCACTGTTGTAATGTCTGGTTATTTGCATTACCGTCACCTTCCTGGCAGCTTTGACCAGTCTGGCCATTCTCCTCTGACGCCTCTCAATAACAAGGCATTTCTGCAGTACTGCTGCTCAGTGGATTTAGAATTATTTTTTTGCACCATTCTTCGCAAACTCTAGAGACTAGTGTGTGTGTGTGAAAATCCCAGGAGATCAGCGGCTTCTGATATACTCAAGCCACCTTGTCTGTTTCTTGTCTTTTAATTTTTTATTAATTTCTGGGAGATTGTGGCCAGTGTTGAGACTATCTGTATAAACGTTTGGGCCATTCGCTCTGGGTTGTCCAGGTGCTCGTTTCACGAAAGTTGCCACTTGCGAGCTGAGATCTGTGGGATGTGACAGATTTCTCCTGCACTTTTTGGAGCGATTCACATAGAAATTGCAAGCCTTAAATGCATTTTGCAAGCGTATCCATGGAGGCAATCCGTAAATTGGCTAACGTTCTCATCCGTCTGCCTCATTTTCTATTGGATTTTTGCATTTGTGCACAGCATTTACGTGCCTCAGCAAAGTGGGCTGGTCATGGGTGACATCGATAAAGGGCATCCAAAGGGTGGAAAATGAATCTTGCAGTCAGATTAAAAGAATATCTAGCTATGTTGTAAAATACATTTTTTATTGTTTGAAACCACATCTAATAGCATAGCCTACTCTATAAGTGGCATCACATATGCTATGACTTTTCTGATGCTGATTTTTACAGAGTGGTAGCCTACCTATTTCTACACACAACCATGTGTGCATTCTCAGTCAATGCATTGATGGGAATTTGTAAACTACCAATAGCATGAAGGTCTTTTGGGAGACTAAGTACTGCGAGATTTCACTTGACTGTGTTGACGGTGATAACTGAATTAAGTTTTTACACATTGGCCCCTTACTGACGCATCTGGATGGGAGGTACTAATACTCCATTGCCTGAAAATCCCAAGAAAATGGTTGCTTGGAGCTGTCAACCCTTACAAAAAAAGATGAACTTCTTCTGAACAAAATCCCAGAGAGTAGAGACTATTTAAAATGCACTTTCTTTGTACTCACCATAAGTAAATGGTTTAAAAATAGCCTGCCATGCAGATCATAGAAATGCATTCTTTCTGGAGCCTGTCTCTGCAGTGTATCTGCACTATCCGAGGAAATTGCATATTTGTGTGGGAGGAAATTGGTCTTGCGAGATGTAGTCGTCGCAGGTTTATTTGTAATTCGCAAGTGACGAATTTTTGTGGAATGCGTTTTGATAAGATATTGTGAAAATGAAAGTGAAAATCCTCGCAAATCACTTTGAAATCACTCGTGAAACAAGCCTCAGGACCATATCTGAGATCAGACGTGGGGCAGTTGAACGGGACCTGGGTGCATGCATGAAGGTACTGGCTGCATGAAGGTATTGCTGCATGAAGATACAGCTACAGGAAGGTACTGGTACAGGAAGGTGTTGGCTGCATGAAGATACAGCTACAGGAAGGTACTGGTACAGGAAGGTGTTGGCTGCATGAAGATACAGCTACAGGAAGGTACTGGCTGCATGAAGGTATTGCTGCATGAAGATACAGCTACAGGAAGGTACTGGCTGCATGAAGGTATTGCTGCATGAAGATACAGCTACAGGAAGGTACTGGCTGGAGGAAGGTGTTGGCTGCATGAAGGTACTGGTACAGGAAGGTACTGGCTGCAGGAAGGTGTTGGCTGCATGAAGGTACTGGTACAGGAAGGTACTGGCTGCAGGAAGGTACTGCTACAGGAAGGTGTTGGCGGCATGAAGGTACTACTACAGGAAGGTGTTAGCTACAGGAAGGTGTTGGCTACATGAAGGTGTTGGCTACATGAAGGTACTGCTACAGGAAGGTGTTGGCTACAGGAAGGTTTTGGCTACAGGAAGGTGTTTGCTACATGAAGGTGTTGGCTACAGGAAGGTGTTAGCTACAGGAAGGTGTTGGCTACATGAAGGTGTTGGCTACAGGAAGGTATTGGCTACATGAAGGCGTTGGCTACATGAAAGTAATGCTACAGGAAGGTGTTGGCTACATGAGGTACTGGCTACATGAAGGTGTTGGCTACAGGAAGGTGTTGGCTACATGAAGGTACTGCTACAGGAAGGTGTTGGCTACAGGAAGGTGTTAGCTACAGGGAGGTGTTAGCGACTGGAAGGTGTTGGCTACAGGACGGTGTTGACTACATGAAGGTACTGCTACAGGAAGGTGTTGGCTACAGGAAGGTGTTAGCTACATGAAGGTGTTAGCTACATGAAGGTGTTGGCTACATGAAGGTGTTGGCTACATGAAGGTGTTGGCCACATGAAGGTAATGCTACAGGAAGGTGTTGGCTACAGGAAGGTGTTAGCTACATGAAGGTGTTGGCTACATGAAGGTACTGCTACAGGAAGGTGTTGGCTACATGAAGGTACTGCTACATGAAGGTGTTGGCTACAGGAAGGTGTTAGCTACAGGAAGGTGTTGGCTACAGGAAGGTGTTAGCTACATGAAGGTACTGCTACATGAAGGTACTGCTACATGAAGGTGTTGGCTACAGGAAGGTGTTAGCTACAGGAAGGTGTTGGCTACAGGAAGGTGTTAGCTACATGAAGGTGTTAGCTACATGAAGGTGTTGGCTACATGAAGGTGTTGGCTACATGCAGGTGTTGGCTACATGAAGGTAATGCTACAGGAAGGTGTTGGCTACAGGAAGGTGTTAGCTACATGAAGGTGTTGGCTACATGAAGGTACTGCTACAGGAAGGTGTTGGCTACATGAAGGTACTGCTACATGAAGGTGTTGGCTACAGGAAGGTGTTGGCTACATGAAGGTTTTAGCACCATGAAGGTGTTGGCTACATGAAGGTACTGCTACAGGAAGGTGTTGGCTACATGAAGGTACTGCTACATGAAGGTGTTGGCTACAGGAAGGTGTTGGCTACAGGAAGGTGTTGGCTACAGGAAGGTGTTGGCTACAAGAAGGTGTTAGCTACATGAAGGTGTTGGCTACATGAAGGTACTGCTTCAGGAAGGTGTTGGCTGCATGAAGGTACTGCTACAGGAAGGTGTTGGCTGCGAGGTGCCAGGTTCTGCCTCAGAGGGTGGCTGCCTCATTGGGAGTTCATCTATAAATAAATTATAAAAATCAAACCATTGTAGTGACCTTTTATTTTTAGGCCTATCAATTAAGCAATATTTGGTCTATACTGCAAAAGCAAATGTTTAAATTTTGAATACAACTAAGCACTTAGGTAACACTTTTTAACACATGGACATGTTGTAGAGAACAAAAATGATCACCTGCCTTTAGGTTTTACACGCTGGTGCTACATGTTAAATGTGTCACATGTTCCATGTATTTTACTGTCAAATTGTATTAATTCTGAAAAACCAGCTTACCTTCTGATTAGGCCTGGTGACAAGTATCTTTTGACAGGGGCCAGCGTGGGCCAGCACAGGCCAGTGACAGACTGGTGGCAGCATTAAGGTATAACCCTACACTTTCTGTGATAACGTGGAATTCAGAGTTTAAAAAAGCTATAACACAGATTCCACAGGGCCCTACATTGTCAGTGCTAAAAGCTGACTGGAGATTTGAAAATATGCCTATGTGATGTGAATATTGTTATAAATAAGTAATTTGTTCAACACATATTTTAAAAAATCAACAACTGTTTACAGCATAGCAGAGTCTTACAAAGAATCTGACAACAGTGTACAGTCTTAGAATGCTGTGTTTTCAACAACAACAAAAAAAATGTAATTGAATTATATAACGGATAGGTCTGGTTTATTGTCTCTATTGGTCAATTTGCATTCCAGCCATGCCAATATCCATGATATACGTACGCTAGTTGGAATGTTCACACATCTTTTAATATTTCTCCCCGTTTGTAGATGACTGTTATCTACCTTGTAACCAAAATTAACGTTATAATCATTTTGCCGCAAGTACCCTAATGTCACCAAAGTTAAACACAATGACTGATTTTAAAGTGTTCTTTGACCTTCTCGGGGATTTGGAAAGGAGTAGGAATGAAGAAAATAACTAACAACTAAGGCAACATCCTTGGATCTAAATACCAGCAAGACCGCCAAATGCCGGCGAAGCAAATGATAACTCAGTCATAAAGACGCTATGAGTTCTTTCAATAACTGCACTTGTATGTCAGTGTTGTCAGGTGTAACATAAACAAGCTAGCTAGCTAACTTTAGTGCAGTGGGCATACATTATTGCAAGTAGCTAATGTTAGTACCATTGCTTCACTAGTGGGGATACTAACCTTAGCAATACCATTGCTTGGCAACCAATAAACAACTGTTCAGCGGAAGCATACATTTACCATAAAACATAGTTCCATTAAAAATGCATTCAAGTTTTTCTTGTCTTTCTTTTCTGAAATATTTAAAGATAAATGTGATAACCGTTGTATAAAAGCGTTATGGAACTAAAACCTCATGGATATGGCACAGTTAGGGGGTGTTACAGCACTCCGCTTCACATCGTGCCTAACCGCTAGTTGTGCCAATATCCACGATATACCATGGGTTCTCGTTCCATAACACTTATATAAATAATATCCATTGCATTCCATTTGCTTATAATTGTGTTCTCTTCTTCATGAGCACTCAATAAAAGACTGTGTAGGTGAAAGCTCCCAAAGTAGTATTGCTACCACGTTGCATTGAACTATCCAGTCAATGTCATCAACTGAACGTTATTAATAAACAAGTGAAGTCATTATTTTGATGCCAATTAATAAGTAATGTAATTTTATAATGTATTGAACGTTACATTCATATTTAACGTTTAAGTTTAACGTTAACACTGCTTAAGTTAATATAAAGATAATGTACTAACCGACAAGATGAGGTGATAACATATTTCGTAATTAGGGTAGTTAGCCTGCTAAATAAGAAATGGTGGCTTGCTAGGTAACATTAGCTTGTGATAATGTACACTCGCCATTTTCTGAGCACCAAGTTAGCTCACCATGTTCCAAACAGTGCAACTGTCATGATGAATTACTAAGTGATAAAATTATAATCTTTGTTTTTGTTCTTCTGTATGTGCGTGTAAAGTCTAATTCCTTCCATTTTCATAAAACTTGGTATGATCCATTCAGCATACATGTTAATAGTGCTCCACTGTGACATTGTGGTGGGGAAGCTGTTGCTAACAAGAGACTACAAACCGGGCAGGCTTATATGGCGGTGTTTGGACCATGGTGAGCTAACAAGGTCTTCCAAATACAGGGATGCTGTGCAGTTGTTTGTCATTTTCTCTATAATTACTGGTCCAATTCACATCAATTGACGTATTTTACTGTCTGAGATAGTCAATAAGCAACCATAATCGTTCCTCAGGAGAAACACTACCATTGAATGGACGTTAACTTCTGGTGGAAGTGGCCGCTTCCCCATGTTCTGTTTGGAACACGGTCGAGTTTCCGTTCATTGGAAGTGTCGTGTTGAACGTCATTCCACGCAAACTGATCTCAGACCTGCTGTTGTCCTATAGTACGTTCACATACCAACAGATATTGCTGTTGAGCTTTCCAACTGAGCCACCCCACTGTTTAAAAAACATCTTAAAAATACATTAAAATAACATTTTCACCGGTTCTACAGAAGACCTCCGCTGGACTCCGACGAAGTGAGAAATGTGTATGAATGCTCTTTCCTGTTTCAGGACTGCATCATTGCTTGCTGCCTGAATTTCTGGTGGATGATCCTGATCATTCTCCATTCATTACATTACATTACATTATTGGCATTTGGCAGACCCTCTTATCCAGAGCGACGTACAACAAAGTGCATACACATAACCAGGGCTAAGTGCGCTGAAAGACCCTAGAGGGAAGTACAATTTCAATTGCTACCCGTACAACAAAGATAAGGACCAGGGCCATTTTTTTATTATTTTTTTTTATAACAAATAAACAAACAACAAAGAAAAAGTGACTAAACTTAACTATCCAAATACTGCTTATCTAGCCAACTAAAAATACCGAAACACTACGTAAATCACAAAGACAACAATTAAGGATCACAGGGAGGTAGGGAGGGATGGGGAGAGGTGCTGCTTGAAGAGGTGCGTCTTCAGTTTGCGCTTGAAGGTGGGGAGATATTGTACAGTTCTGACCTCAACGGGGAGTTCATTCCACCACCGTGGAGCCAGAACAGACAGTAGTCGTGAGCATGAGGTGGAGGTTTGGAGAGGAGGAGGTGCCAAGCGGCCTGTGGAGGCTTGGCATTCAACCAGGGGAAATGTATTTGTATTTGAATTTATGTGATCAACAATTTCATGCGGCTGGTGTTGTGCTTATAATGTTACATAGGTATTAAATCCAATCATTCTCCGTTTATGAGTGCATTCAGTCCACACTTTTCTGGCTATGGGTATGCACTTTGTTGTACGTCGCTCTGAATAAGAGCGTCTGCCAAATGCCATGAATGTAATGTAATGTAATTACATGAGTAGTAAAACTGCCGAGTCACCAAACCCAAAAAATGATGTGGACAAGCAGCATCTTATACATGCTGTACCGTGCTTACATGTTCACTGCAAGAACAATCTCATTGTATTCACTCCATCTGTGCTCAAGCTTTTTCCAAGATAGTAACAAGAAAATGGTATTTTTAATTGTAGTACCATGGTACATTACCATGTTTTTCCGAGCAATGAAACACACCCAATGTTTGCAGGAAAAGGCCTTGTTGCCCCCTCCTGGTACTTTTGAGAAATGCAAGTACCAAAATGCAAGGGGAAAAAATTTGATTTGAACCAACAACATTTGCATGGTCAGGTACCTGATATTTATCATATTTCGGCCCACGTGTGTGGTTCAAATATGCAGATCTATATGATGATCATTTACTGCTCAGACTTAGAGAAAAATATCAAGTGGTCTAATCACAGCCTAGAGCAGGGGGGTCAACTGGTTTTTGGTGTGTTTCAGCATGAGAGATACATTTCAAAGTCTTTAATTGGTTAAAGAGTCCACACACCTTGTTCTCAAAGGAGTTTGACACCCCTGACCGAGAGTATTCTCACCTCATTGAGAAGGGCACAGAAAGTTCAGCTGCTTTGCCTTTGAGGCCATATTATATGGTGGGTGTTGTGTGTGGGTTATATTTCCAGGTCCAGAGAATTTTTTCCATGAAAAGAAACATTCCAAAATACGAGCAGAGGCAAAATTGTACTTTAAATATTCAATTTGTACTTTTCAGAAGGAATAATTATTGTATAAGAGTATTGTGCAGACGTATGACTGTTATTTATTTATGTTACAATGTATCATTTAGACATTGTAGCTTCTCATGAAAGGAACCATCGAGAGGATAAAAAATGCCCAGAAATGGGAACTTTGATTCCAATTCTCACAGGAAGTTTATTTGTGGAAAATCTCAGGAAAATCTGTGACATCAAGAGAATTTGGGGTCCAAATTCACACAAGCAGCAAAACATAAAACATGATACATAGTAAATCAAAATCTTCATGGCAGGGTAGGGGCTGTAGATGGAACCCCTTTATGGCAGGGTAGTGCTGTAGATGGAACCCCTTTATGGCAGGGTAGTGCTGTAGATGGAACCCCTTTATGGCAGGGTAGTGCTGTAGATGGAACTCCTTTATGTCAGGGTGGTGCTGTAGATTTGCCCCTTTATGGCAGGGTGGGGCTGTAGATTTGCCCCTTCATGGCAGGGTAGGGCTGTAGATGGAACCCCTTTTGCCCCTCAGGATCATGTTTCTGGTGATGACTACTCGAGGATCATGACAGTACAAAATTCAGATTATACCTGTGTGTGAATTAGAGCATACCTGTGCGCAAATCAAATCATACCTGTGAGTGAATCAGATCATACCTGTGTTAATCAGATCATACCTGTGTGTGAATCAGAGCATACTTGTGTGCAAATCTGATCATTGCTCTGTTAATCAGATCATACCTGTGCATGAATCAGATTGTACCTGTGTGAATCAGATCGTACCTGTGTGTGAATCATATCATACCTGTGTCTTAATCAGATCATACCTGTGTGTTAATCAGATCATACTTGTGTGTGAATCAGAACATAGGTCTAACTGAATCATATCATACCTGTGTGTGAATCAGAGCATACCTGTGTGTGAATCAGAACATAGGTCTAACTGAATCATATCATACCTGTGTGTGAATCAGATCATACCTGTTTCTGAATCAGACCATACCGCTGTGAATCAAATCATACGTGTGTATATCAGATTCTCATCATATCTGTGCCAGAAAGAGCGCATACCTGTGTGTGAATCTGATCATACCTGTGTTAATCAGATTACATTACATTATTGGCATTTGGCAGACGCTCTTATCCAGAGCGACGTACAGTTGATTAGATTAAGTGGGAGACAATCCTCCCCTGGAGCAATGCAGGATTAAGGATTAAGCCTTGCTCAAGGGCCCAGCGGCTGTGCGGATCTTATTGTGGCAACACCGGGATTAGAACCACCGACCTTCCGTGTCCCAGTCATTTACCTTAACCACTACTACAGGCCGCCCCACAGATCATACCTGTGTGTGAATCAGAGCATTCCTTTGTGTGAATCAGATCAAACCTGTTTGTGCAGCAGATCAATCCCTTGTCTCAAACAGATCATACCTGTGTGTGAATCAGATCATTACTGTGCAAGAATCAGAGCATGTCTATACCAGAATCATAGTTCCTGTGTTTGAATCAGATCATTACTGTGCCAGAATCAGAGCATGTCTATACCAGAATCATAGTTCCTGTGTGTGAATCAGATCATATCTGTGCCAGAATCAGAGCATAACTGTATGTGAATCAGATCATACTTGTATCTGAATCAGATCATTCCTGTGTGTATATCAGAGCATTCCTGTGGCTAAATCAGATCATACCCGTGTCTGAATCAGATCATACCTGTGTGTTTATCAGAGCATTCCTATGTCTAAATCAGATAATACCTGTGTCTGAATCAGAGCATAACTGTGTCTGAATCAGATCATACCTTTGTGTGAATCAGATCATAACCTGGGTGTGAATCAGATCATACCTCAGCCAGAATCAGATCATACCAGTGTGAATCAGATCAAACCTGTGAGCGAATCAGATCATACTTGTGTGAGAATCAGATTATACCTGTGTGAGAATCAGATCATACCTGTTTCTGAATCAGATTATACCTGTGTCTGAGTCAGATCAAACCTGTGTGCAAATCAGATTATAGCTGTGTCTCAGTCAGATCATACATGTTTCTGAATCAGATCATACCACTGGGAATCAGATCATACATGTGTATCTCAGATCATACCTGGGTCTGATTCAGATCATACCTGTGCCAGAAAGAGTGCATACCTGTGTTAATCAGATCATACCTGTGTATGAATCTGATCAAACCTGTGCCTGAATCAGAGCATACCTGTGTGTATCAGATTATACCTGTTTATCAATCAGATCAAAGCTGTGTGTGAATCAGATCATACTTGTGCCTGAATCAGATCATTCCTTTGTGTGAATCAAATCATCCCAATCCCAATGAATCAGATCATACCTGAGTGTGAATCAGATCATACTTGTGTGTGAATCAGAACATAGGTCTAACTGAATCATATCATACCTGTGTGTGAATCAGAGCATACCTGTGTGTGAATCAGTCAGATCATACATGTTTCTGAATCAGATCATACCACTGGGAATCAGATCATACATGTGTATCTCAGATCATACCTGTGCCAGAAAGAGTGCATACCTGTGTTAATCAGATCATATCTGTGTATGAATCTGATCAAACCTGTGCCTGAATCAGATCATACCTGTGTGTGAATCAAATCATACCTCTGTTGAAATCAGTGCATACGTGTGTGTGAATCACATCATACCTGTGTCTGAATCAGATCGTACCTGTGTGTTAATTAGATCATTCCTGTATGCAAATCAGATCGTACCTGTGTGTGAATCAGATCATACCTGTGTGCAAATCAAATCATACCTGTGTTGAAATCAGATCATACCTGTGTCTTAATCAGATCATCCTTGTGTATGAATCAGAGCATTCCTGTGTCTGTAACATATCATTCCTGTCTTTTAATTAGGAGATCATACATCTATCTTAATCATATCATACTTGTGTAAATCAGATCATACCTGTGTCTGAATCAGATCATACCTGTGTGAATATCAGACCATTCCTGTGTCTTAATCAGAGCATACCTGTGTGCGAATCAGATCGTACCTTTGTGCGAATCAGATCGTACCTTTGTGCGAATCAGATCATACCTGTTCCAGAATCAGTGCATACCTTTGTTAATCAGATCATTTTTGTTTCTAAATCAGATCATACCTATGTGTATATCAGAGCATTCCTGTGTGAGAATCAGATCATAGCTGTGTGTAAATCACATCATAGCTGTGACAGAATCAGCTCATATCTGTGTGAGTCAGATCAATCCTGTGTGTCAATCAGATCATACCTGTGTGTCAATCAGATCATACTTGTTTGTGATGTATGAATCAGAGCATACCTGGCTCTTTAACAGATCCCACCTGTCTGTGAATCAAAGAATTCCTGTGTTTGAATCAGATCATACCTTTCTGTGAATCAAAGCATTCCTGTGTTTGAATCAGAGTTGTTCTCGCTGCTGAGCTTGCGAGAACAACAGCTATCTCTCCCGATACGATATGCGTTTACCAAATAATCGTATATTTAAAACGTTTCTCACCCCTTTCCTTGTCATCATCATGTCAAGCATTGATCTTGAGCAAAGCCTGCTGCTAAACACAATTTCCTGGAAGACACCCAGCTATGTCCTGAAGGGCCACCAGCGTAGGTCCTCTTCCCTCTCAACGCAGCTCCAGGTCAGCAGCTAGACAACATGTCTCAATCCGCGACTGGCCCACCGAGAAAAATCTCTCTGCCGTATATGGCAGCAGCATTCACCTCCCTGGGATCTTTTGCACCTAGAGCTTTTCCAGTTTCGGAGAGCATGTTTCATGTCCACCAGAGATTATATCTTCCCCTCCAGCCACTTGGCAGAAAGCAACCACCAAAAGAAAAAAACTGCCCCCGGGTTTTTTTGTGTTATTGTTTCAGGAGAGGTATCCCAGACTTACAAAAAATCTAACCATCTTCGCCACTCGGTAATATTCTGGCGAGAAACGCCTTGTCATAGATCCATGCTCCCCAAAACATTAATAACCTCATTCACTTAGAACCTTTTTCAGTCTTCTATGCTACAGAAGACCACGACAATGTATTAAATCATACGTCATACATTTTATTTTGCTATTAGGCTTACTTTTGGTTGCTTCAATACCATTTCTGAAGCACCGTGCTGGATTCTACTAAATAACTAAAATCTGAAATGGTTCTGATATGGTTTCAGTGTTGAACAATATGTTTTCTCCCAACAGTGTGCGTTTACGACAGGCTTTGAGGTATGCTTACACGATTGTGTAGAAACATCAGTTAAATTGGAATCTTTCACTGATTGGTTTCGGCGATATCTTCAAAAACCAATGGTTTGCTGATGACTGGCCAAGAGAATTAGAAGTTTTCCAGGCAATATTAAATCCTTAGCATTGCTTGAATTATATCCTACAGTGGTAGCTTCCATTCTTTGGGGAAAGCAATGGTTTGTTTAGCTCTTTGGCTACCATCACACATGATGTGTTGCAAATATTAAGTTGAAATATAATAACATATCAAAATATTGGAAATATTAAGTTGAAATGTAATAACATCATATCAAATTGTTGGAGATATTAAGTTGAAATGTAATACATCATATACCTGTATGGTAATATGTACCAAATATGCACTCATATCAAAAGCCATATTAATGTGATAATCAATGTAAACAATGTGATTGGTAGCCACAAATGTGAAATCAATATATTTCACTGTTTGTATGCACTTAACAAAAAGACCACTAGAGGTCCCCCTGGGGCTGAGTTGGCCTGTCAGGAGACCATAGGGCGTTGGAACTCTTCCAGGGCCCTCCAGGCAATATTGGAGGGAACACATATATCTTTAGAAGCACACTGATTTCACAATACTGGCCCAGCTGGTGTCAACCAATCAGAATTGAACTATCATCATCAAGAATTGTGAGATCATTGTGGCGAGGTGAAAAGAGACACTTGTTGGGAGAAAATAAGCCTGTTTGGAAACTGTATAAAGCCTGTCTGTAACTGAATGGATTTTGGGTCACTCTGCAGAGACACCACGGCCTTATGATCACTGTTTGAGAATAAAGTCTGATATTCCGAAAGATTCTGCCTCATCTTTTTATTGACAACTTTAAAGAAATTCTACAAAGTCTGGGAATCTTTCTTTTTGATTGGAAAACCACAACAAATGGGGGCTCGTCCGGGATAATATGGGATATGGGTGAACCGACTTGCATTAAAATATTTCAATACCACAACAGGTGTCGTATCAATTTGGATGCATCGTTGTTAGATCAGGGTAACTTCCCGGCCCATCCACCCTAGTTATCCTGTCCCTAAAACCCAACTATTATGTTATTATATGTCCATTAACATGCTTTTCCTGTAACACCGAATTGCGCTATTTTCCAAAACAATTCTTCCATGTGCCCTCTATTGCGATGCTTCACCATGTCTGAAGTCCAATCGGTGAATCCAACTGCAGCTGGGCATATTGTCCTTGCTTGATTCATTGTGTGTTGTTTGTGAATATGACAGGAACCTCCCACTTAGTAGTGCAACCAGGCTCCAACCAGGTCAAGAGGTCCAGGACCATTGTCTTCATCCTGATTAGTTCTGTAGGAGAGAGAAAGACCAAGTGTGAGTGTATATTCTTCTGCATTTTTTTCATTTTGTCAAAGCTTTTTTTTTTTTTTGTAAAGGAATGCACCTGTGTTGCCCTAATGGCCATTAGTGCACCTGGGAATGCCAAAATTCAATTTCAAACAGATTTTTCAGTTTGTCTGTTTTCTTTTATGGTGTAAGTAAATTGTTTATGAATAGATTACAGGTGATAGGGATTAGGATATGTCTTTTCTACCCTTAAGAAAGTACAAAGCTGTATCATTATTTTTGAAATAAATGGTGCACCGTTGTCTCTTGTCTGTCATTTTGTAAATCCCCATCATGGGATCGCCTGTTCCCACAAGACACAAGCTGTAGTAGTAGCAGCATCCCCATGGCCTTAACCGTAGACAATGGGTCTGAAGTATGAGTGCCTTCAGTGTGTGGCTGTTCTGTCTGAGGGCACCCAGACAGGCACCCAGGCACCCAGCAGTTTTGGCCTGGGTGTGGCCTTCGCCTTATGAGGTGTTAATATAGCAATCCTTTTCCTCAAGCTCTGTTTTGGGGATGAACTGAGTTGAGTTCTGCCTATGTGCCGTCTGATTGGTTGTGCACTCAATTCCTTATTCAATTGTAATAATAAATGCTGGCACTTAGGGGAAACACTGTCTTTGTATTGATTAATTACCAAACTCCAGAAAATTTGGTCATCACCTGTCAATAGTGCTCTGGCCCCTCCACCTCTGTTACGATTGTACACTCCTACAAATGTTCTAAGAAATTCCGTGGGATGCTGCCCCTCCTTGGGAACAAACTCAAGATTAACCACCCTTTGGCAATTAGAATGAAGTGAATTAGCAATGGATGCACTACATCCTGTCTCCACTGCTCCTCATCATCACCCCCTTCATCATCCACACCTAACAAAGAAGCTGCCGTGTTTGCCTGTCTGACCCTTCATCCATCATCATCACAGCTGTATTCTGACTCACTCTGCTCATCCAATGTCCCTAAACCAAGCGCTGTGTGCATTAGTCCTCTGCAGTGGGTTGGTAGCATTTTCTCCTGGATTAGTTAAGTATCATTTGTTTTTGCTGTTTGTAATTAAGTTTAGTTGTCATTATAATGTTGTCCTGTTTATTTGTTTGTTTGCTTGTTAGTTAGTGCAAGTGGTGTTTATTTAGATTACAGTGAAACTGGGTTGTGTGTTTGTTTCTCTCAGGTGAGCTAGGCTATTAAGTTAGGCTATTGTTTTCACTGGCTGGCAGGCCACAGCTTTTGTTGTAGGAGGAGCCAACAGTTTGCACCCTGCTCAGGGTATAATTACTGGCACAGCTGAACTCACTTCAGTGTGCATCAGTGTTCTGCAGTGGGTTGGTAGCATTTTCTGTATTCAGCGTCAGCTAGTTATTTAAGCAGTTGTGTAGCGGCAGCTGGGTGCGGCAGCCTTGGCTATTTGCTATAAGTCGCGGGTGTACAAAGTCGAGGGTGTCTATCTACGGGTATCCATCCAGGCTGTCTGAGAGCCTGATGTTTGATTTTGTTTTTGCTGCCTGCCCTAATTTCACTGTGTAGGATTCCTCTTGTCCTCCCTAGTTCCCTCCATGTGTTTCCTTCCCATCCCTGTCCTCTCTCCTCTCCCCAGGTCCCAGTCAGGTTGGAGGTTCACTTCCCGCCAACATGGCCAGAATATCTCAAACTTCATCTTCCCTCCCAGATCCGCTGGTATTGATCTCTGTGTGGCTGGTGGCCTCTGGAACTGCCAGTCCAGAAAGCAGACTTCATATCAGCCTATGCCTCCTACCTCAACCTTGACTTTCTTGCTTGAACCGAAACTTGGCTCTCACCAGAGAACACAGCCACCCCAGCTGCCCTTTCCTCCGCCTTCTCTTTTTCCCACACACCCAGAACCTCTGGCAGAGCGGGTGGCACAGGTCTTCTTATCTCATCCTCATGGAGATCTAGTGTCTTCTTCTCATCCTTCGCCTTCTCCTCTTTTGAATTTCATGCGGTTTCTGTTACTTTCCCGTGCAAACTGTTTATTATTGTTGCTTATCGCCCCCCGGGTCCTCTGGGGAGCTTCTTGAATGAGATGGACATCCTCCTTAGCTCCTCACCAGTCAATGACACTGGGTGACTTCAATCTCAAGTCCACCCAGTCTACCTTTCTCTCCCTCCTTTCTTCTTTTGACCTTACCCTCTCACTTTCCCCTCCCACCCACAAAGCGGGCAACCTTCTTGACCTCATCTTCACAAGGAGCTGCACAACAACCAACCTCTCTGTAAAACCACTCCATATATCTGACCACTCCTTCATCTCTTTTTCTCTTCCACTCTCCTCTAACACCCATCCATCTCTCCCACCATCCACTGTCACCTGTCGGCGGAACCTACGCCACCTGTCTACCTCCACCCTCTCATCTACAATCCTCCCTACCGTACCCGGAGTCTTTCTCTTGAATGTCTCCCGGTGATGCTGCTACAACCCTCATGTCCTCCCTCTCATCTTCCTTTGACTCTCTGTGTCCTCTCACCCCCCCCCCCCCCCCCAATCCTTGGCTTTCTGATGCTCTACGAGCTGTCCGAACCCAACTGCGGGCAGCGGAGAGAAAATGGAAAAGGTCCTGTCTGCCCAGTGATATAGCTTCCTTCCATGCCTTCCTATCACTCCTCTGTCTCTTTAGCTAAATCTTCCTTCTTTCACTCGAAAATTAACGCGGCCGCCTCTAATCCCCGCAAACTGTTTTCAACCTTCTCCTCTCTTCTGCCCCCCCCCACCTCCCTCATCACTCACACCTGATGACTTTGTCTCCTTCTTTGAAAAAAAGGTTGACGCCATTTGCAATTCCTTCTCCCAACCCTCTCTCCCTGCTGACCCTCCTACCTTCCTCAACTCCCTAACCTCCTTTTCTCCCCTCTCTGACTCCGACACATTGAAACTCCTTACATCCCACTGCCCGACCACCTGTCCTCTTGACCCCATCCCCTCTCCCCTTCTACAATCTATATCTAATGACATTCTCCCTTTCCTCTCCTCTCTAATCAACACCTCCCTCTCTTCCGGCACCATGCCCTCTTCCCTGAAGAGGGCCAGAGTCACTCCCCTGCTCAAAAAACCTACTCTTGACCCCTCTGCTCTGAGCAACTACCTGCCTGTCTCTCTTCTTCCCTTTCTCGCCAAGACTCTGGAACAGGCAGTCTGCTCCCAACTGTCCACTTATCTTCTTTACAACAATCTCCATGACCCCAACCAGTCCGGCTTCAAGAGTGGCCACTCGACTGAGACCGCCCTGCTCGCGGTCACTGAGGCACTCCACTCTGCTAAAGCCAAATCCTTCTCCTCTGTCCTCATCTTCTTCGACCTGTCGGCCACCTTCGATACAGGCAACCATGAGATTCTTCTCTCATCGCTGACTGGGATGGGTGTCACAGGATCTGCACTCGCTTGGTTTTCCTCCTACCTCTCTGGTCGCTCCTACCAGGTGAGTTGGAAGGGCTCAGTCGCTGACCCTCACCCTCTACAGTCCCGCAGGGCTCAGTTCTTGGTCCTCTCCTCTTCTCGCTATACTCTATGTCTCTTGGTTCTGTTATCTCTTCCCATGGCTTTTCTTATCAGTCTTTTTTTTTTTTTTTACATTATTGGCATTTGGCAGACGCTCTTGTCCAGAGCGACGTACAGTTGATTAGACTAAGCAGGAGACAATCCTCCCCTGGAGCAATGCAGGGTTAAGGGCCTTGCTCAAGGGCCCAACAGCTGTGCGGATCTTATTGTGGCTACACCGGGATTAGAACCACCGACCTTGCATGTCCCAGTCATGTACCTTAACCACTACGCTACAGGCTGCCCACTCTTACCCCGATGATACCCAACTCTTTATTTCCTTTCCCTCAATACCCAGGCCATCACACAGATCTCTGCCTGCTTGGCTGATATCTCTGCGTGGATGACTTCCCACCACCTGAAGCTTAACCTTGCCAAAACTGAGCTTCTCTACATCCCGGCTAAGTCCTCTCCATCAATCGACCTCTCACTGACTGTTGAGGACTTTGTAGTTTCCTCCTCCCGTACGGCAAAGAATCTTGGGGTAACTCTTGATAACTGCCTCACCCTGGCTCCACAAGTATCCTGCACTGCCAGAACCTGCAGGTTCTTTCTGTACAATATAGGCTGTATCCGTTATCTCCTGACGGAGAAAGCCACCCAGCTCCTAGTCCAGGCGCTCGTCATTTCCCGCCTGGATTACTGCAACTCCCTCCTAGCCGGTCTCCCAGCGTGTGCCATCAAGCCCCTCCAGCTGGTCCAGAATGCTGCAGCCCGTCTGATCACCAGTCAGCCCAGGTCGGCTCATGTCACCCCGCTTCTCATTGGCCTCCACTGGCTTCCTATTGCCACACGCATCCGATTCAAGGCCCTAGTATTGGCATTTCAGGTTGCTAAGGGGACTGCCCCACCTTACATACAATCCTTGATCACTCCCTACTCCCCAGCTAGACCACTCTGGTCTGCCAGCTCTGGTCGCCTTATGGTTCCCTCACTAGCTGGTGGTCGAGCTGCACGTTCATGCCTGTTTTTTGTTCTGGTTCCTCAGTGGTGGAATGACTTGCCTACCACTGTCAGGACAGCAGAATCCCTCCCCCTATTTAAACGCAGACTAAAAACACACCTTTTCAAACTCTACCTTAGTCCTCCCTCCACCGCCCCCCTTTCTGATATCCCTATCCCTATTGTCTAACCCCCCAAAAAAAGAATTTTTTGCACTTATGATGACTATATGTTTAAAACAGCACTTCCTGTGTATTTTCCTGGCCATGGATGTGATGCTTTGACTTGTGGAAGAACCTATGCACTTGTAAATCGCTTTGGATTAAAAGCGTCTGCCAAATGACTAAAATGTAAAATGTAAATGTAAATTTGCCGTTTCATTACACACACGCACACACACTCACACACACGCACTCACTCTGCTCGTCCAATGTCCCTAAACCATGCGCTGCTTCATTTGCCGTTTCATTACACACACACACTCACACACACACACTCACTCTGCTCGTCCAATGTCCCTAAACCATGCGCTGCTTCATTTGCCGTTTCATTACACACACACACACACACTCACACACACGCACTCACTCTGCTCGTCCAATGTCCCTAAACCATGCGCTGCTTCATTTGCCGTTTCATTACACACACACACACACACACACTCACACACACGCACTCACTCTGCTCGTCCAATGTCCCTAAACCATGCGCTGCTTCATTTGCCGTTTCATTACACACACACACACACACACTCACACACACGCACTCACTCTGCTCGTCCAATGTCCCTAAACCAAGCGCTGCTTCATTCGCCGTTTCATTACAGTGTTTCTTAGTTTTTGCTTCACAATTTTTTTCTTCAACAACCTCATCTTTTGTAAAATGCCCCTATCCTTTTTTCACCAGACACATTCCATAACTCTTTATATGCTTTCTGCACATTGCATAGATGTTCATGTGTTTTTATCAATTTTGCAGCCGTGGTACTCAACTCAACCTCAGCTGACAAATGTATTTTCTAAATTCTAGGTGTACTGCGGCATGCACCATGCATTCTGCAACAGAAGCCTCCAACTCTCTAGAATTCACATCCAGTTTATTCTCCAAACTTTCAATGTCACATTGCAATTTATGGATTTCAATAACTTAATATTTCAGTAACTTAATTGTTTGGGCCATAGCCATCACACAATTAGCCTTGTCTCCTTTTTATTTTGCTCCTTTTTATTGCGCTCTTCTCAAGCATTTTGAAGATATTCAACAACATGCATTATAAGAATCTTTACAATGCTTGGCCAAGCAGCTAGCGGCCCATGATTTCTAACCATTCGCTGCCATTCTTAAATTCTTATTACAATGAAAATTGTCCAAATATCTCTCATTATGAGCTGTAGCATTCCTCTCTGTCCATCCCTCTGACTACTAGGAGACCTCTCAACAATCAACCCACCAAATCAAAATACCAAACCTATACTTATTGCCCTAGCTTTCGCCAAGAAAACCATCCTCTTAAACTGGAAAACAAGACACAAAATCAACATAACACAATGGTTTAATCTGCTCAAAGAACACATATCCTTGGAACTGATCTCACACCAGCACCAAAGCTCACATTTGGCAAACATTTGGGGTCTTTTCATAAAATCATTCAATTTGCCTGTGGACTAATCCCCCAACCCCACCCTAACCAACATATACTCACGTACTCCAGAAGCACTCTCCAGGCAATACCATATCCCAATCCAGCCCATCCATAATCATGCATATTGTCCTTCTACTGTTCTTTTTTTGTTTGTTTTGTTTTTTGTTTTTGTATTTAAGAATGTATTATTCATATTCATCATGTTCTTTTTATTTAATTTATTTTTTTCCCCATCATTACTTTTATTGTTATTACTTTATTTCTGGCAGGAATAAATAAATAAAAAAGAAATAGTCCAAGGTCTGTGTAACTTTATACAAGCTGTAACTCCCCCACGTATCAGTTTATTTTCTCACTTATTTAATTTTGGTTCCTACCTGTTTAGTTACATTACATTACATTACATTATTGGCATTTGGCAGACGCTCTTATCCAGAGCGACGTACAACAAAGTGCATACCCATAACCAGGGATAAGTTCGCTGAAAGACCCTAGAGGTAAGTACAATTTCAACTGCTACCTGTACAACAAAGATAAGGACAAGGGCCATTTTTTTTTTTTTTTTTTTTTTTTTTTTTGAACAAACAAACAAACAAACAGAGCAAAAGTTACCAAAGTTAACTATCCAAGCACTGCTTACCTAGCCAACTAAAAAGGTGAGGTTCATTATCATTGTTTCCATACAACACTTTTTGGGGACGCACCACTAAGCAGAAGCATAACAAGGAAGCAACACGGACTGTGGTCTCCACACACACAGAGAGAATTTAAGTGATAACACAAGTCATGTAAAGAGTTAAATGTAAACAAGGGAAGACGGGGAGAGAAGATGAAGACAAGATAAAGCCCCTTATGGTAGTGCAGCCTACTAGAGGAGCTACACAAGCCTCTATTTAGAACATTATACGCATGTACAATAAATTCTAGCCACTTGTATTTTAAAACATTCCACAATTTTTGTAACTATTCCTCTACAATATTACATACATAAATATTTAATACTCACAAATGTGCATGGTCCGTCCGCGCTCTCAGGTCCGTTTTCCCTTATTGAGGTTGGTCTGGCTTCCTGAAGCAGTCTTCCTCTGCATTTCTTCTTTACATTTTTTATATTTTTGTCATTTGGCAGACGCTTTTAATCCAAAGCGATTTACAAGTGCATAGGTTCTTCCACAAGTTAAAGCATCCTTAAATCCTTAAATCCTTAAAAAGCATCCTTAAATTCGACAGATTTGGGCTGGCTCACCAATAATGTGGAATTTCAATGTATTCCTCCGTATGATTGTCAGTAGAAAAATAAATGCACGTGCGTCTTTGTTTCAAATAGGCAGTTTAATATAGTTGAGGGAGTCCGTTCCCCAAGTACAGATTAACCAACGAACCAACAACTGAGAGAGAATGTCAACACTTATACCCTGTCCCTCAATGGAAACAATGGACTAAATGCCCATTTCCATGAATTAAAACACTGAAAGCGGAGAGGGGGGTGATTTGATCTGATGGGGGGAGAGACAAGGTATGAGGAATTTGGCTGAGGGAGGGGGTAGAGAATATAACACAGAGGTACTGACTGATCAAATAAGTACATTTCATAGGATTGGGGGCTAGATAGGGTTGTAGATCGACAAACTACAAGGTGAGAGGGTTGGCTGTACTGGACTTGCCTCCCATGTTTTCCAAAAGATGTGTGCTCTTATTTACATGCCACGGTTATTTTTATTTATTTATTTGTATTTTATTTTAAAAAAATGTTTTCATTGTTAACTGATTATTTAATCAAACGCATGCTTTGCCTTTCTTACTTAAGATGCCTCTACTCTCTCTCTCTCTCCACTGAGAGGCAGCGCCTCTCCGCTGGTCTACGTAGAGGCAGTGTCTCTCTCTCTCTCCACTGAGGGCAGCGCCTCTCTGCTGGTCTACGTAGAGGCAGTGTCTCTCTCTCTCTCCACTGGGGGGCAGTGCCTCTCTGCTGGTCTACGTGTCAAACCGGTGACAACCAGCGGCAGACGGGTTCCCCGACTGAGTCAGGTTCTGCTCAAGGTTTCTTCCTGTTCGCCAGGGAGTGTATACCTGTGGAGCGTTTCTCTATAAAGTGGCTTTGTTTGGCATGAAATACCAAAGTGTACTTATCGCCAAAACCTACATATGAATCATATTAATACAATAATCAGAAAATACTTTAACTATGTATAATAATAATAACAACAACCATAACAATAATAAATCAAAAAGTATGTACATGATATTTTTGGTTTGATTCGCGGTCCTGCCAAAAGCCAATAATTGGCTCGCTGCTCCAGAGGGAGGGACTTGGCAGGGTCAGCTGATCACTGCACAATAAAGCACCACGGCACCTCAGAATCATGGTCACGAGCATGAGACGAGACGGCTTGAAGAAGGGACGAGGTCTGAGCGGTGTATCTAATACTGGCTGTAATTGAATCAGATGGGGTACGATTGGCTACCAAATTGGGAGAAAAAAGGGAAAAAATTTATAAAAAATAAATGTATATATTAAAAAATGTTATGAAAATGTAAGCATTTTCGTAAGTTTTCTTTGCGCTCTTCTACAAGTTTCTACAGTTTCTCACCCAATTAGAATACGTCCTACTTTTAAACGGACGGATTTTCCTAAAATTGGGTTGTCATGTGCTACGGTTGTTATTAAAATGGATATTTTGAGAACGAGGCCCTTTTGAAAATGAATGACGAAAAGTTAGCTCATCTGTTAGCCGGTGACTCAATAATGTAAGGCATTGCACAACTGCAAGCCACACGCCTCATGGAACATATTATACTTTGCCAGAGCCAGGAAAGTAAGTGACGTCACTCCAGCAAAGAACTTAGTGGCTCTGCTGCCTCTTGACGTCCAGGAGTGTGAATAGCAGGCAGTGTTTTTCGTGTCATTTAGTTTGTATGTACTTCAAAAGCGTACTTTGCTATCTCGATAGGCTACAACCAAATGAGACCTGGTCCAGTATGTATTTATATGTATTTATAATTTGGTTTCGAGTATGAAATTTGCACTGTTCCGCAATTAAATTTGTCTTGGGAACATAAAACCTGTCCATTACTTCTTTATACATTTTCCCGCTTGGCTTATCAGGTGCACACAAGTCCAGGAGAACTCTGTGGGTTTTCCGCCCCACAACAGTCAGAAAAACTTATTTCTTTTTGTTGTCTTCTGTCAGACCATTTGCCTGAAAAAACTGTTCCAACCTGTCTTCAAAGCTTCAAAGGTTTCTTCACCTTCCTCAAAGTGAAAATTGTCTGACTTTCCGAAAGTCACCATTTTGTCTTTCTTTTTACTCACTAAGCTAGCCAGCTATCTTGTTCTGGCATTATTTTGGAAATCCCATCCTTGTCACCAATTCTGTTGTATACCCAAGAGAGAAAGTATAAATAATGGAGAACGGAGGCTTCGCTCAGTAGTTCAAAAATGTAGGCCTATGGCCATTTTATTTGTCACAAGCTTAAAATGTAGAGGACAAGTTCAATAGGCACTTCTCTGGACTCCCATCCTATGCACATGCCCTCTTTATATGGACAGTCTCATCTGATATTTATTTGACCAATGAACATAAAGGTCATGGAGGAAACCAATGACATGTGAGCAGATCATTTAAAGATTCTGTTTTAACCCTTAATATAGCCTACCACAGAAAGTATTATTAGGTATTTATTACTTATTTTTTAAACGTATTGGTCTTCTGTTGCTGTAGCCTATCTACTGAAGGGGTTTGGTGCATTGTGAGTGCAGAGACTCTTCAGCATACCACTGTTGTAAGTTATTTGCATTACTTTGCATTGTAAAGGTGGTTATTTGCATTACTGTCACCTTCCTGTCAGCTTCGACCAGTCTGGCCCTGTTCTTCTGACCTCTCTCATTAACAACATATTTTTGACCGCAGAAGTGCTGCTCACTGGATGTTTTTTGTTTTTTGCACCATTCTCTGCAAACTCTAGAGACTGTTGTGCATGAAAACCCCAGGAGATCAGCAGTTTCTGATACCCAAACCACCCTATCAGGCACAAACAATCATTCCACAGTCAAAGTCACTTAGATCGCATTGCTTCCCCATTCTGACATTTGGTCTGAAAAACAGCTGCATAACAAAAGATCTTGACTGCATCTGCATGCTTTTATGCATTTAGTTGCTGCAACATGATTGGCTGATTCAATATTTTCATTAACAAGCTGGTGTACAGGTCTACCTAATAAAGTGGTCATTGAGTGTATATCCTTACAGAATAGAATTAACTTCTGTGTAACAAGTGAAATTGACTGGAAAAAGTCTCATTAACCTCACAATCAGAAAAGGCTGAAAAAGACAAGGTGACTTTTGAACGGTAGTGTACTGTATGCATAAGCAGATTTACCTATGCATCCAAAGGAAATCGTACAAATTGGTGGCAGTGGTGTCATTTTCGGGGATTACACCACTGCCACCAATTTGACATTGCAACCTTGTAGCTACAGCATTTGCTTCGGAAAAGCAGTCACTGTCCTTCAGTTGATTTTTTTTTGTTTCTAAAAACGTGTTTTCACTTTGTCATTATAGGTTATCGAGTGTCAATTCATGGCCATAAATGGCTATTTTATCCATTTAAAATGAAATCTACAACACAATAAAGTGCAAAAAGTGAAGGGATCTGAATTCTGAAGCTGCAACTGGCACTGGCTCATTGGAACTTGATCCAAGTAAACATGCATTTTCCTGCTGAAGAGGAGACTGAAGGCAAAACGCCTCCGAAATATACAGGAGCTGAAGAAGGCAACAGTTCATATTCATCCTTTAATTTCAAATCCAATGTGCAGAGGCAAAACAACAACAGTGTCACTGTCCAAATACTTGCGGACTGGACAGTAATTATAGATGAACTGGCAGAAGTGTTGCAGAGTTTGGATCCTGTCAATCAATATTCATGTGTCAAGATGGTGGGGATTCTTTGCTTAATTCTCAGTTACGCGGAGCATTTGTCAATAGCATGTCCAGGTAGTGGTCTCTATATGTTGTTTTAAATAGCTTTGGCAGGCAGTATAACCATTCTAAAAGGGATTCAAGCACTGCAATATAGTACAGCTTAAATCTTTTGGATAATAATCTCTTAAAAGAATGTATATTACAAACAATCAGCAAAATTGGAGCAGTAATATAATAGAAAAAAAAAACACAGGATGGGAAAAAAAGAATAATTATTCCCAAAATATTCCCAAAACAGGCACAATCAACAGTACACCAAGAACAACATGAAAAGCAAAACAACCACAAATGAGTAGTGACTATTGTGATAGACAGGTGGCCAGGACTCCCTTTTGCTCCCCAAAGACAACTATTCCTTTAATTACATGAAATGAGAACTATATTATTGAATCACAATAAAACTTCAATTGCAATTGATGGAACACTGTGGCTTGTGCTGGCTCGCTAACCTGGCACACAAAAAGGATGTTGCTGAAGTTACATCAAACTTCAAAACTGCAGTAGCAGCAGCAGAGGGTGGTGGAGCTCTGTGCCGAGTAGATACTGCGAACAACACTGCTGAAGCCGCCAACTAAAGCCATGCTAGCATTGCACACTAACCTCCCAACAACTTAACCAAAGTGAAAATATCACATGACCTCAGCGATAGAATCTAACATTTTGAGAAGCAGCAAAGACCAGCTCACCCAAATTGTACATGAATACTTGTAAATAGTTGTATTTGCATAGTAACTGTGAGCCAAAATGTCATATCCTACGCTGTTTCCCTGTTCTCATATTTATCTCCACATATGTGTTGACAATACTTCCATAGTACTCATATCTACATCAACAAATGTTCACCACTTCATACATTTCAGACGATTCTTGAAGAAGTGGAGATACAGTTTGTTGTCAGTATCACTCTTGGGCGGCCTCCGAAAATGATGATATGCAGCATTTGCCCTTCGACGCTGGTGGTTAAGGCCGACCTCAGGACAAATGGCTACCAGTAATTCTCCCAGCCCATCCATGAAGAACTCTGTAGAAAGGAGACAGTGAGAGAAATCAGGAAATTCCAAAGGGTCCACATACTTTCTTATTCTCTCTTGCCAATCTAAGTGTGGTTAGCCCATTCTAAGTCAAATAAGGATTCTGTATTTGTTCCATGTTATATGCAGTGGGCTACAAAATTATTGGCACCCCTGATGGGCAATGCACAAAAATAAAATGGTATGATTACTGAGCTAAACCAACAATTCTGAAGATTAAAAGTCATGTTTCAATGAAACCAACCAAAATCAAACATAAATTTAATAAAGAATACATTTCACCAAAATCAAGGTTCCATAATCATTGGCACCCCTGGTTTCATACTTTATACAACGGATAGGTCCGGTCTATTGTCTCTATTGGCAAGGATAACAACATGAAACATTTCCTGTAATGCTTGACAAGGTTAAGGAACCCATTCAGAGGGACCATTCTGGACCATTCCTCTATGCAGAACCTTGCAAGATCCTTCACATTCTAGGCTGATAAAAGGATGCTCATCAAATCCTGAACTGAATCCTCTTCACTTCAGTGCACAGCTTTTTGATTGTATTGAGATCTGGTTATATTATCATGCAGAACACACATTTTGTTGTCACAGAACCATTTCTATGTGCTTTTTTGAAGTAGGCTTTGGGTCATTGTCTTGCTGGAAAGTCCACGTAAGTCTCAGCCTTGTGGTAGAGGCAACCAAGCTGTCAGACAAAATTCCCAGACAAATTTGAATCCATTATACTATACGATTTTAACCAGTGCCCCTGGGCCTCTGTTTTCACCAAAGTGTTACAGCCATCATATTCTGTTTTATTGGGCCAAACCCTACCCCCTCCAGGGGTTACTCATGTTACAGAGGCTCCTCCATGACTAAAATAAAGGGAACTGATAGAACATCCAGCACCCCTGCTTTACATGGGGTTGTAAAATGAAAAACCTCTTAACATGAATATGAATATTCAAGATATGGTAAATGGTAAATTGCAGGCATTTATATAGCGCCTTAATCCAAAGCGCTGTACAATTGATGCTTCTCCATTCACCCATTCATACACACACTCACACACCGACGGCGATTGGCTGCCATGCAAGGCCCCGACCAGCTCGTCAGGAGCATTTGGGGGTTAGGTGTCTTGCTCAGGGACACCTCGACACAGCCCAGGCGGGGGATCGAACCGGCAACCCCCCGACTGCCAGACGACTGCTCAAAATAAGACCATGACCATGGAATGATTCTTGGTGCCAGACAGGGTGGTTTGAGAATCTCAGAAACTGCTGATCTCCTGGGATTTTCATGCACAACAGTCTATTGTGTTTGCAGAGAATGGTGCAAAAACAAAAAACATCCAGTGAGCAGCAGTTCTGCGGGCAAAAAGCCTTGTTAATGAGAGAGGTCAGTGGAGAAGGGCCAGACTGGTCAAAGCTGACAGGAAGGTGACAGTAACGCAAATATAACTGTGGTATGCAGAAGAGCATCTCTGAACACACAATGTGTCAAACTTCTGAAGAGGATAAGTAATAAAAAGTCTAATAAGTCAAAAAATAAGTAGAATATATACCTAATAAAGTAATAGAGCGCATATTATGGCTTATCATAATGCTACACAGCCTCGCTAAAACTGTTCCAGCTATGCACAGGAAGACAACTCACTCAAAAACTTCAGGAAGCAAAGAAAATTAAATTGCAATGTCGTCCAGGCCTTACCAGAGTGACCCACTCTTTTCAGCAGTGGGTCGAAGCCCACCTTCCGCACCGCGTCAGTCCGAGCCAGGAAGAAGTTGATCACTCCAGAGGTGAAGAAGCAATTTGGGATTCCTGGAATGGGCTGATAGTTGCCTTTGACTCTGGTCAAACAGCCACCTTCCTCATCCCCTTCCTCATAGATGAGGGTGAAGGAATTTGCCAATTTGCCAACTGACCCAGCTACCTGCCAGCATAAGATATTCCATTCTATTACTGTTCATTAAATCACAAAACACAGTTGATTTGTTTAAATCTATTTTTTCTTAATTTGATCATGTATAAAGCTTTTAAAGAAATCTCACCTTAATCTGAAAAAAGCAGTATTTAAAGTAAATGTGATATACAGTGCAGTCCATAAGTATTTGGACAGTGGTACACTTTGTTCTTTTGGCTCTATACCCCAGCAGATTGAATAGAAATGAAACTGAATAATGAGGTTA